>NC_141218.1:28669759-29869759 GCF_054856515.1 Filicampus tigris | reverse complement strand
GATCCGTAACCACGAGGCTTCTGAAAATCATGGCACTTTTAAATGTTGAGGCTCAAACCTGGCCAGTGGGATCAGTGTGGAGAGGAAGACAAACCGTGGTTATTAAGGACAGCCTCCGTCCAACCTTTGTCCAGTGGCTGAACCGTGCAGAATCCAGCAAATACTTTTAGTCAGGAAAGTAGAGGCTTTGTTGCATTCTTTCAGGAGGTAAACCTCAATGTAGTTGTGTACTTGTGCAAGAAGTGCTTTGTACTGTGCTTTCTGTGAGGACCCTTTACATAAACTTTAGCAGGGTATACGTGAGGATTTAAAAAAAAAATTGCTTACAAAATTGGCAAGCGTGTTCTTACTGCTCTTATGGAGTGTGGTATACTCCACATGACCAACGCAAAACAAACTGACCTGTGAGAGGGAGCAGAGTGCCACAGGGCATCCAGACTGCTGGAAAAGCATAGTGGAATAAGAATAAATAGAAGAACCTAGTCTAACTATTAGCTTATCGGGTAAGTAGAATGCGGTTATGGGTTCCTGGTAGGTATCCCCTGGATTCCATCCTTAGAAAACACGGTATTTCCTTCCACTGCTACGCGGACGACTGTAAAATCTATATCCCGCTAAGCAAAAAAGAGGCTTTCTCCTTTACACCACTTTTGTCCTGCCAAGAGGACATCAAAGACTGGATGTCACTGAATTTCCTGAATTTCAACGAAAAGAAAACAGAAGTTATGCTGCTCGGTCTCAGTGGCTCATCTCCATCCCACTCTGTTGACCTGGGCCCCCTGGCTTCATATCTAAAGCCAGCAGTCTTAAACTTGGGTTTCAAAATTGGACCTGCAAATCAGCGCTGTTGTAAAGTCAAGCTTGTTTCACCTTAGACAGCTGGCTAAAGTAAAGCCCCTCCTTTCCCATCAGCACTTAGAAACAGTCATCCATGCCTTCGTTACACCTTGGCTAGATTACTGCAATGCACTTTATTTTGGAGTCAGCCAGTCCTTCCTCAAACGTCTCCAGTTGGTCAAAAATGCTGCTGCCCGCCTACTAACTGGAGCTCGGAAGATTGAGCACATAACACCAATTCTGGCCTCCCTTCACTGGCTCCCAGTGCATTTCAGGGTTCGATTTAAGATTCTCCTATTTGTCTTTAAATCATTAAATGGCCTCGCCCCGGCGTACCTCGCAGAGCTCCTCCACTCCTACGCACCTTCCCGCAGCCTCAGGTCTGCGGACCAGGCGCTGCTCGAGGTGCCGTGGACCAAGTGGAGCCTCAGAGGGGATCGAGCCTTTTCTGTCGCTGGTCCTTCCCTCTCAAATGACCTCCCATTGGTTGTAAGGCAAGCCCCCTCTCTGTCCATTTTTAAAACCCGTTTGAAGACACATTTCTTTTCTCTGGCTCTTGATCAGACCTGATATTTTTGGCTCTTTTCCGGTGTCAATTGTACCTAGTGTTTTATGTTAATTTATTGTCTTTATTTATTCATATTTTTATTTATATTTCATATTATTTATAACTATATTTATTAAGACGTGTATCACAGCCTTTGATTGTGTTTTTTTATTTTTATTCATTGTATTGTTTGTAAAGTGCTTTGTTACAGCTCTAGTTATGAAATGCGTTATATAAATACAATTATATTGTATTGTATTGTATGTACCAAAGCATCAGGTGGCATTATATCCCCTCACTATGAGGCCCTTTTAAGTACAGGGAGTCGGACGAGTTCCGTTCCTACACTGGAGATGTAAACACGAATTTCCGCATATGTCGGATTTCACCGTTTAAGTCGAAATTCATGTCAAAATATTTGTATAAAAAACAAAAATACATGTACATTAAAATAAAAAGCATAAGATGCTGTATTTAGCATTACTGCTTAGAAGTGGATTGAGAAGGAGGAGAGGCGAAAAATGCAAAGATACTGCCGGTGCGCAAATAGACACGATCGAGACAATCTACACATGCTCAACCGCATGGAATGCTGGTCTTTGTAGTACAGGAAGTGCTTGTATGCGGAAGTACGTTGTTTGCCGCAAAACCCATGGCAAATAAACAAGTAGAGATAAACAAGCTCAGAAACGCAGCCCAAAAGCACACTTTTGGAGTGAGGAGGAAACCGGCTGCTTCATTCATGTGGTGAGTGAAAGTCAGTTGAAAGTGACAAGCGTAAATTACGTCCGTTTGAATCATGAGTCCGTGTGTCGCTCTACACAGTGGGTTATTGAAATGCCGGAGCACATCTGTCCGCTCAATCATGTAAAAGGGATATTCACAATGTTTCAGAAATCAGAATTTTGACTTTAACCCGAATATTGACTGCTTGTAAACGTAGTCACGATAGCGCTGGGGACAAAATGGAGGAGGAGGCACGGGCGTCATAAAGTCGTATGTCGTGTACGTCGTAATATGAGGACTGCCTGTAATCAGAAGCACCCTAACCGAGTGGTCTCCAAATACAAGTGTTTGCTGACAGTGAACTCAACTCATCTCAACTCACTTAACTCTAAACACGAAGCGACAAGTGTATCCGCTGACTGTCTTATACTGCCCCCAGTTTGCCACGGTGAGCGCAGCAGAAAGAGTAGCTCAATGGCCATTCACGTGATGCAGTTGGACAAAAACTGTTTAATTCTTTTTCCATCCATTATCCGATGATGAAGCATGATCTGCTTATCCTTACGAGGGTCGTGGGTGCGCTGGGGCCTATCCCAGCTGTCTTTGGGCAGTAGGCGGGGTACACCCTGAACTGGTTGCCAGCCAATCGCAGGGCACACAGACAAACAACCATTCACACTCACAATCATACCTAAGGGTAATTTAGAGTGTTCACTCAACCTACCATGCATGCTTTTGGAATGTGGGAGGAAACCGGAGTACCGGGAGAAAACCCACGCAGGCACAATGAGAACATGCAAACTCCACACAGGAAGGCCGGGGCTGGATTCGAACCCACGACCTCTGCACTGTGAGGCAAGCGTCCTGAACAGTCGATCACCGTGCCACCCTTTAATTATTTTTAAGTCTACTCAAGTCATTACTGTATACATTTATAAAGTGCACTTTTATGGAGTGTTATTTGTCTTCATTAAAATACACTTTACAACATTTTAGGTTATTTTATTTGGAATAGATGAATGGCATTACCGTTCATTTAAAAGAGAATATGTGATTTGCGCTAAAAGTGTTTAGATTTAAGAGTGTTAAAATGAATTTAGATTACAGTGATGTGTTTCCACTCCTTTTCACAGATGCTTTATTAGACACATTCTGAAGACATATGCATGTGTTTGCATGAATACGTTTGCACAACTCCAGAAAAAAAAACAGGCAACTCGTAAACTCCAGAAAGAGAGAGAGGATTATTTCTCCCTGATGCCCTTTTGTTTGAAGAAAAATGGTGTTGAGTGACAGCTGAGCTCGCAGACTCGACTTAGCTAGGGTTCAACGGGGATGCCTGGCTAATGAGCTCCACCGCAGGGATTATAATCAGACGGGGAATATTAACGCTCTCGTGTGTCACTCAAGACGAGGGCAATCTTGTCGTTTCAAAGTGAGCTTTCCCAGCTTCCCACTGGCTGTTCCTTACCACACCGAGTCGTGTCATTGGGTCCAAGAGTTTCTGTTTGGCCATTGGTTTTTGCCTGTTTCTAAAGATGGGAATATGGTTAAATTAGCACCATTCATTTGCAGACTGGATTTTGCGGTCCAGGTCTCAAAGTCTTCAAAAATGCCACAAAAAGTCATTAGAGTTGGCGCTGGTTGCATTTTTTTGCTGGCCACTCTGCTTACTGCTCCAAGTGACCTGGCACATGCATATTACTTTGATAGCAGTCTCTTGACCACAGCCCCCCCCCCCCCCCCCCCCCCAAGTTTTATAGGGGACCGTTCTGGTCGTCGCTGTCGTGTAAATATATCCTCAAGATCACAATGGTCAATTTAGGAAGGAGTTATGCTGAGAAATCTCAACCACATTCATTGCTTATGCTGAGAAATCTAATCATAACTCCAATCCTGAGACCCCAGTAAACACAGAGGGTGCTACTAAATGTACAAATGATCTTCTATCGGCTTTTTGCCTGTAAAACGTGGCCCGTCTTTAACACCCTAACAATCATTCAAAGCAAAGATGTAGGCATCGGGTCGAGACGATTTTTTTTTTTTTCTGCTACAATTAATCGCCATCACGTTTGACCCACGCCAACCTTGCTGGCAAAGCATTCACCCCCTCCTGTTCCCTCCCCATCCAGCTCGGAGCTGTTTAAAGAGCTAAACAGAGCGAGAGATGAGAGATTGAAAGAAAAACATTCCAAAAAAGTGCACACGCTCTCAAGGGCCGGGTGACATATGGAAGCCATCACAGGTCTGTGTGGACTCCCATCTGTGTCGCCAATCCCCACGCTGGATGAGAATAAGCCAGGATCCGTGGTTTTGTCACAAGAGGGGTTTCAATCCTCTTAGGTTTCTTGTATTGTGGGCATGTAGGGCAGGGTTGACTGCCAAAGTTAGGTGCAGAGCAGAAAACAGGTGCCCGCCAACTCAGTGGGCTTCAGCTGGCTTAAACGAGGCTCAGGTTCTCACGTATTTCAGTCTGCGACTGAAACATCCTCACGTCAGCGTGTAACTGCGCGTAAACGTGACACATTCCACGGCTGCGAAACTTAAGAGGATTGTAGCAAATGTGCATTTCCTTTCCTTAAAGCCGCACAGATCCATTTGTGTGTGAATGAGGTTTAGTGACTTCCCCCTCAAAATGACAGGTTTAAAATCAATGTGATGCTACATTGGCTTGTCAAAAAGAAAAACAGAACCACTGTTCCAGACATACTGCATTAGCGTCAGCGTTAATTACGGCTACTGCTCTTAAGCTATTTTAAACACTTGAAATTGGTTAAAAATGCAGAAAAATATAAATAACATATACATACAAGGTTTCTGGCTAATAGCAGAGAATAAAAAAATTAACCCCAGAAAATGTAACTCATTTAGTTAACTTTTTTTTTCCAAAATGTTTATTTATTTATAATAATAATAATGATAATAGTAATGTACAAATGATTATCATCATCATAATAGTACAGTATGATGTTTAGAAAAATGTTTCACATTCTCCATTATTAATCATTTTTGTTGTACTGTATAATGTGGTGGCTAACTAGCGTATGTGTGTATCTCTCTCTCTCTCTCTCTCTCTCTCTCTCACTCTCTCTCT
The DNA here is from genome assembly GCF_054856515.1 of Filicampus tigris. Taxonomy (NCBI): domain Eukaryota; kingdom Metazoa; phylum Chordata; class Actinopteri; order Syngnathiformes; family Syngnathidae; genus Filicampus; species Filicampus tigris. The sequence goes on along the minus strand of NC_141218.1, from coordinate 29,864,555 downwards.
GTCTCTCTCTCTCTCTCTCTCTCTCTCTCTCATATATATATATATATATATATATATACATATATATATATATATATATATATATATATATATAATAAACGCTTTATTTACAAGTTATTCTATGTTTTTATTATTATTATCATCATTATTAATGATATTATTATTATTACTATTATTATTATTTTATATGTATTATTATTTATCTTACTTTGCTTAGGTTGTCATCAAAGACATGTTCACTAAATTATTTTTGTTCACTTTAAAGTAAGTTACGGTATACTTGCGTAAGGGGGAGCCCTGGAGCTAAAAATGATTGCTTATGTCGCGTAAAAATAATGTAATCTCTGACAAAGTTTACACGAAAGCGATCACGAGCAGAAGCGAAGAGCATGTCTTCCCGGGTGATCTCATCTTAATTTACATGTTTGTGTTGTTAAATTCGCGTAAAGGAATGGATTAAAAGTGTTGTTTTAGGCGTGCGAGCGGTGCAGCGAGGTGTGATGCATGGGTCTCTTGACCCACATTTGTTGGTTCACGCTTCATTTTTCACTTTACTGCCGATCTGTTCAGGAAGTTCAGCTAATGTTCTGTTTTCTTTGTCTAAAGAGTAAAATGATGAAATATGCCCCCTTGAATCAGACCTAAGGTAAAAACGTTTCTAGACGGTTTGACATGAGCGTCTTCTTTGCCGACTGGCACACGTTTTTGTTTGTTTCATTTTTCGTCGCCTAACTTCAGCAATTGTGGAGATGCATCGACCTGTGAGAGAGCATTATTTAGTATTCACAAGCATTAACGATAGAATGACAAGTACACTCACACTTTGACGTTATGGTCCGAGGGGACCCAAGGCCAGCAGGGAGCTTTGGGTCCTTACAACAAGTGACAACTAATATACCAACACCTTCTTTGTATTAGGCTGTATTTACACATTACAATTAAATAACTGCAAATGTTTTTTTTTTCGCTAAATGTCCGAAATATAACCAGTCGGGGTTCGTGTGCGCATTCATGCTCTTGTCCGCTTCAGCCTGTGAAAGTGGAGGAGCAATCGCCACGGTATTTTTGATTTTGTAGAGGTGATCATGATGAGATCACGTTTTATGTCAATTAATCCAAACTATTGTGCAGAACACTTTCATACTTTCACAGGTTGAAGTGGACGAGAGTAATAATGTGCATTTGCATTTTGGTGGCAATCGGTCGCCGTTTAGACAATATTACCACGCTTGGCTCCCTCCCGTGACGTAGACCGCTGAGACCGAAAACATAACATAAGCCACGCCCCAAAAAGGGGCGGGGAATTTTGTCATATATCTAATCGCAAACAAAATACCTTAAATCACTACAGAGGCTTTTGGGGGGGGCACTTTAGTCCTGATGTCATTTTTACATGCAAACCTTTTATGTAAGTGCCAATGTTAAGCTCACCCAAGTGTCCCTGAAAATATAATCTTATTTGTTATTTCTGAGTACCGGTAATAAAAATTCTGTAACAGTGGGCATTCAAATTTTGAGGTTACACTTCATTTAAAAATAAATGTGAAGCATACTTCATTTAATATGATATGGTGTTGTAATGTCCATGTATTTTACTCATTTTCAGTGTTACAATAAAGTTGACAATAAATTAATTATAACAAATACAAAATCAAAAGGAGAGTGAATTATTATTAAAATGAACTTTTTCAGTCATTTTACATGTATTTAATTAATGGATTGAATAATTGATTAATTGAGCCATTGAAAATAATAAATTAATAAGAATACAGTAGAAAATAATTCAAATAATACATTTTTTTTAATTAACAAAAAATTTTGTGAAAAACTGAACCAATTAATAATCATATTATATTTATTCATATTTTGATTAAAGGTGCAAAATTGAGTGATCCGTTGAACTAAATATGTAGCTGATTTTAGCAGAGGTGGCCAGCATCATGAAAAGATGTTTATGGCAAAAACTTTTTTTTTTTGTCAAAATATGACTTAGGCCATTATTTTAAGATGGCGATGATATTTATTAGTTTACAATTAAATTTAAACATGGCCTTCCCCTCCCGCCCAACCCCCCCACCCCCCGCCCCCCAACCACATGCAAGAATGACCTGCCCATCTGTCTATTTAAAAAAAATAAATAATCTGATTGTGGCCCATGCGCACGAACTTGTGCACCCCTGCGATGGAGCGTGACAACAAGGCCTCTTACAGGAAGTGTGTTTGTCACCCTCACTGTCAATTCGCTGCCGCTCACTGCAATCAAGCGCTTATCTTCATCAGGAAGTCCTTCTGTTGGAGATATCCCACGTTTGTTTGTTTGCTGGTTTTTGTTTAAATGTTTTAATTTCCTCACAACGACAATGCTTTCTGGCGGTAGCTGGATAAGCGTGGTGGTGTCGCGTGCAGCTGGAGGGTGACGCAGCATGCGGCGCTATACTGTAATGGAGTCATCCATCAACAGCCACTATTAGGACACTTTGACAAGCCAGCTGAGGCCGCTGCAGTGGCCATGGCGACCAGAAACCAGGTTGATGTTTACTCTCGAGTCCCCAAGTAAGCCGATTAGATTTGCCACTCCACAATGTTATTACCTCATATACAGTGGATATAAAAAGTCTACACACCTCAGTTGAAATGCCAGGTTTTTATGATAAGTACAATAAATATATATATTTTAAAATATGAGAACAAAATAAATCATTCAGAACGTTTTACACCTGTAATGCGGAAACACCATTCACATGAAAATAAGAAAATTGAAAAAAATGGATATAAGTGTTTTTCACAGGACAGCGACGATACAGTATACAGACACCAGGCTAATTTTTATTATTGGACATTGGACAGCAGGCAATGACAACAAAACCTGGACACCGGTCGTACCAAACACCTTCTCCGAGTCCACAAAACACATTTGGACTGGTTAGGTTAGGCTTACTCCCATGCACCCTCGAGGACCCTGCCAAGGATTTAGAGCTGGTCCACTGTTCCACAGCTGGGACAAATACCGCACAGCGTGATCCTCCTGAATCTGAAATTCAACTTCCCAACCGACCCCCCTGTCCAGAACCTTCAAATAGACCTTGCCAGGGCGTCTGAGGTGTGTGATCCCGCTGTAGATGAACACACCCTTCTTAAAAAGGGACCGTCGACTCGGTTTTCCAGTCCAGAGCAACTGTCCTTGATGTCCATGGTGTAAAAAAAAGAATTGAACAAATACCTGCATGAGTTCATCTTGGACCAAATAACATGTGTATCATTGACTAATGAATTGATCATTTATTCATGAGGCAAAACAGCTTTTTCTTTAGATTTACCAAAAACATGAGGTGTATTTGCACAGAGTATGGGAAGTATCAGATCACTAGCATCACTAGTGCCTTGGTTCAATAAAGGTTGGGAAACACTGCCTGTACAGAATATAAATTCTGAGCATGCTCTTTTGCCGGTTCAAATGTCTTGCCTTGCTTTTTTTTTTTTTTTTTTTTTTATGAGCCTGGTTGTTTGCCGAGAAGTGGCTGCGGCTCAGACAAGGTAATTATGTGCAATTTCAGCTCCCCAGCCCATCTTCCCTCAATCACCATGACGATATCAATTATATATATTTATATCATTTTAAATGTGCTTTGCACTTCCTGTCTGTGTGGCGTGTGAGTCTAATATGTTCTTTTTAGCGATAACAGCCCTGTGTTCTCTGGAGCATCAGCCAATTTCTGCACAAACGTGTTCTTCCCCGAGTCCCTTTTCACCCACTTAATTGAGGTCTTGCTTGACTTCCTTTTCCAATGGGAAAACTGTTACGAGCAGATGACTTTGATATCGTCCGCTTCAATCCCTCAAATCCTTTTGAGGGTTTCTTGTCCTATGGCCTGCAATTGTATTGATTTATCAAGTCAGTCCTGCTGTAAAAAGCTTCGCGTAGCCCTCCGGTGTGCTGCTTCTATCTTTGAGTGCTGCTCAGGATCCCATTCAGACGAGCGTATCTGCTCCATCTGCAACGTGAACAGTCATCTTCCTGCATTCCACTGCTTTTGTTTGCAGCCGTGAGGGGGAAGGACATTTGTATGTCTTGCATTGACTTAACATCCTTGGAAAGACACCTGCTGCCTAGAAAAAAATGTCGGATTCTCTGTGGGTGCAGTGTTGATGTCGGATGTGCCGCCTGGAAACTATGCGGGTGGCTCGATGCCTGAAGGCTGCGCTGCGTGCATCGAGGAAACGGGCGAGCACCTGAGCGGCGCATCCACATCAGGGCAGCCAAGAATGTGGCCATTGTTTCTTTTTCAACTGTCCCTTTGCTCACATGGAACACCTGCAAACATGCAGTAATATATTGAGTCTTTTGTGTTGTTGAGTGTTGGGGCAAAGGCCGCTGGGTTGTTATTTGCAAGTCTCACTGTTTTGATAAACAAGTTGAATTGTAACATGCAGTGCTTTACCATATATATATATATATATATATATATATATATATATATTAGGGGTGTAACGATACGCTAAATCACGTTTCGGTTCATTTTTTGGAAACTTCGGTTTGGTATATGTTCTGTACAAAAAAAAACAGATTTTCTTTTTTTTAAAATTTGTTTATTTTGAAAAGATGACAAGTAAACTGTACTTTTAAAAAAAATAATAATAATAAAAGCGAACCATTCGGGTGGTATTCTAAGAAATGACACCAGAATAAAAAATACAACAATAAAGATCTCTTAATTTCTTAAATTATTAAGACACTGACATCTTTAAACACTCAGCAGCAACAGCCTATGACACATCTAAGTATTCAAGTTCAAGCCAAGTTATCATTACAGTACATATATACACTTTTTGTGAGGAAAAAAACACATACAATAACAGTGACAATTACTGCTAACAATATTGAAACTAATTTTTATAGTGAAAAAAATACAGTAACTTTAAAAAGTCTTTATGAAATTGTATACACTCTTTAGAGCACGTCCGCCTCACAGTTCGGAGGTCGTGGGATCGATCCCGGCTCCGGCCTCCCTGTGTGGAGTTTGCATGTTCGCCCCGTGCCTGCGTGGGTTTTCTCCGGGCACTCCGGTTTCCTCCCACATTCCAAAAACATGCATGGTAAGTTGATTGGACCCTCTAAATTGCCCCCAGGTGTGATTGTGAGTGCGGATGTTTGTCTCTGTGTGCCCTGCGATTGGCTGGCAACCAATTCAGGGTGTCCCCCGCCTACTGCCCGAAGACAGCTGGGATAGGCTCCAGCACACCATATGTGAGGACAATGTGAGCCAAAATCTCCTGTTTTATTTGCAAATAATTTTGCTTAGTGCTTAAAAAAAGGGAAAAAGTTATAAATTAATTATTAAATTATAAAATAAATTCTGGGGTTTTTTTTATGCTGTGTCTGTTATTGTTAGAAAGGCAGTGTGGAAGTGGAATATTTACCCTGTGGAAATGCAGTTCCACACAAAGTTCAATACAAGATTTGAAAATCAATTGTTCCATAACAATAAGCTAGTAGTGTGATCATTTATCTTGAAAACAAATTCAAATATTAACCTATTTTACAGATGGAGGCTAATAGCATGTGTCAAAGTGTGTGACTCAGCCCCCCTAGAAAGAGCAATGTACTGTATTTAAACTGCATAGCTCCGCAGACACCTGATACATTGTATCTGGAAGCACTTGGTCTTCCATAACTATAAGGCCCATCTTGTGCATGAGCACATTTATGGCCATGCAGCCATTGAAATCAAGCACTTTGTCTCCTTTGATAAAAGATGAATCCATATCCATCCATCCCTTATCCAAACCGCTTATCCTCACGAGGTTCGCGGGGGTGCTGGAGCCTATCCCAGCTGACTTCAGGCAGTAGTTTAAGCCTAAATCCAGAGGTGCTTTGCTTGAACACGTCTTTCCATCAAATTCAAGCTCATGTTGTCATAACATGAGCAGGTTGGCCAAAGGTTACATAAACAAGTCAAAAATTGCCCGTGATGGTCTGCAGCGTCTAACCGTGTCGTCCCATTCTCACAGTTTCACCACTTTGTCCTGCCTTTACCCTTTTCCTTCGCCGTGATCCCCCACCGCAACTCAAAAAAGTAACCGCAGGTACCCCAACCTGTGTCCAAGGACCACATATGGATTCATGAGTGACGCTTCTTGCTCTGCTCGCCTGTGAGGACAATAATGAATAACTGGATAGGCCTGTAAAATGAAATCGTCCTGTCTGTCTTTGAAATGAAAAGAAACGTGTTTTTAATGTTGACCATTGCTCAATTTAATGGTATCCAAATTGAAAAAAAAAATAATAATACAATCAAAACACATACTAATGCTCATGCTAGTAATCCTGATGTATATGTATTTATTTTACAATATATTTAGTATTGTGGTTGTTGGCAGTGGTGTCGAATGCACCATATCATACTCAGAGATGTTTCTAATATTTTGTCCCTGCTTGCAACTAAAATATTAGAAACAGTATGATGTAGTACTGTTGTACACCACGACCAAATGCTAAACAACAGTAAGTTAATTTAACTATGACTGTGTAATTATGATACGATTATTGTATTTCGTGGTGTTAGATGTTGCAAGTGTACCTCATGAAGTGTATGGCGAACAAGACCGATAAATAATCTCTAAACACTATAACTAAATACTCACATCTGGGCATTTTGTCCCAGGAATGCAACCGTCTGTCCGTCCCAGAGGGACACACATCTTGTGGACGGCCGGACGCAGGACGAGAAGTTTTTTTTTTTAAGGACGGGCTGAGCTTGGACCGAAGTGGGTTTTCGTCCGTCCCTCTATTCGTCCCTAACCGGGTCAAGTACAGACTGAACGTGTTGTGTTGGGTTCTTTTAAGAAGTAAGATGGAGACGTTATTATGATGCTATTGATTTCAATAAGATGTATCTCTTCTACGTAGCCACCGTCATTAATAGCCTGCACAACACTTTTCATGTGCTGCCCGTAGTCACATGCATATTCTGCCCTCTAGTGGTCCAACACATGCAATACCATGGATAATGCCACTGGAGTCAAGGACACCCTTTTACTGACTGACAGAAACACGCTCAGCCTGTCTTGTGTGTGTAATCCGGCATAGCAATTTTGTTTTGTTAACTAACTGTTAACATTTAGTACCTTACCCTTTGCATGCGAAGTATGTCCTTGTGTGGGACATCTTTGGACCGTAAAAATCTCTACCGGCGTATACATTTAAATGACCCAGAAATCAAAGTCTTTGTTTCCTCTTCAAAGCACCTTGCGTTATTTTGCAATAATGATTTTATAAAAACTGAAAACAGGTTTTGCAATACAACGCAATAGTATTGCGTTATTACTCAATCTTAAATATTCTCCTGATGTCCCCTAGCTTTCTCGGCGTCATCTTCATCACATCACGATGGTCTTGTGTTGAAGCTAAATGCTATCTTGGTTAAACAGTTGTAAACAATTCAATCCACTCGCGATACTGCCAGCCGGTAAGTGGATGTGCACAGGAAATTAGCCAAAACACATTCAATCAGTAATTTGACACTTGAATTGATTAAAAGAGTATAAAAACCAAGCCGGCGACATCAGAAAACACACTTGCCCAATACAATGCAAAACAACATCTTCCATTTTGGCTCCAACGACACACGTGAGGGGGTCTTTTTGCAACAAAGTATCTCATCGATCCATATGAAACAAGCCAACGTAATCTAAAGACCCTTACTACTTTCACTCGTTATTGTATTGAAGAAAAAAAAGGGCTGCATTCAGCAGACGGAGAACACCTCACTGTGTTGCACGCACCTACGGGCGTGAAATCATGTTTTATTTGACTATTTGCTATTTTCACCGCTTTAAATTGGCTAGAATTGCATAAAAATTACAGGCGAAATAGGGACGGACCATTATAATCGATTTGTGATTTAAAAATTTTTTTTTTTTTTTTTAAAAAAGGATTTGACCTTATTTTGACGTCTGAGATTTTCAGCCGACTGTGACTATGCAATGTGACTAGGCCTGTCAGACGGCAGCCACGCATGCAGGCTGTTTCCTGTGCTGTCAAACTGAGGAAGACAAATCTGAAGAAATAAGTTAAAAACTTTGACTTACTAAGAAGACATGATGCACGTTTTTGAGACAAATAACATACTGTAACGAATTGGGTTATCTGTGTTGTGGTTACATTTGTGTTTTGCAAAGTTGTGTTGTTTCTGAGGTTCCTGAATGCATCATGCGACTCGCTGAATGGGCGAGTGAGGAATAAGCGGACGGCAAGAAGGACAAAGAGATTCTTACTTATGACGAAACTGTTGTTGCACCATAGTTGGAATGATAAAAAGGGAGCCGTGTGGAAATAATAAAAACGGAGATAACTAAGCTACGTCTAATGCAACACTGACTTTGTTTTTTTACACTGTGCCCGAACATTTAACACTGGCCGATTTGCTGTGTACAAATGATCCCAAACTTCTGTTAATTTCCTATATATTCTTGTTACAAACTAAATTTCCCATGGAAAGTCCCCACATTGATCTACACGCGTAAATCTGCACAATGTTGGCAATAACTTAAAAAAAAGATTGCTTCAGGCATTTTGAATACAAATTGAAATTGTTTTACCATGACTTAAATGGAGAATGCATATGGATAACCTCTGCAACTTTTCTATATGCAGCCAACAAATCAGTCATATTTAATTCTAAACACATTTACATGCCGATCCAGCACCATTTCAACAAATCATGAAACAAGCCATTCCTTTCTTTGTTTCTTTTCAGCATTACATGCAATCACAAGCTTGGCCTGTCAGCGCTTGGCAGATGCGGGACGCTTGAAAATCAGTTTAAATAATAGATAAGGGTGCACTGAAGAGTATACAGTACCTAAAGTATAACACAATAACGTTGAGAAAAACAGCAACAGTCGAAAGAAAGTGTTGCTAACAGGCAGACTGGATGAAAAGTCTCAAGCTTTGTTTCTCTGCTTTCACCTAAAGGACGTCTTGATATTTGAGCCTGAAGCTCTTATAAGAGCGGAATTTGCCATAAATCCCATTATTCTACAGTTTGAATTGACATGATTTATCATTTAAATCTGCTTTATACGATTGTGGCTTTTTTAAAACTGTATATAATTTCTGCCAGATCAGTCAGTGAGTTTTTTTTTATATGATGAAGGATGGTTGCTGTTAATTTAGAGAAGTGTCAGTTTACACAGCCTCCTTATAAAATTTTGATAGGTTTGACTGAAAATGCTGTAATATCCATGCCAGTTTGGGCATTAGTAGTTAGCGAGGTTAAATGTTAGCTTATCTGGTAAAATTGTGGTTGAAAACTATGTTTCTTTTGAATGACATGTGAGACGGCAGCACAATGTGCATTTTGCACCTCTGCCTCACAGCTCAGATGGTCTGGGTTCCAGTCTCGCGGCGCTGCGTTGGTTATCGCCATTTTTGATGCGCCTTTTGCTTGCTTATTTGTCCTCAACCAACAACTGCTTCTCGGTGAAAGGTTTAAACGCAATTCTTACATCTTGTCGGTTCTCCCGAATGAGTTTGGCGCCGTGTTTTTGGTTTCGCAGAAGTGACGTCAAAGGACGGAAGTTCTTCCGAATGGACAGTATTTGGCTAACTACTGCCGCCTAGAGGCTGCGCACTTCTGCGCTTACGTGTGGATGCGTTTTTTTAATGTGTATTCCAACGCGGGGGGAATACGGTTGTTAAAAACCCCGGCTACGTGTAGACAAGGCCTGAAGAACAATCATGCCGTTAATGTAAATTACCATTGCTGGTGCTTCAAACTATTCTGAGTAATTCTAAATTCTCTGAAAGGCTGAGGTTGGCATGGCATGGTTGCTATTTAAATTGAATCTGTAAGAATATTAACATTGGTCTCACACTGTAAACCTTTTTTTGTTGCCGATGTAAAACGTTTATTTCATTGGCGTTTTGTCATGGTCCTTGCTGCACTCTACGCTTCGATCATTTTATTTGTGATGCAATTTATGGTGTATTTTATGAGTCTGTGTTAGTTGTTGCGTTTTTTGTTTTTGTTTTGATTTGTTTTGTTTTATTTTCTTTATGTTATGCTCTGGACTACAGATGGAGCTTTAAGATAAATCTGTTGCATGCATCTCTTAATGTCTTTTAATAATGATTAATACTGTATATGCACAACACCAAACAAAAATGTCACAAAAAGTAGTGTATTTTTTCGGACTGTAAGTCTCACTTTCATTCATAGTTTTGGCTGTTACTGCGACTTACGTACAGGAGCGACTTGTATATATTTAACATAAGCGCATGGACTAGCACCCAAAAAGCCTGTCTCCTAATCGTGTTGACCAGAGATGGGCACGTAACCCTTTTTATCCGGTCCGTCCTCCGTCCGTGACCTCGGCACCCTTCCGCCATCGTCCCTCCATCCTTATACATAAACATAATCGTCCTCCTACCCCGTCCTTCCTCGTCATTTTAAAGTGCTTCTGTCCTTACATTCCATTGGTCCGTCCCCTCCACCCCTCCATCAAAAAAATGTCCATGCATGACACCGTGGTACAGGTTTCATCATTCATAAACATTATGTAAAGCTCCTTAGCTGGCTATGCACATCCATTTACTGGGTGGGAGTCGATTATTGTGAGTGGATTTCATTGTTTACAACTGTTTAAGTGTCACCCAAGATAGCATTTAGCCAGAGGACGTCACAAAACTATTTAAAGGCAGCAGGCCCACGAGTTGAAACACGGCTTTCTGATTAATTTTGCGTTTGTGGAATACGAGTTAAGAAGAAAAATGCACTCCTTTTTAGCCATCTCTGGGGGCGGCCATTTTGTCTTCTGTTGACTGAAACTGACATCACAACTGCTCACAACGACCAATCACGGCTCAGATTCAGAAAACAGGTCAGCCGGAGCGAGAGTGTGGGGTAACTTTGTTTAAATAAATGACTACCTAATCAACTCAGTACAACTCTTAAAATAAAATTATATAATGCATACCAACCTAATTGAACACCTACGGATGGAGACATGGTGTTTCAGTAAATTTAGTAAGTAAAAGTAAGTTTATCTCCCTCCACCTACAGCCGGGGTACCCTTCCGCCATCCGTTTATCCGCCATTTTGTCTGGCCAGACCAAATAGTAATCGTCTATAGGTCGGTCCGACTATCATTTTAAACTGGCTTCCGTTAGCGTTTCCGACTACCAACTTCAAGGGAAAAAAAACAAAAAAAAACTGAGGAGCCACTGATTTATGGACATCGGCCAATCAGTACTTTGATCGGAAGAGAGCACACTGATACGTGTGTCGTAAGCTTTATTGTCCCATGGTAGCAGTAGTGATGAGTTGATCAACAAAGAAAAACCAGAAGGGGCAGCACTTTATTGACTCGTCAAGTACCCCCCATGTTTTAAACCAGGCGCCATATCTGAGCAGCTCATGGATTTAACGTCCTGTCTGACAAGCACTTTGGGCTCTGTTTCACTGTTTTCCGGTTTCTGGCTTAACCTCCCTTTGACCGGCGTGTTCTAATGGCCCAAGTTGACTTGTCGCCTTTGACATGCACTGCTCCCTTTGTCATGAGGTGAACGGTTTACAAGTGTCAGAGGGAAAGAGGAATTTGCTTCTCCAAGTCGGAGGTGACTAGCTTCTTTTTTCCTCTCCCCTGTAAGCTATGGTACTGGCTTCTTTTGAAAGGCCAGGAGGTCAAGTTAGGCACTAATCCCCCTCTCAAGCTCCTTATGGACTCCTGAATGTTCGCACAACACTTGCAGCCCAGAGTTGAGCAAAAGCCCCTCTTGCATCCCGACCAAATGTGGAATCCTTGTTATCATTTTACTTCTTGACTGTGCCTATTCAACCAAACACTCACAAGTAGCAACTTTCTGTCTGAGCGCAGAGCAGTTCAAGGAGGACTTGAACTTTGGCTTAAGAGGCCTGTGTTCACTTGTCCTGATAGAAACGGAAGTTCCACAAGGGGAAAGTTGAACGGATGGCTTTGAAATATGGACTGTATAAACTTGCTGTGTAGATTGAGCAATGTAATAGTGTGCCAAAGAGTTGAGAGCACCGCAGAATTTACAAATAATTCAAGTAGGGAAGAGAATTTACCACTGACCACTTCATTAGGCACAACCTCAAAATAATACAAAATGAGCTTCAATACAAATACACATGTAAAAATCATTTTTTGTGTGTGTGGTTCTAGTTTGCATTGGTAAACAACTGCACTGCATTATATTGACAGCTGGTTTTAATGTTACACCACGCCACTGTGGACTCCAACCACACACACACAAACAAATACATACACGGTGTGTATATATATATATATATATATATATATATATATACACCCTCGAGAGGACAAGTGGTTTTAATAATAATGGATTTGTCACGGGGGGTGAACGATGCCGAGGAGTGGCGTGGTGCACCCAAATGCAGGAATGTGAGAAATGGGATAGGTTTAGGTGATTTTAATAAGTGGCAGATGACGTGCGCGCTGGAGACACATGGCTGGACGTGACTGGACGAGCTGTACTTGACAAGATCGGGAAGCTGGACTTGATGAGATTGAGGCAAAACATAATTATCCTAACAAGAGGTCACACCTGCGAAGACACAGACAGACTAGGACAAAAGACACTGACATAGACGAACCAGGACAGCCTACACTCATCAACATCAATAATGACCCAACAAGGACTGAACAAGAACTAGGAACTTAAATACAAGCATACTGGCGAGACAACGAGAAACACCTGGACAAGACACACGAGGTAGGAGGGAGCTGATTGGCTAACACTAGCGAGTGGAATGAACACAGGTGGACACAATAATCACTGACGGCACAGACACAGAAACACTAAGAAAAGCATGAAACCAAAAAAACCCAAACCAACACAGACCAAACATGACCGGATTGATAAATCTATCCATTGATGAACATATATACATATATAAACAAATAAAGCCCTGATGTATGTTCTAATTTCTCTTAAAGCAGAGTAGCTGATGACTGATCTGGCAGACACCAGTTGCTTCTGGGGATTTTTGCATGACTCTTTTTTCCTCACGTCATCGCACTTCACCCAAAAATTATTTATTCTTTGCAAGTTGAGAAATGGTTGAATTTCTTGGACTAATCAAGCCGTGGGATTGGAGCCATGTCGTATCTTTGCTGGCCCAGGAGTGCGTGTGTGCGCGTGGGCGTGCGTGTGTGTTTTAAGTGCAATAAGTGCAACCACTGTGAAGGTCAGTGGACACAAAGCATTCCTACACACAAACACGTTTCCTTATTCTAATGGAGCAAATTCCTTTCTGCAATTAATGATAACAGTTGTAGATATATCACTGTACAAACAAGTTGGGACAATGTCAGATTCACTGACACACAAACAGACACACACATAGGGGATATCCGTCAATGAGGAAACCTTGTGAATTGATCGGAAACAACGCAGCGTGAGCACAGCGGCGTATGTTGTGTTACAGGTCCCTGAAGGCAACACGCTCCTGAACCAGGTGCCTTTCCTGTTTACCGACCTGCTTATTTGGGTGTTTTCTTTAGGTCCTCCCGGTCAACAACTTCCTGCGCACCGCACTGCTCCTTTCTGGCCATGAAGGGAAGTCGGAGGAAATCCCTGGACAAGGCATTGTTTGGAAGCTGAGCTCATATCAGTTGTGCTTATTTCTGGTCAATATCGACTAAGCTGAACTATATTCAACCGCATGTATACAAACAATGCACTTCCTAATGGTTTCCTTATTCATTTGCCACCGTGCATGACGCTATGCAAGATCTTAGCATATTGTCTGAGGCCTTGATGTCTAGAGGTTTCACTCAGTGAGGGTTTGGCTTTTTTTGTAACTTAATATCTATTAGTTACTCAATAGTAACTCGGTAGTTTCTTTTTTAGTTTTGGTTTTGACTGACGTACCGGTTTCAGTGTTGTGAATCCTTGGGGCTCAATGCCTTGATCTCGATTATTTTCACACTTTGATATTGTCATCTTTGTCTCTCTTAACATGTTGTCAGACACACTATAAAGCCACGGACTGCAAAATCCCACACAAGTACGCACACTCTGCATCTGGTTTTGCTCACACAATCACAATTCTGCTTTCATCCCAACTTGAGACAAACACTTTGATAAGATGATAGCAGAGGATTACTGTATCTCGGACAGAACCGATCTGCTGACTTTAACTTACACTCACTCCAGACTTTATCAAACCTCCAGACACCATTGCCTACCATGTTCTCCACTGATACCTCAAGCCACAAGATTCCCTCGGCCATTTTGGAATTCAAAAGGGTGCGACAAGTCACCCTGCGTGGTGAGTGTCCCGGGCACCATGGTGTTGGAAGGAGAGCGTTACCTCACAACCAGGGGTCACACTGTGCACATCAATGCGCTTTGGGCCAAACATGACCACCACCACCCACTGCGATGACCTCACAACCCATTGTAGAGATTACTTTGTTAGTGATGACAGGTATGATTCAGATATCTGCCAAATGTGACTGTGGCGTAGCTGGACAGCTCGGAGAGGCCCTATCGTTGTAACCCAGACTTCATCAAAATCTGTGTGTGGGACAGTAAGCAGGTTTTTTCAACCCCTCTCGACTCCGGGTTGTTACTCCTTACGCGACAACTGATGTCAAAAGTGGAATGCTTGAAGACTCTCGGGCCTGGTGACTACCGCGTGGTGGACAGAAAAGATGGCATATGCGAGTGGCAGTGCCTATATCCAGCCTGATCAAATGATGTGATGAAGTGGATTGGCTAGCAGTGAGGTCATTCGAAGCAAAATGAGCGACCCTTGGAAGTGGTAAACCTCTATGCAACGGACCCTGAAGATGGCTTACCTGGGTGCGACAGTCTACGGGAGGTCAACCCAATAGACTGGTTCTAACCCAGGTTGTTTCTCCTCAGTATTTCATAACAACTGGTGCCAGAAGTGGGATGAAGACAACAAAAACCATTTTTAAAATACCCCCAACACACACAAACAAAAAGAGTCCGTTTTTCCACTAAAGTGCTCCACTTTTCAGATGTAATCCTACAAAAAATACAGCCTGCCCTCCACATTGCAGCTAATCGTGTTTCACGAGGCAAGGCGGATGCAGTGGAGCACTGAACTATCCTAAAATGTTTTCTCTGGACTTGATCCAGTATTTCAACTTTGAGGTCTTTTATGTTGTTTCTGCGGTTTCAAGGCCATTTGAGGCAGTTTAAATGCAACACCATTCACTTACTGTTTCACATATTACTACACTAATTGCATTGTGAAATGTGACATCAGCACATCCATCAATATGCTATTCCAACAAGTTTTTTTTGTCTGTTTGTTTTTTGTAAACGCAAGTGATATTCTTCTCGAGGAACAACAACGTTGTAAGGTTTTGCAAATTTCTTCAAGCGCTTATCCCACAGCCTCAAAGTTGATTCAATTATTGAAGGCAGCTAGCTTGTGAGGGATTGCAGACTCTGGCTGGTTTTTTCCCCAGAGGCATCCGCGCCGGTGTTTTACAGTAAAATGTGATATGGCTGCATTAATCCTGCTGATTGGAGCTCGGCCCAGTAAGCAATTTGTGTTGGAGTGTGTGAACGCATGCTGATGCAGTATGTGCACACATCTGTTTTAGTGTGCATGGGGCGCACACAGTGGCGAGGCTGAATTAGGGGAATCACATGCAGTTAATTGATCTACATGTATTTTGTATTTAATACCGAGTAGTAATTCTCTGTAGTAGCGAGCTCTCTACCCCAAGCTTCCACGCAGGCAGCATGGGTAGCGCGAATGCGTGCGGAACCTTTTCGGTTTGATGAACTCCCTAAGCATCATTTTTTAGGGGGTTTTATTTCCTTAAGTGTCTGTTTTCCTGTCATTTCTCCCTGTCCTTTCCCTGCTGCGTGAAACAGTGATCCCTGAGCCCTAAGTTGCCATGGAGTCCGATGGTGTGATTTTAATCTTTTACTCAAATCCAAAGTGACGCAACCATCTACAAGGGATCCGTTTGTCATTACAATGGTTTGTAAACCTACTCTTTGACATATGAACCGGGCGAGATTTAACAAAGCATTTCAGCGTTTCCTTGCTCAGTTTCTCCTTTAAGCTCGGGTCCTCTACCCGAGGCCTGGGAAATGTCGGCTGTTGTTCCTGGGATGTGCTGGAGCCATCCATTCAGCTTCAGCGTTACCGCCTCATGTACCCCGATCACAACTGGCGCCACTGTTGCCTTTAACCTCCACATTTTCCCTCGTTCTTCATTCAGTCCTTGGTATTTCTCCAGATTTCCGTGTTCCTTTTTCCGGATTGCTCCATCAATCATGACTGCTGTCTTCTGATTTTTATATGATTCATTGAGATTAATTAATTACAAAGCCTATAATTAATTCGATTATTTTTTTAATCGAGCCCCCCGAAGTCAGTGAATGGATTTATATTATTTTAAACCCCTCAAACATTTGGCACGGTTTGAACATTAACACTGTGCCTAAATATACGATTATAAAAAAAATAGTTATATTGATTCAATTAAAATGTAGAGAATTTATTGGATGGACTGGTAAATCTACGCACTTAAAAACACTGAGTGTAGATGTCCGTATTATGTATTGGTAAGACAAGGCCTGAACAACCGCCTACCACCCACCGACTGCAGAGTGTGTTATTGTGGGTGTCCGGGGCAGAATCTTGCATCCATCTCCAACCGACAGCTCCCGACCTTCCAGTAATCCCAATCTTTGTCGCTATCTTCGCCGCCATCATTCCACACTTGCGTGACCCATCACCCGCATCAAAGCTACCCCCCTCCTTTACTCATTCGTCCTCGGCAGTCACACTCAAGACTCCATCATCAGCTATGGGTCACAATCAATGTTGGCTGCATTCCCACTTTCAAGTCAATTATGTATCTCCCCCATCTTAATACTGTGCTGGAGCTCATTTGTCCTCCTCTGACGGAATGAGAAGATCATGCTAAGTCCTCATTTTGTTTGGGCTCAATTTACTCAAGCAAGAGCAGACCATGGGTGTTTGTTGCCCTATTTTTTTGCTAGGGGTGCTGAAACACCCTTATATTGAATCCGAGCGAACATGTGGGAGATTTTTTTTTAATTTACTGTCATTTAATGTCATTTTTTTAATAGTAGACACAAGTCAGGGTTGAATACAGGTGGCACCCCATTTTAAAAACTTATCAGTGTTACATTTTGGACTTCACAGGTTATATCATTACTTGTGTGGTGTGATGTTGTGCAACACCGACATTCTGTTTGTAACGCTGTCCCCGAACTTTTAACACTGGTCAATTTGCAGTGAAGAAAAGTGCATACTGTCAATGTGTATGGAAAACATGTTGCTATATGAGACACGACATTAAGGTTCCAATTTGTGTGTTTTACAAACTCAATACAGTCCTCTTTTACTGTGGCTCAACATTTACATAACCTTTATATGATGGTTTAATCACGGAAAGCCCCCCGGCCCCCCCACCCAAAAAAAAAAAAACAACCACCACCCCAAATTTTTTTTTTATCTGCTTCATAAATGTTGGAATTAAATTGCACGAAAATGTACAAAACTGTGAAAACTATTTTGACTCAGCACCTCTGATCCTAGAGTCACCCCTGGATCCGAACATCATTCATTCATTCATCAACATCAAGTATTAGCTAAGTAAGTCCCAAGTCCTAAAATTGTCCTAAAAGTCTCAAACACGAGGCTGTCTCAAATGAGTTCTCCACAATTGCATGAGAACGATCAGATGTGTTCACAGTGGCAATATTTCACGTTATGTCTCATATAACACATTGCAGGAAGGGGCGTTTAAACTACTAACTCTAAACTTTTCACGAGCTGATGTTTTCAAGTGATCGACCCCTCACTGTTTACTCAGCCGTGCACTATCTAGGCAGGTCACCAAAGCTTTGATACCAGTGTCCATCTGCTATAAATTAACCCTTATTGCACATTTATGAACCTTTGCCTTTTTTGGCAGGGTGGGTGTCAGCTTTGCTCTTAACTTGAGCACTCCCGGGTTTTTTTTTTAAATCTAATTGCCTTATCTGCCTTCGTTATCTTCAGAGAGTGTCCGTGTTGGTTCCTCAGTGCCTTTCCTTCCCCTCTGACTGAGCTCTGATTCATGCACTCTTCTGCCCTGTTGCCACGGCTACCGTTTATTAATATTGATCTTTAACTTTGTGCCTCATTACCTAGTTGCACAGTATGCGT
This sequence comes from Filicampus tigris, assembly GCF_054856515.1. Lineage (NCBI taxonomy): Eukaryota > Metazoa > Chordata > Actinopteri > Syngnathiformes > Syngnathidae > Filicampus > Filicampus tigris. The sequence continues at coordinate 29,846,334 of NC_141218.1, read as the reverse complement.
GTGACATTGCCTTGCACACAAACACGCACACGCACACAGATGCACGGGGCTCAGAGTTCAGCTGATTATGATGTTTGGTTTTGAGGCACATGCTTCTAGTGGCTGTTGGAGGTGGAATTATCTAGGCAACAGTGAACCCTTGTGGTGACGTAGGGTCTTACACACCATTTAGATACAGCTTCAACGCCAAATAAAGTTGTTCGATTATATTATGGCATCACTGCAATAAAATAATTCTGAGAATATTTTTTAATGAACCATATAATAATATGATCCATTATCCAAACCGTTTATCCTCATGGTGCATATCTCACTATAAAAATAAATGTGGACAAACACCATGGAATAATAATAATAATAATAATAATAATAATAATAATAATAATAATAATAATAATAAGAAGAAGAAGAAGAAGAAGAAGAAGAAGAAGAAGAAGAAGAAATTAGCACATCTCACTATAAAAATAAATGTCGACATACCGTATGGAATAATAATAATAATATTAATAATAATAATAATAATAATAATAATAATAATAATAATAAATTAGCATATCTCACTATAAAAATAAATGTGAATACCTTATGGAATAATAATAATAAAATGATAATAATAATAATAATAATATATGTTTATATTACTTTAGTAGTAGCAGTAGCGTCAAATTTCTATTCAATATTTTAGTGTAAAAAGAAAGCAAAGCAGCGCACATAATAATAATCATAATAAACATTAATAGAAGGGGATAACTAGATGATTAGGAGAAATTTAACAGCATCGTACCTTTTTAATCCAAACTTGTTAAATTCAGCTTTATGCACTATAACAACGTGCTGTTAAGACTTTAAGACGACCAAATAACATATTTTTTAGTAACTGGATGTAGTGTAAATGATGCACTCAATGATAATAGCAATGGCAAGTAAAAGCAATGGCTTGACACCAGCTTGACTTAAGAAACCGACTCAGTAATGTGAGTTCATTGTTCAACTGAGTGATCACATTGGTGCTCATAATCATCCCGGTTATGTCATATATTTGCCAGGCTAGTTGTTGATAGCCAGAGCTCATAATGCTGATTCATAAAATCGGCATATTGCAGCAGGGCTGGTCCTAGGATATTGCTGACGTTTGATATTTTTTGGTGTGAGCTCAAAACACATAACAGCAGAACTTCCAAATCATGGACACTGCTCATAACTACATGATGATAAACACAGGCACACAAAATAGCTAATATTTGCTCATTTCGCTGATGGACAATTATTAAAAATCACCATTCGTCATCTACAGATTGTATTCCATGCTGTGTTATGACAGAAGTGGATAGATAGGTAGGTAGGTCAGTCAGTCGGTCGGTCGGTAGGTACTTACAAAGATATGAAAGACAGATATTATTTTAAATAGATCAACCTTAACCACTAATGTCAATGATACTGATCATTTTTTGCGTTTGTATAGTTTTTTTCTAGATTGACACTGTTGTAGTATTTACCTATTTAAATGTTGGGTGATACTATACCTACCTATACTGTCACAAATAAGAATATTTTCTCGATCCATGGGTAAAATTGGAGTAATTTATCATAATTTACAACAAAATATCATCTGCCTCACTGCTTTAACCCCTTAAGCAGAGGGCAACTTTTTGACAACTTTGCCATTTGGAGTATCAGCATAGTTTTGGTCTCTTTTTGAAGATAACATTTTGAATTTTCTCCCAAGCAGTAAGAATCTGTGTAAGTGCTCCTGTCACTGAACTATGGGTATTTGAATACAGAAAAAAAAGGTGAATCTTACGTTTGTCTAATTTCTTTTCACAAAATCTGCCTTGAAAATGAATTTAGAATGTTGATTAGGACTTCAAAACACTACAGGATCAAAGCTTGAGGTCTCCCCAAGTTCCAGTTCAAATTTGACGATAATCCTACAAAAAAATGAGCATTTTACACATGTTTTCGTAGGGAAAGGTACAGGCGAACCCCAAATCTTCCATTTGGGAGACCTGTGCACCCATTTGTGTGAATACTTGTGGAAAAAAGGCTGCTATGCTTTTTCTTATGCTACTATGGTGTAGTTCTTTTTATGCTGTTGTTTTGCCATGTTTACAGGCAAAAAAAAACAACAGCAAAGGAGGCTTTGCGATAGCAGTGAGCACTGCAGCTTTGTCCCATGACCTAAAAGTTCCTGCAAATGTTAGTGTAAAATATAATGTGTGTTAATATTTGGCCTTGTAGGATTAAACCCAAGGCTTTTTCTCTCTAAGTGTGTAATGACTGATAAAAGCGTGCTAATGCGTGTCTGATGAAGAGATTACATTAGTGCAAACAAATGTAATATGAATTATTGATGGTCACAACAGCGACTTTCCTCCACTTTTTGTGCACTAATCAGAATGAAGGGCTCAGGCTCTGCCAATGTTCCTTCTTTCTTCTAAAATGTGGAATGATTTCTTCCAACAAATGTGCCTTCTAGCTCCTTTTGCTCAAGTGGTAAGCCGGACACAGCTGCGTCCACCTCCTGTGATGATTTACAGTATGTACTCTGACTTGTCAACTTAAGCCCCCTCCACAAACTGCAACAAGTGTGACACACGCCCTCCCTCCTACTGATGACAGAAAGCGTCATATGCGGTATGCATAATGTGTTCATGTGTTCTTCTTCAGTTCAGAATCTGACATCTGTCTCAACGCATCATTTTTGCAATGAAGTGACATGAACACACTTGCTCAAATGCAAAGAGCTCTTTTCCAAAACACTATGAATCCATTTTGATTGTAAAAGTAATAATCTGGCATATACAGTATTTTAAATTATCAGGGCTACTCACCAATGAGGTGAGGGTAAAGCCATTTTGATTCTTTAGTCTGTAATCTGACATTAGAATCAAAGCATCATATACGGTATGTATCTCCAATGAGGTGACATGTACTCACACGTTCACATTTGAAGAGCAATTTTCCAAAACACTGTAAATCCATTTGGATTATTTATATCAACATGTGACATCTGTCTTCAAGCATCATAGCTGAATTCCCAACGAGGTGACATTGACTCATGCACAACATATATGAAGAATATGTGCAACAGAGGCTAATGTAGTACTGTACATAATGAACGGCAAGGCAAGACTGAATATGCTTTTTAAAACTGGTTTTAAAATTGTTTTACAAAAGAGCAATTCAACAATCCGAGACTTTGTTCACAGCACGTATAAAATGTATCTACTGATCGTTTGTGACATTTTGAAAAACACCACTTGGGTTAAGGTCGATCAACTTTATGAATTTAAGAAGGCATAAAGGTGGCGCCACACATTCCATTACAATATTTTAATAGAGAAAGAAACAATAAAAAGAAAAGATTGCACCAAGATCACATGATTGCTGTCAGGCGACAACTCAGTTGAGACGGGAGGAGGAAGAGGAGTCGGAAGGGAAGTGGATGGGATAAGGAGAGAGAGAGAGAGAGAGAGAGAGAGAGAGAGAGAGAGAGAGGGAAGTTGCATACAGTACGTAGGGAACACTTCTCGCCACAAGCCCACATTGACTGAACACTCAACAGTGCACCTGCTCCAGTCAGGCCCGACCCACCTCGGCCCACTCGGTGTGTGGATGTGCTTCTGAGGCAAGATGCTCTCCATGTTGGCTCTACTTCTGTTGGTCCTGGCAGGTAAATTTGAAAAAAAAAAAAGTCCTCACTGATGTGATTCTACTTGCGTTGGCTCACATTTAAAACACAATCACAGCTGTAATTCAAGGCTGAATAGTTTAATTTGCCTGTTTGATTGCATGTGTCTAAAACGTCTTTTAGAAAATTGTGGTCAGTTTTCAGTTAAGAAAGCTCATCCCACAAAGTAGAATATGTCGTCTGTACTTCAATTACATTTCAGTGCATAAAAATGTGTCAACAACAGTGCATTATAGAATTAGACTGCACGTTGTGATTTATTGGCTCACTATTGCTTTGAATGCCCTGTCAGTGTTCGTGTCCAAGGAGAAACCAACTTGGCACGAAACAAAAAGTGCTGACAAAATGCTTTGGGTCACTTTTCAAGGTCTGTTCTCATTTCAGGAAACGTCAGCGGTGTCGCTTTGTTTGAGGCCACCGAGAGGAACTGTTCATTGTCCCCACCGGTGAGCTCTGCAAGACACAAATGGTTTTGTTGTCACTTCATTTGATATTACACAAGATAATGTATTCTATTTTGTCAATGCCTTTAGATATCTTTAATAAATGAATATGATATATTTTAAATTATTTTAGTAGATATATTTTTAAATAAAGTGTACGTTGCAAGAGCTTTTGTTCATGCGCACACATGCATGATGGTAAAAAAAGGAAAAAAAAGAGAAAAGGCCTTTTAGAGCTCAGAATGACAACTTAATTTAATTAATAAATCTAAATTTTTGGATGCATATATTTTCTTAAGTATTTTTAAGAAATAGTTTTATTTACCTTATTCTAACTATTTTCTGATAAATTTTTGCATATAATCTCGAATAAGTAATTTTTAAGAGTTATTTTTGCTCTTTATGAGTTGCAAGAATTTTGAAGTTAGATAAAAGTGCAACTAAGAAAATTTGTATAATTATATTTGAATAATTAAAAAAAATCTTGAATACAATTTTTGTGGTTGATTGGAAATGGCAGCACGGTGCACCAGTGGTTCGCACATCTGCCTCACAATTCAGAGGGTGTGCGTTCAAATCTGGGCCTTCCTGTTTAGAGTTTTCAAAAAATATATTGCGAGAGCTTGAATTAAAATGTTCATAAACTTTTCAGTGTATAATAATAACCTTTAAGTCTATAAACATTCAGAAATATATGTACTATTGTTGTTATTGTGACACGTGCTGCAATAGCTTTGCCTGCTGCACACCGTTAATGATTACAATGAGAGATACAGCAAAGAGTGAGTCAGCAGTTATTCAGGTTATTAAATCTGTCGTTCAATGTCAACGTGTGGGTGTGTGCGTGTGTGTGTGTGTGTGCGCGCGCACATCAGTACCTCCCCAGCACAGCTGTGAACAGCAGTCTCCAGTTGCAGGAGTTGCGAGATCGAATGCTCTTCTCCAACATCTCCGCCTACATTATCCCAGGCACGGACGCCCACCTGGTACCGCAGCTGTCAATCATCATTAAATGCATTTCGTGTTTGCGTTTGTGTGATGATTAACGGTATCGCTGTGTATCAGAGTGAATATATCGCACCACGTGACGCAAGGATGGCCTTCATGACGGGCTTTACAGGCTCTGCGGGTAACGTCTTCCTCCTCTTCCTCCTCCTCTTTTTCTTCCTGCCTCCAATGACTCAACATCCCACATCTGAGCTGCTTTTATCCTCCTCTTAATAACCTCCCCCTCACTAAATCAACATTGATGATTTACTCAGGATTAATTATCCCACAGCTTCGGCAAACTCATTTTATCCATCCATGTGGAATAGTGAGATAAAAGATGGCATTATTAGATTCCTTCAACCTTCCCGTGTCCCCTCTCGCATACATTAGCCGAGATTAGCTGGACTGCGGTGCATTCACTGGCATCTGTAATTTAATGCTCCCGTCTGTCTGCAGGCACAGCCGTGGTCACGCCTGGCAAAGCGGTGCTGTGGACTGACAGCCGCTACTGGGTCCAAGCGGAGAGACAGATGGACTGCAACTGGGAGCTGCAAAAAGACGGTGGGCCTGAACACAATGTCACTGGAGGACCGTTGACCTGCAACTGAGACCGAGCTGTACTTTAGACAGGCGGCAATTATTGGTACCTGTGCGTTAAAGACGTCCTCTGTCGGATTTAGCTAAGCAGCCCCAGAACATAACTGAGACCATGCTTACTGACACTGGGGAATGCATTTTGCTCCAAAATGCCTTGGTACACTCTAAAAACAGTTGGGTTAAAAATAACACTATTTTGGGTCAAAGATGGGCAGAACCACTATTTGGGTCAATTTGACCCCCATTTTTTGCATTTTTTGTACAAAACAGTCCAATTTTTGAAGTTGTTTTGAAGAAAACTACCCATTTTGAGGTTGTTTTGTGCAAAAACAACCCAGAGAGTTGGAACAAATCGACCCAAGATGTGGATTGGTCCATTTTTGACCCAAAATTGTGTTATTTTTAACCCAACTGTTTTTAGAGAGTAGGTTTAAGATTTTATTTTACCCGGCACACATTCAAAATGTCGCTGATGGTTTAGAGGTACACTCGCCTGAGTTGTGTGCGGGCAGCGTGGGACCGGTTCCCACTCAGCGACTGTGCCTGTGTGTGTGCCCTGCGACTGGCTAGCGACCAGTTCAGGGTGTAGTCTGCCTTTCTCCCGTAGTCAGCTGGGATAGGCTCCAACACCTCCCCGCGACCCTGTACAGGATAAGCGGTGTGGAAGATGACACATGACACACGCATTCAAGATAGCCATGGCCAAATGTAGCAAAGCAGCCCCAGAATGTACGCAACCGAGAGCAGCACATTTGGTAGCACATTTTACTCCAGAATGCGTTACTCCAGAATTCGGCACATCAGATTAATGGAATAACTTTGAGCATGGATGTTAAATTGATTTGAATTTCCATGCGCAGTCATATCTAGCCAAATGCAACCAACAAATATGGTTTATAGTTTATAGTCTTTTTTGTTTTTAACACATCAACTCAAAATCCATCCTATACATTTTAAAGTACTCTACACTCGAAAAACTGTTAAAAATTACACAATTTGGGGTCAAAAATGGACCGATCCACTAAATGCATTGTTTTGTACAAAACCACGCATTTTTTGAAAGTTGGGTCAAATTGACCCAAGTAGTGGATCGGTCCATTTTTGACTCAAAATTGTGTTATTTTTAACCCAACTGTTTTAGAGTGTATACAGAGTATTGGATCCACTATGGTGGAAACTGCATGTTTCTTGTCGAAACATTTTGCTTGACGTTTTAAATCTTGACCGATTTTTTTGTTGTTTTTTTTTGTCTTTTTGCAGTAATCTTCAATGCACTATTGTTGTTAGAATAAATTCTTGGTAAGGCATTACTGATTTTAAAGGCGCCGATCCAAGGTGCACCATTGTTAAATCAGTATAGTGTTTGAGGGACCGCAAATGTGCAGCTAATACTCAAATCCTCATGTAATTGATGCCCCTCTCTATAATTGCCTACAAATGCCACAAGACGGTGGTAAATAACGACTTCCCTATCAGACAGGGCTATGGCCTTTCTAAATTAAGTGCGTTCACTCACTTCCACATAGTTCATTGGCACCAAGGGCTATGGCATAGAAAAGGTGAATTTGTGAGTAGTAAATCGAGAATACGCCGAGGTTCATTGTAGTTTGTTTGCAGACATCCAAAAAGAAAAAACTATTTTAAGAAAAGTTATTGATACATTTCAGAAACATTGTCCTGTTTTAAGTCGAGAAGCACTGTGGCAACCATTGTGATTGGTCACTTACTTAGAGTATTTTTCCTCTGTACTATGTACAGGCTAAAATGAGTGTTCCTCATACTTTTTATATAGATGTATGTTGGTGTGTATATACGTGTGTATATACACATAGTTACTGCGTATATTTACGTAGGTTTGATCCTGAATGTTTGCCGTTAATGTTATACATTAATGGCCACATTAATGTGTGACCTATATCTTTGCTGCTGTAACACTGAAAATTTCCCCACTGTGGGATCAATAAAGGCCTTCTTATTCTCTCTTACTCTTATTATTGTGAAATTGTACCTTGCAGTCGATTGCTTTGAAGTCTAAGTGCTGTGGATCGGTAATAATGGTGCTGTGTCATCTCCACAGTGTCCATAAGCAGCATCGTTGAGTGGCTCATCTCAGAGGTACCGCTCGGCAGCAAGATCGGCTTTGATCCATTCCTCTTCTCTCTCAGTGAGTCTTTATCACCGCTCCCGTCAGTCCTCGTTAACATCACCGGGGACCGTAGACGCCACATTGACAGACACACTGCTCCCCTTGTGATTGATTGGCCTCAGAATGCTTAATCGTCTGCTATTTCCTCCATTAGAAATGCAGCAAGACTACGGAATGAGTCTAGAGTTGAGCAATCGGAGCCTCAAGTCGATGCCTGGCAACCTGGTGGACCAAGTGTGGAAGGAGCGACCTCCCATCCCGCCCGATAACCTCATCCGCCTGCCGGACAGAGTCATACGTGCGTTTCCCTTCCTGTATCTGGGTGCTGATAAATACCCGCAATGATGCGGTGGTGTAGCCATTAACAGCCTGGTGATGTTTTTATGGTTGACAGATTTAATGCTAACTTTGGGGGAACGGACAAGGAAGGAAGTTATTCCGGCATCCATCGGCCTTAAAGCCTCATTAGCCTTTAGGGTCACACAGTAGACAAATGGAGCAAATGGAGAGCATCATAAATCTAATGTTTGTGCATGCATGCATTTGACAAAGGATAAGGACACTCAATCCAAGATATGACACGTCATTGCTAGGATTTCAATACCTGTGTAAATTTACACATGGCATCAAAGAATGATAATGCTGTTTAGGCCAACTACAATTTATATTCCTAGTCAACGGGTCTTTGTGTAGGCATATCCAAATGAAGTCTGTTAAGGGCTGGGGAGCAGTTCCCTAATTGATGGAGCAGTGGGTTTTTGTTCCTAATATATGAAGTACAGTAATTCCCTGCTACCGTGAGTAAAAAGGTCTGTACTGTATTGCCTATTGATGCCTCAAGGTAGTGGAAAAGACTGCTTTTGTCTAAATGAAGCTCCTCAACTTATTTTAACAGTTCCTTGGCAGCAAGATGCCACTAGGTAGCACGAAAACAGTGAATAAGTGGGGTTTTCAGTAAACAAGGGGTTGGGTTAGGGTTTGATAAAGCCACAAATGGGCAAATTTGTGAATGGTAAAATTGGCATCCAGTCTTGCGCAGTTAGCTGAGATCGGCTCCACCACAAGAGGATGGACACAAGATAACATGTGGCAGAGTTAACATGTTATACGTACACATTACTAATGTACGAATAATGTCGTCCACAGAAAGGTCCTGGCAGATGAAAGTGGAACAAATCCGAAATCAGATGAAGGAGAATCCTTATGAGCCCACTGCTCTCCTGCTGTCAGCGCTCGATGAAACAGCATGTAAGCCACTTGAGTAATGTACAGCATCTTCATCCCGTGACGTATACACTGCAAACTTTGATCTTTCTCCTTTTCAAGGGCTGTTTAATATGCGCGGCAATGACATCCCATACAACCCTTTCTTCTACTCATACACGCTGCTGACCATGGATGAGATTTGGTACATTTTCTATTGGTCCCAATGAGAGGACATCAAGGACATAATTCACGATTACCCCCCACAGCACAAATGAAACACTCTCACACAAATGGTCTCATATAACATACCAAAAAGCTCTAACATGTCATTCTGAAAGACTTTGATATAATAAACAGAAAGACTCTCACACACACTACTAAAAGGCTCTCACACACTGTTGAAATTCTCTTAGATCACAACTGAATCAATATCCACCCGGATGCTACTGAACCGCTACCACGCACACCAGTGTGACACTCTTTCACCCACTACTGAATATCAAAAATATAATAAATATTAAAATCAAATAAAGATATTAGATTTGATTATTAGAAAATACAAATATTTTCTCATGCCCCCACGCATTACTCAGACGTGATTTCATTTAATATGCTGAAATACGCATTCAAGTAGGGTGTGAGAAGGTCTTAGTAGTGGCCGTGGAAGCATTTCACTTGAATGTGAGAGTGTTTCATAAGTGTGTGAGCGTGTTTCGGAGGTGTGTCAGCGTTTGAGTTTTGTTTGACTGATGTGTGTGACAGCATTTCAGTAGTGTGTGTGTGTGGGGGTGTGTGTGTGTGGGGGGGGGGGTGTGGGTGTGTGTGCGTGTGTGTGTGTGTGTGTGTGTGTGTGTGTGTGTCTGTGAGGGCGTTTCAGTGGGTGACCTGAGTCAGTATTTTTTCAGTTGTGTGTTTGCCAGCTTTTCACTAGTGTGTGTAAGAGCATTTCAGTCGTGTGTGTGCAGTTGTGTGTCTGTTTCCATTGAGCGTGAGAGGATTTTAGTGTGAGATAGTATTTCAGGTGTGTGTGAGTGTTTCAGTTTCATAGAGCTTTCAGTACTGTTTGACAGCGTTTCAGGTATGTGTGTGAGATCCTTTCAGGTGTGTGTGTGAGTAACTGTTTCAGTAGTGTGTGTGTGAGAGAGGTAATCTTGAATGATTTCTCTGCTGGCCTCTCATTGTTTGCTATGTGTGTAAGCACGTGATTGCTTTGCGCAGCGTCTTTACTCACGCCACGTGTGTCAGGCTCTTTTTGCACACAGAAAGGGTGACAGAAGAGCTGAGGGTGTACTTGAACGCTTCGTGCGGCGGGCCGCTCTGTGTGCGGTTGAAAAGCTACGACGCCATCTTGGATCACCTCAAGGAGTACGTGAGCAGCCGGCCTGGGGTCAAAGTGTGGATCGGCACCGAGTACACCAACTACGCGCTTTTTGAGGTCATAAAACCGGAGGTATGCCACTTATATTGCATTCGTCATGACTCATGGCCAATTTACATAATATGCCAAATGTCCAAAAGTATTTGGACACCTGGGAGAGAAATCTGAAGAGATGCTTGAGTGTGTCTGTGCAAAACACGACTTGAGAGGGCCGTATCAAGAACTTCTGAGTTCCAACTAAGACCCTCTCACAAACCACTCTCAAAAATCTATTTCATCTATCAAGACAGATGACTGCTATTGGTTTTGAGCAAAATCCAAATCAATTCTTAATTTTTGTGTGTGTTCTTGCCACTGCCATTGCTTAGGTATGATATGAAATGAAACATTTGTTACCCATTTTTTTGTTTACTTCCTTGTCTGATTACATTTGTCTAAATGCATTTTCACTGATTTGCATCCTGTAGGACAAACTAATGAGCAGCTCCTATTCTCCTGTGCTGACCACCAAGGCTGTGAAAGATGACACTGAGCAGCGCATCTTAAGGGATGCTCATGTATGTCGTCCACACACACAAATACAAGAGTAATTTATCCATCCATCCAACCATCCATTATCTATACCGCTTATAAGCTCACAAGGGTCGCGGGGCGTGCTGGAGCCTATCCCAGCTGTCTTCGGGCAGTAGGCGGGGAACAACCTGAATTGGACAAACATCCGCACTCACAATCACACCTAGGGGCAATTTAGAGTGTCCAATTAACCTACCAAGCATATTTTTGGAATGTCGGAGTAAACCGGAGAAAACCCACGCATGCACGAGGAGAACATGCAAACTCCACACAGGGAGGCCGTAGCCGCGATCGAACCCACGACTTCTGAACTATGAGGCGGACGTGCTAACCACCAGTCGACCACCGTGCCGGCCAAGACTAATTTACTAATGTATTATTATTATTATTATTATTATTAATAGTAGTAGTAGTAGTGATTTGCGGGGGATGGGGACTGGGATGGCAAAAACCATGCATAATTGACGACTATATAAATGCATTGATTTTTTTTTTTTTTTTAAGCCCCCCAAATTCTTGAAAAGAAAACAGGCTCAAACTTCCAATAAGTCGTTCCCACGAACAAAACTGGGGTTCCCTCCTCGCAAAAAAAGACAAAATATTGCAAAAAATATTGGTGAAAAAAAAATCAGCAAATAGATGAACAACTAGGGTGTCAAACCATTATTACCATTATTATTATTATTGTGCTATTTTTGCATTTGTTGTGAATCATTTACTGTTGCTGATATGCTATTTTGCATTTCATGTATATTTTTATACAGCAACATTTATTAATTCAATTGTGTTCTTAATCTCGTTTATCACATTCCACTCAACATCCTTAGTATTACTCAGTGGGTCGTTGTGGTTTCATTCCAGGTGAGAGATGCCGTGGCTGTCATGCAGCTTCTCATGTGGTTGGAGAAAGCGGTGCCAACGGGAAAGGAGACGGAGCTGAGCGCCTCTGCGTACGTCAATCACTGCCGCAGGTCAATCTCAATACCGTACATACAAATCACAATTGAACCTGAAAACCTGAATCTACTTGTATTAAGAAAAAAAAAACATTTTTAGCAAACAGAAGGACAACAGGGGCCCGAGCTTTGAGACCATATCTGCAAGTGGACCTAATGCAGCCCTGGCACATTACAGGTAGGGCGTGCTGGAGCCTATCCCAGCTGTCTTCGGGCAGTCGGCGGGGGACACCCTAAATTGGTTGCCAGCCAATCGCAGGACACACAGAGACAAACATCCACACTCACAATCACACCTAGGGGCAATTTAGAGAGTCCATCAACTTACCATGCATGCTTTTGGAATGTGGGAGTAAACCAGAGTACCCGGAGAAAACCCACGCAGGCACGGGGAGAACATGCAAACTCCACACAGGGTGGCCGGGGCCGGGATCAAACCCACGACTTCTGAACTGTGAGGCGGACGTGCTAACCAGTCGACCACCGTGCTCTGCAATTTCTTTTTCTTTTAATTTCCTACTTGTTTTTTTTCCTAAATTGGACTAGTTCAGTGCTGATTTGTTGTCTAATTGTGCTTTTCATGCTGTAGCCCAACAGTAGAAAGCAACAGGAAGCTGACAGTGGATGACATGTACCTGGTGGACTCTGGTGGCCAGTACCTGTGAGTAACAACACACACACACACACACACACACATACACATGTGCACCCGCACACATACACAAGCACGCACGTCAATTCTGGTTGGTCTGGTGTCATGACTTCTCCCCACACCGCCAGAGACGGGACCACCGACATCACCAGGACAGTCCACTGGGGGACCCCCACTGCTATGCAAAAGGTAACACTTTGCATCTGAAACATGTTCATAGTACGGTAATACAGTTTTGCCTTGAGATACAGGTTTAATTTGTTCTGCGACCACACTTGTAACTCAAAATGCTCATATTGTATCTCACTTGAAATGAAAGGAAATACCATGAATTAGTTTCAGCATGTCCACCGTCCCAAAAAAAACAAAAAACAATCTAAAATGTACATTTTTGTGTTTTTCTATACGAAAAAAATAGTACTCTATAATATTGTACTTAATTATAACATTGATGGATAACATAATTACATAGAATGTGAAGAATTAAACAGTTTGCGCATTGCCTTTTAATGCTGCATTTTATTCAACTGTTCTGCTCCATAGGGTGCCCCCCTTGGACACAGGGATGCAGTAATGTAGAATGCAATCGTACAGGCAAAAGCAAAGAATAGTATTTCTACTTCTACTACTACTCTGACTGGACTGATTCAGTGAGGTGCTGTAATATTAGGCAAGGCAAGGCAGTTTTTATTTATTTAACACATTTCATACACAAGGCAACTCAATGAGCTATTAGTAATTTTTCATATAGGATAAAGAATATATGCCAATGAGTATAGTAATATTATCTGTCTTCATGTGTTGTGTCACCATTTGTGTTCAACTATCCATTGCTTCAATACTGGAACTACACTATTTATGCTATCTGTTAGCATGTCAATGGCATTTTGCACTTTCCTAAGGCAAAGTTTTGTGTTTTGTTAGATACACAAAGTGCATTTCTCTTTCTTCGAGGTTTGCTTTGACAGTAAACTTCAGCTTGGCCTGGCATTAAACAATGTGAAGCATCTTTTTGAAGAATTGTTCCTTAATGTGAAGTGAGTTGAATTGCGTTCACTGCCACCATACAGTGATCGTATCTCAAGTTTGCGCCCGCAAGTCAAATAATATTTTTTCCAAATGACAGCTTGTTTCCCGCAAAACCCTTAAGTTGGTCACTCGTATCCCAAGGCACCACTGTATAGAAATGTACCTTCTACTTTGACACTTTTGTAGAATGAAATAAACTAAAGATGACTTATTTGTGTTGTTAACTAGGAAGCCTACACCAGAGTTCTTATGGGGAACATAGAAATATCTAGAACCATATTTCCTTCAGGAACCAGAGGTGGGGAATGGTCGTTCATAAGTAGCTAAAGTCTTAGTGTAACCACTAGATGGTAATATTGGACTGTGGAGTGTGTACGCTTGTGGTCTGTCCCCAGGAGTAAACATGGAGATGCTGGGCCGCAGAGCACTGTGGGAAGTGGGCCTCAACTATGGCCATGGCACAGGACACGGGGTCGGCAATTATTTTGGGGTTCATGAGTGTACGCTGCCTCTTTTAAAAAATACTAAGCTCTCCAAGTGTAACCATCATGAGCAACATTAAAATTAAGTAGCGTAGTATGTATGTAGTATGAATTATTTTTATTCTTATTTGTACCTTTTTTTAAATAACAAATTGTACAGTTAATAAATACTAACATAGTCTACTATTTTTGTTTAGGGCCCGTTGGTTTTCAGGGTAACAACATCCCATTTAGAGAAGGCATGTTCACATCTATAGGTGAGACGTTTTATTGCAAATCATCATTTTAATAAAAACGTAATTCAGATTAGGCCATTTGTGGGCGCTCACCTGATTTTGTTCACAGAACCTGGATTTTACAAGGATAACGACTTTGGCATTCGCATTGAAGACGTGGCAGTGGTTGTGCCCACCCATACAAAGGTATACTTCAAGATCATCCAGTCATTTATTATTACTAAGCGAGGTTTGGTAAATGGCACTGTCCTTCTCTTACAGTATGGTCATAACTACTTGACGTTTGACACTGTGTCCTTGGTTCCATATGACAGGAAGTTGATTGACATCTCTCTTCTGAGCCCAGTCCAGGTACATGATATGATAATGATTTTTTTTTTTTCAATTCTTCCGTTAGTTTATAGTGATGTCATGGAAATATATAGCGAGCCTTTTATCAATATCTTATCATTTCCTGTTTCAAAGGTGTAAACAACTTGTAAGATAGTGTGATATCTGAGATGTTTTCATTTTCCTGTTGAAAGAGTGCTGGTTTCTTTTTAAATCCCGCCCTCCTTTTTTCTCTCCAAGTGAAAGACGAACGTTTTCACTTTTCACAAAAAATTGTCCATCTCCTCGGTCATTTTTAACGAAAATTCTATTTTGTAAAGTGCAAAAACAAGCACACTATGGTATGCAGAGCAGCAAAATTTGCAACGAACGTGAATGTAAACAGTACAGAATAGGACAATGTGACACAATATGAATAAAAGTACGGATACAAATATTCTCTCAATTCGAATTTAATGCCTGCAACAATTGGGGAAGTTAAATAGGAATCTGCTTGTGAAAAGTATTTTCCTGTGTTTAATGAATCTGTAAAATATACTGTGTGAGTTTCAACTTTTAATCGATGTAGTGAAATAAGTTAGCATTTCTATGTTCTTTAAATGTATTGAAATGTACCTCTATTTGCCTTAATCTATATGTGCGCTCGAGAGGTAAATATCATAGCATGTAAGGAGGTTGATGGGTATGCTGTAATCATAAACTGAATGACAGAGATTCTAAACAGACATGAAGAAAAAACACATTTTGTAGGAAGCACATACCGGTATGTATTTTTTTTTTATTGATATTGTGACGGTAAGTTGAAAAAAAGACTGATGATTATTCTATTAGGCTCTCAAAATGTTTGAATGTAATAATGTGGTGTAAAGTTCTGGGCATTACCAGTATATTGAACTATACAACACAATAAAAGTCAGACACCTAATCCAAACATGTAAAAAACATTTTGAATAATTTTAATGCAGCCATCGCATTGAAATTATGTGAAGTACTCTATTTAAAAGTATTTCAATTTACTGTACCGCCACCCTGTTTACAGCATATTAACTCCATCATGATGAGAAGTGTTTATAATATATTACCCCATTCATGCAGCTAAATAAAGTAATTGAAATATTAGAAAAAGTTTCAGTATGATGTTGTGAAATTCTACACCACTTCAAACTGCTACTGCAACAATAAACATTGTTAAGTCAACCCCTCCAAACTGACAAGTGTAATCTTTCAAATATAGCTCTTCTATTTATAATGGAATGTGTAGGTGCACTTAGTGACCAGACCCTCTCTGATTTGGGGTATTGATCCAATTATAAAGATGATGAACAAATACTCACACAGAACAAAAGCGGTTCTAGTAACCATCCCTGTGAAACACCAGATGCCACATTAGCGGTAGTCAGGGTTGTTGATTTTTGTTTTTATTTTTCTTTCCGCTCTCACTCCAGCTGCACTGGTTGAACAAATACTATGAGACCATCCGGAGGCTGATGGTTCCCGAGCTGGACCGTCAGGGCCTCCATGAGGAAAAGAGCTGGATGCTGAGACACACAGAACCCTTTGTGGAGTCTACATCTTCTTCAACCATCCTCTCCTCTTCGCCCACCCTGGTCGCTTTGGCTGTGGCTGCGTTGTGCATATACTATGCATAGTATGTGCAGGTGTCTCAGGGGGAGAGAAGCACTGAAATTTGTACACTGGCATTTGTGTTCCAAGTTTGAAAAGTATCTTTTGTGTACTTTTAATGCTTTTTTAGATATTTATCTTCTCACACTGCATAGCATATTTGCTTTTTTGTTATGTTAGAAGTATACGTTTGGCTTAGTCCCTCTTCATAAAGTAACTCAAATGCAGCATTTAAGTGGTGATTTTTTTTTTTTTATGCCTACAACAACAATATCCATACATTAGTTGTACCCTACAAGGTTGTGTTTATCTGAAACTGCAGATCCTTCAATTAAAGTAGAATGTATTTCACTTGCAATTGGATTCATCCTTTCTGATTCTCCCAAGCAGAAGTACAGTGGTTCCTTGAGATGTCATACGAGCGACCCGACCAACTTGGGAGTTTTGAGAGATTCAAGGGTAATTTGCCTTGTCTTGTGAGTAAAAATCTGAAATGTAATTGCACAACTGCTCTTCTACGGTAAACATCATTAGCTAATTCAATATAGGCTTCCACAGATAGTCATAATGAATTGTAATTCAGCCACCTGTGTTCAATAATAGACACAGCCAATGGTGCACTTTGAAATCACTTTATTGAAAAAATGCAACAAAAGAAACACAAGCACACCTTCACACATGACCTGCTTAGCACACTTGACGCCAAGTCACTCAACACAAGTGACTAATGTTTTAGCCAGTTAACAGCCAGCCAAGTCTACACTCTCATTCGCTGACAACCTTCAACAGGCCAGGCCCTACATTTTACTCACACTCATTCAGTCACAGATAGGCATAGTACTACAGTACTATAGAACGTGAGAATCTCAAGTGGACAAAAATAATGTCTACACCTCACATTCATATATGATGGTATTATATGCGTGAAGCTGTAAACTATATGTAAACAATTAAATACATTTTGTCACTCCACACATTTTGTATGTTGCGGCGTGGACTGAAACGTAAATGCTGCAACAATTTTAAGTAACCAGAGCTGGAGTCTATTCCTGCTGACTTTGGGCACAATGGACCAAGGTTATTGGAGTTAACAAGCACTAAAGAAATACCTACAAATAAAATTCTAAAAAGTTTTCGTTAAAGAGGGAATCAACCCAAACCTATTTTTTTCGAGAATATGTTCCCAGCAGGCCCACTAGTTGAAACATGGCATTCTGATTAATATTGCGTTTGTGGAATATGAGTTAAGCAGCAAAAGCCACGCGTTTTTAGCCATCTCAGGGGGCAGCCGTATTGTCACTTCTTCTGACTGAAAATGACATCACAGTTGCTCAGGGCTCAGGTAACGACCAGTCACAGCTCACCTGTTTTCTAAAGCTGAGCCGTGATTGGTCGTTACCTGAGCCCTGGCTAGTTGTGATGTCATTTTCAGTCGAGAGATGTGACAAAATGGCCGCCCCCAGAGATGTGGATTAACTCTTATTCCACAAACGCAATATTTATCAGAATGCTTTGTTTCATCTAGTGGGCTTGCATAGAACATATTCTTGAAAAAAATATGTTTGGGTTGACTTCCGTTTAATTAAAAAAGAATGCTTTCACAAAAAACTGAAAACCAACCGAAATTCCATTTTACATTTATAAATCTAACTAAAAATAACTAAAAAAAAATAAAAATGTCCGTAAAAGTAATTTTATACCTGACCTTTTGGTATATATATTTGTATTATGAAAAATCCCAAACTATTTTAACTTTGCCCTGGACTGGTTGCAGGCCGATAGCAGGGCCTAGCTCTCACTATGATGTAATGTAATGCAAACTAAAACCATAATAATAAAGACAATGGTCTACTAATACATTTCTGACAATTGATTAAAACAAAGCATCAATATCCTTCAAAGATGAACCGATAGCAAATTCTCTTGTATTGGATCCCATTATATGGTGCCGGTATATCTAACAGTGTGCCCAGTGTTAGCATTGTGTTCAGAGAAATAAAGAGGAGGTTTAGTTCAGCTGTTTCCATGACGTGTACCAGCAAAATGTGAACTTGGTTGTACAACAAGATGAAGTGGCGTGAGAGGAAGCCGATATAGGGCATCCTCTCTTTCTGTGGTTTGCAAGCACGCCAAAATAACAAGCTAGACCTGGCTTACACTCTACTTCCCCTTCTGCTTTAACTACCTACCGTGTGTCTGTCACAAAGGACAAACACAACACGACATTTGGATGTTTATGTCTTTCGCTTCAAGACACGGTTTTTGCGTAAGGGGCAAATGGAGTATGGGTAGTAAGTAGTAGAAGGTTCAGAAGATGACTAGCTTCAATAGGGTGGAACATTTTTGCTTTTGTAGCAAGGGAGATGAAAGCAAGAACAAAAAAACACGACAACAAAGCGTTGCAGTACAACAAAAACATTTTTCTATTCACGTTCAATCAAACAGACTCATACACCAATAACGATGAAATTACATAAATATTTCAATATGGATTATGAGGTAAATTACCTCTATTGTACATTTGTAAATTTTGCCTCATCTCCTGGATCAGGTGCAGCACTACTACATTTACTCCAAATGAATAATCACTACTTCAAAGTGTTTGTAGATGCAGAGGACGTAAGGAAAGAGCAAAGTTGGGAGGGTCCTGTTATGTCATGGTCATGTTTTTCTTTCCCCAGATAAACTAGTCTTTGCTGCCCACAAACGGTGAAAGCACAGGGATATTTGGCAGGACCAGGAAAATAGACACACTGTAAGGAATTTACTACAAAAGCAGAAATCCGGGGATCTTGAAACCATTCATGTTCATTTCGCAACTGAACAATTATGCTGTCAGAAAATAATAATAATTCTAGTGTATTGGATCTGGTGGGGGCTACGAATGCAAAACAAAAAAAATCTACTTATATGTCACTATAAGGAAATAGGTCAAAAGGGTCTTGTGTTACTTTTGTGGATTGTTCAGAAAAACTACTCTCTGCTGCAAGCAAGGCTGAAAAGGGAGGGGGAGGTGTGGCAGGAAATCAGACAGACAACAAAGACTTTCAAATACAGTAATCCATTATGCCGTCAGCAAGACTAACTTATTTTCCCTCTAAAACACCATTTTGACCTGCTGGACATGGTGGGGCACTTCTCAATTTACGTTTAGGATTCATGGAAAATCGCTATTAGAAATTAATGGCATAAGGGAATTGTTTAGACAGAGGAAATCATCTATATGCTTTTATCTGAAAAGGCAAAAAAAATGTTTTTGTGTGTTTCAGATAAAAAGCAATACTTTATTTGTTGGACAGCAACATTGAGCTTTTGGAGACAATTTTCCACAAAAATTGTGCCTAGCAACAAGCAATGCTTGTTCTGACCCACCAACTGGGTCTATTTCTAATTTGTTTATTTTTAAACAGGGACAATGCACATTAATCAACATTTCTGTAAATGTGCCAGTTTTGGCTAAAAATCTAATTTCCAACAGTAGTCCCTGTGCCAGTTGTCAAATGCAGCAGCTGGAAATAGAATTACATCATTAGTTAATTTAAAAAATAAATAAATTTAACTAAATTTAATTTTTTTTTAAATGTTTATTTTTATTTTTTTTTGCACAGGTTTTGTTATGTTAACATTGTTAACATTGTTCAACATTCAACAACGGTTGATGACTTGAAAACTATGCTGAATATCATTTGCATGTACAATTGAGGAAAATCTGTAAAAAATATTATGTCATGTCATGTCATCTTCCAAACCGCTTATCCTATATAGGGTCGCGGGGAGTTGCTGGAGCCTATGCCAGCCGTCAATGGGCGAAGGCAGACTACACCCCGAACTGGTCGCCAGCCAGTCGCAGGGCACACATAGACACTGTCACTGAGCGGGAATCGATCCCACGCTGCCCGCACACAACTCAGGCGTGTGTACCACTACACTATCAGCGGACCGTGAAAAATATTATTTGCATAATAATTTGGAATGCAGTCAAGTTGTTCCTGGTTTGTGTTTGGTGCTCCACTGTTGTTCTGCTAAAAGGGTCCTCCTTTGGATGTGCTGACAAATAGTCACAGCTGAGGAAAATATGCTGAAAAAGCACAGTGTGGAGACATGAGCAACAGCTTTAAAAAGAGCTAGCATGATTCACATTATGCTGAAGAAGGAAGAAAATGTGGAAACAAAGTGCACTCTATGAAAGAATACTCAAAGCTTTCATGTTGGTTTGGAAAAATGACAATAGTGGTGCCTTGAGCTACGAATGACCTGACTAAAGGCATTTTCGATATGCGAGCTGTTGATTGGCCAATTACTTTTAATTGACTTGCAGGCATAAATTCAAGATAGGAATGCTGTGTGGTGGCAGGTTACTTAACTCACATCACAATAAGCAGCAATTTGGAAGATATAGTTAGTAGATATTCCTAAAAAAAAAGACATCAAGCTTTTTTGCTGCTATTTTCAATTGAAGGTTACTGTCAAACGAAATATCAAACAAAGAGGTTTACACATTGTGTATTTAAAACCGCACAGCTTCTGCTACCTCAATACTAACATAGATTGCAAAACTGTATATGCACATTGGCTGACAGTTAGCATCTATGTGGTGGTGTCGTTACCCTTTAAGCAACGGGGATCTGAACACAAATGGTGCAGCAACACATGTAGCCAGATAATATAACAATACTAACATGCATATATTCTTCGTCCTCTGCGAAGAAGGAATAATATTATGGCTGTATTGAGAGGCTGAAAGAGGAGCTAAGTCTCCAATACAATATATCCGGTGTCTGTCTTAAACCTCCCTGAGGTGGCCATGGTGCACACACCAGAAAGCTGTTTAATTATTTTAATTCGTTATAGCTGAATTTAATTATCAAATGTATAATTGTCATTACTGTATGTTTTTATAACACATTACAAACATTTTGGGGTTTATTTTTTCCTGAGGCTGGAATGGATTCATGATATTTCCATTCATTTCAAGTGTATTGTGTTATGAGCGTGGTCAAGGAACAAATTGTACTTGTATCTCAAAGTTCCATTGTACAAAGTGCATGAGCATTTGGAAATAATGGTGAAATGTTTTGTTGTGCATTAAAGGGCTGACAGCAGGAATGAAGTGTGCAGTGTTGCTGTAGTTGCCATGCGGTTATGTGACTTCCCCTTAATGTTGCGCTTGTTTCAGCAGTGGGGGAGTGCACCTTTTCTGTCTCATCTCTTTTCACATTTGTCCTCTCAATCCGGGGACAAGCACAGAAACCTTCACGCAACTTTTCTTGCTTTCTTCCAAATTGCCTGCTCGCCAACGACGACGAAATGTTGAGGCGAAAGCCTTCCAACGCCTTGGAGAAGGAGCAGGTGCAGAAGAAGAAGGTGAGTAAAGCCTTTTTGATTGTAATACTGTTTTTAAATGTTAGCTGGCATAAGCACAAATATTTATTACCTAATTACAGAATTATACTTGTAATGAACTGAACTATTATCTTTGAAGTTTAAACACGTAGAGGATTTTTAGAAGACTTTTTTTTTTTTTTTTTGCCAAGGATGTCTGTATATGTTAAAGCAAACTTTGTGGTTAAGCTGATCTAACCAATACACACACACAAGCACACACGCACACACACATTTCCCTAACTCAGGGGCGGAGCCGTGGGTGGGCCTGGGTGTGCACAGGCCCACCCAGATTGACAGACTGCCCATCCCGTGAGATTCATGAAAACGAAATATAGTTTTACATTTTTAGTAAATTATTATTAAATTATTTTTGAATTTGTGTTTTGTTGTGTTTTTTATTTTATCGAATATTAAGAATAGCATCATTGTGGTTGTCTAAGGAAGGTCTGAACTTCAAATTATTCAGTTTGTCATTTTATGTAAATATACGATGTGTCTGGAGCGGAGGATTGTGCTCAGTGAGTGAAATATTCAGGCCCACCCTGATTTTTCCAGGCCCACCCATTAGTCACGTTATGGCCCCGCCCCTGGTCTAACTGCTTGAAGTTGTTAATATATGGGAAAAAGATTAGTTCCTCTATTATGGTACAGTATAGGGTGAATCATGGCTGCAGAAGTAGTTTACGTAAAAAATAAAAATAAAAAATAAAAAGCTTCAACAATACTTCATGTCGTGTCTTCATCAAGACAAACGTCCAGCTGACTGGAGTTGTAATAATACTTCCAATTAAATCTTATTTTTGGATTATTTCATTCACACACCTGGCACTTGATTTTCCACACTATAGCTTTTTTCCCCAAGTTATTCTTTTGTTACAACACCATGATTGTATATTGTATGTGCTTCATGATTCAACTTTTTCTTCTTCTTCTACTATTACGTTAAGAGACTCAGTAAGATGTTGTACCATACTGTAATATTAGTCATGTTTCATAGAGGATAAAGAATATATGCCTGTGAATATAGTTGACATTGTTTATTTTTGTATTATCTCCCTACATGTCTTGCTCCACCGTTTGAGTTCAAATCCATTGCTTCTAAAAACCATGCCTATCGATGCTAATCATTAGCATGTCAATGGCATATTGCATTGATTGTTGCATTTAGCTAAGTGGCCAACGCTATGTGGTTGTTTTAAATACACAACATGCTTGAATGGAGTTCAGCCAACATAATGTGCTTTAATCTCGAGGTAACACCAGTACTTACTGTAATGCCCTCCCATATGGGAAAGGAGAGCCATATTTGCCAATGCACTTTTCCATTTATTAAATGTCGGGTGAACAGTCAAACCCATAAACACAACGAGCACACTCACCCTTAGGTACTGCTGTCAGCTACAGCTCACACCCAGGCATTCACATGCAGAATCACAGACATCACATGCCACCTCACAAAGGCCCCGCCTCTTAAAGACACATGCATTGACACGGACATATATAGTGTTTTTTAATGCATTTGAACATATTTGCAATTTCTTTAAAGGGGTTTTACTTTGTAAGTTTAAATGTGTTTAAAGTGTATGGGAGGGTGAAAACTATTTTTTAAGTGTATTTTATGGTCTCTCCATATTGCTGTAAATGTGTTGCAGAGGTTGTTTGGATATTTTTGACCTCTTCAGCAAGAAAAAATAAACATTAAAAAGCAGAGGGGCCCTATTCTGATAGACTCATACCCGTGTACTCGGCGTTGAAGCAGGCATAATTTTATTTTCGTGCCACCGTAGGTGTAGTCTAATGTGTTTGGGCTCATCTGGGCAGGCAGCATACCCCCCCCCCCCCCACCCCCCCTCATAATTTGGTGTCAGAAAGAGGTCTGTGCTCAGCATAAAAACTGGCGCATTGTCATTTTCGTGCCAGGGCAATGGTTTCGTTCGACATGTTTGTGAATTTGATAGATGCGCTACGCCTCACTGGGCATTGCTCCCTGGCACATCTGCAAATTTGGCCACAAAAAGTAGACTAGATTTTAGAGTCGCAGAATCGCTGAATATTTGATTGAGGCACAGGCAGACTTATTGGCGCTCCGTGGTGGATGTCTTGGATGTATTTCATTCATCAATATGTGGGACAATCCCTCCACCATTCCCTTGGTCGACCTAAATGCATTACATGCACGTTGATCGGCTGATCCTTAGTAGATTAATGTGCATGTTGAGGGGGCATCCTGCTGGGATAGAGAGGGCCTATGTTTCGAGAAAGGTCCCGAATATGAAAATGCATAACGGATGCCAGACTGAGTTGTACCTGTCATTGGGGTCATAAGTCAATTCAGCAAACTGGACTTTTAGCTCAGCAGTTAGTGCTCTGCTCTTCCGAGCCGGGGTCACGGTACAATCCCCAAGTTGGATGTTTTTTAGTTTCCGCAATGTCAGGCATGGCGTACCCGGGTTTGATGCAAATGAGAGATCCCGCGAGGATTGGCTGGGAAAAATGTACTTCCATCCCAAAACGGCACACAAAGGCGCAAACACCCTGTTACGCCTAATTCTACCAGCACAAAGTCTAACAAAATACCAAAAGAAAGATAGTTAGACTGTGATTTGCATCAGACTTGCACCTGGCACGAAAATATGGAGTGTCAAATCCAGGTCTAGAAAGCAAAAACCCTGCCACAGTTTGGCTTTAGCCGCAAGTGCTTCTCCTCAACCGGCAGGTAAATGGCTGAAGCCAAACTCTGGCAGAGCATTTACTTTCAGGACCTGGATTTGACATCTCTGGTAAAAGGTCACATTCAAGTCATGTCACTTGCAATAAGTACTCTGTCTTCACACATTTGGGCAGATTATTAAATGTGTCTGAGTGTGTGTGCGTGCATGTGTGTGTGTGTGTGTGTGTATGACTAACCTTTTCTGATGGTTTGTATTGATTACAGTTATTGGTGACATAAGTTAAAAGAAAAATGTGTGTGTTTGCAGCTCACGCTGCAGAGGTCTAGCAGCTTCAAAGACTTCATGAAGCCCAAAGTCACCTCACCCGTCACGCCGGACAAGGAGTTTGTCCCCGATGAAACTGTGAGTCAGCCGAAATAACATGATTGTTTTTTTAAAAATATATTATTTATTTATTTGAAGTGAAGATTTTCCAAAAGTAAAATGTAATGATCCAACTGTTGTAGTGCATCCCATAAAAACAGGGGAAAAAAAGTATTCTTTAATCAAACAAATGATCAAATCTTTATTTATTTTACCAACATTTGATTTTCATTATGATATGACAGACTGGTAGTTTCTCATTAAATACACATTACGTAAAGTGAAATTGAATCATTTGTGTCACACCAGATGATCGCTCACAGCACACTGATATAAATGCTCAGTGGGATTAAAAAAAAGACCGACCGAATATGCCTACCCCTGCATTGGTTTTTGCAGGTGCACTTTTAGTGTACATTTCATCACTGCTTGAGTGAAAAGTGAAACTGTTGGCGTTCCTGTAAACATGTCATTGTATTCTTATTGCAGATGATAAACAAGCCTGATAGTTGCAGAAGTGCAAAACTTCCCATATTAGTGACGTTTGTGTATTCAAGTGCTTTTGAGCATAAGGTGCAGACAGGATGTCCTTTGCATGGCGAGAGGCAGTCAGGCAGAGAGCCGCAACAGTCTGTCTAACAAACAGTCCACAGGCATTTCACTTCATTTTTTCTGATAAGCACACATACTAGGTATATTTGTTTGTGCAAATTTCAGCCACTGAGAACTAGAGTGGCCTAACTCCATTTTTGTTTTTCAAATTAAGTGCAGAATTGAATACAGAAAAGGCATTTCAGATGAGTAGTAATCTGAATCAAATTTTGGTTCGAATTTTGACCTACAGTAGAGGACGCAGTTCTTTCTTGCACTCAGTACTTTTCCTAATTCATCAGAGCAACACTGGGCCAACTCCAATATCCAAAATGGTTGCTCCTATGAAACCAGGCAAAAAACCTCCCAGATTATGAGGTTCAGAAATGTGTCTAAGACTCGGGCCCTATTTTCATTCCAAGCGCAAGTCTAGCGCAAAGCACAGATTGCACGCATGGGTGGAAGTTTTCTTCCTTTTGGTATTTTGCTAGACTTTGCGTTGGTAGAATTGGGTGTAACTAGCACCTTTATGCGCCCCTGTGGGATAGAAATAGTTTTTTCCCATCCAACCCTTGCGACGGAGGCGCAGGACGCACGAGTATACCGTGCTTGATAAAGCGGAAACAGAAATTAGACTCTCTGGGGTCCGTGCATGACATTGGCAGGTAAGCTGCAACATCTCCCCTTTTGGATGATGTAGTCGGCCGTGCATGTGATGTGGGCAACACTACACCTCCCACCCCCGGCAATAGTGACGAGGGACAGGTACTATTAAAAAAAATTTTTTTATTATCATTTGTTCAATGAATTTATTTCAACAATGATTCAGAGGGAATATCCCACGTTGGTGTCATATTTATAAATGAAATCCAATGACGTGCGCCACAAACATCCACAGAGCGTCAAATCTGTCTGCCTGCGCCTTGATCAAATACACCAAAATCACATTGGACCACTTGTGCTGCAACATAAAGCTCCTTTTCCCCAGTCTAAAATTTAGTCTACTTTTTGTGACCAAATTTGCAGATGCACTGGGGGGCGAGGCAGAAACACCCAGTCCTCACTGCGTCCTACCTAGCGCCTCTATCAAATTCACAAACACTCTGGATTAGTCCATTGCCCCGGCACGAAAATTACCAAGTGCCATTTTTCACGCTGAGTGCAGACTGCAGACTACCTTCTCTTACCAAATTGTTGGATGAGTTGGGGGCGAGGCAACTCCAAAACACCCAAATTGGTACAACACGGCTCCACAGATGCTTGACTAAACTTGCGCTGGCCAAAAAAAAAAATAACTTATGCCAATTTCTACGTCAAGCTCACAGGCACCAGTCTACCAAAATAGGGCTTGGAAAGTAGCGTGGGGCGCCGGTGGAAATTAATATTAATACATATTTCTAATCTTTTATAAAATATTGTTAGATCTGACAGATGTTTGGACTACAATTGCACAAAACCTTTTCTTTAATCCAGTTTGTTTCTTTTCTCTCTGGCAATTTATATGATACTGACTGCGATCCATCCTGTGAAAATGAAGTTGATAACATTCCCTCAGTTGTGGATAAAAGTGCAAGCAATTTGATTCAATACGAATATCTAGGGGTGGGCAATCTGGCCAAAATATCATATCACGATTTTTTAAAAATAAAATCACGATCATGATTTTATCATGATTCTTTTTTTACATCGTTTTTTTTTAAATACTAATTTGCACATTTCTGACCATTTTCCTCTTGTTAAACATATAAAACATATTTAAAATGCGTATAAAAGAAAAAAAATGACATTTTAAGTCAGCTATGCTTTCTGAATAGGTTTTAATTTGAATAGAGACGATTTTTATCAAAATGTGCAGTGAATGTAAAAAGTTAACATATTGTAAACATAAAAAAAACAGCTCGCAACGCAGGTCTAGTACTTTGAAAAGTCTTTTAAAGCCCTCGTTTTCCACTGTTTTCATGAGAATCATGTCTTCAGCAAGGTAATAAGTCACTGCCTCAGTTACTTCTTTACACTGCTTGCTTGTTTTTTCATATGGAGTGCTCTTGTTAAATAACTCTGTTACCGTGGGTTGCGTTAGCTTGGAGCTAGCTGATCTATTAATGATCTAATATCGTCATATCGCCCACCCCTACGAATATCCAATATGCTTCAAGTCCAAAATCATTATATTTGGCAAAATGCCAACATCTGAGGAAAAACACAAAACCTGTAAACGCAAGTCACCAGAAGAAGTTAATCATTGCAGAATAAATCATCGATACTGTATAGGCAGTTTTATTGATAAAGCACATTTCATGCACAAGGCAACTCAATGTGCTTCACTCAAGCAAAGACAACATCGACAAGCATTTACAAACACAACAGTTAACAACACTCAAAGGCAAAGCAGAGAAAACAAAAGGAGCTAACACATTTACAACATTTAAAGACATTAGCAAAAAACTTGAAAAACATTTCAAACTTAAGTAAAGCCATAAAAGTGGGTTTCTAAAATATATAAAAGAAAAAAAAAGATTTTAAATTGTTTAGAGGACCTTAAAAGTATGAGAAAAATTTCAAAGCATTTACACTCGGAGCTGACTTCACCTCTGTTGGCAGCTTATTCCATTTGTGTGCAGCAGAACAGCTAAATGCAACTTCATCATGTTTACTTTGAACTCTCAGTTCAACTAATTGACCCAATTCTGCAGATCTCAGAGCCCTACAAGGTTTATATTCAATCAGCATTTCACTCATGTATTCAGGACCCAGCAATTTTTAGACCAGTAACAGAATTTTAAAATCTATTCTACAGTTAATTGGGAACCGGTGTAAAGCTTTTAGGACTGGAGTAATATGTTCCAATCTCTTTGTTCTGTTAAGAACCCAAGCTGCAGCGTTCTGAATGAGCTGCAGCTGTTTGATGCTCATTTGAGGGAGATCAGTAAGGAGACTGTTACAATAATCAAGTCTACTGGCGATGAAAGCATGGATACGTTTCTCCTAGTCTGCTTGGAGCATGCCTCTAATTTTAAACGGGATACTTCAAATCCTCTATATTTGATCTCACTCTCTTGCAAGATGACAAAATTGAAGTTACGGTACCGACTCTAGTCCTCAGCGGCTAATTTTGCCTTGCAGAAAATGTGTTGAGTTGCAATCAACTTTAACAATTCTTTTTCAGTAAGACTTTCAAACCTTACACAATGCACAAATGTCATCATCGTCTCGATCTGCTGTGGATATGATGTTGCAACGTGGAGGGAAAAGTTCACGGTTAAACGTTTGTGCCTTCTCAGGAGGAAGGGAACGTCACGGAGGGAGGCAAAAGCGGTGGCAAACTGAGCAAGAAGTGGCGTAACGTCATCTCCCGCACGATGACCCGCAAGACTTCCAAGATGGTGCAAAAGGTTCTGGCTGAGGAGGGGGTAAATAGGATTTTAAACAATGTACACTTCTTAATAATGCACTGTGTCTCACTACAATCTATCGGAGATGAAAGGAGTTACTAGTGCTATTTGAGCAATGTCTCTGTCTGTTGGTCAAATATATCAACTGCATGTATAAATTACACTTAAAAACTCATTGAAAAGAATTTATTATATATAAACATTTTAACAATATGTATATTATAATTAGATTAGAATTATATATAATATAAATGTAATAAGTAAATGCATGAGAAAAATGTTTAATAAATTGTAACAAAGGATCTTAACTCATTCAGTGTCAAGGGCATATTTATATGTCTTGACATATAAATGTGTCTTTGGGATTGAATGAGTTAATCAATCAATATTTATTTAACCCATTCACTGCCAAGGGGACATTTATTTGTCTTTTCACAGTCCAACCATTCAATCCCAGGAATTTATTTATATATTTTTAAATATTTTTCAAACGTTAGGGTAAAGCACATTATAATTATTGTTTTCTTCAGATAAAAACATCATGGTCCAAAATCCAAAACTTCATTGGTCACACACACAGCTACCTGTATACTGCACATGTAAAATATATACTTTGTAGAGCATGGAGCTATATAAACTCTGTAAATATGTTAAAATCAACTATGTGGGAGTCATTTCAACACTAAACCTTTGGCTGTGTCATTTGCAGATTTTCTCTGTTTTCTCTGTTCTGTTTGATCATTTTTATAATTTTTTGATTGCCTCACTCATACTATCACCAGCGAGTGTATTCTCATATGTCTTGTCTAATGAAAATCACTGTATCAATCAATGTGGCCTGGTTACAAAACACAAGATGGACAACACAGATCTTTCTGCTCCTGTATGACAAGCGCTTCCAGTAACACTCCCTTTAACAGCTTCCTTTTTCTTAGGAGTCATTTTGACTGGTTAGCGCTTTATTTTTGTCTTTGGCAAAAGTTCAACGTGTCTGTCAACACGGCAACGGCTTCGCATTCATTCTGAAAAGTTCTGAGGGACCTTCTGCCTGGTTCTTTTACTTTAATGCTGCTATGCTAATAGCAACTACCAGAAGACTTCATATTCTCATTTGAACTATTTAAAGGATGCTAGAAAGATCAAGACAACGCTGTGGAGCCTTCTCTGCGATATTATGGAAGGTCTAATCCCAGACCTAAGCATCGCCTAACGGCCATTGAGTTCCCGACTGCGTATTTAAACAAACCCACGTGGTCCCAGTCCGTCCCTCGTCGGCGACAGCCAATCGACGTAGAGAATGTAATCTTTACGCCACACGCAGGTGCCGCAAGAGCAGACACGCCGCCAAACAAAGAAAAAATATCAAACAAAAACAACTGACACACACACGCACCGCAGGGTGATCAGTGAAAGGGCGACTCTCCCTAGTCCATGGGACTATGTGTGACTCTACAGTCTTAAAACAGAAGCCAACCCAAACATATTTTTTTCAAGAATATGTTCTATGCAAGACCGCTAGTTGAAACAAGGCATTCTGATAAATATTGCGTTAGTGTAATAATAGTTAATCCACCCGTTTTTAGCCATATCCGTTGGCGGCCATTTTGTCACTTCTGTCGACTGAATTTGACATCACAACTGCTCAGGGCTTAGGTAACAACCAATCACGGCTCAGCTTCAGAAAACAGGTCAGCCGTCATTGGACAAAATGGCCGCCCCCTGAGATGGCTAAAAATGGGTGGATTTTGCTGCTTAACTCATATTCCACAAACGGAATATTAATCAGAATGGCGTGATTCAACTAGTGGGACTGCTGGGAACATATTCTTGAAAAAAATATGTTCGGGTTGATTTCCTCTTTAACTGATTTCATCTAGATGTGTGCCAAGTGTGTCGTGGATAAGAAGATGCCAATCCAGGAGGAAAGGTCACAGCGACGCAACGGTTTAGGCTCAAATCACCTATCAATCATATGCGCCAAAGAGGCCTAATCTAACAATTCAACACCGCCACTTGTGGCATCTGTGATCTGTATTGTACGTAGCTGGAGCTTCCACCTCGCAAAGACATGCCAGGACAGATATGACGTGATTTCAACGACATTAACCGTTCGTTCTCTTAGTTGAAAATAAAGCCAGATTTTAATAAATAACATAC
Source organism: Filicampus tigris (assembly GCF_054856515.1). Taxonomy (NCBI): domain Eukaryota; kingdom Metazoa; phylum Chordata; class Actinopteri; order Syngnathiformes; family Syngnathidae; genus Filicampus; species Filicampus tigris. The sequence goes on along the minus strand of NC_141218.1, from coordinate 29,815,442 downwards.
ACACTAAAAATCATTTTTGGGGGGGGGTGATGAAAATGAAATGATATTCGGACATCACAAACGCAACGGCGATTTATGATTGGATGATCATGAATGCAGAGGGATGTGGAAATTCCGCCTATATTTACAACAGCTTCCACCTTTACACGTGGAGGGATATCACAAATGTTCAGATCACAGCAATTCATCATGCACACTGCCAATGATGGTTACGTATTACAAATTACAACATCCGCTCGTCCATGCCAAGACCATTCGTATATTGAAAACAGTACGTGAAACAGAGGTCAGTTTCCCCCAATATTACGTAACTTGAGGTTCACACACACACACACATATATATATATATATATATATATATATATATATATATATATATATATATATATATATATGTATATATATATGTATGCGTGTGTGTCTGTGCGTGACGAGAGTGATAAACTGCAAATAATAATAATAACAAACTTGACACCATGTCGGTTTTAGCTTCTTCAAGGGGAGAGCAGTGAGGAACTTTCCCCTGTGTCCCCCAAGTGGGAAGGCCAGAGGATGTCAATGTGCTCCACAGGCTCAGAAGACACGGCTTTCAGTCCTGTCACTGGCCCATTTTCTGGCAGTAAGAGTTCCTCACCATTGACCCTCTTTGCCATCAAGCATCGTGGTCGACATGTGTCCTTCCTCTTCAGGCAGCGACAGACAGAGCCTGGACAGCGGTTACTCTCAAAGGGACAGCGTGAGACTGGAGGAGAATGCGGTCTCGTTTAACGGACCCTTTTGTGGCCGTGCTGTGGTGCACACTGACTTCACCCCCAGTCCTTACGATGTGGAGTCCTTGAAACTTCAGGTGAGTCTACCAGCTGACATCATTCTGAAATCATCCTCTTTATGTTAACCTACAAAAGACTGGGAAGAAGAATAGTCGTTTTACATCCCAAAAGAGTGATGCCATTTGTACTTTTGAGGCGTACCTTGATAAACAAATCTGCAGTAAAAGTTAATAATGCAAAAATGAGTCTGCTGTGAGGATTTAAGTTCAATCAGGCAAGACGGCAAGCATTACTGACATGGACATGGACGTAGATGAGCTGACCGTGAACCACAAAATTGTCTCTTATACGACCAGATTAGCAGTCACCAACTTTTTGGAAACTGAGAACTACTTCTTAGGTACTGAATAATGAGATGAGGTACCATCTTGATACACACAAAAATAATACATTTGCTTTAATTATCTTTAGTTATATGTTTTTATTAATAATGAATAAAACACTGATCATGTTGATGATTTCTCATAATAATTCGGAACTATCAATATGCAACAATTTATTTCTATAAAACTCTGCCAGTGTTTAAATTTTTAAATTGTCACTTTTACAGCATTGCGAGAAAATCGCAATGTCTCCCTGCTCGTGAGCTATGTTTAGAACAGGCTACTCATTTGGTTTTTGCGGTCAACTTGATGGTGCCCGCGGGCACCATGTTGGTGACCCCTGGATACATCAAAGGAATGGGTTGATATGTAATCGAAATTATAGGTTTGATTACATGTCAAGATTATGCTTCCTCTCTCCTCCAGAAAGGAGACATCATCTACATCATCGAGAAGCCTCCCGTGGGCACCTGGACAGGAAAACTCAACCACAAGTTGGGCTCCTTTAAGTTCATCTACGTCAATCTCCTGCCCGACGAGAGCCCCCCTGCCAGGCGAAGACGTTGCGACAGCAAGACCAACAGAAACAGAAAGTCCAAACCATCCACCCTGGAGGAAGTGCTTGACTGCAACGGTCTGATGGTGCGATGCCTACTAATTAATTCTATAAGCCTTCTAATAGATTATAATCATTAGCCAAAAGCTAGTTGTTCTAAGCAATATACTATCTACTTCACCTGATTTCATTCTAAAACAGTGTCGATGAATGATTTGCATAGGAAGTGTACTTACAATCGCGCATATGACAAATGACCTTCATCCTGTTCCAGGAATTGTATTCCTTGCTGTCCATACATGGCTTTCAGAACCTGGACGACTTCACAGGTCTGAGGGAGTCTCACCTCAATGAGCTGAACATCACTGACCCGGATCAACGGGCCAAGATCCTGAGCGTCGCCGACCTGCTCCGAGACTGTAGGTTCAGTGATCCTCCTTAACGTCTCACTATGCAACCAGTTCAGCCAGAATTTCAAAGAGACATATGCACATTTTTCACAATCTACAACAGCTTTGAGACGACGTAATGATTAATTCAGTCAAAATTGACAAATGATAGCATTGGCGCACACTTAATATATTCACTTGTCCTTCCCACTCTTGTTCAAATCATTCCGTTTTGAGGGCGTGGCCAGGGATGAAGCGAGCGAGCAGCCATTCTCAATATTGCCAATATTGTCCTTATATTTTGTGACTTTTTTGAACCTCTAGCAACTATTTTTCCAAAAAGCGACAGGCAACAAATCTAATGTTTTCATGATATTATTAAAGACTGAGACTCCCTCCAAACTAAGATGTTCACCCCCTTGCATCCTGACTGCAAATAAATGGCGCTTTCACAAAGCCACTAACACCTCATTTAATGATTTTCAAGCCTCAGTTTATTTTCCTGGCCATTTTTTTAATCAATCAAATTCTGCAGGGTATTTAACAACACTCTTCTCTGTGGTGTGTGCAATTTACAAGACAAATTTGTTTTCATTTTACAAAGACTTTAAAGGTATTAAAGTCCATTTTTCATTACATCTTTAAGAAAGTCTGCGCTGTCAGTCAGAAAGTCACCTTGTATTCCTTCTGACACAGCAAGATGCCTGTAGGGAATCTTTTACGCCACCATCCCACTTCTCTGCCTCAGAAACATAATTAAAAACTTTTTACTGCTCTCTTACGCAGCATTGCACTCACTCTCATGTTCAGTCTTTTGTAAGACATCTTGATATTTGAGCTCATCTCGCCTCCACACACTTTCTTTTTTATTTCCTCCACACTAAGCCTGAGGTAGCTGTGAAATGAACTGCTGCAACTTTTTGCTACCCATACTAAAAAAAAGTTGAAAAGATTGATCAAATCCAGCATGAGGTGTAAAATCTTCAAATCCATGTGAAAAGTTTGCTTATGAAATGTTCAGTAGTCCTTTTGATTTAGAAAGCAATACCTACCTTTATACAATTTTACTGTGTGAAAAATAAAGAATAATGGCGACTAAAGCAACTCTACTCTAATCTCCTCCTTAAAAATTTTTTGTAATCTTGCCAAGGGAAAAGTTGCAAAGTTACAAGAATAGCGCGTAATAGGAATATTGGCATAATATTATGAGAATAAAGTTGTAATCTTAGAAAAATAAATCATGATATTGGCAAAAAAAAAAAAACCTCAAAGTTGCAGTTAAAGAAGTAATATTTGAAAAAAGTTACAGGGGTATAGTCCTAATGTTACGAGGTAAAAATGCTATGAGAATAAAGTCGCAAAGTAACAATAGTGGTGTTTCGAGAAAAAGTCGTAGTATTACCGGACCAAAACATGACAAAGTCAAAATGTTATGAAAATGTCCTGATAGTGCCAGAAAAAGGCACACTATAAGAATATGTTGTAATATTGCCAGCAAAAGAAACAATGATCTCAGAACAGAGTTCTATTGAGAAAAATACATTCCTAACAAGTTAAAATGTCATATTATCACAATAGACGTGTAAAGTTATAAGAAAAACCTCTTAATGCCCTAATATTACAAGAAAAAAGTCAAAAGGTTACAACAAAAATGTTGTAATATTAGGAGAAAAAACGTTTAACGTTATAATCATACAGTTGTAAAATAAATGCTTTTTTGTGTGTGTGTGCGTGGTTAATTAATTAGCTGTCACCTTTTAAGAATACCAAAAAAAAGCTCAAAGAAAAAATGTTTAGACATCCTGTACTAAACATATAAATGATTTGGCAGCTGAGGATGAGTCCAGCCTACATGAGGAGGAAGAAGAGGAGGTGGAGGATAGACCCAAGGAGGACACCAGGGAGCCGAGGGATTCGGGTTGCTTCGAGAGTTCGGAGCAGCTCGATGTGAGGCCGGAGGAGGCTAAAGCAGATGGGGATCTTCAGGATGACCAGTCAGAAACCAGCAAGGAGACAGAACGGAAGATGATTGATGATGTCCAACAACACCTGCAAGAACTGAGTGTGCAAGAAGCATGTTGAAGCCGCTAGATCGAATCATGTAAATGTTCTTATTGTGGTCCTGGAGCTTTTGGACAAAAGCAGTGGGAGCTTTGTGTTGTGACACAAACACAGTCAATGCACCATCAAAATCTGCTGTACTTTTGTAAACTTTTGTTTGGATTGTTTCCAAACAAAACAAAACATTGTTTGTTTAGAATGTGGCCTTTTTCAATTGTCATTATCTTCTTATTTTGTGATAATTGCATTTTATGCTTCAGTAGTTTTGTCTTCATACCTCTGCATTCTGTAACATATTACCTCTGTAATTGCTGTAAATGGTTCATGAATAAAATCTGAGAATTTTCTGCGGTCTCTCATTTTGCATCTTAATGACGGTCGACCTGATTCTTCGTAACATTTTTTAAAAAACTTTAAATGACATTTTCTGGTCAATTTGTTTAACATAATTTAATCATCAAAATGTAAATGCTGTTTGACATTTAAATAATGCTAGATTTATTCAAAATAAGTAACAAATAGTGTGGAAATGGTTGCCATGAAAATGTGCCTTATCTTTGTTTTAGTAAATCTGTAGCAGTATCTCACATCTCAGCTTTTTATTGTTCTTTTTTAAAAGATCCATCCAGCTATCCATCCACTGTCTTCTGCTTATCCGTGGTCATGTTGCAGGGGCCTGCAGCTTTGGCAGCAAGCCCAGACCTCCGTGCAGCCACTTCGTCCAGCTCCTCCTGGGGAATGCCGAGGCCTCCCCTTTATTGTAACGGTCTTCTTACTGGACTCCCTCAGAAGCGTATCAAGCAGTTGCAGCACATTCAGAACAACGCAGCTCAGGTTCTGACCACAACAAAGAGATCAGTACAAATTAGTCCAGTCCAAAGGGCTTTACACTTGCACCCAATTAGCTCTCAGAATAGATTTCAAAATTCTGCTATTGGTCTAAAAATCACTGGGTCCGGAATACATTCAAGAAATGCGGATTGAATATAAAGCCTGTAGGGCTCTGAGATCTGCAGACTTGGGTCAATTAGTTGAGCCCAAAGTTCCAAGTAAACATGGTGAATCTGCACTTACAGTAGCCGTTACGTTGCACACAAATGGATGAGTTGCCAATAGAAGTGAAGTCAGCCCCGAGCATAAATGCTTTTAAATCTTGCCTTGCCTACCTTGCCTATGTGCAAAAGAGCTGCTCTGAGCGGCCTCCTCAGTCAAGGCGCCGTCCTCCCCGGCTTGAACTGCGCTACTCTGAAAGTCCACTTCTGTGCACTCGCCCGTACTTGCGTTTCCGATGAAGGTGAGTTCTGAAAATAACTCAGATTTCATAAGAAATTAGATAGAGTGCCACTGCCAAAGGTAAGCTTAAAAAACATGATCCAGACCATTTAAAGGGGAAGTCAACCCAAACATATTTTTTTTCAAGAATATGTTCTATGCAGGCCAACAAGTTGAAACAAATTCTGCTTAATATTGCATTTGTGGAATATGAGTTAAGCAGGGTCCGCTGATAGTGTAGTGGTACACACGCCTGAGTTGTGTGCGGGCAGCGTGGGATCGATTCCCGCTCAGTGACAGTGTCTATGTGTGCCCTGCGACTGGCTGGCGACCAGTTCGGGGTGTAGTCTGCCTTCGCCCATTGACGGCTGGGATAGGCTCCAGCAACTCCCCGCGACCCTATATAGGATAAGCGGTTTGGAAGATGACATGACATGACATGAGTTAAGCAGGAAAATCCACCTCTTTTTATCAGACTATTTTGTCAACTGAAAATGACATCACAAATGCTAGGGGATATGTCTTTGTGTACAGCATGTTGGGAGGGAGGGAACGGTCTTCTTTTTATGTTGTATTTTGGATGTTTTTATTGCAAAGTACTTTGACTTTCATTTTTATGCATGAAAAGTGCTATATAAATACAATTTGATTTGACTTTAATGAAAATACACATCTGCCCTTAAAAAAAACACCCCATCTCTAATTTCCAACCCAAATTATCTTGCAAACCTGGTGAAAGGACATCAATGATTATTTCCAAAAAATAAATTAAATAGTGGCATGAGACCTCGAAGACTGTTTTATCTGTTCTGCTTCTGGATGCACCAAAGTCAAGGCAGATGCTGAGGAGAAATTTTGTAGATAGGGTAGATTTTAATTTTGCTGGTCCCACACTGTGGAATGACTTCCATCAGCACTTTAGAGAAGTTCCTCACACTGTCCACTTTTAATACTTGACTAAAACAATTTTTTAACCTTTGGCTTTCAACTTGCACGCTCTACATTCAAACTGATGTATAGCTTTGATTTTTATGTATACAACACTTTGTTCCATCCGTTGTGTTTTATTTGTGCTTTATAAATAAAGTTGAGTTGAGTTCCAAAGTGTCCACTGCTAAAAACAAATAAAATAATTAATACAATATGTTTTATTTATCAGACATCGATCATGTAAAAAGAAGTGGAGTAACTGGAATGAAACACAGAATAACAGTGCAAACAAAGTGAACATAAATAAAGACTACTGTATCTGTATACATGACGTCATAGGTATATTGTATATCAGAGCATTCAGGTCTGATCATGACAAATGTATGCACCCCGACAAAAAAAAAAAAAAATCACACATACAATTGAAAGGAAATAATCTGTTTGGATACTGTTATAAATGTAAATCGCATACATTTGCCCATTTCCAAATTATTTCTTTTTTTTCCCTCATATAGTGAAAATAAACATTTCGCATTTAAGAAAAGGCTTCAATATCCATCCTCATTGCTTAACATTTCCACGACATCATGTCACATTAAAAAAAAAAAAAAAAAAAAAAACAGCTGCCAGGAATGACCAAATCTGCTAAATTAGCAATTCATTCTCCACTTTGAATATAAATAAGAAAAATTTAACAAAATCAACCCATGTGACTAAAACACTAGAAGTGGTCACTTTTGACCATGTCCGTTGGCAGCGTCCGATACTTATCACTTCACCACACGTATAGTTCACTATCACTTTCTCTTTCTTGCATAATGACACAACAGTACACAATCACAAACTCGCTAACATCATTTTATACACATATTATGAGCTCAACTTTCATCACATTTTTTTCCTCCTGTGACTCCATCTCATCTCTCGCGCTCCCTTGCCTACTTCAGTTTTTATTTCCTGCATTAAAGACAGCCGAGAGGGCAACCTACAGGAATGATGCAAATGAAAAGACATTAAACTGAGCTGCCTTGTTTTTTTTTTTTTTAGAGGGCGGCAGGAGAAAGAGAGTGGACTGCTGGGAGATGATTGGATCCAGTGATATTTGTGTTTTTGGCGGCGCTTGGGAACACTTGGGAAAAAAAAGTCAACCGTACTGCCTTTGCCTCTTTCACGACATCCACATTTTTAAATATATGTACAGTTCAACAATGGCTTTGCTTGTCGTTGTATTATTTTTTTTTGCTTCTTATTATTGTCCAAATTAACATTTTGCACTCCTCATTACAAGTCGCAACATTGAGCTCTTTCCCTGAAAATTCCAAGGGCAAGCAATACTAGGGCAAGAAAATACATAATGTTGTTTGGTTTTCTTGCTGAGAGGTGAGTAGGATTAATTCTGTTACTCTAATATATATCTACTCACAAAAAAGTAGGAATATTCAGCTTTTGGGGGAAATGTCAGGATCAACTTAAAATGCACTAAAATCTTTATAGGTGAACATAAGTTGACCTTTTGTAAACTTTTGAATGCACGTGTAAAACTGTTCAGTGCTTCAGCAATTTTATTTGTACTATTTGTTATTTTCTCTGGACCAATAAAGTTCCTAGTTCAATTGGTATTTGAACAGTCCTCTTCATCATGCTGTTCACATTTTGACACCAAGAGACCAGGTGGCCTCTGACCTTAAGAGTGTCAGAGTATCATCAGCAGGTTGCAAAAAAGATTTTGAGAGACTGTAAGAGTCACTCAAAGGCATAGAGGTAGACTTCCATGTGAATTTTGCATTTTAGTTTCATCCTGAAATTTCAACCAAAAGCTGAATACAGTGGTGCCTTGAGATACAAGTTTGAGATACATAACTCAAAACACTCGTCTCTCTAATCATTTTTCCTCGTTGAGATGAATGGAAATATCACTCATCTTTTCCAGTCCCCACAAAAAACACACCAGATTTTTATATTTGTGTTTTTTTAATAATACTGCACTTAAAAAAAAAAACAGAGTAATAACATAATTAAAGAGAACGCTAAGAATTAAGAATCTATGCATCACGATTTAATGTTGTAATTAATTTCAATGTCTCGCTCCCTCTGGTGTGGCTGCCTTAGCCACCGGCAGGCAGAAGAACAGACAAGACGGTCGAATGATGGCTTCTAACTGGTGTGTCAGGTCACCTGTATCTCAAGGCCCTACTTTACCCCTTTGGACTTTTTGCAAGTAGCATACGTATGCCTTTTAAAGTTTAAATGTTGGCATCTTAGATTTAACACTGGGGTGGGTCAGACGTCTGTTGCGTCCATTATAAGGCACAATTGCTACCAGGGTCTAAGAACATCAAAAGCCACACACGCCTGCATACACTCGCACACACACACACACACACACAATTGGTGGGATGAAGATATTTTGTGTACGTAAAGCGAGTGTCATAGAATATTATACACGCCTTGAACAATTATGTATATAAAAAGGGTAAGATGGAGGGACAGGCGTTTCCATTGCTATAGTAACAGTAGTGAATGCAGCAGTTCACAGAATACAAGGTAGATGTTTAACTTGCCTGTACGGAGCCAATAAAATATGTCAGCTACACACAAACACTGCTCGTCCAGCCTTGCTGATTTGCATAGAGCATGTAATGTGTGCACAACGGAAAAAGGGGACTGCACTGAATGACAATTTACAGGTGTAGAGAAGCAACAATGTCTTTGCCGGCCGCTCGCTTGGGGTATATTGGCCGCTCACATTTAAAGTTAATACAAGGTTTGGAAGAAGAGTCATCCCATTGGAGCTCCTTTCAGTTTGTCATGCACACGTTTCCTTCCCTCCCTCGGTGACGCTTGCCAAGCCAAGTGTTCGGGAGACGGGAAGATGCTGACGTTCCGTGAAATCACTCCTCTACCCGAAGGAGGATGCGTCACTCACGTGGGGGAAGGAACGGAACCGAGTCACCGGCGCACAGTCGGGTTTGGGGTGTGATGAGAGTTCCTGACCGGACAGGACTCGGAGGGACGCGGTTAGTGGCCCTTGTTCTTGGCGACGGAGGCCTCGGCGTCCGTCTCGGGGGAAGCCAAAGGCGGAACGAAGGAAGAAGGAGGAAGATCGTCTTCGGGGGAGCGGCTCTGCTCTGCCGAGACGCCGATGCCCGGCTTGGTGTCATCGGGCGTGTGCTCGTTTGGGATGAGCGGCGCCGTGGTTTTCTAGAAGCAAAAGACATCAAGTCATCATTGACCCTTAAAAATGAATGTGAAGTGTACGTATACATGTACATGCAGCGAAGACTTTCCGTAACTTCTACTGACAACCCAGGCTAAACTCAGCTCCTCCTCCACATACAAAGTCTCTAAATCGAGACGTATCACTTCAACATACAGTCATGGGAAAAAAATAGACCACCCTTGTTTCTTTAGTTTCTTGTTCATATACTGTACATCCGGGGCGCCCACACTTTTTCAGCCTGAGAGCTCTTTATGACCGAGTCAAAATGATCTACCACCTACTAAAAATGCAAAACACATTATTTATAAATATATTGAGAATTATTTATATATGTACCGTATATGCTGGTGTACCTTGCATGACTGCATCAACCTATAAAGCACAATACAACAACAAAATGTCCTTACTCTGATGACTTGCACTTAATGGAATCAGCCAGGGACGCATAGTCCGGACAGTAGCTGCTGATAGCCAGCCTCAAGCAGATTTGCAGCAACAACAATCCGCCCATTCGCTCCATTCGGCACGTATAAAACAAGTCAACTTTTTTGCACACTATGCTAATGCTAACAATATTGCTGGCCGCCGAGTGAACAGGACGCCGTGTGGCTGTGTGTGACTTAGTATGCCCGATGCCGATTGGCTGGCGCGAGGCGAAAGGGCAAAAAAGTTGACTTGTTCTATACGAGCCGAATGGAGCGAATGGGCGTATTTCCGGTGCTTTGCTCCGTGGCCCACCGCCCCAAACGTATCATTCGCGCCGCCCCGCACGCAACCACGCCAGCCCGTGCGAACTACATTGACTCCAATTCAAACGCGACCAGTCGATCGCGATCGACGTAATGGGCACCCCTGCTGTACATAATAGCTCAAAAGAGTTTAGCGAGACACTTTCCCACATGATACACCTTTAGTGGTATCAGGCATTAAAATTAACAAGAAACTTAAGAAAGCCAGGTGGTCTAATTACTTTCTTATTTAGAGAGGGCATTGTCGCCATATTGTGGCATCTTAGGGTGTTTCAGAAAGATCACAAGAACTGTACGGAAGAATTCGACTAAACACGCAAGATACTTTCAATTCAAACTTTTCGTCGATAAAATCATGCGACAGATTTGTAGAGTGGTTTTTGGCAGGTCCATTTGTTGCAAATACAGGAAAAAAGGTACTTGTTACACACACCAACACACACACACACACCCACCCACACGTTTCCCCTTTCAAATGAATAGATATTATCTCAACTGTTTTTGATTCTTAACTGACTAATCTACAGTACATTTGCTCAATATGTAGTATATTTTTGGGGTAGGAAATCAAACAAAACGTATGCACAACATTATGTTCAACCACAGTATATGGTACAAGTGATTAGTTTTGCCTGTGTGGATCAGTTTAGAAATGCAACATGGGAGTGCAGGAAGGAAAAAATGCTGAGAATTGGGCATCATATTCAAATCAGGCCTTGATCGTACAGTATGTATCTTAACCCTACACATTTTTATTTGTTACAGAAAGAAATTTGATAATTTTCAAGAGGAACGATTCGATTTGGCTTGAAGGATTTGTCCAATATTAGCATCAGGCTGGTAATTACTGACTCTAGATGGATGGCTGAATATTAACCACATGTTGATCAGACGGTAATTGCATTACACATTTACGGTCATAATACACAATTAGATAAATATCTTTACACATAAGCAGTTATGACAATCAATAGAAAGAAGAAATAAAACAATTTGTGTCTTGCATAACACACACACCAACAGGCCTTCACATCACTGCACGCATACAACTTTGTCTAATGTAATGGAATGTGGCTTTGAGAGATATCTGACGGAGCTAGAAGTCCTTGTGACCAAGGATGTCTCCGGGCCAGACGACCTGGTCCTTGAAGTGATTAACCATAGATGGAGAAGATCAGAGCCAACGTTTCTGATTAGACTTATCTGACAGAACAAAAACTATGTGGGGGTTGCCTCTTAGACAGCGCCCTTCTCTCACTTCGCCCCCGTGGGTGTGAGTGTTCGCGAGGTAAGAAAAGAAGCTCAGATCTGACTTTGTCTGATTCCTGTATTTCAGAGATTGAAAGAAATGGACGAGCAAATTCAATCAACTTGTGTGAGTCTTGTTTTACATTGGATGCTTCCTTGAAAGATTAAACGAACACGCATTGGAAAATGGTTGTGGTTTGTGAACTAACAATTGAGCTTACATCCCAAGTTAGTGACCTGATGAAATTTTCCAACAGGCTCGATTCAGTGGGATTACGATTCAATATGGTACAGCCCATTTCGACAGGGTGTGATTCTTGTCATTTTACATACTGTACATATGAATGAATTTGTCAGTACTGTAAATGTGCCATTTCCTTCAGCGATAAATCTCTCCAATAAATGACAATTGAATACGTAGCTCAATATGTTTTGAAGTGGAATGATTTGATTCAGTTCGATTAGGTGCACTTACATCTTTTAAATCAAAACCTATTTTCCGATTTAAATCAGCTTTTGTGACATCCCTAATAAATATTGACCGATGTCACAAGTATGAAAAAAAAGTATGAAATTCGATTTAAAAGTAGGAAAAACGTCAAATTACAACTATTTGCAGCGCATTACTTTTTGTTCAAAATGCTGATAAATTCTCACAAGCTGCTTCATCCTTGCATGACTCGGCGAATAAAAGCTGAGTGATGAATACAGCACTGTGCGACGTCTCATGATGTCATGTGTTCTAAGTAGAATTAAGTTGTTCATTAATATTAGGAATATGCGAATGACAACCGGCACAAAATGGCTGGAAATCCTCATGCTCCAAAATGGATTAACAGGTCAGTTCAATACAGTCAGAGAAGTGCTATTCACTCATTGTATGTTTTTCTTCTTCTTCTCTCTCTCACCCTCAGATTTTCTTGTGATTGGTTTGGATTGTGTTTTATGTTGCATTCTCTATTCAGGCACGTTACTAGGGGGAGATGTGTGAGTGGGGGAGGGTAGACGTGCGCGTGTGCTATGCTCACAGCGGTTGGCGGCGCTGGCTTGCTGTTGTTGGAAAAGGATAAAGAGGAGGAGGAGGATGGTACAGCAGACGATGAAGGAGCAGGCGAATCTTCGTGCATCACGCCCCTCCTGTCCAAGACGCTAAAGAGCAACACATAGCAATCAGTCAGTAGACGAAAGATGGCTATATAACCGAGCCACCTTCTGTAGAACTGAGACAGATGCTGCACGCCTAACTCCTTGTCAGAATTGCATGTCAGCGCAAAAATGTCTTTATTCAAAATACTGTTGTGCTTTGAGGGACAAATGACATGAGTTTTTCAAGATGAAAACCATTGTTTGTTTTCACTTGCAAGAGAAAACTTGAGATTTGGGCACTATATCGTGGCATTAAACTTAATTTGACTCCCAATAGCAGCAGATGAAAAGAGGAATCAAGCCACTCCCAGTTTACTGCCAAACTAAACTTAAAATGAAGAGAATTAAACATTGTACATTTAAAACGCCCGTAACTTAGTCCTCCAGTTTGCTTGCTTAATGCTGATGATTAGCATCGATAGTTGCAGTTTTAGAAGGAACTGATATTTGAACGGTGGAGCAACACTGGTATAAGTAAAATATTATAGAATGCTATTTTTTAATTAACAGAGGTAAAGGTACTTTTGAGAAGAAAATAATAATATAATAATAGAAAAATTTGAGTATTACAAAAATCATGAAATAATTACAATAATGTTGAAAGTATCTTCTTGTAACATTACAATTCTTTTCTGGTAAAAATTCAACCAATGAAGATGCTATGAGATGAAGGCATATACCGTATTTTTCTGACCATAAGGCGCACTTCAAATACTTTAATGTTCTCAAAAATCGATATTGCACCTCATAATGCGGTGCGCCTTATGTATGGATAAATGTTGCTTTTCAGTTGGTTGTCTTTAATTCAAATTCCTTTCTATTGTCATTCTTATCTGCATCTAATTGCTAGCAGGCGTCTATTTTGTTGTCGTACCGGAACTAGAGTTACATAATCCTAGTAGCCTAAAACTGCAGTCATCTGAGCGTTTCTAGCTGTGCTTTTCCAATGTTAAAATGTGGCATAATATTATTACGGTATGTAGGACCGAGAGGTAAACGTAAAGTTAAATTCCTTCCCATTTACTTTCACGTTCATTTTTCCCCCTTTTTAACTCTCATCCGCATCTAATCGCTAGCAGTTGTCTGTTTTCGTCATAGCGGCGCTAGAACTACTTCCTGCTTTCATGTCTAAAGATCATGGGAAATGTAGTCCGACTACCCTAATGGTGTGGTCGCCAGTTACACTCAATGTAAGCTGATCTTTTCTGGCGGCATATTTCCAATGTTACAATGTGGACAGAGCATGAAAGGTTGGATAAAGGTGAGTGAATTGATTTGTTTACAGCTGTTGAACTATCAACCAAGGTAGCATTTAGCATTAGCTAAAGTAACACAACTAGCGGTCACTAGAGTGACTAACAATGTTCAAATGTTTTTATTTGTCTGTAAGAGAATTCCCTCCTCCGCTCGAAGCAACCCATGTAGTTACACAGTGAACAAAATCAAGCAAGACACACGGCTCTACTCCATATTTCATGTCCGATCTGAACCTAGCATAATAGTGCCAAATCTATCAAATTAACATACACTACAATTAGACTTAACTATTTAACATACAATGTTTCACAAAAATAATGTTCCTTATAACCTTCTGTGTCTTATGTATTTTTTTAAGAATAGACCCATTCATTGATATTTTGCCTAATAATACGGTGCGCCTAATGGTCCGTAAAATACGGTAATCGTGACCAAAAACTGTACTTTTAAAGGGTCACATGGAAGTACAAGTAAAGTTGCAGTATTACAAAAACCCTTGTATTGGAATACTCCTACTTTTTTTTTTCCCAATATGAAGAAGACATGTTGTCCCATGAAGTCAAGACAATTAGTCAGTAGACAAGCTGTTCATGAGTCATTCCTCTGAGTCTACTGAATAAGTTTGACATATCACTGGAATCAACGTAATAATAAAAACAATAACGAAGACATTTAATGTGGCAGAACATGAACGTGAAGAATGTGATGCAGCATGCATCATTTCGGGCATACCTTGGGTACGTGGGCCCACACAATACCTCACAGCAATTCTTAAATATGTTCTTATGACTGTAGGGGTTCTGCACTCGGTTCTTCCCCGACCAGGATCCTTTAATCTGTCAGAACACATAGACAAGATAAGTAGTATTAGACCTTCACCATATCGCGGTTCATTGTTCATGCCAACACTGGGTAGCACTGAGGTCTACTGGAAAAGAAAATTTAACACAACTGTGATGCACACTCAAGACTTTGTAATGCCTAATGAGTCACATGACAGGAAGTGAAAATGGGCTACTTGGGCCCAAGGTGGACACGTTCACTTCGTGTGTACACACTTTTGTTGCCAGTGGTTTGGACATTAATGGGTGTGTGTTGAAGTAATTTTACACTGGTATACAGGATGTACACTGACTACTTCACATTGTATAGCTAAGGCTATGTTCACACTGCAGGCAAATGCGACCCATATCAGATTTTTTGGCCCACATGAGACCTGTATCTTATTTTTTTATGACAGTCTGAACGGCTCAGTTCCGATTTTTTCAAATCCGACTTAGGTCGCTTTCATATGTGGTCCTAGATCAGATACGTATCCGATTTTTTTCAATGCGGCCACGGTCTGAACGGCCAGGTTGCATATATCCGACATTGATGTCATCCAGAACCCAAAACGCGCTCCACGCTGGCAGCAGGGGGATCGAGTTTGCTCGTGCCACAAGTTGTTTTTAGAAACACTATTGATTTTATATTTTACTTGAATTTAATCCCACTTGAAACATAAAGCATAAAGTCGACATTTATGGTGATAGTAGTAATTCAGCCACTGTTCAGATCGATTCATTTTTTACGCACGGTTACGTTGTGATGTCATCGTTTGTGATGTCTCCATGATTTTCCCCAAATATTGTATTTATTTCTACCTCCTTCCTAATCGCTTGACTGTACAACCCATTAAGGACGGGAGCGCATAACCGCGTTTCTACCACTAGAGCCGGGAGTGCTGTTGCATCTTTCTACCTTTGAAGCCGGGAGATACGGATACGTCTGTATCTTTTTTTAATCAAATTCTCCATCTCTTAGCCAATTTAATGCATCAAAATATACACGTGACGGTGTCGCGAGACCGCGGAGGATGTCGCGGAATTTCTTCGAGCCGTAGGCTAATTGCGGATACCGTCGATCACCGGGAGCTCTGAAATAAGTAGCGGGAGTGATATATGGACGATGCACTTGTGGACTTTGAACCAGTGGAACCAGTCGAACGTGATATGATATGGTTTGGCGAACATGACGATATTGACGTCTTTGTAACAGAATAGAGGATGGTGATTACCACTCGATTTTTTTTTATTTTCTTAATTAAAATAGTACTTCTCTTGCACTGACACATTATTTTTACATCTTTGATTGAAACGGTAAATAATACTAAACTCTCCCTGTGTGAAAGCCACATGTCTAAAGCTCTCTAATTCTTTTGAAATTATGTTTCTGTCTGCTACAGGGGCTGAGATATTAAATATTTTGTAAGTGTTGAATTTCTGGGAAAACTTCAGGTTTTCAAGTGTACTTCCAAAGGCGACCTTAGGTTTTGGGGAGCTGTTGAGCCAGGCACTTTAGGCCTTCATGGGATAAATGCCCCGAGACGCTAGACGACATTTACTTCCGCAAACACAACATCGGGAGTGACGTGTCGTCTCTTCTTCTGTGCACGCGGGTCACTTTGGCGACGCATTTGTTCATACAGCAAACAAGACCGAGGTCGCATTTATAATGTAATATGAATGCTTAGATTAAAAAAATGTAATAAAAAATCTGATTTTTTCAAAAAATCCGAATTGAGCATTAAGACCTGCAGTGTGAAACTAGCCTAAGTGTCATATGTTCAACTTATGTTTCAAATAAAGATGTAATAAAACATTTGCAAAAAAGTACTCACTTTTGTAAAATACTGTATTGTATGCCTGTGAGTACAGAGGTGCCTGGAGATGCGAGCGACCTGATTTACAAGTTTTGCGATATACGAGCCGTCATATGTCAGCTTTTGGAATAAAAAACGGCATTGACATGCTAATGATTAGCATTGATAGTAGCAGTTTTGGAACCCTGAATATTTGAACACAAACAATGGAGCATGACAGTACAGACAGTAAAAAAAAAAAAAAAAACAAAAAAAAAAAATCAACCAACAACATTCACTCACTATTTGTGACTCCTCGCCAAAACAGAGAGTGGCGCTCAGCGGCTCGTTTCAAAACATTTTCCCCGGGCTTATACCTTATTCACAAGCAGAGCTCTATTTTTAGATATTGTTCCCAGAGGATAGGATTTGACCTACTAAAAAGGATCTCGTCAAGGATTTAATGATTCCTGCTTTAATGTTAGAACACTGTTACAAACATGCATCTGGAAGCCAATTCAACAATTCATTGATAAATTTGAGGCAGTGTTGTCCAGCAAAAAGCAAGACTTGTCTTTTTTAGGGTTAATAAACGTTAATAAATTGTCTCCATTACTGTACAGTATACACTCACAACATTAGGTACACGTACACAATCTATTGACATATACAGTGGCTGCGCTACTTTTCTTTCCAATATGTATTTCATAGAGAGTAGTGATCCAATTGTGATTCCCCCCACCACAACATCCCATCGTTATAATTAAATTGTACTGATATTTGAAGTAGTAATGCTGCTGCGTCCTATCAGATTGTGCAATTTTAATTTGTTTTGATTAAACATATTTTATATTTGATATGGAGTGGCATTGTGATGTAATTGTAACTTTTTACAACATGTTATTATAATGAAATTATATTGATACAGTATATCCATTGGTAATGTCTGACCAGATGGCACTGTTTTACTTTCTTGTAACGAAATATATTTTGTATTGATAATGGATGGATAGATGGATTCAATACAGTGTCCGAATGTGACTTTTTCCAAAATGTTGTATCGTTGTAATTACTGTACATTATGTTGATGTATCTGGTAGTAATGCTGCAACATCCCATAACATGGGGGTGTTCTACTATATTTTTACTAAGTTTATTTTATAATTAACAAAGAGTACTGATCCCACTGTGACCCTTTTCGCAAATGTTGTACAGTGAACTGCCACACATTTGGGCTTTGGAATTTGCTGTTGTGCTAAGGCAGAGGTGGCCAAGTCCGATTCTCAAGAGCAACAATCCAGCCTGTTTGAGGTTTATCCCTACGGCAACACACCTGATTCAAATCATCGGGCTCATTATCTCTTGTCTGATAATGAGCACGTATAAAACTGATTCAAATCATCGGGCTCATTATCTCTTGCCTGATAATGAGCCCGATGATTTGAATCAGGTGTGTTGCCGTAGGGATAAACCTAAAACAGGCTGGATTGTTGCTCTTGAGGACCGGACTTGGCCACCTCTGCCTTAGCACAACAGCTAAGGCAGGCAAGATAAGGCTCATTATCAGGCAAGAGATAATGAGCCCGATGATTTGAATCAGGTGTGTTGCCATAGGGATAAACCTAAAACAGGCTGGATTGTTGCTCTTGAGGACCGGACTTGGCCACCCCTGTGCTAAGGCCCAGTCACATCTAATATGAAAATATTGCTTTGGCACCATCTTGTGGCATTTCGGTGCTAAACAAGTGAGGGGGAGCATCAATAAGTCACGTCATAACCTTATCTAATAGAAAAAATGGTTTGTTATATTTGGTACAGAGTAGTGAGTTAATTGTAAATACATCAACTTCTCATATTTATTAGTGTTGTTTAACCCATTAAGGACGAGAGCGCATAACCGCACTTCTACCACGAGAGCCGGGAGCGCTGTTGCGTCTCTCTACCTTTATAGCCGGGAGAGCGTATACATAATTTTCTATTTACTATTTAATTTCCGGTCTCTTAACCAATGAAATGCATCAGAATAGACATGTGACGGTGTCGTGAGTCGTCGGAGGATATCCGGAATTTTATCGAGCAGTAATGTCGGACGCCGTCGATCGCGGGAGCTCTGAAATGAATAACGGCAGTAATAGAGACAACGCGATTGTGGACTTTGAACCAGTAGAACCAGTCGAAGGTGGTATAAGGTTAAGATGTTTGGAGATAATGACAATATCGACATCTTTGTAACAGAAAAGAGGATGGTAATTACCACTCGATTTTTTTTTTTTTAATTAAACGTAGTGCTTCTCTTGCACAGACACTTTATTTTTACCTCTTCGATTGAAACAGTAAAGATGAAAAAACTCGAGTCTGTGTGAAAGCCACATGTCTAAGCTCTCAAATTCTTTTGGAATTATGTTTATGTCTGCTACAGGGGATGGGGTAATCAATTTGTAGGTCTTGAATTTCTGGGAAAACTTCAGGTTATCAAGGGTAATTCCAAAGACGACCTTAGGTTTTGGGGCGCTGTTGAGCCAGGAGCTTTAGGCCTTAATGGGTTAAGAGTCATTTAATCTTGGTTGTGGCTGATTTCCTGTTCTGTATGACCATTTACAATAAATGGGCGTGGTTTTAAGTCCAATCGGCCTATGGTGCTGTTTTAATTGAGCCCTTTGGAACTCTTACTAGTGCCTACCAATAAGTGACTAGCGCCCGAAAAAGTAATTATTGTGTTTGTATAGGTTTAAACTACGACGCATCGCACAGTGGAGGTTTCTAATAAAATGATGCCTTGAGATACATTAATTCATTTTGTGACTATGCTAATAAATCAGAACTCTTGTATTTTAAAATCATCTTTTCCCATAGAAATGAATTTAAATGCCATGTATCCGTTCCAGCTTGGCCCTTTCCCAACACCCCTCCCCCTCCCCCCCAAACACACATATCCCGCCCCCACAGGGGATATTTTGGCAGGCGTGCCATCCCTTGCCGGTATCAATGAATCTATTATTGGGCTGGAAAAGAAAAAACAGCTGGGCTGACAGCAATTGTTATGACTCCTGGAGCAACAACACACACACATTGTAGGTGCAAAGGTGCAAATTACACAGCTTCATTACTCATTAGATGGTGAAAAAAATGAGGCCAGCCATTTTAGAGTAAAGCAAACAAGAGGAGTAGAAGCATGAATTAATCATTAAATCTGAAAGGGAAAAAAGTATGAGTGCACACTCTTGCTTTTCAGCCATCTAGAACCTCGCCCATCATCGATGCAGCCCACGAATGCAATTTTGCTTTGATTCCATTCACACAAAGTTGAGTTTATGTAGATTCTATTCAACAACCAGCAACATCACCACTGCTTCGTACCAACATCCCTATTTGTCAACAGTGACTCGGTCATCAGGGTCCGACTCAAAGAGGGAGCAACTATTACCAATACAATATTTTTGGACGTGATAATGATGCATTTCTGCAATAATAAATACATTTTTTTAACTGTCAAGTAACAACTGAGATAATGTGGTTGCACAAATGTGCACACACCCTCTTGTAACTGGGATGTGGCTGTGTTCAGAATTGACCAGGCACATTTAAACTCAAGATAAATGTAGTCAGCCCACACCTGCCACCATTCAAAGTGCCCGTAAAAACCGCAAATACATTTGAGCTGTTCTAGTAGGCTTTTCCCGACATTTTCTTTTCTTTGTAGCTATAACCAAAGTTTCTCTAAATACAAGTGGGAAAATATGCTATGATCTGACGCATCAAAAGTTCGAACTCTTTGGCCATAAACAAAAAAATTAAAAATCCCCCAAAACACAATACCTACAGTGAAGGGGACGGGGGACGGATCAAACTTCGGGGCTGTTTTTCTTCAGCTGGAACTGGGGCCTAATGCTACATGCTACAGAAAAGTAGGAAGTCAGAGTTTTCTGACATTCAACCAGGAAAAGTGCACTGAAACACCAGTTGCAAGGTCGAAGAAAATATATCTATCCCGACTTCACCGAAATGCTTCAATCTGACACAACAATGGCGCCCCATGGAATCAGAACCTGAGCGGTGTTCTGTTACTCGCCTTCTAACTTGTAACAAACACCATGTTCAAATATAAGGGTGACCATATGAGCACTTGACAACAGGACACCCTAAGCCGCAGTTCGATGATCGACTTTGTGTTTGTGGCATCGGATTTGCGGCCGCATGTTTCATACACTCAGGTGAAGAGAGGAGCGGAGCTGGCAAATGATCACCACCCGGTGGCGTGTTTGCTCCGATAGTTTGGGAAGATGTCGGTCCGACCTGGCACACCCAAACGTATTGTGAGGGTTTGCTGGAAACATCTGTCAGAATCCCGTCAGAAAGAGTTTCAACTCCCACCTCTGGCAGATTTTCTCCCATGTCCCAGGGGATGCACAGGACATTGAGTCCAAGTGGACCATGGTTTACGCCTCCATTGTTGAGGCGGCTGATCATAGCTGCGGCCGTAAGGTGGTCGGTGCCTGTCGTCGTTGGTGCACAGTGTCGGCAGTAAGTCTGATCCGTTTCCAGTGAGGGTTGGACTCCACCAAGGATGCCCTTTGACACCAATTCTGTTCATAACCTTTATGGACAAAATTTCCAGGTATAGCCGAGGTGTTAAGGGGGTCCAGTTTGGTGGCCTCAGTTTTGCATCTCTGCTTTTTGTAGATGATGTGGTACCGGCCCGAAATGAGTTTCCTCTGGAGGGTGCCCGGGCTGGCGGCACGGTGCTCGACTGGTTAGCACGTCCGCCTCACAGTTCAGAGGTCGTGGGTTCGATCCCGGCTCCGGCCTCCCTGTGTGGAGTTTGCATGTTCTCCCCGTGCCTGCGTGGGTTTTCTCCGGGAACTCGGGTTTCCTCCCACATTCCAAAAACATGCATGGTAAGTTGATTGGACACTCTAAATTGCCCTTCGGTGTGATTGTGAGTGCGGATGTTTGTTTGTCTCTGTGCGCCCTGCGATTGGCTGGCAACCAATTCAGGTTACTGCCCGAAGTCAGCTGGGATAGGCTCCAGTACACCCCGCGACCCTTGTGAGGATAAGCGGTATAGATAATGGATGGATGGGTGTCCGGGCTCTCCCTTATTGATGGGCTGAGAAGCTTGGTCATCTGGGAGGGACTCAGAGTCCAGCCACTGCTCCTCCACATTGAGAGGAGCCAGATGAGGTGGTTCGGGCATCTGGTTCAGATGCCTCGTGGACGCCCCCAAAGCCACAACTGGTACAATGTGAATGGGACAAATCCAACCTCCCGCTTTTCTGGAATGCAGCATTAGGCAAGGTCGAGGGTATTATGAACGGTCTGAAATAGCAGTCAGTGTTAGCACAAACATTTTCAGACTTGTGCTATAAAGCAAAAATATGACTGGAAAAACCTTCTAGAACAATGGAACTTTATTTCTGGTTAATTAGAGGCATTTTAAATGGTGGCAGGTGTGTGCTGACTCCCATTTAACATTAATTTGAATGATATTGGTTAATTCTGAATAAAAGTGAGTGTGCACAATTCCCTTCTCAAAACGTGAGCCAAAAAACATAGGTTACAGGTTTCATTATTTGTGGGGAAAGGTTTTAAAAAGATTTATCTAGTGTTATTTTCTTTTTACTTGTATATCAGCAAAACCTGACACTTTAACATGATTGTGTAGGTAAACTTACTTTCTACACTCTGTGTCTTTCCATTCACCGTAGTTGGTTTTTTTTTTCTAACTGAATAGTTCATTTAACTAATGTGAAATAAATCACTCAGAAACATAATGTATAATACGACCCTAATATAAGAATGCACCACATGTTTACTCTATTGGAAGATCACCACCTCCAGGATCCATAATGTGTAGACCCATATTTATTTTTTATTTTTTGCATATTTAACTGGAGTCTATCAATAATGTATAACAACAGATAAGACACACTTAGCAGTATTGATCGTTTGTCCCATCCCTTCTGGCTGAATCAATACAGTAAATCTCCACATTTTCTCCTCATAGGTTTCTTCTAAATGTCGTAAACCAGACGGGTGTGGGTTTAGTTCTCCTGTCAGCCCAGTTTTATTCCAACAAGAGGAAAAGACGCGTTCCCTGCAGACGTTTATATCGCCAGGTCGTGTCTAGCCTTTGTTTCAGGCTGTTTTTAGCTTTCAGAGTGCTTTGCAGCCAATTTGTCACATGACTCAGCTGCTCCATTGGCAATCTCTCTCATGAAGACGTTCATGGTCTCTGTGCGAATAAAGTGCTCAGGGTGGGGCAAATTAAATTTAGAGGGGCTTGCAAAAAGAGCTATTAAAGTGCACATTATTGCTTCATTAATGGTTACAAAGATAGTGGAAGATGAAAGATTAAAATCCAAACCAAATGTGTTTCAATATAATAAACATACTCACTATAGTTCAAATAAAGCTGGGTGTTTAAATATTCTTGGTGTTTTTATCTCTATTTTTTTTTTAATTATTATTATTGATTGATGTTTAACAAGCTACACTTTTCTGACCCTTTGTTCTCTTGTGAGGGTGGCAGTGTCGTTGTCATGGTAACAAGTGCGCAGGTCTATACAAATGGCCGTGTTTATGCCCCGTCAGTGTTTATCCTTCCAGGCATGTGAAGCCACACACACATACGCGCACACACAAACGAACACACTAGATCTAGTCTTTAAATCTAATTTGAAACATAAAAACACTGAAAACTGAAAAAATAAATAAATAAATAAATGAGTTGGCTCTCAATATGTTGAGAATTTGTAAAGCTTGACAACGATGACGCCAAAAAACTAATAATGCATGGTGGTAATTGAGCAGAATGGTCACCAAGCATTGTTCAAATGTATTACGTAAGCATACGTCAACCAGGTTCCAATAAGGTCAAAGAATTGTCTTTAAATTGACGTTAAATTGATGGTTAAAATGTGAAAGAATTAAAGAAAGAGTTAGCATTTTTCCATGTAATTGCATTTTTTTTTATATTGTTACTCAAACTCTAAATTTGAATATGGTACAAATAAAATATGACTCGTGTTCCGTGCATGAAGACTCATCTCACGATTGTGTCCTTGAGTGGAAAATGCCTTAACGTGGATTTCTATTCAATTTGATGGATTCGAACAAAAAAGCAAATGAGAAAAAAATGTTTGTTTTTTTCTGGTTCCACGTGTAGCTAGTCATTTTTATTTAGGGTATTCTTAATTATAATACATTAAAAGGGAAGTCAACCCCCAAAAATTCTAGTCCCACTAGTCGAAACATGGCACTCTATTAATATTGCTTTTGTGGAATATGAGTTAAGCAGTAAAATCCACCCGATTTTGCCCATCTCAGGGGTAGCCACTATTATAAATACTCAGATTTGGTGTCAAGAGGGCCTCCCTGCCCAACAAGTGTGAAATTAAATATAAATCTTTTGTCACGTGCCTGTTTCAGAAAATGCGTCTGAAAGAGCACCATGCTGCACTTTTCTAAAACAGATAACAGAAATGTGTGAAATGTAAATAAAGGTGTAAAGTACATTATCGCACTGTGAATGTGTAGTCAAATGTTGTTTGACTGGAATGAACTGGTGACAAGCAATAACAGTTGGGTAGTGAAGTGGATTTTTGAGACTTACATCCTCATTGGTAGTCTGGTTGAGTGAGATCAGGTAGGTGTGGAAGCCGGTCAGGCCGACGACTGACCACAGCGTGAAGAAACACACCAGCACCTCCAGCACGGTGAGAAATTTGAGTCAAGGAAATGGTAACAGATGATTTGTTCCTGACACTGCTCAAACAGTGTGCACAGCTAGGGACAACAACATGGCCGACAGTTGCATAACATGATTAAAAGCGGCGCCAGTCAACAAAACCAAGATAATCGGGGCCAAGCTTGCCGAGGCTCCATTGGACAAATGGCTATAAATCCATAAATCCAGACGGATCCAGATGGTACTGTATGGTATTAATTTAAAAGATAACTATTTTATTGGATGCACTGAATGACTTCTAGAAGAGTGAAACCTGCCTATTCAAATATGAGTAAATAAATGAAAAAAAAAAATTAAATGAATGACAAATCAAAAATACTACTCCATAATATTGTACTTTATGTAAGCATACAGCAATAGAATTAAGAATAATTAAAAACATCAATTCAATGGCCACTGTGCTGCCTATCTGGTGTGTCCGCCTTGGCCACAAAAGAAAACAGACGGACAGATATAATGTTCAGTGAGCTGTCTCAACTCCTCTTTCAGGTCATCAGTACAAAAGTCAGTCATTCTACAAAGAGAACATGACTGTGATTCCTGTTAAAATGTCTGTCTAGACGTACTGCTGCTCCATTTGTGTTAAAACCATCGTTTAAAAGGGTAAAGCACCGCAATATAGATGATATTTAGTGTTAGCATTAAGCTAGCAGACTGGAAGGCAAAGCTATGTGGTTGTTTGAACTAGAAAAGGTGTCACTTTCTTTGTTTTATGTTTAGTTTGACAGTTTAACAGTAAACATCAACTGGGAGTCAATAAACAGCATCAAGCCTCTTTTTGCTATTGCTAACTGTTCACTATTGTATCTGAAGAACGTTTACTTTTTGCCAAACTGCTCCTTATTAAGCTGAGTTCACTACCACCATGCAGCACTCAAGTATTTCAAGTCTGCGGTCACAAGTCAAAGCAAAAAAATTGATCAATTTGTATCTAAAAAAAAAAACAAAAAAAACTAGAATCTTGTAGCCACAAATTAGCATTTTGTGTGCACATCATATCTACATTGCAGCCATAATTTTTAAAAAAAAGCCCCGTTTCATGTCTTTGGCTCTGCAGTATTTCCACTGCAGTAGTTAAAAGAGGATATGTGCCGGGTGTTTCCTTCAAAGCACTCAAAAAGCCATCATCCACTGAACCTGTGAACAGAGCAACACACAGAAGTGAAACCTTTTCTCCACTAAACAGTGCTGATTTTGTTGGGTCGACTGAAACGACTGAAGTAAGGAGAAAAACAAACTTGTCCTCATGTAGCATCAATGTGGTGTAAAAAAAAAAAGGATGTAGCTTTTGTGAAAAATCTGTCACATGCACATCATGCTATGCCTCAGGCCCAGCCTCAGTAGATCTTATTTAGGTCATAGCGCATGTGTTTGTCGGTAAAGTTCGCCTTTCTCGTCTTGTCACATTCCTTCTTACTTTGATACACCTCCTCCTCCTCCTCCTTTGCAGTAGCAGCAGGATACTCACGCATGACCACGTGGACGATGTCAAAGGTGAAGATGTAAATGGTGAGCAGCGAGAGTGAGAGCGTGAACAAGTAGAAGTAGCGGTAGTTCCTCTTGCCCACGCAGTTGCCCACCCACGGACAATGGTGATCAAAACGGTCTGAGGGGACACAGATCAAAACAACTGGAAAAATGTGGAATGCGTATCAAACAGCTTTTTTGGTAATCAAAAGGACATAGTGGTTAAAAATACATGTATATCCAAATCAGTCGCTCTTTCAAAGATGGCCTTGTGCAGTGCTTTCTGTAAACCGACGGGCTATATTTAGTGTTCATTTCCTTTTTCCTCTACTCTTCTATGATTAGGAAGCAGGCCGGAAGCAAGGCAAAATGGACAAGAGATAAAAAATACGTACATACATATGTTTTTATAAAGTACAAAATACAAGACTACGGAGTACAATTTTTCCCTATTCAAATTAGAGCTTAACCCCAAATTGAAAACATCAATGCAGTAGAATGCAATTTTCAAATCGCAAAGGCTACAATTTGAAGGGGAAAAATAAAATAAAAATCTCTGCTTCATTTCGGACAGTCAGTAAGCTTTATTTTTTACATATGTATTTTTGTTTACATATTTATCTAGTGTCTCAATAAGTTCAACGCTTAAGAAGTGCAATCCAAAGGAATACATATCATTGTTTCATGAAACGCGAAAATTTGAAGTGATAAAGTCACACATTTGTTATATATTTGCCTTATTGTTGTAATCTGATTTATTTACATTTATGCTACACTTGTTTGGTAAAAATTGTGAAGTTGTCATGGTGAATGCTTGAAAGATTGCAAGTCAAAGTGTTTATAAAGTTAACTGAAGTCTGAGAAACTGTCTTTTATATATTATTTTATATATATTATATTAGATTATGTCATGGTTCATTTGCTCTTTTTTTGGGGGGGGCGAAAACCTGACCAAAATATTTGTTTAATAAATCTGATAGTGTTTATTGTAATACAGATGAATTTATTGCTTGAGTTTGCTTTAAAAAAGAAAAAAAATGGGAAGAGGACTTAATAAAACAATTGCATATTAAATCCCAAAGCCAATATTAGTGTGTGCGGAGGGGGCGGATCACAATATGATTCTTTTTTCTTTTTTTTCTTTTTTTTCTTCACAATCATTCCACCCTAATTAATATACACTTTACAACAATGTTCATTTATTCTGGGTGAAGGCTGGAATGGATTAATGGCATTTCCATTTATTTCAATGGGATAAGATGATTTGAGATACGAGTGTTTAGAGTTATGAGCATGGTTACTGGACGAATAATGGTTTTCTGGGGTGTCTGACCACCCATCAAGTGTACGATTAGACAACCATTTTGTTATCTGACAATTTCTGAAAATGTGTGGACAAATGTGCACTCATATTACAAATAATGTAAAGTAGCACTTGCCATCATTTTTGGATTACAATTGAATTGAGTAAATTCTACTCTTCTTCTTTGTTTGTTGTTTCTTATGTGTGTGTGTATATAGTAATATGACTGTACAGTGGTACCTTGACTGAGAAGTTAATTTTTTTTTCCAAGACCACGCTCGAAACTTAAAACACTCATCTCTCTCGCTAAGAGTATTGTTAAATTGCCAGCAATTGTGTTGCTACTCTTCTCAAATATTGGTTGTTTAAAAGGTTATTATAACACTGCAACATCACTATGGCATTTTGCATTGTGCGTTAGCATTAAGTTATCACACTTTCCACAATTTGAAATGATCTTTGTTTTCCGCTTAGTTTGACAAACACTTGAACTGTGAGTGGCATAATCAACTCGTTTGATGTCAGCGCTTGTATCTCGAATTTTTGCTCACAAATCAAAGTCAATAAAATCATCCGAGCGATGGCTCAGACCTAAAAAAATGTCGTCTCGTCCTCTTATAGAAAGTTCAATAATATGTTCATTGTTTTATTTCAAATCTACTGTCTTGCTCAAAAATCATAAAACCTGCATTGTTCACTGCTCAAACATTCCTGTTAGGATAGGCTCTCAAAACAATTGATGGCAAACACAGAGGCAAATGGTGCACCGGAGGTATGAGGCAAGATTAGTGTAGCGAGGAGAAGGTACCAGGCGCTGCAGTTTGTTGGAGATAAGCTTCATTTACGCATGCTCAGGCTTCAGCGGGTGTTGACATCCATGATGGCTATATAGCACTGGATGAGTAGCCTTTGATTCCTCTGCCATAAAGGCTTTTATTAAAGCAAAGCTACAAGGCTGACTAAAATGAAACCCCATGGTGGGCTTGACTGTACACAGAGACGTGGATAATAAAGACAACAATTATGTTCATTATTACTCATACTCATAGGGGAGGGCAATTTGTGTTGTTAGAAATGTTGGTGTATAATTATTTATGAAGGTAGTTTTGCTTTTAAGTAGAAAATGGAGTACATTTTGAAACACAATTTTGAACTGCCATCATGTACTAACATCAGCATATCATGCTTATTCTTTTTGTTTTAAATACCTATAGCATCAGACAGTCATAACATTTATTCAAGTTCAATGGTTTGATATTGGGCAAAAACGCCTCTGTGAGACATTCATAATAAAGTTAATGAAAATTAAAATTCAGAGTAGTTCAGAGGATTTGATCCCAAAATAACTGGTTAGCCACTTCATTTAAACTGGGGGCTAAGATGACCTTGACGTTAGCCTCTTTCCAAATTATGCCTGACAGCTGAATATAAGGAAGTGAAAGATGACAATGAACTTTTATTTTCTTCTGACTTGCCATTCAGTGTAGAAAGTAAGTACTAAGAACAATGCAGGCAAACAACACGGATTGTCCCATCCTTAGTTTAGGGATCCCTGATTTAAATCATGCGAGCATTTTTGGCGCTGCCCCCTAAAAGAATCAGAATTGACAATCGCTTGAAACCAGAGTTGCAAGGACGAAGCAGGACTCAGGATCGTTCGATCGTTCAAATGCAAACGATGCACAACTCAAGCCTCAACAAGGGGTGTTGAGAAGACGAGTATACATGAGAAGTTACTAAACTCATCATAAATGAGCAACATCATGTGGTTAAGAATGTTAATATGGGATTGCCTGCACAATTAATAACACTTTTATCATGGTGACCGTTTTACCCTGAAACATTTTACAATTACTATTTTCATTATTTCCTAATAGGTCAATAATGGGTTTTTTTTAAAGTCTAAGTCACTTTAATTTACAATAAACTGTTTGGCCTTCCCCTTCAGAAGCACCAAGGAAAATATTACCAAGAAGTTACCTTGAGATGTATAGCTTAAAAATAGGTTTTTTTGGTGGTCATGTACTGTAAATAGACACAGTGCGCCGATTTCTAAAGATAACTGAATTAGATTAGTATGTGTTAATCAAACTAAGAATGTAGAGCATTAAGAATTTGTCTTCTACAAACACGCATTGAATAAACAATAACATGGACACGATATGTAAACTGAGATTGGTTAGGCTTGAATACAAAAGCCCTCAGTGCCGACTGTGTGTTTGCGTGTTTACAAAAGGCACTCATGATTCAAGAAAAAGAAAAGCACAATTTTGCAGTGTTCGTATGACGGTTAGGATCAGTTTGTGTTTTTCTAATTCTATTTATAAAGATGTCATTTGAAATCACCACCATGAAAGCAAAAAGACTGGCTATTTTTCGCCACACTTTAGTCAAAAGCAATGAGTTCCACGTCAATCTCTCAAGGGCAAAAATAAACCACTTCAATGAAGCAGATCAGCTGACGCTTACCAACGCAGTTGTCGCAGATGCTGCAGTGGGACGCTCGTGGCGGCCGGAAGATCTTACACGTGTAGCAGTACTTGAGCTTGACAATCTGATTGTTGATCTCAACGTTGCGGATTCGAGGAGGTGGTCGCTGCCCGCTGGGGACGTTGCCGTTGGCGGCCTCTGCGGAAAAAAATGTCTTCAGTTAAGACTGAATGTGTGTTCCAGTTGCATTGGAACTACAGTGGTACTTTAACTTACAAGATTCATTTGTTCTGTGACCAAGCTCGTAACTCAGTTTACTTTTATATCAAATCAATTTTCCCTTTTTAAATTAATCGAAACGCCAGTAATTTGTTCTAGCCCCCCAAAAACCATCACAATATAAGTTTTGTTATATTTGATTGTATTGCATGTTTTACATTTGATTTGCATTTAATTAATGTATTTAATTTATTTGTATTTAATGCAATGATCCTCTCACCTATCACTTGTGGTGCTCGCATACATATATATACATATATATATATATATATACATATATATATATACACATATATATACATATATACACATATATATATATACAGTATATATATATATACATATACATATATATATATATATATATATATATACAGTATATATATATACATATACATATATATATACACATATATACACATATATATACACATATATACATATATATATACACATATATATATATATACAGTATATATATATATATACACATATATATATACAGTATATATATATATACAGTATATATATATATACATATACATACATATACATACATATATATACATATATATATACACATATATATACACATATATACATATATACATACACATATATATACACATATATATATACACATATATATACACATATATACATATATATATATACACATATATACATACACATATATACATATATACACATATATATATATACACATATATATATATACAGTATATATATATATATATATATATATATATACACATATATATATATATACAGTATATATATATACACATATATATATACAGTATATATATATACACATATATATATATACAGTATATATATATACACATATATATATATACAGTATATATATATACACATATATATATATACAGTATATATATATACACATATATATATACAGTATATATATATATATATATACACATATATATACAGTATATATATATATATATACACATATATATATACAGTATATATATATATACATATACACATATACATATATATATATATATACATATACACATATACATATATATATATATATATACATATACATATACATATATATATATATATATACATATACATATATATATATATATATATATATATATATATACAGTATATACTGTATGTGTATATATCTATATCTATTTATCTATATCTATATATTTATATTTTTCTATAATTAGTTGTATAATTAATTATAATGAACTTGTAATCGAAGTTACATTTAAAATCAAATAATCAAATTAGATAATTAGTAAAGGAACTAAGTTACTTTAAAAACTCAAGTAATCAGTAAAGTAACTGTTACGTTTTCAAGATAGCTGTGGAAAAAATTTTATGCTCGTCCCACACTATGAAAAATGCTGCATTAGATTATGCATGTGTGCCTAACATTGTGGCCATTCTGTGTGTTTTTGTCCGATATTGTTCATCTATTCATCACCTGCATTCTCCACTCCCAGAGCAGTTTAACTGCAGGCAATTATCCATCTTGAGTATGTTACAGTGGTGAAGTGTAGTAGAATACAGTAGCATGGAGGACAAACCAGGAGAGAATACATTAAGTGATTGAATCACAGGAAGCGCTGCCACTCCCTCGAGGCAGACCAGCTCAATTTGCAAGCGCCGAGCGGCATCGCATATTCCGAGAGGATGCTA
Organism: Filicampus tigris; assembly: GCF_054856515.1. Lineage (NCBI taxonomy): Eukaryota > Metazoa > Chordata > Actinopteri > Syngnathiformes > Syngnathidae > Filicampus > Filicampus tigris. The sequence goes on along the minus strand of NC_141218.1, from coordinate 29,783,902 downwards.
CTCTCATACTCCATATTAGCCTTCGCCCTGGGGCCCATGTGCCATCACACTGACAAAGCACCAAGGCTGCAGATTTACCAGCAGTTCCGATGGTGTGGCTGCTAGCAGCTAGGCATTTCTGGATTGCAGGGTCTTCACAAAGTCACATTTTAATCTTTTGAGTATTTTCCCATTAAAGGGAGTACTGGATTACTAAAAAAGGTGCAATAACTGAAGAACCCTCTTCGTTTGTATGAAGGACATTTAACCATTTTAATAATCCTATTTACAACAACAAGACCGATACAGGCAGACATGAATTATCCATTCCATTAAACTTTCACAGAGACAGGCACATATTACCCAGATTTTTTTACTTTTTTTTTTTTTTTTAGATAATTAACTTCATTAGTAATCCACAGCCCTGGATCTGAGGTACATTTCAGTGCGTGTTTTACAACTACCTGTATGCATGTGACAAATAACAGTGGATTTTAGAGGGAGTGCACATAAAATACTTGCCATTATCCATCCATTTTCTATACTGAAACCAGCCGGTTTTAAAATAAATAAAAAAATTCTAGTTCACATTATTGAATACTGGGTGTTATTTCTATAGTAGAAATGAGTATTAAAAAAAGAAAGAAAGTAAGCTTCACTAAAATCCATTGCCACAATGATCACTTCATGTTCTACTCCATCTCTTAAAATGGCTGAAAAAGCAGGAGCTCATCATGAGAATAATTCAACCTTTTTTTTTGTGTGTGTTTGGGTTTGCCATTCGGGAAGCTGAATGAGTCACTGTGCTGATGAGAGAGGGGAGCGTCGGTTGCCAGCTGTCCCCCCTCCCCCCTCCCCCAGAGGAGCGAGTGGCTCAGCCTTCCCTTTAACAGCCATCCCCTATCACGAGTCTCCACCCGCGACCGCTTTTGTGAAGTGAGATGGCTGCTGAAGGACGCTGTGAATCTTTAACACAGACAAAGACTGAGCAACCTCACGTGCAGGGGTGGGGGAAACCAATAAGGACCGCTGCAGAAATACTGCGCTGTGGTTTACTTCCTCGGTCATAAAGAGCAGCCGAGGGACTGAGCAATAGAATTGCTTCGAGAGATGGGGACTTGAGTTTGTTTATTTATTCATCATATATCTATCACTAGGCCTGTTAAAATAACAATTTTTTTAAGATAATACATTTTCACAGAAACGATAGCATTTTTGATGTTTTTTATCTATCCCACTGGTAAAATGATATTAGAGCATAATAATTCAAGTATATTCTTTGTAAAAGCAATTAATTTAATTTTCAAGAATATTGAAGAGTGATATTGAAATGTAAAACAATAAATAAAATAGCTTAGATTAAATACATGTAAATAAAACAGACTCAAGTTCTGTTCACAATAAGCGCACTTAAATAATAACACATAAGACATCCAACCACATATCTGTAGTGGTATAATACAAAGGAATGTCTTATCGCCTTCAGAATATCCGCTTCCACCTGTGTACAGGGCTGGAATGACTGCTGGGGATTTCTTAAGGCAATTTGTACTGCCTATCAAGTCTGCAGCATTTTCTTGGCTGCATCTCTTTCGCTATAAAGCTGCTAAACAAAGTAATGCCAACTGTGACCGTGTGTCATTTTACGGCCTCACATTCATCCTTGTATTGTTGGACAAAGGCATCCTTACATGGAAGCCGTTGGGAAATGGACTTTGAGGTTCGTTGTGGTGCGTCTTTCTAAACGCAAATGTAACGTACATAACCAGCTCGTTGATGTTAGTGGGCAAACCGTGTTCATCCGGCTTGAATGCAAAATGGTTCACTGCGGCATGAGGCTTGGAACTTACTCCACTGATGCCGCTCAACTTTTTGTAATTATACAACTACAGCAAACATATTTTGGAGTACACTAAGTCTCTCTCGGATTAATGGCATTTCCATTCATTTCAATAGCATAAGAGCATTTGAGATTTGAATGTTTTAAGTCAGGGGTGTCAAAAAGTATAAAAAGGAACAGATTTGGTGAAAATGTATGAGGGCCGACCATTCAGCTTAAGTTTCTTACATTTTTCACGGCATTTGTTACCAGTCACCCCGTCGTAGTTTGCATGTTTTGTCGGGTAGTGACTCTTGATAATGAATTTGTTGAAAGCAGCCACAGTCACTTAGCAACACAATTGTTTCGCATTTCAGTGCAAAAATATGACAATTTCCACTTGTTTTGGAAACAACGACCCTCTCGGTCAACTTTCTTTTTCTTCGCTACAGTCTCTATTTCAGAAATGGGCTGAAAAAGGTCCATACATAAGGTCATGCAGCGAAGGGTCCACTCTGACAACTAACACAACTTTGAGAGTGGTGTTTTCGGAGGGGCAGAGAGCGCACTCGGAGCGTATTTCTGAAAACACCCGAGAGGGCGGCCACAGGTTTATTGCCATTTGGTGGTGAAATATAAAACAGCTGTTTGTTTTTTTTTTTCCATGTATTTTGTACTGTGGTCAACACAACTGACGGGCCACTCATTAATAATTGTATGCTAGAGGCTACGGGCCGGTAGAATTTTCAACAAGGGCCGCATTTGGCCCCCGGGCCGGATTTTGGACATGCCTGTTTTAAGTGATGATTGTGGTCAGGTTCCTGTGGTAATGGAAAATGAATTGCAAAAAAGGCTAATGTGTAGTGTTCAAAATTTACATAACCTCACCGATCTCCATCTCGATGAATGTGGCCTCCTCTGGGAGAGCGCGAGGAAGGACACCTGGGTCACTGAAGCTGGTCCTCAGTAGCATGGCTATGACAAAGAGGAAAAGCACAGCGGCAAAGACTGGGATGGCGGTGGACAGGTGGACAGCCAGGTACGGACACCTACAGGAAAAAAAGAGCAGAAGTGGTACATGTGGTGGTGGACCTTTTCCTGCCATCCATAAATACGGACCGTAAAAAGGTGGGATATTGCATCGTCAACTGCTGTTCTGGACATTAGGTCGTAAACTATGACATCTTAAAGTCAGAGCTGAGAATAAATAACATCATGCCACACTGCCCTCACAATCTGGAGGACTAGAGAGACACACTAGCATAAATCACTAGGCAGTGAAACCTCTAAGAATCAACACAAACTGTTCCAGACCCTGGCCATCTTTTGAATGTTTTAACAATGGCTGTGTTTGCATGGACACATTTATTCGAATTAAAAGCCTGATCAGAATAAAAATGCTTTATGTACACACCCCATTCTGATCCGATCAAGCCCATTCTGATCAAGATTTTACACGATAGATGGGAAACTTAAAAAAATAGTTGGACTAAGCATAGTCGGAAGCCCATTTTTTCCACCGTCTATCGTTTATTTTTGTGGTGAGGCTTCAATGTCCGCGGTGAGCATTTCGTTTTGCGTTGTGTGCGGCAGAGATCCTCAAAGGTGCCTAAAGGTCCTAAAAGGAGACGCATTTAGTCTGGCTGCGGTGAGGCTTCCATGCCATGGTGAGTCTTTCTTTTCAACTACTGTATCGCCAAGCAGGGGGTGGGGGGTTGTTTCGGTGGGGGTGCTAGTGATAGTTTGTCGAAGACGGTAATTGGAGACGCTAACGGAAGCCCGTTTAAAATGATAAAGCGGACCGGCCTAAAGGTGATTACTATTTGGCCCGGCCGGACAAAATGGTAGATAGACGGACAGCGGAAGGATACCCTGGCTGTAGGCGGAAGGCAATAAATGGACTGCGAATTTTGGGTAAAATGCCCAGCTCTGCTTTTTACAACCACTGCATATTGCAGATTTTCACCTATTGTGGGTGGATCTGGAATGCCATCCCATGTAATAGACAGGGTTTACTGTAAATAAATAAAAGTGTGTTTAAAAAAAACTGACAGTCAGCAAACCACAACCAAAAACAAAGTCAACCAGTTTGTGCTGTCAGTACATCCAAATATCTAAACATGCAGACAGAACACACACCTGCAGAACTGGTCTGATCTGTCTCTATTTCCCCACAATAGGAAACAAGCAGCAGAGTTCAAACAAATTGCAAGTCATTTCCTCTGGACCGAGCGTCTTATGAGACATGGGCCATTTGTCAGAGCAGCCGATTGATGAAGTGTCATGCCCGTAGTTGACTGGTGGCCATTCGAGTCACACACTATCATTGATTCCCATCAGGCCCGCACTTCCTGCCTGGACGCGAGCGCTTCCTGGACAGCCGAGGAGCAGGCTGATGATGCCACGGTGACACTGTGAGGTCATCACTCACCGAGTGAACAGAAAAAAACTGAACTTAATCACCCGCTTGATACCTGAGGGCGGATGATTTCATCTGCAGGGCTTATTGATCTGATCACCAGGGAACCTTTTTCCTCACTCATCTTACGAAGGCTTTGTTTGGGCTTCTTGCGCAAAGTGGGATGCATTTGACCAATTTATTAAAGTGCATGTTCAGAGCTTATTCTGTCGTTAGTGGTAGATCAAGACGGAAAATTATTTGCGATGAGTCATTCTTACATATAAGGTTGAACACAAGTTAGAAGACAAATGCTTCACAATGAGATGTGTAAGGTGATTCACATCGCAAATGCGCTTCACCTGTCATTTTTACCATTATTAGAGTCACTGTCAAGTGAAAATAAATATGTCTTACAAATTTGACACACCACAGAAGAGTACTACTGTTAACAACCCTGACAATTTTGAATCATTTAAAAAAATTGCAAATACAATACAAGTTGCTGCTGGGTTTTTTTTTAATCCACAAAAGACTGACAGAAAACGAAGACGTGTGTTGCTACAGATAATCATGAGGAAAATGTGGATATATTGAAAGACGAGGCTCACTCCCAATCAATTGAATGGAGGCACGGGCTGTTTGTACACTTTTAAAACAAGCTCCACTATTTTATCCACTGGTAATTGTGAGATTATAAATATGGTCACATAATGTTCTAAAACACAATATATGTGTACCGTATATACTTGACAGCTACAGGGCTGTCTTGCAACTGTCGCTAACACGGAAGTGAATTTCTCGCGTGCGTGCTATCCAGTTTATACCTCCCTCCCCTCATCCGCAAGATAATTGTCATTGGCTGGCTACGGCTGCGGATCAGCTCCAAACTTGAAAGGAGGAATGTGGTTGGTTGGGCTGAGCTGTACATGCAACGCAAGCGTGGCAAGGTCACGTCACTGATGTCATCCTAATTTCAATGTTAATATCTTGAACGTTCATACCCCGATGACGATACAATAACAATTTATGAGCTTTTTTTAGACACGTCGCGTGGAAGCAGTGACAGCTCCGAGGAAGGTTGCAGTAACAGCCGCAACTGTCAGCACGGTAAGAGAATTTTCTCTTCACAAAAATAGGAAGATCATTGTCATTGTCGAAAAACAAAAGAAACTTGCAACTCATCTAATATATCGCCCAGCCCTGCGACTTACCAAACAATCTTTGAGTAATGTTTTGAACCTTGCATATGGTTCAAATGACGTAACGATTTATTGTTAGGTAATGGATGACACTTTGCTAAAAATCCTGCAATCAGCTGTTTATATTGCAGCCAATAAAGCTATAATGGACACATCTATGCTCCTTCCTTTCACGTGTTTGTCTTATTGTGGTTAGGGTTGCGTCTACCAAGGACTTTGATCACACGGCTCTCCCTGCAAACAAAACATAAGAGCCCACAAAATAAGATAGAAAATGAGGTATAAGTAATTCAAATTACTCAGGTTTAAAACACATTCTCACACCGCAGTGACACATCAACCCATATTACTACCTCACCATTACAAGCTGTGCCCGCCTTGCCAGAGTCATGCAATGTGATGCATAATGTAAGTGACTGTGCCGGGAGATGCACATCGGGGCCGTGAGTTTGACACAACAGCGTCACATAAACATCTATACACTTAGACTGCTTGCTTCTTTTCTAGGGCAGAGGCTGGAATAAAACAGGAAGAAAAAAACAATAAATCTCTATTGTCCTTTGGCAAATGCACCTTGGTAAATATGTGATGAGAGTGGAGCTTTTTGTACTCATAGCAGCTAAAACCTCACACAACCTTTGCAAGTTCTTGAACGTCACCATCAAAACTTGCACAAATACCAATTATGAAGCAATCATGACAAATCCATCGTTTGTGAACACCAATTACTACTTTCCTATTAGTCAAGGCTTTGGCAGCATCTTAGGGAGTTGCCAGTAAATAGTTGAGGATAGGTTCCACTGAAAAGCGACTGCTCACAGGCAGTGTTTCACTTCGTTGTATATAAAAGTATAAAATAATAGACATTCAATTATAGTTCCTTGATTGATAATAATAGCTATGCATTTTATTGTTTATTTTATTGGGGTTTTTTTGTAGCTGAACTTATCATAGATGTTGTTCTTTTGGCAATGTCCGCCCGATGTTTCGTTGGCAGGCCACCAAACATCTCTAAGGGCATGTGGACATTCCCGCCCAGGTGATAACGTACATTTAGTGACGTCATGTATATGCTCCGCTACAACCGTTAGATCAGTAAACCCTCATTTGGTGGGGTGCCAAAACGTGCTCTGCTCCAATAATAATAGGTTTTTTTTTTTTTTATCTGTTCAGATAATTACCAAGCGGCCCTCCGACCTTCGGTTTGGGACCACTGCTTCTAGGCTAGTGCACTCCATTTGATCTCAAATGCTTCAAGACATAATTAAGAATAAATTCCCCCAAATAATCAGAATTCTTAACAAGTGATTAATCGATTACTATGCCCATCCCTTAATGTAGAACTGCATCGCCTCAAAACCAAGCATTGTCAGCATGCAGCATGAATCGTATTTGATCGCAAAAGACATGGACTGAATGAAGTACTTGTGAGTTGTAACTTGTGAGTGGGTATGCTCAGGGCTCTTTGGAACTATTCAAAGACTGAGGAAATACCTCAGTAAAAGCGGTTAAGGTTATGAAATGATAACACTGTTTTTATCAGATTTCTAGCCAGGCCTTTTGTGAGCTCAGGTGTACAAATAGCGCAAGCAATGGTGAACTTCAAACTGGCAGTTAATCCATCGAGTAACTATCTTGGTATGAAGGCGCCCTTCAAAACTCTTTGAAAACCTAATCCAGAGTACATGAAAGTGGGTAGTCTGAAGATAGAAAGGATACAATCTGTTCTCCCCATTTAAATCCATCTTGCTGGTTACGCAATGTTTAAATACCATATGAGAGCGATAATACATGCGAGGCAGGGTCATTGACATTTTTCTAGGATTAAATATAGGATTAGAGTGGTTGCATCATAAGAATAATGATCAGTTAATATGACCCACAGTGAAAAAAACTGTACGTGTTCTTTTCAGTGTGGAAAGCTGTGCATGATTTGTCTGGCGAAAAAAAAATAAAAAAAAAATCTATACAAATTGACTGAAAAATCTGTCAAAAAATTAAAAAAAAAAAAAACCTCGAAAGAAAACCGGTGACAAAGCCTGTAGATGTGTGTCAGATAAATGGAGCATGGGGGCCATTAATCAAGTTATTGCTGAATGAGGTAAACCCAGCCGCCACTTTCCTATTGGCCGGCCAGCAGACAGGGTGGGGCTGGATGCTGAGGGAAGCTCCGATGTCTGTTACAAGATCTGCAGCCTCTCTGCGGGCTCAGCTCTGAATGCCTTTTTCATGCAACACGCCCTGAGTGGACAGCAGGACACACCATGAGCTTCCGCCCGGTGACATGCACACACACACACAAGCGACCGTAGAAAAACAGAGAGTATCTTCGCATATGCTCTGATGTCCTGGGGCGGACAGACATATGACACTGTCCTCATGCTCCCGTTGTTTGATCCTTCCACCAAGAGCTGCATGCGGTCAGCAACGTGTTTTACATACACACACACACACACACATGCTCACTAATGCACAAGCAGTTCAAGTGAAGGTGCACTTGCTTTCAAGTCTCACGTCACAACATGTCATTTGCCAAAGCAGGCACCGCTCATGCTGCATTCAGGCTGCTTGGAAAGTAGGAAATATCCCACTTGGAGATAACAAGGTTTGGCCATAATGCAGACATAGTCAAATGTAAACCAAAAATATGGCTGCTAACTACGAATGAGCAGTAGCATGTTGTATTTGTGGAAAAATGCCATCACTTTTGACTGCTAACTAACGCAAGCCCAGATACAAATGTGCAGTGGTTAATGAGCGAATACTGAGCAAGATTGTATGACTTGATTTATGAGTTGCTTAACCCAAGTAATTACTTCACTCGAATTGCTTGAAATTTAATGGGGTCTCGACTTGGATTGCCTGACTTTTTCCATAGCAGTTTGGGACTTGCTTGAAAGTTTCAGACTTGTGACATAGGCTAGGAGCACACCGCAGGTAAATGCGACCCAGATCAGATTTTTCAAATGCGACCTGTATCTGATTTTTTTTATGACAGTCTAAACGGCTCAATTCCGATTTTTTCAAATCCGACCTGGGTCGCTTTCATATGTGGTCCTAAATCGGATATGTATCCGTTTATTTCTAATGCGACCGCGGTCTGAGCGGCCAGGTCACATATATCCGGCAATGCGCGCAGGCGGAGGGAAAGTGCTGACAGCTGGAGGATCGAATCTGCAAAGTTTTTTGGAGTGTTGACTTTAATTTAGTCCCATTTGAAATATGAAGCATAAAATTAAAATTTATGGCAATTGTAGTAATTCAGCCACGGCTCGGATCGATTCATTTTTTACGCACGGTTATGACGTAATCGTTAGTGATGTCTCCATGAAATGAGGCAGATTAGCCTCGCCTCGTAATTTCCCCTAAATGCTAGGGGTGTAACGGTACGCTAAATCACATTTCGGTTCGGTTCGGTTTCTTGGAAACTTCGGTTCGGTATATTTTCGGTAAAAAAAACCAACTTTTTTTAAAAATATGTTTATTTTGAAAAGATGACAAGTAAATGCTATATTTTTTTTTTTAATAAAAAAAAAAAAAGTGAACCATTCGGGTGACATTCCAAGAAATTACACCAGAATCAAAAAAATACACTAACAATAAAGATCTCTTAATTTTGTAAATTAATAAGACACTGAACTCTTTAAACACTCAGCAGCAACAGCCTATGGCACATCTAAGTATTCAAGTTAAAGACAAGTGGTCATTACAGTACATATACACTTTTTGTGATGAAAAAAAATACAATAACAGTTACAATTATTGATAACTGTATTAAAACTCTAATACAGTAACTTTCAAGTCTTTTTGGAATTATTTACACTTTTTAGGCATTGAAATCTTTAAATTTTCAACAGCATACTGTAAAGAAATGGGTTATCTGTGCTGTGGTTGGATTTGTGTTTTGCTGAGTTGTGATGTTTTCGACGTTCATGACTGCATCGTACGGCTAACGAGAGAAGCAGCGGAGAATGAAGAACAGAGCTGTTGTATTTTATTTTTGGCTAAAAATACTTCCTCGTCTAAGAAACATTCAAAGTCGGATATTCGTTATTATGTTAGACGCGTTACTTGCGACATAGCCCCAATCTCATGTAGCAATGTCGGCACACGGCTTTGGGACTTTCCCCGTACCTTTCCCCATTGGCGATTTTAACAGGAAAGCTAGAATGTTCCCAAACAGGAGACTGCAGTGTACGGGGGACCTTCTAGCTCTGGCTTGTTTGCGTACACCATTATAATGCCATTTATCCACGCATTTATGATTTATCACGGCTTCTGGCATCCTGGCTCCTCTTTAGTGCCGCCGCTCTCCTCTCGTCGTGAGTGACGTCGACTCTTCTACGCATGCGGGTCACTTTGGTGACGCGTGTGCTCATACAGCAGACAAAACTGAGGCCACATTTATAACGTAATGTGAAATCTTACACAACAAAATCTGATTTTTTTTCTCAAAAAAATCTGAATTGAGCATTAAGACCTGCGGTGTGAACCTAGCCTTACTTATGGCTTGCACATACAGTGATGCCTTGACTTACGGGTTTCAATCGTTCCGTGAAGGCGCTAGTAATTCTTGTGTTTACTTGGCCCATTGAAATGAATGGAAATGCCATTAATCTGTTGCAGCCACAGATTACGCTCCTCCTGGTAAGCATGCCTAGGCCACCAGGAGGGGTCACAATGCAGAAGAGTTTGACTAACTAAGTGACTCAGTAAGATGATGTGATTTTAATCTTTTTGACAGAATATAAGGTTGTGGGTATTGTTAGATTGTCTGTCTATAGTTGTTGTTGCACCATTTCTGTTTTCAACGTGTATCTTAAAGTGTTATAACATTGTGCTATACATGCTATATAGCATGAAGATGGCAGGATTCCCTTAGTCAAAGTGATGTGGTTGTTTTAAATATGAAACGTATTATTTTGGTTTAGTTTGACAACAACAACTACAATTCAACATGACGTTCCATTAAACTGCTCAAAGTCTCTTTTTTAGGAACTTAATTATCTGCCCAACTGCTGCTTGCTGTATAGTGAGTTGAGTTGAGTTGGCTTTCACTATCTGGAGATCGTATCTTAAATTCGTACTTGCAAGTCAAAGCTAAAAATTGTCTGAATAAGAACTCATCCTAAAACAATTTTAAAAAACAACTCATAAGTTGGTTCACTCAGAAGTAAAGTAAACCATTGCATGTGACTGACTACTACATCTGGTAACTTCAATTTCTCCATAAACACACCTTAGTATCTCACTAACCTACTTCAACGCAGTAACAAAGGCCATGACTATTAAACAAATTAAAACATAAAACATAAAAGCATAAAACATCTTGTGCCACATGACAATGTATTCTTATGTTGACCGCCATAAACTGAGGACCGCCTGAAAATGTATGCCAAGCCAGTGGTTAGCAATGACATTATGCAACAAAACACGATGCACGTGCATAACAACCGTTTGTCTTTGCAGGGCTTATCCAAAATGATTGTCAAAACCTTTCATCAGTGTATGTGTTTCTTGGAGAAGTAAAATAGGTTTAATGGAGGTCACTGAAAGCCGAATGGTTCATTCATCTGGCCATTGTTGTTTTGGTTGTGACGTACACACGAGACTACCATTTTCAAAGTTTAATCAGAAACTTCGAAATAATGTTCACTCTCAGGTCTAAAAGGCCAAAGTGTAACGAAAAGTAGATGTTTTAAGCAGAGTACAATGATGTCACTTAAATGGCAAAATTGATGTTAATCGATTTTGCCAGTGAACAAGTACGAACGGCTTTTTTGTTTTGTTTTTATATCTGAAATTTGAGACAATTGCAGCTTCTTGGAACTCAGCACCTGTAATCTTCCAAAGAAAAGGATCAACATAATGCCAGAGGATACAAAACTAACAGTTTAAGCCCACAAGCACTGCAAAGAAATCGATTCATCCCAGAAGCAAGCAAACAACCTGGATGCACCTTCTCGTTTGTTTATCCGTTGCAAATAGCTCAATTCAGCTTGTGTACCAAGCCTTCTGCTTCCACAATTTAACACTAGCTCAAGAGCGGTTCCCTTAAAAACAGGGCCCACAGCTGCTGACAAAACAGAGACGTCGGCTCGCCTGCAGTTGGATCAAAGCCAGTCAGGAGGACACAGTCTGCTCTGTTCTACTGTCCTTGGCCCAGTGGGGCTCTTGGCTCAACTTTGCACACAAAATGGTGATTTTGCATTGCAAGACATCGATGAACTCCGTGACATGAAAAGAAAATTGAATGATCACATGGTATACAATATAAATACAGTAGTGCCTTGAGATACGAATTACCCAACTTTTTGGAGATACGATCCATCATTTTTTTCTTTGTCTTGTGATGGCAAAATTGAGATAAAGCCTTTAGTCCACGAGCTTAATGCAAATAATCGCACATCATGGGAAACGCATATGTAAACCTTTAAGCAACTAACGTTTGAACACAAACAGTACAATTCAGCAGTACTCACAGTCATATATTCTTTATCCACTGCAAGGAGGTGAGGGGAGCGGAGACATCGATACTGCACGGACATCCATGTACAGTACATCCATCTGTCTGTCTTATACTGCCACAAGGGGTCAAGTCGGGCGGCAGCACAATCGCCAAGTGCCAAAAACCTTCTTGTAATACTATCTAATTGTCATTACTGTATGTTTTTTTTTAAAGGACAGTATCACATAGTGCTCATTTTTTCTCATTAAAATTACACGTTACAAAAGCATGTGTTCTTTTTTGGGGAGGCTGGAAAAGATTAATGGCATGTTTATTCATTTCAAAGGCGAAAGATGATTTGAGATTCGAGTGAGTGGAACAAACAAATCTCAAACTTTGAGGCAGCACTGTGAGCTGTTTTGCAGAATGTTAAGTCTTGGGGTGTTTTCGCACAAATTTCTTAGCACGCAGTCTACTGATGACTTTTGAAATTACACCCACCCAGGTCTCAGCCCTAATATCTATCCCTCCATCAGAGATAATTAAGCTGCGCTGTAATATGAACGTGGCACGCAAACAACCCTCCAGTCATTAGTCTGTGCAGAGCCTTGCCCAGTCTGAGTGGGCACCATCATCCTCATCATCTCGCATCTTTGCACACAACAGATCCTTATGTCCACACTCCCAAAAAAAAATGCAAAGGGCCACTAAAGAGCAGAGCAGAATGAGATGGGCAGGTGCCAAGCTCACAAAGCAAACATCCACTCAAAGACCCAATAGGCCATTTTTGTGGTATAGAAAAGTCCAGCTGTGACATTGCTGTTCTGTTAAAAAAAACTACCCGAGGGGTAGAGGTTCAAGCCTTCAAGCAGAAAATGACCCAATTGACCATTTTTGTTGAATCTAAGGATTCAGTCAAGATTCCTCCTTTTCTGAATCAACATTACACTGTTAGGTTTCCTTGTACTGTGTTTAAACCAATATTTGTGAAACACAACAATCCTATTTCAACATTGCCCTTCTTTAAATAAAAGGAGTGACAACTACATCAACTTGACAGTGTATAGGTTCACATATTGGTCAACTGGCCGACTTCATGGAATTAAAAAAAATTTTTTAAAAACACCTATGACTTTTCTAGCCAAAAACAACATGACCGGTTTTGGAGTTCACATGCAGCACCTGAACCCAATCCACCATATTTGTAGAGTCTAAGCATCCAATTGAGATGCTCATCTTCTGAGAACTAACCTGACAGGATAAACCATGTTTGTGCAGTTGAAGAAACGAACTTTGACATTGCTATAAAAAAAAAACGGACATGGTACGGATTCAAACGGGGCACCGGAAGCTCAACAGCCATACATAGACTACATATCTACATAGTTGGAACAATCTGGTTCACAGACCCAACCAACCATCTTTGCAGATTGCACAACTTTGCAGCCTGCGACATTGCCGACTCCACAGATTTTGGGTTCACGTACGGCATTTCCGATTAGTTGTGTGAATGTAATCTAAGAATCCATTTAAGATGTTGACATTCTGTTCAATAACAGCCCAGTCAGATCTGGGTTTACAGACTCCGTCCGAACGGATCCACCATGTGTTTGTGGAATCTAAGAATCCACATGGGATACTGCTTTTCTTTTGTTTTCAAAAACCTCCTGATAGGATTAAGATTTGTTTGTGGAATATAACAATCCAGTTGGGGCATTAGTCTTGTTTTCAAAAACAATTTGACAGGCCTTTTGGTTTATGCTTTCTGTTACTTTTATCCAAAAATCTAAATAAAGAATTAGTCTTTCAGCTCAAAAACAACTTGGACATTGAGTTTACATATTTTCTCTCATCCTTTTTTGTGGGTGAAATCTAAGAATCCAACTGATGAATCACTCATCTTTTTAAAGACAACATGACAGAGTTTTCGTTCCCTTATGTTTGAGGAATATATGATTCCACTGTCTTGGAATGATGAGAAAACATTCAAATAAAGGCCAGAATTTCTGTCTCACAGAAAAGTGATTAAATATTTAACACCTCAAAGAGAGTGGTCAGGCATAAACCTTTAGAGAGACTGAATATTGTGCACAACAAATGCACTGCTAGGTCTTCACTTGTCTTTTGTTGACCAGAAGGAAGAACCAAAAAAAATACTGTAAATTAAGAAAAAAACCAAACATCTTAACCGATTTCTAAAACGCGAGAAATCGTACACATGAGCAAAAATTCAAACATAAATCATTTTTGCAAATCTTTGTTGGTTTTGTCAATCGATTTATCATGTACAATAACTACTATAACTGTTTTCCAAGCAGACCAGGGAGTAAAAATCACTCTACACCCGATTCCACAGGATAATCACTCAGAATAATCTTTAGAGTCATACGTATTTGAAATTTTGAACCATATTGAACAGGTTTACCACTTACGACTGTCGCCCTGAACAGTTTTATGAGCAGATTGTTGAGAAAATAAACACATTTTAAAGCACTCTACACACAAGACAATTGATCGGAATAATCATTCAGAGGCATCCGAGAATCTGGCCTTTGCTGACTTTGATGGGAAGAGGGGCTAAGAGGGGTGTGTGTGCCCACTAAATGCAACAATGCTAATATTTTATTTGAGATGTATTTTGCATTACACTAAAACTGAACCTTGCTGTCGAGTGTTCATCGTCACTCTTAACACACCTCACAGTACAGGATGAATTGCTCAGGATAAAATTTGAGACATATTAAGGCATAAGCAAACATTTTTGAACAGGTTTAATAACTCATGGACAATTTTCGGTCTAGACCCTTTTCCAAGCAGTTCAGGCAGAAAAAAAAAAGTGGCTAACACACCCCACACCACAGGACAATCACTCTGACATATTCAAACAATTTTGATCAGATTTAACATTTATGATTTTTGGCCCAGACCATTTTCCAAGCAGATGGGGTCGGGGGGGAATGCTTAAAACACAAGCTAATCTTCCAGATACATGCATCATTGGCTAATTTTGATCACAAGTGAGGGAAAATGCTAAAATTAGGCTCATTGTCAGTATGTGTGTGCCCTGCTTTGGGAGCGTTCTCAGACAAGCTGAAGGAATTCGTGCAACAATAATGGTCTATTTTGGGTGTAAATATGGAAACATTTGCTTATCTAAGTGAAGCCTCTAATTGGTTGTTTGTTTAGGACGACAAACAGAATTATTCTGGTGTTGTAGAGATGCGTAATTTCATCAGAGAAATTCCAGAAAGAAGTCACCTAATTACCCACTTAAGTGACTTCTTTCTGGAATTTCTTGATTGAATTTAGGGCGGGGGGGTTAATGTGCTTCTTTGAACAGTAAACTTTGAATTCCTCTCAATTTAACATTGACTGGAACATTCTGGATGTTTGGGAGAATGTTTCTGTTAATAAGTTACTGAAGGGTGGTTGTAAATGACATCGGACTTACTCGAAGCCGAAGAAGAGGGCGCATGTTCCGATGATGAGGAAGAGGGTCAGGTAAAAGACTCCCTTCTGTCGGGCCATCATCACTCGTCCATCGCAGCAGAAAGTGTTCTTGCCCGGCAGCTTCTCCCATTTCCGCACCTTTCTGCTTATCATCACCGCCGACATGACGATCACACTTCAACTATTTTAAAAAATAAAATTGAAAAAAAAAACATGCAGATGTTACTCACTGAGCAACGTGACACATTTCTGCATGATCTCGAGTAAAAAAAAAAAAAGAGCGAGAGAGAGAAGAGGGATGCAGTCACATTGTCATCAGCAGTGTTGATTTCCACTTTGCGGTCTTTTTCTGCGGCAACTCATTCCCACGACGACGCGAAGAACAACCTCGGCTCCTTCACGCCCTAGCTGGAAGACTCATCCACGGGCGCTGGCTGCAGATGCCTCTCCACAAATAATAAATCCACCCGTGGAAAGCGAACCTTGACCTAGCTTAATAGTCAACGCTTGACAAGGCAAGCAGCTTCCATTGATAAAAAAAATAATAAAATAAATAATAATACATTCTTAATTAAAAAGAGCCTCTATCATCAGTAAACGATCACTATCTTCTCATAAAAATATAAGACGAAATACTTCAAGTATGTCAATGGAGAAGCCGAAAATAGCTGCTTTGGTGTGCTGTCTCTCCACCCGCAGGATGCCGGATTCACTGTTTGAGACTTTGAGTCAGTGGCAGCAGGAAACACGCCTAGATTCAAGTGTTTCCCCTTAAAGGGGCAGCACAGGTATATACTGTACAGTCGTCAATAAATACACAGCAAAATGGAACAAAGGAAAGACAGATGCTGTGCCACACTATTAGATACATGCCTTTATTGCAGTGTTTCCCAACTTTAATTGAGTCAATTGTGACAAAAGGTATATGGGTCATTCCACAATTTTATTTTCTGTCCGCAACATAAAATGTAAGATCATCTGTGCAAAAAATGCAGAAACATGTAGTTGTTGTCTAAATTTATTGTTGTCCTGAGACGAAGTTTAACTGTAGCTGCAGTAGAAGTGATTCCTAAATGTTATGTGATGGGGTTTTTTTTCTCCGCTTGTTCTTTCCACTTGATGAGAAACTTAAATGTCAAATATAATATGCTTTAAATCAGCTTTTTGGTGGGGAATGATTATGTTAACCTGTTTTCCTCAGTTTGTTTTATCACGGTCTAAGAATATTTTAAATTGTAGCTATTATGTTCAGCATTTGACTCTCAACATAGCGTAAATATATATATATGTATATATATATATAGGCGGCACGGTGGTCGACTGGTTAGCACGTCCGCCTCACAGTTCAGAGGTCGTGGGTTCAATCCCGGCCCCGGCCTCCCTGTGTGGAGTTTGCATGTTCTCCCCGTGCCTGCGTGGGTTTTCTCCAGGCACTCCGGTTTCCTCCCACATTCCAAAAACATGCATGGTAAGTTGATTGGATACTCTAAATTGGCCCAAGGTGTGATTGTGGGTGCGGGTGTTTGTCTCTGTGTGCCCTGCGATTGGCTGGCAACCAATTCATAGTTTCCTACTGCCCGAAGACAGCTGGGATAGGCTCCAGCACGCCCCGCGACCCTTGTGAGGAGAAGCGGTACAGATAATGGATGGATGGATATATATATTTATTTATTTATTTATTTATTTATATATATATATATATATATATATATATATATATATATATATATATATATATATATATATATATATATATATATATATATACATCCATCCATTATCGATACCGCTTATTCTCACAAGGGTTGCGGGGCGTGCTGGAGCCTATCCCAGCTGTCTTCGGGCAGTAGGCGGAGGAAACTATGAATTGGTTGCCAGCCAATCGCAGGGCACACAGAGACAAACAAACATTCGCACTCAGTCACACCTAAGGGCAATTTAGAGTGATCAATTAACCTGCCATGCATGTTTTTGGAATGTGGGAGGAAACCGGAGTAAACCCAAGCAGGCACGGGGAGAACATGCAAACTCCACACAGGGAGGCCGGAGCCGGGATCGAATCGACGACCTCTGAACTGTGAGGCGGACGTGCATATATGTATATATATATATATATATATATATATATATATATATATATATATATATATATATATATATATATATATACATCCATCCATTATCGATACCGCTTATTCTCACAAGGGTTGCGGGGCGTGCTGGAGCCTATCCCAGCTGTCTTCGGGCAGTAGGCGGAGGAAACTATGAATTGGTTGCCAGCCAATCGCAGGGCACACAGAGACAAACAAACATTCGCACTCAGTCACACCTAAGGGCAATTTAGAGTGATCAATTAACCTGCCATGCATGTTTTTGGAATGTGGGAGGAAACCGGAGTAAACCCAAGCAGGCACGGGGAGAACATGCAAACTCCACACAGGGAGGCCGGAGCCGGGATCGAATCGACGACCTCTGAACTGTGAGGCGGACGTGCATATATGTATATATATATATATATATATATATATATATATATATATATATATATATATATATATATATATATATACATCCATCCATTATCGATACCGCTTATTCTCACAAGGGTTGCGGGGCGTGCTGGAGCCTATCCCAGCTGTCTTCGGGCAGTAGGCGGAGGAAACTATGAATTGGTTGCCAGCCAATCGCAGGGCACACAGAGACAAACAAACATTCGCACTCAGTCACACCTAAGGGCAATTTAGAGTGATCAATTAACCTGCCATGCATGTTTTTGGAATGTGGGAGGAAACCGGAGTAAACCCAAGCAGGCACGGGGAGAACATGCAAACTCCACACAGGGAGGCCGGAGCCGGGATCGAATCGACGACCTCTGAACTGTGAGGCGGACGTGCATATATGTATATATATATATATATATATATATATATATATATATATATATATATATATATATATATATATATATATATATATATATATATATTTTAAACGACAACCGCCACCGAGTCCAACCAAACTTTCACGAGCACCCATGCTCGCTGGACGATGTTTGAACAGAAATTATAGCCCAATCCCAATACCCACACTTGCGCCCTTGTGCCCTTCACTTGTGCGTTCACACGGAGGGTAAGTGGGGTTCCCAATTCTGCGAAGTGCTGTGTCGACTATTTTCCTCCCCGCGCTCACTGCGGCCATCAGAGCTTCGCCATGAAAAATAGACTAATAGACGGACTGCAGATGAATGGCAGACTCAATAAAGGGGTTTCTGTCTATGCCAGTGACGGAGCGTAGGTATCAGCACAGAGGGGGCGGAGCATTCTCGATGGGCCTTTATGAAAGTCACTTTACCACGCAAACGAAACACGCCTATATGCGCAAGCAATATTCATCAAAATGCCTTGTTTCAACCAATGAGCATGCATAGAACATATTCTTGAAAAAAAATTGGGGGTTGACTTCTTCTTTAAATTAAACTCTTATGAGCTATTTTATGTTCTCATGGCTATATTTGTTCCCAAAAAATTATTTAATTGTACATTTGAACGAGATTGAACAAGAAACAAAAACAAGCCAAATATTTTTTCATGACTGTATATACTGAAAAATGATGATCTCATCTCAATTTACCCACAAATTATGAAGTGTGGAAACTGGGTGTGTTTAGCATAACGCAACGCAGATATACTTGAAAGTTAGGAAAGACATACAGAGGTCTTAAATAATAATTTTCATACTAATTAGGCGAAATGTGATCATTTCCTGAAGTACATTGGTTTGAAATAACTGTTTGACTGAGTATGCTCTCTTTTACACTTAAACTCCAAAAGAGGAGACTTTAGGCCTTGTCTACACATAGCCGGGGTTTTTCAATTACTTTCCATTGTATTCTTAAGGGGCGGCATGGTGGTCAACGGGTTAGCACATCCGCCTCACAGTTCAGAGGTCGTGGGTTCGATCCCGGCTCCGGCCTCCCTGTGTGGCGTTTGCATGTTCTCCCCGTGCCTGCGTGGGTTTTCTCCAGGTACTCCGGTTTCCTCCCACATTCCAAAAAACATGCATGGTAAGTTGATTGGACTCTCTAAATTGCCCCTAGGTGTGATTGTGAGGATGTGGAGTGAGGATGTTTGTCTCTGTGTGCCTTGCGATTGGCTGGCAACCAATTCAGGGTGTCCCCCGCCTACTGCCCGAAGACAGGTGGGATAGGCTCCAGCACGCCCCGCGACCCTTGTGAGGAGAAGCGGTATAGATAATGGATGGATGGATGGATGGATATGAAGTAGGAAAAAAACCACCCATTTTCATTCATCTCAGGGGACTGACATTTTGCATTGTACTGACACTTGTTGTCTTCTGAAAAGGAAGAGAAAATATTAAAGATGTTTTTACTTGACTCACTCTTAGACTTAAATTTGCTCTTTCTGTGTGTACAGTATAACTATGGACACAATCACAATCATAATACAAAGTATGGTTGTGAATATTTATTTGTCTACACCGTATGTGCCCTGTGATTGGCTAGTCCTAGTTCCTATTGCGGACAAGCATTGTAGAAAATGGATGGATAGATAGATGTTTTTATGTCTCTCCTTTTTATTTGCTCTTATAGTTATTGTAGAGGGGTTAATGTGTCTTCTAATGCCATAAGGTCTGCATTCTACTAAAGTGCTTAATGTAACAGCATTAGAAAACTATAGCTACTTTTAGCTGTCTGCAATTTGAGCCTTGATGTAGCTTAACTTAACTCAACTTATTTATAGTGCACTTTAACCAATATAACAATAACAACCTTAGCTGCATACAAAAAACAAAAACAATTAAAATAATGAATTAATAATATAAAGACAGTAAATACAATAAAACACTAAAACAATGCCGAGTTTCAAGCAAAGTCAAAACCCAAGCAGAGTCAAAACCCAAAGCTAAAGCCAACACTTGACAAAAATATCCTTATGTTGTTTTTCGAAAGAGAATGATTTGTGCTTCACACTCTTGGTTGTTTTAGGTATCCACCCTCTCTCTCTTATGCATTCAGCAAGAAATCATTAATGGCTGTGTGACTGAGCTGAGCAAATATTGAACTTTCATCGGATCACGATTAAAGTCACTCTGCAGCTGTTACAATAAATAATGCAGCCTTTACAGCCACTGCAAATGACAAATCACACTGTAGTAAAGAGTATCCGTTGAAATCCAACTGCATGTAGAAAGCAGGGGCGGAGCCAGAAGGTGGCTAATGGGTGGGCCTGGAAAAATATGGGTGGGCCTGAATATTTCTCTCACTGAGCACAATCCTCACGTCCCGGCACATTGTATATTCAAATAAAATGACAAACTGAATAATATGAAGTTCAGATCTTCCTTAGACAACCACAATTATGCTATTCTTAATATTCAATGAAATAAAAAACACAACAAACCCAAATTAAGAAATAATTTACTAATAATTTACTACAAAAAAAAAGTATATATTTTTTCATGAATCTCACTGGGTGGGCAGTCTGTCAACCTGGGTGGGCCTGTGCACACCCAGGCCCACCCATGGCTCTGCCGCTGGTAGAAAGCCTGGAATTTGCTGTAGAACTAGAAGGCCCGGCTTTTTCCACTTCTGCTCCATGCCCCCTCCCTCTTCCAGATCTTGCAAATTCCACCCAAAGTACTCTTTGTCTCCAGTAAATTGCTAATTGTGCATGCTCAGCCCTGGGCATGTTTGATTGTCAACAGCTCCCCACAATTATCCTGTTTTGTCTTTTGACTCAAGAAACATTTTAAATTTGTCATAAAAACTCTTTTTATAATGGCCAATCATTTTAAGAAGGGCATACTTGCATACTGCCAATCCCACAATTTCAGAGGACAGAGAAATGTAATTAGCACCCCAAACATCTCAATTTCAGTTTTGAAAAACAACAAACAAACAGAAGGTATAACTTCAGAAAGAAAATCTTTATTTCACACAAAGATACGCAGTCTGATGACATATGACCAAAGGGCTACATATAAAGCTGAGAAATGTAGCAAACAATTGCCATCTAGCATTTTCCACATTCCCACGGTGAAGCTTTCTAACATTTTCCACATGTGAATGTGCGGCAGTGTACACAACGTCGAGTGCTCCTATTTTTATTGCACAGTATGCGCATGCACACCTGGCACTGAGTCTTTTTGTGCTGCTCAGAAGCTCTCTTCTCACGACAAATCTGTTTGCGCTCTTTCTCCAGTGTCTTTTCCTGCACGAGCCTCTTTTTGAGTTTCTATGAAAGCTCCAGCATGAACAATCTGCGACTTTCTTTGTGCCCAGCACATGCTGTGTATAAAACGTGTGCATTTGTGGCCGCCATGTCAAGAAGGTTGTAAACCACAGCCATGGGCCATCTTCTTGTACCTGCACGCACAGAGTAGTTGCACAATTTCTGGTCCATGATGTCAACACCGCATTTGGGGTGATTATAATCAACAATAGTGTTTGTTTTTTGTTTTCGGGTATCCACAATTTCCACTTTCTGATGCATGGTGCTCAAAAGACAAAAATCGATTTATTTATTTATTTATTTTTGACGCATACATTGTCAGCAACGCTCTTCCAGATGTAAAAACCTGTGTGGAGTGTTACTGGCGTCCCAAAGTTGTTTTTACAGTTGTTGGTAGCTCCCGACAATTTTTGTTGATGGTGCTGTGCACAGTTGCATTTCTCTGAAGGAACCTGTTAGCCAAAGACAGAGATGTGAAGAAATTGTCCATTGTTACAGTCCTTCCCTGGTCCATAAATGGCTCCATCAATTTCAGAACCACATTCTCAGCCTCTCTTCCATTAGACGAGTGGGATCTTTTCCCAAATAAGGGATGGCGTGACACATGTATTTGGTGTCCAGATCTGCTGCAATCCAAAACTTGATTCCAAACTTGTCAGGCTTGGATGCAATGTAATGCAGAAAGGGGCAACGAACCTTTGTGGGAAACAATTGCTCATCTACAGTAACATGCTGTCCTGGACTGTAGAATGACATACCGTTCTGAACAAACTTCAGCTAGATGTCTGAAATTGCAGCAAATTTGTCATTTTGTATGCGTTCCTTGCGAGTGTCCTTCTTGTCAAAGCGAAGGTACCGCTTTATTTCAAAAAAGCCGTTACGAGCCATTATGGATTGTATATCTGAGTCGCCATATTTATTGGCCCGCATCTGTCTTACGGGACCAATACAACCCATGGCAGCCCTTCGAAAACTGATTGCGAGGAACGCTATGAGTTCGTAGATGCTCATCTGCCAGCTGGCATTTGTTCTGCGGGCCTCGTGGCCTGTGCAGTCTGTGATGATTGCTACTTAATACTACAAACAACTACTCTTTGATTTAGTCAACAGTTGTCCACAATCATCCTGTTTTGTCTTTTGATCTGAGAAACATTTTCAATTTGTCTTAATACACACCAACAATGAAATTTTACTCTGCAAATCTCAAAACCGTGTGTCATGGTGACTTCTGTGCAGATTGTGCAGAACAGCTGTGTTTGTGTCAGTGGGGAAGTAAGTACCCACTCGTTAATGGGTACTTAAGAATACATCCACACGGAGAGGCCAGGGCCGGGCTCGAACCCACGACCTCTGAACTGTGAGGCGGACGTGCTAACCAGTCAACCACAGTGCCGCCTGACTTCATATCCCACAAATGCTATTTGTGGATGCATAGAACTCGGTATCGTAAAGAACAATTTACCTTTATAAACCTATGTATGTTCTTTGAATGTGGGGGTACCTGGACAAAACCTTGAATCTCAGAACTGCAAGGCAGACATGCTCGCCACTTTCCTACCTTGCTTTAAAAGACAACCATAGTATACAAATTGACAGCAGCAGGTAGCATAATACAACCACAGTTATGGTAAATGGTTCCAACTGCTATGAATATTTAAATCATTGAATGGGGATAAATGTAGTTTGTAAGATAAATCTAAGTTAATGTTTATAGTAATAATTGAAGTTCATAATAAATATCAGTCAAGATCTTGGGAAATGGGAATCTGTGGTTTCAGAAATGTTTGGGTATCAATACACTTGCTTTTTTAAACAATAAACAACGTGCATTTTCGTCAGAGGAAAGTGAAATACTGTCGATATTAGCCATCGGTACCTCAGTATCAGATCTCCACACATAGGTGAGCTATTTTGCGGCCTCTACTGGCAATCATGCGCAACTAGTTCAAACTGTCTTTTGTCTTGTCTTTTTTTTTTTTTTCTGTGAAAATAATTTTATCGGAAGCTGATTTATAGTGAATTAACATAGACCATACACATGTTATTTTCATTTAATGTTAGCTGTAAAATGAACAAATATATTAGTTGTTACAACAGTTCCCACTAAAAAAATACAACAGTTCCTACTACTCCGCCGTTCTTAACCGTCCGCCTGGAAACAAGCACTGCGTTCCGTTTTCCGCTTTGCGTGTGTTTACATTTCTCTATAATGTTCTAATGGTAAATGAATTCTGGTTTTTTTTCTTGTAAATGGAAGAAGTGCCTTTCCTCCGTGTGTCTCATTGCCGTGCACAGAAATTAAGGTAAACTACAGCAAAAGAATGGCTCGAAGTTGTTAGCGGTTAGCATGGCTAGTGATGGCGAGCTGCCAATTTGCTGAAAGACCGATTTAAAAAGTTGTTTTTTCCCTTCTTCTTCGATTGTCATAATGTTAAAAACCATTTTGTGTCCATTATACACAGGGAACACCTCCAGTCCCACGATTTCCTGGATCCAAGTTTATGTATGGTGAAAGAGCCTACAGGGACTGTTCTTGTGCCCATTTTACCTTCATGTTTACTGCAACTTGAGCTAACCTTTCTCAAAGATGTGGCAGTTGTTTGGTGCCAGGTAATGAACACTTATTTAATCCAACCAATTAAAACGCACCTCCAACTTGGCCTTACATCCTCCACAGCCTTCTGTGCTGTCCAAAAAGGAGAGAGGCAAGAGGAGGGGTGGAAAGCTACAAGATGTCCTCCAGGACTTGTTGGAATCTCATGGGGAAAGGTGGACGAAGAAGGTGAGGGAAGATCTGCCTCGCAACTTCCAGCGGCATGGAGATTTAGTCCTACTGGGGCACAACTGTTTTTCCCTGCCTCTATGGAAGAAAATGGGTAATGTTGCCAGATTCCAGTGTGCTTAGCGGTTTCAATGAATACCAGTTGGATTACAAACGTTTTTTCTCCTGTTTATTTTAGATCAACAGCTATGGCACGCTGTCGCCAAAGGCCTAGGAGCCAAACGACTGGCGAGGATGAGTCGAATATCCAGTGACGGCTTCCGATCGCCTCAAGTGACTGTGCTCCTGGGAGAGCAGAGCTGGGTCAAACATGTGGACAATGGCATCACGTGAGTGTCCTTCCCAATCTGTGAGGATCAACTGATTTACTCCTGTTGTTTACTAGTGGGATGTACATATGCTCAGCACCCAGAACATTAGGCACACTCTCACAAGATAATGGCATTCCATACAAGGATCCAAACAATATATTTAATGCCCCTAAAGTCTGGACACATCGGCAATCGACGGCAATGTGGAGTTATTGCATCGAGTCCACATGAGTCTTGCATACCACATCAACCTTATGTGACAAGTGGTGGAAATCATATTTGAGATGTTATCGTTAAAATACCACATGAATAAAATGACGGCAAAAATGTTATTTCTTGAAAATATGCATTTTCGCCCATGTCTACAGACTTAAGGGACACCCTGTATCAGGGTGTAGAGCAGTGTCTTTCAAACTTTTTTGAGTCAAGGCACATTTATTTCATTGAAAAAATCCCGCTGCACACCACCAGCTGAAATTGTGAAAAAAAACTTATTTGAACAATATAAGTGTTATATTGTTTATATAAGCATTTTCTAACATTGAAGAATGACGTTATATCGTTATATTACAACGTCTTGAATAGGAATTAAATAAACACAAAAAAAATATTTTCTAATGTTTCATATTGATACTTACTCAGTGTGAAACATGGGCTTGTTTGGATAAACATATCACTAATTCGCTTGTCTCTAAACAAAGACAATTAGCTACCTGCTTCTGCTGTTACCTGCTGGTATGGAAGAGTACTACAATGTAGTAAAGACATGATTACGCTGCCAGGCGCTAGACCCCACACACAAAAAAAAAAGGCAGATTCGAACAGATAGTTCACTATGCGGTTATTTTGTTTAAGAGCTTTACAAATCCTCTGTCATGTCGGCCCACGCAGCTGCCGTGCCCCAACACGGGTGATGTATCAGCCCACCGGGCTGACGCAGAAGGGTCTGGGTCGGGCCGCAACTCCAACAGGTCTCCTTCACGGCTGTGGAAATTGGCTATCCGTTGAATTCAATGAGGAGCAGGAGTCCAAGCCGTTGGCTGATCACACAAAGAGTTTTATTCAAAACCAGAGAACCGATCACATGTGCACAACTGAACATTCTGAATTCCAAAGTACTTTACAGCAGGTTTTATACACTTTTTGTCGGGCCAAACCCCTTTTTCTGATTGGATAATGACAGTTACGCCCTGGCGCACGCCCATTATAATAGTATCATCGCAGGCGGCTCCACCCTTTTTTATGGCTAACACAAGGGACTTTCAAACTTAATGGTATCTAATGTTTGTTTTATATCGCATCACAGTCAATTTTGATTTATATTGGTATCATCTTAATTTTTATTGGAAATATAATTAAAGGCCCCTAAAGGGCCGTCAAACCTTTTATTCTTTGATCACTTCAACTAGGTTCACAGTGGCATGACATCGCCTTTCGTTCAAACATCACACAGGATCCCTCGCTGCAACTAGATATACATCAACATGACATTTCCCTCAGTTCAGACAGTGGTCAGGACACTCCAACTAGATGTACAGTAACATGACATCGCTTCTTAGATCAAACAAAGTTAGGTTCACTCATAACCGCTAACGTTGGTGCTCTTCTGTTGAATTTATGTCAGCTGTCATTTTAGGTTCACTCATAACCGCTCATATTGGTGCTCATCTGTTAAACTTATAGCAGCTGTCATTTTCCCGATGAACAGCTAATGTTAAGTGTTTTTTTTATTGGTATCGTCATCTATCATCTTCTGGTCAGCCATTTTCATATGTGCTTACAAACGCTAGACTAAAATACATGTTTATCAGATATGATTACGAGCGCTAGGCTAAAATACTTATCATTTGTATTTGTATATATATTTTATAGTGACTATATACAGATACCACACCTCACATCTACATTCTAAAAAAGCAAAAACAAAAAGCAAGGGAGGGCTGGATTGTCATCTGTAACACCATATGGCCCCCAACCAAATGTTTACTACACGTTAAGGTAAAAGGCTTCACCTTGCTAGCGTTAAACTTGGACGCCCGCACAAGTTGACCCATTATGCACATTTATCCCTCTGAGTTTTTGGCTTCGGGAAACGAATAAAGAATGCATTCTTCATTTGTGGACAGTCTTAGTGTCTGGAGTTGTTTCTGCAAGTTCTATAGCAGCGGTGTTTATTCTGCATATTTCCTTTTGAGATAAACGAGATAAAAAAGGTGTGACCCTGACGTCATGCGGCATGCTATTACCACTCATTAGCTGACCAAAAACTTGCCTGATGTAAAATACGCGAATCAAGCAGCAAACTTCCCTGCATCAAATGAAACAATAATCATCAATGTCAGTTTATAGACGATTACATACACGGGTGAAAATCCACTTCCCTTTATGTTTAATCCATCTTTAAAAAAAAAAAAAAATTCTGTTTGCCACTGGCAAAATGGGCATCCGTCATAGGCGGATAGACGTCGGCTAGGCGGAATGTCCAGCTCTGATGTAATATGAAGCGATCATACATTTATTTGGTTTCACAGTCATAACGGCCCCCCGAAGGAAATCATAACTACAACGTGGCCCGCGACACAAATGAGTTTGACACCCCTGGTGTACGGTGTTCGTGTTTTTAGTACCAGTATTTGTGAGAGTGGCTGTGCCCAGTTGGTCGGATAGTGAACAACTCTCCAAATAATAGACTAAACGTACTCGCTTCAAGCTGTTTATTTATTTATCAACCCGTCGGGGCTCTCCTGTTTTCTGGGCTTGGTCATGTGACGTTCGCAAGCTGAGCCCTCAGGCACTGTGTTGTCATTTATTTTCAGTTGACAGCAAATGCCAAAATGGCCGCCTAAGATGGATAAAAACCGACTTTGCTGCTTAATTCATATTCCACAAACACAATATTAATCAGAATGCCGTGTTTAGACTAGTGAGCCTGCATCGAACATTATTGTAAGGAAAGGTTTTCACTTGACTCCTGCTTTAATATATGATATTTCGACGTTTGGCCTTCGGTGTAATGCGGGAGCGGCGCTGTACAGCCTTTTGGAGGCTGCTGAGCATAGGTGAGCGTCAGAGCTGGGCATCGCCTATTTCCCGTCTGCATATTTAATCGACCCACGTGGTCCCAGTCGGTCCGAGTCAGCCAAACGCCGTTGAGAATGGACTTAACCTGTACCACGTCACACGCACTAATGACACGCAGCAGAGTAAGGAAAAAAATAACAAATAAAACAGTGTTGTGTACCTTGCAGTCCCACACACGCCCCATATTGTTTTCATTTCACCGACCACCACGCCGTGCGTGTGTTTGTGTCTGTTGTTTTTGTTTGATATTTTTTCTTTGTTTGGCGGCATGTCTGCTCGTGCGGCGCCTGCGTGTGACATGAAGATTACGTTCTAGACGCCGATTGGCTGTCGCCGACGAGGTATGGACCGGGACCATGCGCTCGATTATATATGCAGGACAGAACGCGGTGGCGGTTAGGCGATGCCCAGCTCTGATGAGCGTATTACTGCACTGTCATGTGTCAACACGAATTGCCCCACCATCACTGCGCTGTCTTGCATGATGTTTCACATTCATGGGGCGCTGGACTTCCAAAAGCCACTTATGTGCGGAGGACGGAAAGTACTTAAGTCTGCGAGAGAATCTGCGATCCAAGCACGTTGTGCGTCTTGCCAGATTTGGTAGAGAACGGCCACATTTTGGGGTTATTTCACCCGGGGATCTTAGCTGGCAGGAAGGTGCATAAATGAAGGGTTTGACCGGTCGATGCTCGCCACCAGCACCATGCAGCTGCACACCTTTTCTTATCTAAAAACATGGGATCTTATGACTTTGATCTCTGTCTGTCTCATATTGTAGGTATGAGTTTGATATCACCAAATGCATGTTTTCTGCTGGAAATATAACAGAGAAGCTGCGGGTTGCTGGATTCGACTGCAAAGGCGAAACAGTCTTTGATTTATATGCAGGTAAGGAAAATGTATGGTTTGTCAAGTTTAGTTTTCCATTAGACGCCAAGTCACTGTTAATATCTTTACTGACTTTTCTGGTTTAGTTAATCTCAGTTTTTGTTGTATGCAGAAAACAGAAAACAACAATACATCATTTTAAATTGCTTGCTTGTTTGTTTTGTGCTGCAAGGCATAGGATACTTCACACTTCCATATCTAGCCCACACGGGTGCGGCACATGTCCACGCCTGCGAGTGGAACCCACATGCGGTGGAGGCACTGCGTAAAAACCTAGTGACCAACAGAGTACATGACCGCTGCACAGTTCACCCAGGGGACAATCAACAAGTAATGTATTTTTATGTGCTCTTCAGTATCTTCAATATACTGTACAATACAGCTAGATGATTATGCAAATAATAATTGCCACAATTATTTTCATTGAGATAGAGATCATGATTAATGAAACAATTATTCATTGACTTCAAAAGTTAGTATTTATTTTATTTTTTTATAGTTAAGTATTTCACATTACTGTGTCAAGTGCGTGAGGGTTTGCTTCGCGCGGGAGTTCATCGTGAGCAAAAAATATAGCTGAATGCATTGTTTACGTTTTTATAATCCACCTCCGGCCAATAGCTTTCCGGTTGGCTTTTTCTAACCATGATAAATAGTGACTCCTTCGATGGTATGGAGGGGTAGTACATCTCACACATGCGCAGAAGTTATTTTAAAGGGACACTTGGATGAGCTTAACATTGGCATTTACATAAAAGGTTTGCATGTAAAAATGACATCAGGACTAAAATGCTTCGCCCAAAAGACTCTGTAGTGATTTAAGGGCTTTTTTTTGTGATTAGATTTACGACAAATTGCCCTGCCCCTTTTTTGGGCTGGGCTTGTTATTTTTTCGGTCTCAGCGGTCTACGTCACGGGAGGAAGGCAAGCGTGGTAATATTGCTCACTTTGTCAGTTCTGTTGTCTAAAACGGCAACCGATCGCCACCAAAATGCAAATGCACATTACTACTCTTGTCCACTTCAACCTGTGAGAGTATAAAAGTGTTCTGCACAATAGTTTGGATTTATTGACATAAAACGTGATCTCATCATGTGCACCTCCACAAGATCAAAAATACTGTGGCGATCGCTCCTCCACTTACACAGGCTGAAGCGGACAAGAGCATGAATGCGCACACAAACCCCTGGTTATATTGTGTACATTTAGCGACGCTAAACTCGTGTCAACTCTCAGGAGGCAGAAGGCGACTGGCAGTGGGAAAGCAATCAGGCAAGCATGGAAGCAGTGTGCGCTCGCCAGCATAAATCTATGTAGCTCTGCTCACTTCCACATTTCCTCATTCTCATATAAATCAGCCACAGAGAGGTTAATCATTTTGATATGTTGAAGTGGTCATTAGTAAGGATGTCCACATAAATTTTGGTGCCAATTGATCACCGTTTTTGGATGTTATAAGCAATGAAAGTACAATGATTTCCAATGGAGAGTTTGTAATCGGTTCCTCCAGTGACTCCGACCGAACAAGGATAGAACGGTAGGGGGCGCGGCCATACTCCTCATTAACAAGGGGCCTCATTCATGGAGACACTTATTTCCTAATTTCTCCAAAATGAATGGATAAAATAGAAAATGACAACTCATTTCATTTTCCTGATAAAAAAAAAAACGTATAAAATAAACCTGTTAGTGAAAATAATGGCCATCCCGGCCCAACCATCCCTTTAATGGTCAGCTGTCTGTCGTAGTGTTGTATTATTTTTCCAGCGTGGCGTTTCGACAGTCGGCCCAACGCCACAGGGGGTAAGCGTCGGTCACAGTTGGCCAACGTCGACTTGGTCTATCTAGACTTTTAGATTACCTGTGTGTATGTGTTACTACAAGATGTGTGTGTGAATATTTGTTATTTGAAGGAATATAACTCCCGAAGTTGATGCTAATTTCGCATCAGCATACAGTAGTCCTGGGATTTTGCACTGGTTTAAGCATTAGCGGTTTTAAAACTTAAAAAAAAAAAGTAAACTCCAACTACGGTGTCATTAAAGAGGGGAAGTCTACTCAAAAATGTTCTTTACAATAACGTGTTCTATGCAGCCCCACTATTCTAAACACAGCTCAGGGACAGCAGAATCCATACGCTAGCGACAGAGTGCATTCAGGTTACTTTCACATCAACGGGAACTTGCAAACTCATCACGCCGTTCTGCACATTAATTGTTTTTCTTTTATTACAAAGTTTTAAAGATAAAGAGAAGCCAAAATCGATATCAGAATTGAATTTCAATTAATTGTCAGTACCTGTACACTAACTGGACACAACATTAAGTTCGCAAACAGTGTACTGTAGTTTGATGAGTAGTTGTAGAATCAAACTGTATCATACCAAGGTGCCAATCATTTGGTAACGTTGTCTAGCCTATGGGGCAATCTTCCCTCTAAGGTGCGCGTGTGAGCAATTGCGCACTGCTCTCACCCTCTCAGCGCACACTGGCGCGCATTTCTATCCTCATTCCTTCATTTCTACCCTAGTGCTTGCATGTGTTTTCTCCAGGTACTTCTCTGGCTACCTCTCACGTTAGGGTCATTGAAGGTGGGAATGGTTGTCCATACAATATGTATAGTATAGTATAGTATAGTATAGTCAGCTGGTATAGGCTTCAGCTCACACAAGACCCTAAAGGGGACAAGTGCGACGGACAACAGATGGGTGTTATTTTCAAGGAAGTGTATACTTTGGTTTAAAGTACTGTGATATTTTTGTTTTCTTCTCAGATCCATCTGTGCGACATTGCAGACCGGGTGAACCTGGGTCTCATTCCGAGCTCAGAGGACGGCTGGCCAGTCGCCTGTCGCCTGCTGAAGAAAACAACTGGCGGTGTTTTACACATTCATCAAAACGTTACATCAGCAAATGTCGCGGCCTCGCATGCAGTGGATGATGACAACGACCGCGTATCTGGGAAACGAGCAGACAGAGAGGCATGGCGGGCTTGGGCCGCCGCCGCCGCGAACCGCATCGCATGTTTGTTGAATCAAATCACTGCTTCGACATGGAGAACAAACATCCAACACATTGAGCATGTGAAGTCATACGCACCTCATGTGCATCATGTTGTGCTGGACTTGGAGTGCAGACCAGCCTGAATGGAGATAAAAATGTGTACATGCATACCTACGTTCATACATAGGTACAACAACACTGAATCCTGCCCCTTGGGTTCAATGTCATTCAGGAGACACTTAACAGTTCACTTGAGTTGACTTCATTATTGAAAACAGATTGTTTCTGTATATATAGGGGATACCCTATTCTTACACACATTCAAACAGCGCTACAAACATTCAATATACTGTTCAATAGTATGGTGCCTCGAGATACAAGTGAGCTGGTTCATGAGTTTTTCGAGACACGAGTTGTCATTTGTCACCTTTTTTGGACTTCTTTTGTCACCTTTTTTTGACGGCTCAGATTCAGAGAACAAGTCAACCGTGATTGGTCATTGTGAGCAGTTGTGATGTCATTTTCAGTCGACAGAAGACAAAATGGCCGCCCCCTGAGATGGCTAAAAACTAGTGCATTTTGCTGCTTAACATATATTCCACAAACGCAAAATTAATCAGAATGCTGTGTTTCCACCAGTGGGCCTGCTAGGAACACATTCTTGAAAAAAATATGTTTTTTGTTGACTTCCGCTTTAATGGGAAACCTGTATACAGTATAAATTAATGAACTTATATTTGAACTCAAATAGTGCAGGAACACGTTTTGACTTACAATATAACAGTACTCAGTCATAAATTCTTTACCTGCAAACCTGAGATGTGTACGTTTTCCAGACGTCCATTTGATTTTTTTCTCACTGTCGGACTGTTCCAGGTGAGCAGCACCACAATGGCCATTCAAATGATGAATAAAGACCATTTAATTCTATTTAATTGTGAAACTATGGGGCGGCACGGTGCTCGACTGGTTAGCACGTCCGCCTCACAGTTCAGAGGTCGTGGGTTCGATCCCGGCTCTGGCCTCCCTGTGTGGAGTTTGCATGTTCTCCCCGTGCCTGCGTGGGTTTTCTCCGGGTACTCCGGTTTCCTCCCACATTCCAAAAACATGCATGGTAGGTTGATTGGACACTCTAAATTGCCGCAACCCTTGTGAGGATAAGCGGTATCGATAATGGATGGATGGATGTGAAACTATGTTATAAGTACAACACCACACATTTTGTTGGTTGTTTTAGGGAGGCTGTAAGAGATTCATGAAATTCTATTTATTTAAATGAGGAAAGATGATTGGAGATGTGAGTGATTTGAGTATGTGGTCACGGAAAGATTAAACTCATCTCAAGGACTGTCACTATTGAATATTTTTGCAATCATAATGGATAGATTGTATTATCTGTTATTGGATACTATTTTATTTTGCAATGAAGCGTATTCCAAACCCATTTTCTCCATGACTATTAAGTATTAACCAATTATTGTTGTTTATTTTGGTATCGTTTAGTGATTATAAAAAGAAAAGGAACGAAGCAATAATCCACGAGAGTACTCACCATACTTTTTGCAACTGATTCATATACTGGACTGGTCAAGGTAAAAGCAGATGCTTTTGCAAATGTTTTACTTTTGTTAAATTCAAGATAATCATTTTCCCTAAATGAAGGACTACAGATATTAGATAATAATTACTGTTGAAATCCGAGGCTTTGGACAATTATAAATCAAACAATGGTAAGTGGACTGTCACTTGTATAGTGCATTTCTACCTTTGGTGCTCAAAGCGCTTCACACTGTACTTCATCTACCTACTGATGACGCAGCATCAGGAGCAACTGGGGGTTCAGTATCTTGCTCAAGGACACTTCAACATGGTCACAACGGCTGGGGATCAAATCCACAACCTCCGGGTTGGAAAACAGGATCTTCTCTTGTGGAGTTTGTTACGCATGCATGAGTGAACATATTGGGGTAATGAGCAAAAGTATTCTAAAATACTGTACAAAGTAATGATGGTTGGTGCAGATGTGTGATAAATTAAAGGTAAGAACAGGAATAATATTGTGAACTCAGATGCCAAATGGGGAAGGTCAATCTACTGTCTTGGGTAAAACGTGAATTATGACAGATGACCTTGCATTCGACGTACTATATAGAAACTGACACAGGTGGGAGAGTACAGACTAATGTGGACACTCTCAACCCCATCCATCCATCCATCCATCCATTTCCTACATTGCTAATCCCAAAGGTTGGGGAAAAAATTGATCATTCTGTCCGTCACATAAGAAATAACAGTGTACACTATGATAATTCAGAGAGAATCTTCATGTTATGACAAAAAACTACTCATACTATATCTAACATAAATTGAAGTACAGATACTTTATGTAAAATATAGATGTAAAAAGTAAACAAGTACAGACTCTAAAATGCAGATGAGTACAAAATTAAAACTTACTATCTCCCATTCCATTTCCATTTTTTATTTGTTTCGAGCAGAATTACTTAAACAAAAAACATAAATGACCTGCATACAAAAAACAAAAAAAACAAGACTTGAGCAATACTGAAAGCAGAAAACATGCAGGTTCGATGTTCAAATCAAATCATTAACACTCGAAAAGGAGTGGGAAGAGGAAACCTTTATTTAATCCCACCCCTATTTCTCATCAATAATTTAACAGTTTAAATACTTCCTTCTGTCTTTTAACATTATCCAGAAAAATAAACAAAAAGGCAAGGCAAAATTGACCGCAGTATTGAAATCTATAACCAAAATATGAATGAAAATAAGAGCAATATACTTTCGTTCATTCATTCAGTTAACTGTTATCTTAAATAATAATAATAATACATACCAGCAATGGTAAGACAAGCACATACCAATAATAATAAGAAACAACATAAAGAAAAGCTCATACCAGCAATGGTAAGAATAACGATACCAGAAGGGTTATAGACAATACATACCAACTTGGTGAGGAACAACAAGCACACCTCAACATTTCAAGACGAGAATTGATTCCATATTGCATAATTGCATATTGCAGATAAACATTGCATGGCATTAAGACCCGCTCTCACTATATTGTGACCAGAGGATATGTTTATATAACAGTTTAAATCTGTGAATATTTTAGCGTTGCTTGTGTTGGATATCCAGGCTGTTCCAAAATTTCACACCACATACAGATACACAAAAACGTTTCAGAGTAGATCGGACTCTAGGTAATGTGAAATCTTCATATCCTCTCAAATTACCGGGATGTGTTTTCTCCTGAATTGTGAAAAAGTGTTGTATGTTACTTGGCAATTGTTTGTTGAAAGCTTTGAATAAAATTATTAATATATAATATTTTACAAGATCATATATTTTTAATAGTTTTGACTGAATGAAAAGATTGTGAGTGTGTTCTAGAAATCCAACCTTGTGAATGATCCGCACAGCTCGTTTCTGTAAAGTAACTAATGGATTGATTGTACATTGGTAACTGTTTCCCCACACTTCAATACAATACGTAAAATATGATAGTACCAAGGAGTAGTATTAACTACTGAGTGTATTTTCATCAAGAAATGGTTGAACTCTATTTATCATTGATAGACTTTTTGAGATTTTTGTTTTTATGTGTCTGATGTGGGCTTTCCATGATAAATTACTGTCCATTATAACCCCTAAAAATGTATTCTCATCTACATACTCAATATGAACACCTTCAATCATAATCTGTAGTCTTGAACTGGCTGTAGAATTACCAAACATCATTGCCTTTGTCTTACTCAAATTTAATGTTAATTTATTATTATCCAACCACTTCTTCAATTTATTTAATTCCTAGTTTACCGTGTTTACAAGTTCATTATAATCATTACTGCTAAAAAAATATATTGGTATCATCTGCAAAGGGTATAAATTTTGGTGATTGAGATACGTCAAATATATCATTGATATAGACATTGAAAAGTTTTGGTCCCAAAATGGACACCTGGGGGACACCGCAAGAAATACTGAGATTCATCTGTGAAGGGGGTGGGGGGTGGACCTCTTTTGGCAAAGTAAAAAGGCCAAAGTGCAGTTATCTGTTATAAGTATGTCACATACTTATAATACTTATAAGTATGTATAAGTATGTCACTGGCGTGGGTCCAAAACCTTGTACCTCCAAAATAGTCACTTTTCAGGAGACCCCAAAAATGGCAATTTTGTTTAACCATTAGCATTGCATCGTGAAAGAGAGCAAGCCATTTTCAACACTTTAGATAGGTCATTAATGTGTAAAACTAACACTCACGCATGTGGACTGACCAATAGGATGCATTTTTGAAAAAATATGAAATTCACCAAAATGTGACTTAGGGAGGTTTGGGCTCGACGCCAGCGATGTGTATATGTTGTTGAGTTAAGCAGCAAAACGCACTCATTTTTAGCCATCTCCGGGGGCGGCCTTTTTGTCTTCTGAAAATGAAAATGACATCACAACTGCTCACTACCACCAATCACGGCTCAGATTCAGAATACAGGTCAGCATACTGACCCCATAATGCATTACAGATTTTTACATTTTACATTAACATTTTAACGTTGGTCTGGACGTCACTGCCTTGGAGAGTATTTTTATTTTATCTTATATTGTTTTATTTTATTTTATTTTGAGGAGGTATGCTACTTATTGTCGACAGTGTGAGAGCCACTGATGTATGATAAATCACCTCAGCACTTCCTGTTGCCAGTGGAATGAACGTGCAGTGGAAACGCGCACATAGGCGTCAGTGTCCACTCTTCCTGTTTGTGCACTTCCCAAGCTGCACTCTTACTCTGCGGTACTTCTCGGTGGAGGTGGAGGAAAGCGAAGGCAATGGACCTGCATTAGTCAGAGGAGCCGAGCTTTAAAAACGAGTACAAGGTAACGTGTTTTTGTTTTTTTCAATGATTTTTCTTTCGAAGAGAATAACAACTTCTCAACCATTTGTAAACTGTGATGACGTAAGCTTGACTTTTCGGTGACAGGTGCATGTAATTAGCCGAGTGAAACCAGTTCTCCTGCGGTATTTCAAACTAAACGAGCACGTCTTGTTTTTTGTTAAATATAATTTCCAGTTTAATGACAAAATGGTGAGAATAAACTTGAATGTGGCTTCAATTCGTATAACACCACCTAGTCCCGCGTGCAAGCATCTCTGTGGCGATTTCGTTTTTCTTCAACTTTCCCCCTAATTATCAGAGAAATCAAACAATGGTCACATTCTCTTATTTTGAACTGTCTATTAAGTGGTACATGTTTTCTGTTGTTGGGTTTTTTTTGTTTTTTTTTCATTTTTAAACAACGACATTCAGCTTTTAAGGGATATAGAAGGAATATTCTCGTTTGTTTATTTTGGAAGGTACACGATTGCGCATGCGCTGCTTCGCTCCTTCCTACCTGGGTTGACAAGTTGCCTTGCAGGTATTTTCTCCCTGATGTTCGCTTTGCCTTTCTCTAGGCCTTCAAACAACTTTACACATGCCTTGTAAAAGTAGCTAATTTCGAGGCAATTAAAATGGGTCATGCCATTTCAGACTGAAAGCTTGATGTTTGTTTTAAAATGGATGAAGATCTCTGTATCTTTAGTGGGTGGGAACCCAGACTGAAAGCCAAGTTGATGTTATTTTTGCCTGCCCTATGCCAAACAACCTTTCAGCAGGGCAGAGACTTAAAAACATTGCATCCTGGTTTGCTTCCCTTTTAATCATTTGTCATTTTAAGTAAAGCTAGTTTAGCCAGGCTGCTGTATGGGTGCATCCTGAATCCTGATCACATGACACTCAGAAAAAGCCTCTGATTGTCAGAGGTGTTGTGGTTTAGACTGTCAGAATTAATTGTTAATAATTTGAGTAGTAATAGTCATTTGTGCAATGCTTCTCCATTGTTTTCTGTTACGAAACCCCCAAGAACAAGAAAACATTTCACACACCCCAACTCTCTGCCGCGTGTGTAAATAATATTATTAGTCTAAGAAATTGTTTTAAGTACACCTCTGCATAACATTGTATCCTTAACATTAAATAAACCAAAAAAGGAAAAAATATATAAATCAACATATAACAAAGAATAACTTAATTAACATTGTTTTTTGGTCTGTCACAAAAAAAGATTTGAAGTACAACAATTTGCATGAAATTTTAAAAATAAATAAATGAGAGCACCTCTGCCATCTACTGTTGTGTTTTTACACTGACCAGCTCGATGACAAAAACAATGCTCTAGTCATTGAAGGCCAGCACTCTGGCATTGTGAGGATGAATTCGAAATCTGATTGGTTAAACACACAGTCCTATTGAAAATATAATTGAAGTTATATTGGCTGGCATTCCTGATTCTGAGGGCGCTGGGCAAATTAGATTGACTTGACAACACATAGACTGAAATCTGATTGGACAAAAAAAACAAAAAAAAACTTATATCTACAAACATGTACGAGAAGCAGTGCACCTGAGTGAAATGCTACCAACTGAAGAGAAAGCACTATTTTAGGAAACACATTTTGATATTTAGCTTATGAATGTAGGTCGATGCTTATGATGGCGTTTAGGCCACCAGAGAAGGTTTTCTGTTTTTCACACACCACTGTGTATTGAGTTAATCGTTAGAAAATAAGCATTTATTTTCTGTCCCAATGACACTGCTGTCCAGTAAATGATGCATTTGTACTTTTGTTTATATAGTTACCCGTAATTATTGTTGTTTTTTTCCAACCTCAGGGTAACTGGATGTAACTCACCTGGATTTGATTGAGACACCAACAGCCACCATGCCTCAGCCAACTGACAATATTGATCTGGGCTTCCTCTCCGACACTGAGCGGGAGTTGATCCTGGAGGTGCTGCGGCGGGATGAGGAACTCAGGCAGGCCGAGGAGCAGCGCATTCGGTGAGGACTGGAGTTTGCTTATCACGCTTGGGCACCTTTTCCACATCATCGAGTACTGGTCCTGCGGCCAACACTTTAGGGCGGTCCGTTTTCCACTAAAATCAGCCTGGTGGAAATTGGGAATAAGAATGGTACAGCGAATGCATAGGTCTGAACAAGACACAACGAACAATGAAGGAGAAGGAGAATTTGCTGTATTTATTGTTGGATACAGTAAGAGGACAAATTTTATTTGAGAGGAGATTAAGGGCAGGTATAAAAATAGACTTCTGCAGAAAAGCGGACACCGTGGTGTATGGTAAATCCACCTCATTTGCAGGGGATTGGGCCTGAGCCTTGCTGCAAATAGTAAAAATATAAAAACTAAAAAGAATTGTCTTCCCTTTAAAAAAAATATTTAGAATAGACAATTGAAACAGTTTAAAGCACATTTGTCAAAGTCAAGGACCGCGGGCCACATTCGGCCCGCGAGAAGGTTTTCTACGGCCCCTGGGATGATATTTCTTTATTATTAGATCCAGCCCGCAGCAAGTCGGTGTGTGTAGCAGATCAGATCGGGTCCTTCGCGCCTGCCGAAGACGTCACGCTTTAAAATATATTGTAGCGACTTCAGAGAACACTCCGTCAGACGTAATTTAATTATCATGTTTTTATTAGTCCAACCGGCTACTGTGGGCCACAGCCGACGCTAATACAGTACGACAACCGCTCAGTCAGAAAAGAGCAACGGCTCTCCTGTTCGTCCCCCGCTACTCTCGCTCGCATGCCCTCCCATCCAGCGAGCCGCGCCACGCATTCATTAACCTAGGAAACAACACAACTTGGCAAGACACAAATTCGACCACAACACAGATAACCCAAGTTACACTATTTCTGTAATATATTTCTTTGCATCAATGTTTGCCACCCAATGGCTGTTCTACATGCTGACTGAAGACTTCTCGTCACTTTTCATGGCTTTCAGAATCGGATTGTGGTGAAAAAACATTTGGAGTAAAACACACTTTATTAGAAATACTTCATGTTAGAAACTCATGTTGCTTTATTATTAGTCATTGTTGGCATTTGATAAATTCATTGAGTTTTGACGTAGTGCTTAGATGTCCCACACTGTGAGCAGGCATTGAACGCTATTCGAGTGTGTTGATAGTGAGTGATTTTTTTTTTTTTTTCTCTTACCTCATTCGACACCGCTCGTAGTTTGTTCGTGCCAGCAAACTCAGTAGTTGCATATTGCCCGTGTTTCACCACATTTGTTGTTGTTTGTAAATGTTAAAAAGTGAGTTGATTCATTTAAGTTTCTTGTCAGGTAACTGCTGTACATGCCTAGATATGTTCTCGTGAGTGATGTCACGTTGATGGACTCTAGTTATTTTGGCTCATATGCTAACTATTCTAGTGATGAAACGTGTGAATGTGTATTGTATGTATTGTTTGGCTGATTAA
This sequence comes from Filicampus tigris, assembly GCF_054856515.1. Taxonomy (NCBI): domain Eukaryota; kingdom Metazoa; phylum Chordata; class Actinopteri; order Syngnathiformes; family Syngnathidae; genus Filicampus; species Filicampus tigris. Next base: position 29,743,936 of record NC_141218.1, on the reverse strand, counting down.
TTTCTTAATACAGTGAATTGTAATGTTTAGGCATATTTTTAACAAATGTATATGCATTGGATGATGTTGCTAGGTTCATTCTTTGTCTGTTGTTGCAGACCACAATAAATAAACGTGTCAAGTGGAATACAGGCCTGTGTTTTCTGACAGGATCACCCATATTCGTACCTTGCCACTCTAAAATATGGTCAGCTGGAGACATCATACCAATCATATGATCCTCTCCGTTTTACTTCACATTATGTACAGTTCATACAATCTTGCAGCTTGAGTCAACCAGAAAATTGTTTCCAGTTTGGCAGGAGAAACGCAAACGGAAGTGACGTACGAGCTGCCTCGCAAAAGTAGCGTAGCAGTGATGTACTTTATTTTATTTTTTATTTAGTAACTCAGAAGATAAAAACACAACAGCCAGGGGAGTGACAAACATAGACGCAAAGAAATATATTACAGATGTATAAAGTGTGACATCATCAGTAGGCGCAAAGGACCCGATCCAATCTGGACATTTAAAAAAATTTCAATGAACATTCTATCAGTCCGGCCCTCGGCTTGTAGCGAAATTTTGTATTTGGCCCTCCGTCCGTTTGACTTTGACACCCCTGGTTTAAAGAATCATCAATACATCACAATTTATGGTCCCAAAAATGTTATTCCAAACTCATGTTTCAACATTACCCAAAAGAAAATCCCAAACCCCAAATCTGTTTTTTAATCAGGAAAAATAGCACTCTAATAGTATGTCATAGAAACATACATTAATGACAACTGAATAGAAAGAATGAAGTAGTTTTTGTCACATTTTCTCATTCAATTCAATGCACATTGTGCTGCTTATTCTGGTGTGCCCCTTGGCCACTTTTACTGTTGCTGTTTACGAAAATTAGTACGAGCCTTTATCTCATGAGGTAGACAAGACGATGAAAATACTGGTCACACAACGATAACACTAATTAAATATGTAATGAATGTATGGGAAAAAAACAAATGAACGAGACTAAATGTAGTTTACAAAATAAACACTATGCTTAAAGCGTCTCTTCATTTTTGTTGACAAGAACGAAATGTCACGAATGTCACAAAATGTCAAGTTATTTCTGTTTCCTGTGTCCAGACGGCTTTTCCTCAATCCCGACGAGCATAGAAATTAGTATTTGGATCAGAAGAAGAAGAATGCGCTAGAGTAGAATTTGGTGAGCACAGTTTAACACAGAGAAAGGGGCCGATGGCCGGCCAGCCGGGGACTGTCTTTGGAAGAAAAAGAAGAAACGACATTTGGACACACGTTTGTTACATAGATGTGGAGAAAGAAAATGGAATGTGTTGCGGAAAAAGATAAGGAAATGTGGCCGGAAAAAAAAAACACGAATCTGAAGAGATGTCTCAAAGCTTTCCATAATGAAATTGGGGTAAGTCAAGACATTAAGGTAATGTTAGTTTCTTTTTTAGAAACTTATGCCAACTGATGAAGCTGGTTAGTGTTTCACATTCTAACGCTAGCTCTAGAATACGGGCGCGGCCCTCGACAGCCCCTGTCCAGCCTGTTTAGATGTTTCCCTCCTCCAAGACACCTGATTCAAATGATAAGTATCGTTATCAGGCTTCTGCTAAGCTTGAGCTGATCCTTTTAATCATCTAAAACAGGCTGTTTAGGGGCTCTTGCGGACCGGACTTGGGCATCCCTGGCTTAGGGCAAACACAGCAAACCCACTATGTATAGTCACAGCCCCCCATAAGTGTCCCTTGTGTCAATCTCTGCTTTATCATTTTATAAAATAACAAATACAAGCATATAATGTAATAGAATGTAATATAATACAATAATATGAGCATCTAATGTATATACTGTATATTAATAATAATAATACTTTTGATTGACAATGATTATGTTGTGCAATTGAGCAGTAAGAAGAATTATTTTTCTCCTATTACATAGTATATTGCAGTAACTGCTGCACTAATGTTCTTGATACAATGTTTATAACATGGAAATTCAGACAAATTATTCTCAGAGTGGGTTTCTATTGGTTGGCTTCTCTGCTACGAGTATTTCTCACTTTTTTTTTTTTTAATTTCTGAACCTCAGTGTTTTTCTTCAGCTGTCAGAAAATGGGAATATATGCACAATTTGTGGTGGTTCAGAATCAGCTGTTAGCACTCTGTGCTAAGTTTAAAACTTAATAGTAATAAACAAAAAAAAAGCCTGATAATTTTGCAATTAAAAAATAATTGAAAAAGATTTTTGTACCGAAAAGAACTGTGAATTTTGTGTATTGTTGCACATCAAATAAATATATGTATATATTTTTGTGTGTATATGTTGAAGCGGTTTGAGGTATCTGTGTCTTGCTCAAGGACACTGCATCCATGTGTCCATGGGATGGTCATGGTGTCCCCTCGGTGGTCGGTGACAATCTTAACCACTTGGCCACGGGTAATGATGTTGACGATAATAATAATAATGATGATCATCATGATAATAGTAATATTTTCATCGTATTCTGCAGCAGATGTCACCAGTGTTTTTGAAACTGAGAGCCACTTCTTCGGTAGCCTCCTGTATAATGCAAACGGCTCCCAGTTTGATAAACACTTCTGAAAGAACAATTTTGCTGAAATTACTTTGATTTTTTTTTATTAGCTCATTCACTGCCATTGACGAATTTACTTGTCTTTTCACAGTCCAGCCGTTCAATCCCAATAATTTATTGATATTTTTTCAAATGTTATGGTAAAAGAGGGTCTGAAAATGTCTGGCAGTGAATGAGTTAATAATAAAACATAAAATTCAGTAAAAACACTAATAATGTTATTGCTCACAATTATTGCGACAATGATTTCATAAGGTACGAAACCGGTAAATAGCAGTATGAAAAAATGTTCAAATATTTTTTAGAATAGGCTTATTGGCTGCTCGTGGTCCTTGGGGGCAAGCTGGTGATTTGGTGAGCCCTGTTCTAAAGCATAGCCGATGCTTTTTTTCATCAATGTTACCCCAATGGGTCTGCCTTATTTATTAATTGTGTGTACTATCATGTGAAAGTCTGAACTCCTTGATACTGTCTTGCACACACAACCATATAAGCTGCACTGCCTTCTCCTGTGCCCCTTTTCAACATACTGTACTGCTGTTAATGGTTTGCCTTTGCATTTTTTTTCCTGCTTGGGCATACTTTGAGCTTGATTGGATGTTGTTTGCCCCGTTGTTTTGCAGGAAGCTGAAGGCAGATTTGCTAGAAATCAAGAGGAAAGGGGCCAAACGTGGCAGCAGGAGATACAGTCAACGGAGTTGCGCCCGATGCCATGGCTCGCTGAGTTTGCTGGTATTTAGTTCCAACCACTGTCAGTGCTGCCATCACCTCGTGTGCAGCAAATGCAGAGCCAGTCTCCCCGATGGATCCTGGCTGTGCAGTGTGTGTGCCAAAGAGTCGTAAGGAAATTATTTAAGCCTAATAGAAGTTGGCAGCATTACAGGCTGGCAGGAGATCTGTTGGACTGATCTATAAACAAAAGTACTACTTCATTGTCTTCTAGCGACCTAAGGAAGAGTACAGGTGACTGGTTCTACAATCTGAGGGTCAACCGGTTCTCCACCATGCCTGGCCACGAGCTTGTGAGAAGCAGCCTCAGAAAAAGGCCCATGGGTGAGTACAGGAAGAGGAAGTGGGTTCCGTCTGTTTTCACAAGGAATGTAAACAGCACGCCAAGCCCCGCATGAGAAAAGTGACTAGGATACTCTCCTAGTCAAACAGTAAAAGAGAAAATAGCACGGCATGTGATTCATTTACCGTTTGTCTATTTTTTTAAGTGAAAAAGTATGTGACAATGGGAGATGTTCTACTTAAAAATTCGGAATTGAGCCTCGGTCCACCCGTTCCTGTCCCCAGGCAGAAAGTCAACCCCACCAACAAACGGTGCAAAACCATTTCCTCTTGTACATGCACTATGCACAAAAAATTAGGGGTATTGAGCTTTTGGATGAAAATGGATTCAACTTAAAATGCACTGTAACCTATACAGGTGAACTTGTTTGCTCTAAACTTTAGACCAAATGTATTCAGCTATTCTGTGTTTCAGGACTTAATTGCTGTCCTCTAACCAGGAGCTGAATGGCAAAACAGGTGTTTGATGTATATTCAAAAGTTTTGCTGGATTACTGTATAGCATTTAGTTATGGAATTGGAATGACTCTTCATAGTCAAGACATCAGGTGTTGCAAGGGAAAATAAATTGTTCTAGTAAAACTTTCTATTTTGACTACCAAACGTTTGAAATTCTGATTTGGTAGTGTTGTTGTTGGCAAGTGGCCATAGTATAAAGGCGTTAATGCCTTTCGAAGTGTACAGTTATTAGGGATTAATGGGATTTGGCAACATAATGGCATATAAAGTATCAGAATAATACACATCGATTTACTCAAATGTCACGTGAATTTTTCCAGCAAAAATTCTGGAAATTATGGTGTTGAATAAGTAAAGACTTTTGAAATCTGAAATGTGTAGGAACAATGTGAAAGTTCACCCAAAAACCCAATATCCCTAACTTTTTCAGTAGTGTATAATACAATATTCTACTGTTACAATTGCCAAAGATTATTCTTTTTTTTTTTTTTTCTCTTGTAGTCCTTCTAGTGAAAACTCGGATTCAGTTACTTCAACTTTTGAAACAAAAGAGGATGCATTTTTCTATCATGGTCCTTCCAGTGAGTACTCGGGGTCTGTTGCTTCAACAGCGTCTTTCGAAAGAAAAGGGATCGATGACCTGATAAAGCCATTGCAGAGCGACACAGAGTTAGCAGAACTCGCCAGCCTCACCAGCAGCAAAACAGGCACCGAGTCTGGTCGTGCAACCCCAGACCTGCCCAGGTAAACGCACCGCTGCCGCTGATGTTAGAAATTTATATTAACTTGAACTATATTATGTCATGTATATTTGGATGCATTTCAAGCTGATATGGATTTATTATGTCATCCAGAAGAGCGATACTCCCACCTCATTACAACCAGTCCAGTGTTTCCAGTGTGACTCTCTTACCAGATGCAGTCAGCATTCATAGTTATAGCTCGGAAGCTGATGCTGTAAGTGTGTTGTACAGTTTATATTTTTCTCAGCTTTCTCAGTCGACTTCTCTTTGCCCAAAATTACCTGTTATGTCCTCATAGGCCCCAGAAATAAATCAGGCCCTTCCCAGCCAGGAGTTTGACGTTGACAAACTCTTCAAGAAGAGCATCAAACATGTTCACGATCCCCCCGGTAAGCCTCTTATTGTTTTCCCACAAGTGAAGAAGTGAAGAAACAAGAATTTGTTTATAAGTCATCATGTTTGTTACAGACAATGGGCTGGATGTGGGCGAGAAACCTGACTCGTATGAGGTCCCAGGGGAAGATAAGAGCCAATTGGTGCTCGGATTAGACTCTCACGTAAGTACAATATAGATTTCATTAGTGCTTAAAGAGGGAGACAACCCAAACTTGTATTTTTTTCAAGAATATGTCCTATGCAGGCCCACTAGTTGAAACAAGGAATTATGATAAATATTGCATTTGTGGAATAAGAGTTAATCCACCCAACTCTGGGGGGGCGGCCAGGTAACGACCAATCACAGCTCGCCTATTTTCTGAAGCTGAGCCATGATTGGTCATTACCTTGCCCTGAGACACTGTGATGTCACTTTCAGTCGACTGAAGTGACAAAATGCCCACCCCCTCAAAGATGGCTAAAAGCGGATGCATTTTGCTGCTTAACTCATATTTCACAAACGCAATATTAATCAGAATGCCTTGTTTCAACTAGTGGGCCTGCTGGGAACATATTCTTGAAAAAAAAAAAAAAAAAATTTGGGTTGACTTCCTGATTAAGGAGACCTCATCTCAACCCCACAATTGATGTCATTAAAACACTTGGGAACTGTCGGTAACATGATTTTATCCAAAAAAAAACCAAGAACTCTCAAGCAATTTTCACACGTTATGTCTCGTCGAACTGAAATCATCCCGTACTTAGGGGCCGGCACTTCCCTCATGCTAGCGAGCGATTGTACAGGCATGTTAACAGGAATAGTAATGTTTGTGAATGTGTGTACTGTTGTGAAAATGTGTCTGTCTGTGTGAGATGAAGAAATTCTGTACCTAATTCAGACCAGGGCTTGACACAGCAAATGCGGCTCCCTCATACACTACTCCAGCTGCTCCTCTTTTAAACATGATTAGCCATTTGTCCTTGTAGGTCACAGCAATAAAGCAGCTCAGTTTAAACCCTGAATTTGATGTTGAGAAACACTTCAAGAAGAGTGTAAAACACATTGAGAATCCTCCTGGTAAGCCCAATATTGTCCTGAAATTATTATAGCACAATGCAGAAAGAGAATTTGGTTGTAACTTATGTTCATGACAGAATTGATCAAATATGGGCTGGATTTTTATGACCAACCTGAATCGAATGAGATGCCAGTGAACTTCACGAGCCAATTTGTAAAAGTAAGTAGAACAATAATGTACGTCATGAGTGTTAACGTCGTCTAACAGGTTGTCTTGTAAGCTTCAAATGTGTAACTTTTGAACTCAAGGGAGCATCTTAGGTGACACATTTGGCAACATCTGTCCCACTGCATGGGTACACGTTCTGCTCAGAGCAGATTGCCTTGCAAACGTCGCTTTTCCACTGGCAAAAGATGGTATTAGGAGGCACTGATTCTCGTACTGAGTCAGTGGGCCTTCCAGGTGTGCTGGGCTGATGTCCTTTTTGGTGATTTGTGCTGCTGTTGTCCATTTTCTCCTCTTGACTAAATGTGTCTCCTTGAGAAGTGAATGCAGGAAACCCTTGTCTTATTTCGGCCGACACTTTTAATGCGGCAAGGTTTTTGCAGTTTTTACTGGTACTATTTTTATAGTAGTAGAAAACTCAGCAAAGTACAGCTGAGCTGGGCCACTGCTGATTAGTGGAAGAGCCGGGCTCACCTAATGCCATGTTGTGTATGTGTTGATTATAAAGCTGAGAATGTTTTTCTCTCACTCTCACTTATGAACTTATGTTCATAAGGCGCTAACACAGTTAGGACGCTGTAAAGTAAACATGGTTCTATTCCTGCCCCAGCTTTCTCCATCGACTCCTCTTTGAACATGATTAGCCTTTTATCCTTGTGCTGAAGGTCCCAGAAATAAAGCAGGTCATTCCAAACCCAGAGTTTGACATTGGCAAACTCCTCAAGAAGAGGGTCGAAAACATTGAGAATCCTCCTGGTTAGTCTCTTACTATCTTGCTGTTGTTTTCCCCCAATACTGAGACAATTTGGTCATAACCCATCATATTCATTACAGAATGTATCAATAATGACCTGGATATTTGGGATCAATCCCACTTATATGAGAACCCGGTGGACATCAAGAGACAATTTGTCCAAGGTTTGGACACACAAGTAAGTAAAGCCCCACTTGAAGGGGCTGGATCTTCCTTGTGCAAATGAGCAACTTTGTACATCGTATACTTATGGGCCAATGGCGAGTCCAGCTTTCAATTACATAAAGAGCCCAGAAGGATATGAAAGCATTTTACTTGAAAAACATACATTTAGTCCATCTACTCCTCCTTGAACTTGATTAGCCGTTTGTCCTTTTAGGTCACAGAAATAAAGCAGGCCTGTCCAAGCTCAGAGTTTGATGTTGAGAAATTCTTCAAGAAGAGTGTAAAACCTATTGAGAATCCTCCTGGTATGCCTTTTATTGTCCTGCATTTTTTTCCCACAATGCAGAGTGAATTTGGTTGTAACTCATGTTCGTTACAGAATGTGACAAATATGGGCTGGATGTTAGTGATCCACCAGATCACTCATATGAGGTCCCAGTAGACGTCAAGAGCCAATTTTTCCAAGGTTTGGAAATGCAAGTAAGTAAGGCCTGTTTTTAGGGCACAGTTCTTTCTCATGCAATTGGGCAATCATCTACCGGCCACCACAAATACTCCTGTGCCAAAAGCGAGTTCTGCTTTCCATTACAATGAAGATTGCAGAATGTGGGGTGAAAAACTACCCAAAAATCATTTTCCTCAAGGAGGCAGCACTTCATACACTATTCTTGTCCCCTTTGAGAATCATTAGCCATTTGTGCTTATAGGTCCCAGAAATAAAGCAGGCCAGTCGAAACCCAGAGTTTGATGTTGAGAGCCCCTCCAGGAAGAGTTTAAAACACATTGAGAGTCCTCCTGGTAAGCCCCACATTGTCCTGGTAGTGTTTTCCCTCAGCGCAGGAATTATTTGGTTGTAACTCATATTCATGACAGAATGTATCAACCCTGGACTGGATATTTCTGATCAACCTTACTCTGAGTCTCATGAGGTCCCAATGACTGCCAAGAGACAATTTGAATTAGAAGATTTGGACATGCAAGTAAGTCGATCAGTAATTTGCTTCATTCACAGTGTTAAATTCCTCTCAGTCACTAACTTTTGGAAACTGTAAATTCTCTATTTTATTTAACTCATGAACATCTTGGGTGAAATGTTTGGTGACATCTTTCCCATTGCATGACTACCCATTCTGCTTAAAGCAGCTATACTTGCCATTAACAATTTTCCATTGGTAAAAGCAGATACTACAAGGTACTGTCTCTTATACCTGCTCAGAGGTGCTTCCAGGGAGGCTAAGCTGTTATCAGTTATCATTTGGGCGATCTAAACTAGGGATGGTCCGATCTGATCCACTGGATCGGTATTGAGTCCGATATAGGCCAGAATGATTTGATCGGTATCGCATTGCTTTATTAGAACCAGTCCGATCCAATCCATAAGCCAAAACTATATATTGCAGCTTCACTTTGCGTGACATGCTAGCGACACGGGCTAGCAAGCGTCTTCGTTTTCATCATACCGTAACTATAACAAGTTGATGCTTTCGTGGCTAAGAATCACAAGATATTTTGTCCTACTAGCCTATTTCGGCGGGCAGACCAACGCAAGCTCAGCGTTTCTGGCTGCGTGTTTCCAATGTTACAATGTGGGACCAGCCCAAGGTAAACAATACAGCCAGCTTCCAATAGGTGCCATGATCCAGCAAAAAATGTTGGATAATTGTGAGTGCATTGAATTGTTTACAGCTGTTGAACTGTAAACCAAGATAGCAATTAGCATTAGCCACAGTAATGACATAACCACCGGGCACCAGATTGACTAGAGCCTGCTAGCGGCTGTGCGTGATGAGATGCCACTCACTCACACACACGTAAACACTAAGGGTGGAACGGCTTTTGAAACCAGTGTACAGTTTGGTTTGCATGTGTCCCATCGGTTGTTCATAGGCACACGCAACTCTTTTTCTGATTTATTAATGAGCTCCAGGCTCGGCGGGCTGCACAGATGAAAGAAAACAAAAAGAAACAAAAAATTACAGCAGTGCAGTATGAGCTGCCTCGCAAAAGTAGCAGTAATGTACTTGATTTTATTTTTTATTTCGTAACTCAGGAGATACAAACACATCAGCCAGGGGGGTGACAAACATAGAGGCAAAGAAATATATTACAGAAATATAAATGGTGACCCCAATACAATCTTGCAACCCGATTGCATCTGGTTACCCACACCAGCACCAGATATCCATTTCGAGTGCTAGAATTGACAGCGAGACCGGTGTACAGAGTCTGCATCTCTCCATTGCTAGTACATCAAGGGAGCTTACCGCTCGCTTGAAACCGCTTTTACACATTTATATAAACACGTCACTAGTCTGTGTGTATCATATTTATTTGGGCTTTTATTTAGCTGAGTATTTAGGTCAGTTGGAAAACAACCTTTGTTGAGCCAAGTTCCTAGTTTTCCATAATGCTTGTCTACTTTCAGTTTAGTCACAACTGTACTTGGTGTGAAATCTGGGGTTGTTTATTTAACATAAAGCCGATACATTTGCAGGATGAAGGAGGGGATGATGAGAGAGACATCTAGTTTTACTCTGCCACTACAGATAGTACACCAGTATGTGTTGTGTAATATTTGTTGAATGGCTTTTTTTGTTTTGTTTAACAAAGCCTGAGTTATTTTTATCGATCCTCGAGGCTGCAGTTTTGGTATAGGTATCGGATGTGAAAAAGTGGTATGGAGCCATCCTTAATCTAAACAGTTTCCACTTTGCTGCTCTTCTCCATGTTCTTGCTGCCCTCAATCTCCTCTTGACTCTCTTCTCAAAGTGGAAGTCAACTCAAAAATCTTTTTCAAGAATATGTTCTATGAAGGCCCACTAGTTGAAACAAAGCATTCTGACAACAATATTTTGTTTGTGGAATAAGAGTTAATCCACACGTTTTTAATCCATCTCAGGGGGTGGCCATTTTGTCACTTCTGTCGACTGAAAATGACATCTAAATTGCTCAGGGCTCAGGTAACAACCAATCATGGCTCACCTGTTTTCTGAAGCGAAGCCAAGATTGGTTGTTATCTGAGCCCTGAGCATCTGTGATGTCATTCAGTCGACAGAAGTGACAAAATGGCCACCCCCAGAGATGGCTAAAAACAGGTGGATTTTGCTGCTTAACTCATATTTCACAAACGCAATATTAATCAGAATGCCTTGTTTCAACTTGTTGGCCTGCATAGATCATATTCTTGAAAAAAATGTATGGGTTGACTTCCCCTTTAAAAGTAGAAACAGAAAACCCTTTTGTTATTCTGACCGGTGCAATCAACGTGGCATGATTTTTGCAGTTTTTCCTGGTAATATTTTGAAGTACAAAACCAACTGCTCCCAAAGCCAAGCCAAGACAAGTACAGCTGAGCTGAGCCAGTACTTTTCAATGGAAAAGTCAGGTTTACACAATGTCATGTTGTAGGGCTGGACGATTATGGAAAAAAAAAATAATCACGATTATTTAGATTGATCTTGAAATCTTGATTAAGAAAAGGATTATTGATTTAAAAACTTTAGATTTATTCAACTACTATTACAGTTCAAAATCGTTCTGTAAATGCAGTGAATATCTAATTTTCCAACATAGATAGGTGCGTCTTATATAAATGTGCGGCTTATAGTCCGGAAAATACGGTAAATACGGCAGGCTGTCCCTGCGAATTTTGGCCTCTTAGGGGCAGTGCGGCGCAATGCACAGATGGAGTACACACTTAGAATGAGAGAAGAAGAAAGTTGCGATTGAATTCTACTAATATAACTCATTTTTCACAGTTTGGAAATAATGTGTGCCTTTTGAGTATTTTTATCTTACCTGTGTGCATGTGTTTCCACAGCGTTTGTGTGTTACTTGAATGAATAACTCAGTGCTAATTTCCAGTTATTATTTGAATGGGATATTAAATTAACTTTAGCATTAGTACTAGTGATATTCTAAAAACAAACCATGTTTTGAAATTGAATATACAATGTGTGTAATTATTTTTTACAATAAACTCCAACTATGGTCATCTTAAAAGAGGCTTATTGATGGAAGAATCACATACACCACACGCTTGCTACGCAAGCAACATGGGGCATTCAGGGTACTTGTACAACGTCTGAAATTTGTAAACTCATCGCGCCGTTTTCTAACGTTTTAAGTATCTAGAGAAGCCCAAATTTAAATGACGATTGGATTTTGATTAATCGTCCAGTCCTAATATGTTGTTTTTGTTGATGATAAAGCGGGGAATGATGTTTTCCACTCACTCTTACAGTATGTTACTCAGGGACTAATGCTGTTCAAGTCCTGCCAAGTAGACTTGGGTTTATTTCTGCTTCACCTTTCCCCATCTACTTCTCTTCGAACATGACTAGCCTTTTATCCTCATACTGAAGGTGCCAGAAATAAAGCGGGCTATTCCAAGCCAAGAGTTTGAGGTTGACGAACTCTTCAAGAAGAGCGTCAAGAACAATGAGAATCCTACTGGTTAGTCACTTATGTCCTGCTATTGTTTGTCCTCAACACAACAAGAATTTGGTTATAACTCATATTACCGTAATTACAGAACGTGTCAATATTGGGCTGGATGTTTATGATCAATCTCACTCATATGAGGACCCGGCAGACATGAAGAGCCAATTTGTACAAGATTTGGCCATGGAAGTAAGTAAGCCTTGTTTTTAGGGGGCTCCTTCTATTGCAAGTGACTGATTGTACTACCCGCCATACTCATAGTCCTGCCTTTGCTACCATGACAATCGCAAAATGTAGAAGGGGGTGGGAAGCGATTATCAATAATGGCATTTTCCGCGGGGAGACAGCACTTCATACACTATTCTTGTCCTCTTTGAGCATCATTAGCCATTTGTGCTTATAGGTCCCAGAAATAAAGCAGGCCCGTCAAAACCCAGATTTTGATGTTGAGACTCTCTCCAGGAAGAGTTTAAAACACACTGAGAATCCTCCTGGTAAGCCCCACATTGTCCCGATATTGTTTTCTCACAATGCAGGAATTATTTAGTTGTAACTCATATTCATGACAGAAGGTGTCAAACACGGGCCGGATATTTGTGATCAACCTTATTCATATGAGGTCCCAGTGGCTGCCAAGAGACAATTTGTACATTTGGATTTGGACATGCAAGTAAGTAGATCAGTAATTGACTTAATTCGCAGTGTTAAATTCCTCTCAGTAACTGACTTTTGGAAACTACATTTTATTTCTCATGGACATCTAGTGTGAAAAGTTTGGTGACATCTTTCCCATTACATGACTACCCGTTCTGCTTAAAGCAGCTATAACGCTTTTCCATTGGTGAAAGCCAATACTTTGAGGTGCTCTCTGTTGGTCATTTGTGCTTCCAGGGAGCTGATATTATTTGGGTAAACTAGGGATGGTCCGATCCGATCCACGGAATTGGTATAGAGTCCGATAAAGGCCAAAATGACAGGATCGATATCGGCTTGTTTTTATTAGAACCAGTCCGATCCAATCCATAAGCCTAAACTATATATATTCATCTTCACTCAGTGCGACATGCTAACGGAGTCTGCAGGAGTCTGTTTTCAGCATACCAGAACTACAACTAGTACCGTCTTCCATGGCTAAGAATCATGGGCAATGTAGTCCTACTAGCTAATTGCGGCCTGCAGACCGACGCAAGCTGAGCGTTTCTGGCTGCGTATTTACAATGTGGGACCAGCGCAACGTAAACAATACAGCCAGCTTCCAATGGGTGCCGTAACAGAGCAAAAAAGGTTGGATAATGATGAGTGTATTAACTTGTTTACAGCAGTTGAACTGTCAACCAAGATAGCATCTAGCATTAGCCACACTAGTGACATAACCACCGGGCACCAGATTGACTAGAGCCTGCCAGCAGCTGTGCGTGATGAGTTGCCACTCATTCACTCACACGTAAACACCAAGGGTGGAGCGGCTTTTGAAACCCGTTTAAAAAGTTTAGTTTGCATGTGTCCCATCGGTTGTTCATGGGCACACGCAACTCTTTTTCTCATTTATTAGTAAGTCGCAGCAGCAGAGGTGGGCATTCCGTCAGACTGACCTGCAAGTCCTTCAGACTGACGGAAGGTCTGGAACATCCCTCAAACAGACAGAAGGTCCGTCAAACTGACGGACGCCCGATTTTCTGATGAATGACGACTGATGACAAACTTTTAAAAACTGGACTATGTACTGGCAGAATTGGATTTGATAGGGTGGAATAGAATGTCATGTCCTTTGCGTGTGTTGGTCTAGATCGTGTGGTCAGACTGAGGGAAAAAAAACAAAAAACAGTTGGATTCATTCAACTACTGAAAGTCAACTATACTCCAATGTGACGCGATATTTAAAAATAAAGTATGTTTTGTATATAATATACAATGTAAGTAATACTTTTTGTTGCGTGTTTAGTATTACAGTAAACTCCAACTGGGGTGTCATTAAAAATCTTAGAGGACGCTTGGGGACGGCAGAATCACATAAAACACACGCTTGCAACGCAAGCAACGTGGTGCATTGAGGGTACTTGCGCAACATCTGGAATGTGTAAACTCATTGCGCCGTTCTGCACATGAATCATTTTTCTTCTATTTATTGTTTTAAATATCGAGAGAAGCCAAAATCTAAATCACAATTAAATTTTGATTAACGGTAATCGTCTAGCCCTGCTTAGTTGTTTGTGTGTTGACGATAAAGCGGGGAATGGTGTTTTCCTGTCATTCTTTCAGTATGTTAATAAGGAGCTAACGCTGTTCAAGTCCTGCCAAGTAGACTTGGGTTTATTTCTGCTTCACCTTTCCCCATCTACTTCTCTTCGAACATGACTAGCCTTTTGTCCTCATACTGAAGGTGCCAGAAATAAAGCGGGCTCTTCCAAGCCAAGAGTTTGAGGTTGACGAACTCTTCAAGAAGAGCGTTAAGAACATTGAGAATCCTACTGGTTAGTCACTTATGTCCTGCTATTTATTGTTTGTCCTCGACGCAACGAGAATTTGGTTAGAACTCATCATATTACCGTATTACAGAACGTGTCAATATTGGGCTGGATGTTTATGATCAATCTCACTCATATGAGAACCTGGCAGACATCAAGAGCCAATTTGTACAAGATTTGGCCATGGAAGTAAGTAAGCCTTGTTTTTAGGGGCAGGCTCTCTCTTGCTTATGAAAGTGACTGATTGTGTAACCCACCGTACTTTGCTTAGCCAATGGCAAATCCTGCTTTTGCTACCATGACAATCGCAAAATGTACAAGGGGGTGGGAAGCTATTGTCCATAAAGGCAATAAAGGCATTTTCCTTGGGGAGGCAGCACTTCATACACTATTCTTGTCCTCTTTGAGCATCATTAGCCATTTGTGCTTATAGGTCCCAGAAATAAAGCAGGCCAGTCAGAACCCAGAGTTTGATGTTGAGAACCTCTCCAGGAAGAGTTTAAAACGCATTCAGAATCCTCCTGGTAAGCCCCACATTGTCCTGATATTGCTTTCCCCACAAAGCAAAGAGAATTTGGTTTAACGCATGTTCGTGACAAAATGTGTCAAATATGATGGGCCGGATATTTGTGAACAACCTGACTCTTATGCGATTCCAGTGCCTGCCCCGAGACAATTTGTACAAGGTTTGAGCACGCAAGTAAGTAGATCAGAAATATGCTTCATATGTGTTCAATTCTTCTCATGGATGGACTGTAAAAAGATTCAAATTCTCTATTGTTGAACTGAAGGTTAGGTGACATTTTCCACTGCATGGTTACCTATTTTTCTCAAAGCAGCTCACTGGCTGTTGAGGCGTTTCCATTGGCAAAAACATGTACTATGTGGCACTGTTTCTCGTACCTGGTCAGTCATGCTTCCAGCTGTACTGATATATGGGCGATCTGTTGATGTTGTCCATTTCCTTGGCGCACTCAGTCTCCTCTTGACTGAATGCGTACCCTTGCGAAGTGAAAGCAGGAAACCATTGTTGTTGTTTTCCAACTTTTGAGTTTATTGCATTATGGTTTTTGCAGTTTCCCCAAGTATTATTTTGAAGTGTGAAACAACTTCCCCCGATGTGAGGCAAGTAGAGCTGAGCTGGAACTGTGCAGTGGAAAAATGGTGTGTTGTGAGCCAAAGATCTTTGTTTCTCCTTTTTTGGTAATAATGAGCTAAAACCACTAAGGAGGGCTTCAAGTAGACATTGTTCTGTTTCTGCCTCAGCTTTCTCAGTCTACTCTTTCTTGAACATGATTAGCCGTGTATGTCCTTATAGGTCCCAGAAATGAAGCAG
The DNA here is from genome assembly GCF_054856515.1 of Filicampus tigris. NCBI lineage: Eukaryota > Metazoa > Chordata > Actinopteri > Syngnathiformes > Syngnathidae > Filicampus > Filicampus tigris. Next base: position 29,728,290 of record NC_141218.1, on the reverse strand, counting down.
GCCAGTTCAAGCCCAGAGTCTGACGGTGACGAACTCTGCTTCAAAAACATTGACAATCCTCCTGGTATGCCCGTGATTGTTTTCCCTCAATGTAGAGCGAATTTGGTCGTAACTCATGTTTATTACAGAATGTGTCAAATATGGGCTGGATGTTTGTGATTCACCTGACTCGTATGATGGCCTAATGGATATAAAGAGCCAATTTGAACAAAGTTTGGACACGCAAGTAAGTCGGACAGCAGGAGACGTTTAATGCATGTTGTCTCAATGTAAAACAGTTCCCAAGTGTTTTGGTCACATGTCTGATCCATGCTTCAAACAAAATGTCCCAAGGATTTAAAAAGTCCAAATGGTACACTTGACACGCTGAAATGAGTCTGTTTTAGGGTGTCTATCACCTGTGCCATGTTGTGTGTTTGACAATAGCACCGGTGCCTTTTGCTTTTGCTATGTTAATGAGCCACTGCCTTTTTGCCTGTGTGTGGAATGAAGCAAGTGTGTCCCAGCCCTGAGGTGGATGTTCAGAAACTTTTCAAGAAGAGCGTCACTCGTACTCAAAATACTCCTGGTAGGCATCTTATTGTCAATTCTCTCCCTTCCTAGTCAGATAAATAATGAGTGATGCTCTGTATGTTTGCGTCAGAACACCTATCAACACTAGATCTGCGTGAGAATCGGGACACGTTGACAGTACCATTGGGAAACAGGAGCCAATCTGTGCCAGATTTAGACATGCAGGTGAGTGTTGACATTATGCGCAAATGTTTACATGTATAATAAAACATTTAATGATGAACCATATTAGCAAATTAACTTCAGTGTTTGTCGTAATGTGGTTGTTGATTATACTTTGACAGGATGATGAAGAGGAGGACATTGACAGCTTGGTTAACTCTCATAGGAATTCGATGGCCAGTTCTGCAAGTTCAATGGTAATTTTTTATATTTTGATGTAAGCTTCTTTTTTTTTTTAATTTATCTGTTCTGGTAAGGTGTTCAGTGGGGTTTTTTTGTGCTTTTGCAATGATCCTCTAAGATGGTGCCAAATCCCTGGCAAATGGGAAAGTAGTCATTGGTACTGAGGAAGTACAATTGTCCCTTCAGTTCATGACCCGGCTTGGGTGTTTTTTGCGATACAAGCCATCGTTTGGATGACTTTGGCATCGTCACAACGGCCGCGGATCAAACAACCACTCTACCACTGAGCCATGCCGCCTCTGAAGAGGAGAAAGCTATAGGAGCAGAGCCACTTGGACTGTCACATACCGCCACCTCTTCACTGCTTTGCGAGTGGAGCGAACTACTATAAATGCAGTTAGCATCGTGCTAGGTTGCTCCAGCTCTTTAAAACCATCCGGGGAAAAATGAGAAACATTGAGAAGGGACCACAGATGGGAGAAACCCCCCTTCCAGGAGGATCAGGCTATGCTGGCTGGGCATCATTTAGCGCATATGATACTATACAATGTTGGTTAGAATAATGTGAAAGTCAACCAACTGAAGTGCTGCAGGAATACGAGTTCGGTGAAGTGAGTCCCTGCACAGTTGGTCAATATAGAAGTCTCAGAGGATGTGGTCAGCCTCTGATCTTGTAGCGGTCAGTTGCTGTGGGATCCAAACAGCAACCTCCAATTCGGTCATCATCACCTAACTCCCAAACTTAGGAAAAAGGGGCAGAGAAAAGAATAGAAGCGGCAGTAAAGAGGCCAACAGATGGTTCAACTAAATGCAAACGTATATAAATAAGTCTTTAGTCGCGTTTTAAACGTTTCTACTGAGCTAGCGCCTCTAATATCCGTGGGTAGGACATTCCAAAGCACTGGTGCCCGAATAGAAAAAGAAAATGCTCTAGAACCTGCAGACTTCTTTTTGGCTCTCAGGATCACTAAAAGACCGGTGTTTTGTAAACAAAGGTTTCAGGTCGGAACACATGGTATCACTAGGTCGACAAGATAGGAAGATGCTAAGATGTGCAATATTTTATACGCAAGTAGCAAAACCTTGAAATGGTCTTCTCAAGTGGACTGGGAGCCAATAGTATCGGAGTAATGTGATCAAACTTTCTTGTCCTTGTCAGGAGTCTAGCTGCAGCATTTTTGACTAGCTGCAGACTTTTAATACTAGACAAAGGAAGACCTGAGAGCAAAATGTTACAATAATCGAGGCGAGACGTAACAAACGCATGGATTATTATTTCTGCGTCACTATTCGATATAATCGGACGAATTTTAGCAATGTTGCGGGGATGGAGAAACGCAGTTCTCGTAGGATTCTTAATGAGCATTTGAAAAGACAGAGTTGAGTCAAATATAACACCGAGATTTTTTTGTTGAATCACTTTGGGTAATAGTGCATTTATCGAGACTCACAGTGGTGTCCTTAAATAGGTGCCGCTGACGATTAGGGCCAATAATCAACATCTCGGTTTTATCTGAGTTAAAAAGCAAAAAATTGAAAGACATCCATTGTTTGATCATGAGAAATTGCCTAACAAAGCCTTATTCTCTGCAGAGCATGAGCATGATGAGCATTTACAGTGACTCAGGAGAGAGTTACAATGTGGACGTGAGAGGGGAGGTGGTCTTCTCCATGTTCTACGATGAGCCTACGCAGAGCCTGCAGGTTTTAATCAAGGAGTGCCGCAATCTGGCCTGTGGCGATAGCCTACGGCAGTTTTCCAACCCGTAAATATAACGTTGTTTTCACTTCATTCCACGAGCGCAACTATTCGTACTGTTTGTGTTCAAACATTTGAGATGGCTGCGAAAGGTACACCTTTTCTCTTATGCACACATCAGGCGAAGATGTGCGGCCGCTGACTGTGTTTGCTACTGTATGTGTTTAAGTCAGCACGGTGTGCCGCACGGGAAATTCAGTGTCAACAAACACGTCCAGAAGTGCAGTCATGTGAGAGGTTTGCAAGGAGAAAACTGAGTTGTTTCCTCATTGTTTTTCATCCATCCATCCATCCATCCATCCAGTTACGTGAAATGTTACCTCCTCCCCGACAAATCTCGCCAGAGCAAAAGGAAGACTACTGTCAAGAGGCACACCTGCAACCCGGTCTACAAAGAAACATTCAAGGTACTCTTGAGGCAAACACTTCCTGTTCTTTGGGTTTTACCGCCACTTAACCCGGTTGGCATACGACTCCTCGTCACCACACCTATGGAAGCTTTTAGGGTGACTATTGATTTACACTAGCGCTTGTCAATGTTGACTCTGTTCCTGGCCTACGGTGAAGCGTCTGTCTCAATTGGGCCATATAACCCAAGTGCTGAAAAAGCCCTTCACCTACGGTAATGCAGACTTTTTTTGTGCAACATACCTACTTGGATGGAAATCACGGAAATCCCCACTATACAGTCGTTCGTCCATGGCTACATCGCAGTGCACTTTTTGCATCCTCACTGCATTACAGATTTTTTTTTTTTAATCATACTTCTCTCACAGATTTTTCACTATTATGCAGGATTTTGCATAGATTATTTTTCCACGTCTACAGAGCAACAACTGCAAGCCAGGAAAAAAGATTGTGTAAAAGACAGTGAATGTCCAAAGTTTGGGATTATTTTACACCATACCAAATAATCTCAAATCCAATTTGCCCATTGCCGAGCACAACTGGTTGAAGTGACACAATTACTGTCCGGTAAACATTGCTAGCTAATTGAATATAGCCTACTACTGTGAGTTGGATTGAATTGTAATCCCTCCACATGCAGTCAAGGATATGCCCAGCCGCCTGGGCCCTTGAAATCACTTATTGAACAAAGGTAACAAAATAAGCACAAGCGCATATTCACGCAATGACCTGCCGTTTGCCACAACTGACGCCAAGTCACTCAACACAGAAAGGACGAAAGGTTTAGCCAGTTAGCAACCAGACAAGTCGACACTCTCGTTGCTGACTCAGAAGTCCCTCAACAGGCCAGGCAGGCAGGCCCCACTTTTGAAAGCCACACACGTTGAGTCACAGATGGGCACAAATACTACAGTTTGTCAAGTAGACGATATTGAAGTATTATATGCATGAAGCTTTAAAGTATGTATGGATAATAAATATTTGGTCGCTACTTCATGGATTACGTCTATACTGTATCGAGCAAATCTTTTTACAGTGCAGTGCACTTTGCTGAAAAATTCAACAATTTGCTGTTGTTGTGCTCAGGCCAAAGCAGTAACAGTATTATTTTGGTGCCATTGGACAAAAGAAGTCCCTTGCCACCATCTTGTGGGTAGTGTGGTAGAAACCTGTTTTGCAGGGGCGGCAATTAAACGCGGACTTTAGGTAATTGCACCAGGGCTTGGCATCTATTCCCCGTTGAGGATTTCAATCAGATGTTTTTTTTATTTTCATTATTACAGTAGGCACAGCTTGTTGTCCACAGTTTAGGACCAGGTGTTCACATGTAGACTCGCCAATAATATGAAAGGACCCGCCTCTTAAAGGCACACATCAAACTTAGAGACACTATAAGAAGTACAGTATTTTCCATATGTTTTATGCTTGCAATTTTTCTTTGTGCTCAAATATATTTACAATGTGTAAAAGTGCGTTTTAATAAGTTTGTTTGAAGTGGGTGGACCATTTAAAAATGATGTTGTCACTGGTGAGGCAGGACTTGATAGTCATGTGGCACATGGACGCGTCAGCAAACACAAATACCCACTGAGTCAAATTCACCAAGCAACCAATTATATGCCGCTTATCAGAAGCTATCGCTAATCTTTGCATCCAGATAATCTCAACGCAGCTCTGCTTACCTTTTGGCTTTGACACAATAGCAGGGGGACACATCCATGGGTGATGTGGGTGTTTCTGAGTGCTTGTGCCTCTGGATGGTAGTGCTTTAGCCAATCGTATTTGGCAGCCATCACTTGAAAGTGGTTCTGGATCTTTGTCTAGCCTAGCTGATGTTGTCAAGGGTGGAGAAACTCTAGTGTTGGGGAAATTAGCGTTTTTTAATATAGGTTTTAAATAGTTCATTAGTTTTCTGCAGCACCACCGCCTCTGTCCGGATCGGTTTGTACTTGTACTCATTTGTCCCATTGTCTCCTCCACGACCAGTACAACATTCGCCGCAATCAGCTGTTAACTCGAAGCATGCTGATATCTGTGTGGCATCACGGCCACCTCAGCAGCAACCCTTTCCTCGGAGAGGTGGAGATCGCTCTGGACTGCTATGACCTGCAATGCCCGCAGGAGGAATGCATGCCCCTCATGACAAAAGTAAACCGTTTGAATTACTTAAGTAATCAGCACTTTATCACTGGGTGGCTCTTCAGTCTTGTATATACAGTATCTGTTTGTTTGTTTGTTTGTTTTTTAATGGACACAAGACCCATTTTGACATTTGACAATTGATCGCATTACAAATACTTTAAATGGCTTTCACCATCAAATTTTGATGACTTTACATAGAGTACAGTGATGGCTAGTGATACCTATACTACGCCCAGCAGGCCCGCACGGGCACACCAGAAATAGCAACACAGTTGATACAGTGTGACAGTTTAATTATATTTATGTCAATTACTGTAGGCTTTTCTTTAAAAGTCCAATATTAAGGAGTGCTATTTTTCATCATACGTATTACAATATTTTTGGCTGCAATGGATTACTGGCATTTCCATTTAATACACCCACACTATAATTACGAGCATGGTCACAGAATGAATTAGTCGGTTCTCAAGTCACCACTGCTTTAGGAATTTGTCATCCATTTAATACATTTGGAAAATATCTGCAGTGTCGGTAAGGGTTGGATACGACTTGTACTTCTGCTGTCATGGTAGAAAGAAATGAGCGTAATACATGTAACGTTGTCCATTCAAGGCCCCGTGCTGCATACCAGCGTCGGCCTTCACTCAATTCAAAGGAGAGCTGGTGATCTCCTTGAAGTATGTCACCCCTAAAGGCCCTCAAATGCAGAAAACCAAAGGTAATGCTACAGTATGAGGAGAGCTGATTTATAGTCACGCTTTGCTGCTCTTGAACTCAAAATTCTGTCTCCCTCCTCCAGGCAAAAAAGTAGTGGAGGTGCAAGGTGGGGAGCTCCACATCTTGATTAAGGAGGCCAAGAATTTGATGGCCATGAAGGGCGGAGGAGGCACGTCTGATAGCTTTGTGAAAGGGTAAGACGGAAACCAAACTCCAAGGCGTTCCTACAGTATAAACAGTTTTTGAAGACCCTTTTTTTTCGCTGCGGATTCACAGCTACTTGTTCCCGTGTAAGTCCAAGAACACCAAGAGAAAGACGCCCGTCGTGAAGAAGAACCTGAATCCTCACTACGGCCACACGTTTGTCTACAAGGCCCTGACGCTGGATCAGCTGAGGACCATGTGTCTGGAACTGACCGTGTGGGACAGAGAGCCCCTGTTGAGCAATGAATTCCTCGGAGGAGTGCGCCTCAGCTCCGGCGAAGGTAAAACGCTGACCACAAATCCAACTGGACTTTACTACGGGCGCATCGCAGTCATTTGGAATCTTGTAAATAACTTCATTTAATCAATATTCACTACGTTCGCAAACCTTCGCCGCTCCGTGGGATACTGGCTTTAGTTCACTTCAGTGCTGTGGTGCATTGAGATATGAAAGACTGGACTTCATTTTTTTGGAGATACAAAGCAGTGCGGACTTGCGGTGTGACCACTCACACGCTTCACAGTACGTCGCACTTGGGCAAATGGTGAATAATTCTTCCCAAAACAGGCTTCAAGCTGTTTTGTGCCACTCACAGTTGATGTTGACAGTCAAGTTAAACATAAAACAAAAAGGGAATTTTACACTGTATATTTAAAACCTCCACATCGCTTTGCCTTAGGAAAGTCTGTTATCTTAATGCTAACAAACAATGTAAAACGTCATCGGCACGCTTATGGTTAGCATCGATAGGTGTGGTTTTACAGACAGATCGGTGAACACAAACAGTAGAGCAACACATGAGACAAAACAACACGATCGGTGAACACAAACAGTAGAGCAACACATGAGACAAAACAACACTGAGGCTTATATTCTTTCCTTCTATGAAAAATGACTAAGGCTAGGTGTACACCGCAGGCAAATGCGACCCAGATCTGATTTTATGCCCATATGCGTCCTGTACCGTTCTATTTATTTATTTATTTATTTATTTTTATGACAGTCTGAACGGCTCAATTCCGATTTCAATGGCCGCTTTCAAATGTGGTCCTACATCGGATATGTATCGGATTTTTTGCAATGCGACCGCAGTCTGAACGGCCAGGCTAGTTAGTTCATGGGATAATCTTAACAGATATTCCTGTAGTGTGTTCGACTGATCTGGGTCGCTCGGAGGGACAGTTGGGCCACTCCGATCTCAAATCGGGGATATTCGGCATGTTGGGTTGTTTTGGCCCAATTTCTCGCTGTTTGTAGTGTGGATTACGGACAAAGTCTCAAAGTCTGCCAACAATTTTAAAATCTTGCTGCGTAAACCGGTCCTAAGTTGATGCATAAGGTAAGTTAGTCGGGTAAAAAATACAAATACTTTTTTTTTAAAAGCACCAAAAAAACACCTTTGGTGCTCATCTGAGAACCACACCAAAGTTGTACATGCTCCCCTAACTTAATGGTCCCCTTTTAGGCACTGTCCAAATGGGTAATGAGCAAGTGGAAATGGATTCCGTTGGAGAAGAGGTCAGTCTGTGGCAGAAGATGATGCAGTACCCAGACTCCTGGGCAGAGGGCACTCTTCCATTGCGCACCACCATGAGGAAGAAGCGGCACAAATGAGGATGCCTGGATCTTAAGAGGAGAATGGGGGAAAATGAAGGGTCAGAAACAGTTTGATCACATTAGATGTTTATTTTGCAAGAACAGAAACTCACCTAGCAACATGACGGGACACGCAGCTGATCGGCTGCGATTAGAAACTCGTTTCCCCACTCATTGGGCTCAAGTTTCGACATGTTTTTTTTTATGAGTCATGTGCCAAAGAATGCTCAAATTATGGAGTTATTTTAGGACCACTCACGCTTGTATTGTTTTTAACTATAGCTACACAGCACAGAAATGGTGTCATAAAGAGTCATGATGTGTGAAAGCAAATATACAACAAATTTTGCTTATTGAAATATTTGATATGGCTATTGCTGTTTATTGTCACTATTGTAACAAAAACATTTGTTGCAGATTCTTATGACATTTTTTATTCCTACGGTTACCTAGAAGTTGCCTCGACTATCCTGTTTAGCCAATAAATAATGACAAAACATGAATTGTTTCATTTCACTCCTCATTATCTCATCTGACCTCGCATAAGAGCAGCAGTTGTACTTTGGTGTATGTATGAAAAACATTCACATCAAAGGTGGGTAGAGTAGCCACAAAATATATTTGAGTACTGTTGCTTTAAAATATGACAAGTGAAAGTAAAAAGTAGTCATCCAAATCATTACTGTACTTGCCAAAGCGTAAGTACCCAATGAACAAACTACTTCAGTCACTGCTGAGTAACTTTGGATTTTAAATTATTTTCTAATCAAAGTATGAATGTCAACTAGTGGAAACTATCAAATGGGCATGTGCAAATTTGGATATTGCCCAACTATCACTTTAAACAATTGAATCTTTATAAAATAGCACATTGAGACAAGTTCAACCACAACAAATTGTCTTCCACAACAAATTCACTTTTGTTCTAATGAAACGGCACAATCGGCTGAGCGGGTAGAGATTAAATAGCTGTTCTTTGTCTTTACAATTTAATGAAAAGTAGTCACTTACAAAACCTTGCTTGTGTGAGGCGGCAGAGACTATGTGTGTGTGTGGTCATGTGACTACCTGTTAGTTCAATTGGATTGGCGAAACTATTTGGCAGCACCCAAGGCAAAAAGTCTCTGACGAATGAAAATGCATGAGCAGGAATACAATGATAGAAGTAGCGAGTGGATTGTAGCTCAATGTAAAAGTACAGTTTCATTTTAGTAAAATACTTAAAAGTAAGAAATATGTTGCATTGAAACTACTTTAATGAGTAGAATTTATCCCAAAAAGCTTAAAAGAGGAAAGTCAACGCAAATTTTTTTTTCAAGAGTATGTTCCATGCAAGCTTCTAGTTGAAACAGGGCATTCTGATGAATATTGCGTTTGTGGGGTATGTGTTAATGCACTCGTTTTTAGCCATCTCTGAGGGCGGCCATTTTGTCTTCTGTCGACTGAAAATGACATCACAACTGCTCACAATAACCAATCACGGCTCAGATTCAGAAGACAGGTCAACCGCTATTGGTCATTGTGAGCAGTTGTGATGTCATTTTCAGTCGACGGAAGACAAAATGGCCGCCCCCAGAGATGGCTAAAAACGAGTGCATTTTGCTGCTTAACTTGTATTCCACAAACGCAAAATGAATCAGAATGCCATGTTTCATCTAGTGGGCCTGCTGGGAACATATTCTTGAAAAAAATATGTTCGAGTTGACTTCCGCTTTAAGTGAATGTAACAGAGTTAATGTAGTGCATTACTAGTACTGATGATGAGAATGTGTTTTGTGCTCTATTTTGTCTCTACTGGTGATATCAAAAGCACTGAAGACTGAAAAGTTAAATGTAACTTTCCTCCCGAGTCCATCCGGGCTTCCTAGGCCCGTCTTATCATCGCATGCCCCTTGGCCCTTGCGCTGGCGACTTTATTACTCTCCCACTCTTTTTTTTTTTATTTTTTTTTTAAATGTTATTTTATGACTCGCATAAGTCCCAGTGGAGCTCCAGCTTCTCCCTCTCCTCTTCGTCCAGCAAGAAGCTGTCAATGTAGGAGAAGAGCTCCTCCGACGCCATGGGGGTGATGAAGCGCTCCCGATCCAGCCCGAGCTTGTCCACCAGCACCATGCTGAAGTATTGCCTGGAGATCCGGAATGTGAGCCTGTGGGGAAAATCGTTACAATCCAGTTGAAATCCCCTATTGGTCGGTATTGTACACTGAGTCAGATGTGGAATTCCTGTGTGTGAGTGTGTTTTGTGGGAAACTCAATGAAAGCATTTTCCAGTCTGGATAATTGAGCTGTGCCTTCATACATATTGGACCTCCCAGTGGAAAATCTACTGTATATATTTGCCTCTACTTAGATGAATGAGTGTCTGTCTGCTGTGATTCTGTTATATTTGGGGCTCTGTTGATTGAATTTGCACATTCACTTTTTTTTTTTTTTTTTTTAATCTATCCTGTTATTTTCTGAAAATCTCATCAGATTGCTTTTTCTGCGCTAAGGTATGATGGCAATAAGATTGAGTGTGTGTGTGTAAAAGTACTGTGAGAGAGATTGTAAGTGCATGTGTGTGCGAGGAGTTGGAGCAAGTGAGTGAATGAGATATGAGTGAGTCTCTGTGAGATTGTGTGAGGGAGTGCATGTATCCATGTTACTAAAAAGTTTCTTGTCTGTCCAGAGAAACCGCATCTCAGCATTTTAGTGTGAAGACACTTCCCGCGTCAGAGTGAGTGGAACCCATTTGAATCTCGACTTTACCTCAATTCGTCAACAACTAGCGAGGTCAAGTTGTTGTCCTTGATGCGTCCCGTCTCTTGTGGCGGCGAGCCCAGCAGCTCGATCAGCGTCACGTGGCGCAGCTGTAATCCGCAGTCTGCTTTCTGGGGGCGGGACGAAAGCAGAGGGATCCGTGAGCGTCTTTGCGAGGGGCTTGTGATGCTTTCGAAGTTCTCCTCACTTGTATCATGATGTTCTGCAGCTGGTACTCTGGGTCGGCAATGTTGGGCGCAGACAGGATGAGAAGTCTCCTCTTCTGGAAAAATTGACGCAGCAGAGCCGACGCTGTTTTCACGTCTGACTCGATCTCCATGGCTAAAACGCACAATACCACTGTCACTGTCAATAGTGGCCAGGGAAAGATGATTGATGCACTTTGCCTCATTTCTGCCAATGGGTATAAATTTCTTCTAATGACCCAAGACAGTGCAATTGAGGAATGACCTTTAATTAAGTGGCGGCCACTATGGTATTAATTACGGCCCGACCAATAGGGACTTTTTTTTTTTTTTTTAGGCCAATCCCGATTCTGATATTGTGCAGAAAAAAACGAATAAAGTCACTTTGTGTTTTGGGGTGAACACTTCCATCAGCAAAGATAAGAATTATGGGCAGGTGGCTAATAACATTCAGGTGTGTCTAGGAGATTTTTATACTGTTTAGCCACAAGGTGGCTAAAAAGTTTCAGAACCCAGAGCCAACCCTGCTAATGTCGACAACAAGTGCGAGAGAAAACTGATGGCTGGGGTGTTGTTTGCCTCTTGCCCAAAGTCAGCTGGAAAAGGCTCTAGCTCACTCATGACCCTAATGAGGACAAGCACTATCGAAAATGGATGGATGGTATTGCTGAATGCAATAATCCCACCGTTTGTGTATTTCGTACTCACGAACGCACTCCACAGGCCCATCACTCCAGCTGCGGTCGAACTGGCAAACCCGACTGGACACGCCCCTGCGCTCGTAGCCGCCGTCGCAGTGGTACTCGCACGCGGCGCCGTAGTTGGTGACGTCGGAGGAGCAGGTGAGGGAACCGTGCAAAGGTGGAGACAGGGTGGAGCACCTCCTCACTGGAAGGAAGGGACACAGGTGTTATTGAGTGATTCGTACCCAATGTGCCGAATTTCACTTAAGTGGGTCAAAATAATTGACTCACTATGGAAACCATATCTTTGTCATCTATGTCAATGATGTATAGTGAGTGGCAGAAGAATTGAATGCTCTTCCACTAGATGGCAGACGGTACAATGAACCTGTGTTTCTGTGCCTTGAAATAAGTTTAATTTGTTCCGTGTCAATAAGGTGATTTTAGGCAGTTTTACCATCTTAACTAATCAATTGCTACTAATCAAGCCATACATGTTACTATGGCCCTTTAAAGGGGAAGTCAACCCAAACATATTTTTTTCAAGAATATGTTCTATTCAGGCACACCGGGCATTCTGATTAATATTGTAATTGTGGATTATGAGTTAAACAGCAAAATAAACTGGTTTTTAACCGTTTTGTCACTGCTGTCCACTGAAAATTTTTAAACATGGAGTTCTCTTTGTTTAATGTTTAGTTTTACAGTTATCTCAATACACTTCTTGAAGCTTCTATGTTGAAGAATATTTCCCAATTATACAGTATCTGCCAAACTGCCGCTTGTGTAATGAGTTGCGGCACTTTCCACTGTGCAGCACTCGTACGTGTCTCAAGCTTGCAAGCCAAAGTAAAAAAATCCGCTTGCATCTCAAAAAACGAGGTGTGGAGTCTGCTCACCTTCAACACGGACGATGAACTTGCAGGCGGCTCTGTTTCTGGCTTGGTCGTACACTTTGTAGCGAATTATGTTGGCTCCCTCCTTAAAGTCAGTGCCGGGCTGCTGGCCCACTAGGATCACGCTACAAAGGCAACAAAGATGAACTTGTCTTTCCATTTGAAACGGGCAAAAATGCTCCTAAAGTTAAACAGAGACATACTCAAGCATTTTATCAGCTGAGTCCGTGGCAACTGGTGCATCCCAAGTCACCCTGGCAGTCAGTTTTCCAGGTTCTGCCACTTTGATTCTGGATAGTGGACACCTGATTTTGGGCGGTTCTGTATCTGAAATCATTTGGAGATCCACAACACATTTTATGGACAACTGTCCTCTCATTATAGGCAAATGTACAGTAATACCAAGTTTATTGCGGGGCTTACATTCCACACCACCCCGCAGCAGATGAAGTCCGCTAAATAGTGACCACATCAGTATATTTCAAAGCTTTATGCATAATACCAATCAATACTATGCATGTGAGGTGCCAGATGCCAGTTGTCCATCCCTGTCCTAGCAATTAAACAAATATAGGGTGAGGTTACAATTAGCATGGGGCGAACATAGAAGTGAAAAAACATGTACAGTACCGGTATTTTTCTTACATTTAACTGGGTAGGTGAATGTATTTATTCTTTACTTTGTTAGGACAATAGTCTTGCCTCCCCGGTCCCCAGTTTCAAAACCACCGCTTCAAGGAAACACGAAGCCTGAGTGACTGCAGCTTTGGATTCCATTAGCAGCGTGGGAGGAAATATGTTTATTTTGGTGAAAGTGAGCCTCTAGAGAGCTGAGCTTGTGAAGAAAAAAACCATCACAAGTCAGCAAAGCAGATGGATTGACTTTAGCTCCATTTTACGACTGCAGACTGAAGCTACCAAAGCTAATGAAATTCTTCATCGCTCAAAGTGCGTTTTTTTTTTCAGTGTGCATCTTCTGGACAGTGAACTTGAGTATTTGTATTTATTTTTCGAATGACTTTTCACTCTTTAAGATTTGTTGCACGGCACTTGGATTATTGGTGTGTATTGCGGGGACGACAGCGTCCTGGTGCAAGCTTTTGGAAGTGCTTGCCTACCAGCCGATTCAGAAGTAACAGGGAGGCTTTTACCACTCGTTGGTCAACTTCTATTAACACTCTAAAATCACTCCACCAACCCCGATTTTATTGAATGCATGTTATGACATTACGGCGATGCCGCTTTTTTCGATTCAAGAGCGCATCGCAACATTGCAAGTCATTCTGTCCTCTGGCCTTCATATCAAATGAATGAAACTGCCGGTGGTGTGCGCGCGTTGCTAAGTGCAGTGTGAAAAGGCCTAAACCCCCCACATTTGAAAACAGCTATCTATACTTTCTACTCCTTATTTTGTTAAGAAGCTTGCTACTTTTATTTTTATCACCACCAATGACAATGCGACTAAATAGCGTGAGGTAAAGTCAACGAGCGCTAAAATTATTAATTGAATGACTTGAAATAATTGGATTAATGATAATAAGTAGGATTTGCCATCCATTTTCCAATTCGCTTATCCTCACAAGGGTCACGGGCGTGCTGGAGCCTATCCCAGCTGGCTTCAGGCAGTAGGCGGGTTACACCCTGAACGCGTTGCCGGCCAATCGCAGGGCACACAGGAACAAACAAACATCAGCACTCACAATCACACCTAGGGGCAATTTAGAGTGTCCAATCAACCTACCATGCATGTTTTTGGAATGTGGGAGGAAAGCGGAGTACCCGGAGAAAACCCACGCAGGCACGGGGAGGACATGCAAACTCCACACAGGAAGGTATAATTTACCATTAAACTTTATTTTTGCTTTTGTATTCAGCAAAATTTGAATTATGATAGAGACAATGTCGCTGCTGTGACAACTGTGCCACAACTTAGACCTGCTCCAAGCTGGTCTAAAGTCTAATTGACTTTCAATCACCAAACTGTCAGGTGCACCGGGGCGTGTCAAGAGAAAACACACTGGGTCCGCCAGAACAGCTAGCATGGTGGTCTTCTTGCGTATATATTGATTGTCTCCTAAGTTCCTGGCCCCATACCTTTAATGGAGTTATAAAAGTTCACGTGGGTCAGCTCACCCACATGAGCCCAGTCCACATTTGGTCAGTTCACCAGATTGTGGGTTTGCTTCATTCAACTTCAGTGTCACAGCAGACTCCATCCCACCCATCCATCCGTAACCTGAACCGCTTATCCTCACGGTGGTATTGTTGGATTTTTGCTTATTGTGGCAAATTTCCCCTCTAGTACTTAAAGCGGAAGTCAACCCAAACATATTTTTTTCAAGAACATGTTCCCACCGGGCCCACTAGTTGAAACACGGCATTCTGATTAATTTTGTGTTTGTGGAGTATAAATTAAGCAGTAATATGCACTCGTTTTTAGCCATCTCCGGGGGCGGCCATTTTCTCTTCTGTCGACTGAAAATGACATCACAACCGCTCACAACGACCAATCACGGCTGACCTGTTCTCTGAATCTGAGCCGTGATTGGTCCTTGTGAGCAGTTGTGACGTCATTTTGAGTCGACAGAAGACAAAATGGCCGCCCCCGGAGATGGCTAAAAACGAGTGGATTAACACTTATTCCACAAACGCAATGTTTATCAGAATGCCCTGTTTCAACTAGTGGGCTTGCATAGAACATATTCTTGCGTTGACTTGCGCTTTAAGTATGCTTCATTAAACTTCAATGTCACAGCAGACTCATGGTTGGATTATTGCATCTTATTGCAGCAAATTTCCTCATCAGTGCATTTACGGTATATTTCAGAGTCTGTACTTTTTTTTACTTCATGACAGAAGTTGAATCAGTACTTCTTACCTGGTACACTTACCAGAGTCTTTTTTTGACCCAAGTACTCGGACTTGTACTTAAGCACAGAGTGTGAGTATTTTTGCCACCTCTGCTTCTGAAGAGTACCTGAGCAAATGGGCTGCGCCCCGCTCCATTTCCCCCCGTGCTGACACGTGCGGGTGTGCTCCCCCTCGATGCGATGGCCGGGGGTGCAGGTGAAGTCGCACCTGGAGTCCACCACGAAGCCCTGAGTGCATGTGTATCTGCCGTGCGGAATGAGGGGCAGCACGCCGCATCGCATCTCTGCAGAAAAAAGGAAAATCGGCATGGCACTCTGATGGAACGATTGTGTCCGTGCTGCAGTCCCCTCCAAAAACATCAGAACGGCAAGGACAATTCCTTTGTTTTTATGGTAAACTGAAGTGAAGACATTTGGCTTTAGGATGAAAAAAGATGAATATGAGACTAAAGGTCAGAAGAGCAGCTTTGATTTCCTAATATTCATATCTAGATGTGTTAAACAACCCAGGACAGCGCACCTTTTGTTTGGAGCCCGTCATTTTTCAAAGCGGGAGTCAACACAAGCATATTTTTTTTCAAGAATATGTTCCCAGCGGGCCCACTAGTTGAAACGTTTTGCGTTTGTGGAATATAAATTAAGTAGCAAAATGCACTTGTTTTTAGCCATCTCCGGGGTCGGCCATTTTGTCTTCTGTCGACTGAAAATGACATCACAACTACTTACAACGACCAATCGCAGCTGACCTGTTCTCTGAATCTGAGCCGTGATTGGTCGTTGTGAGTAGTTGTGATGTCATTTTCAGTCGACAGAAGACAAAATGGCCGCCCCCGGAGATGGCTTAAAAACGAGTGGATTAACACTTATTCCACAAACGCAATATTTATCAGAATGCCCTGTTTCAACTAGTGGGCTTGCATAAAACATATTTTTGAAAAAAATATGTTTGCGTTGACTTCCGCTTTAAATGAGCAAAAGCGTTGGAACAGACATTGTTACATCAGTGGCATTCTCCCTTTGAACTGCTTTTCCAGGCCTTTACTGCAGCCTCTTTCAGTTCTCTCTGGGTTTTCTCACTCCAGTCCCCTTTTCAGGAGGGGATATGCTTGCTCTTTTGGGTTATGGTCATCATCAATAAAGAAAGACTCATGCCGAGGACCTGATTTGAGGATCATAAGCAGATCTTTTCTTTCTCCATACTTTGGCCTTTTTTGATTACTTTGGTAGAGGTTCATCTTGGTCTCATCCGTCCATAAAACTTTGTTCCAAAACGTTTGTGGCTTATTTCTGTAGTTCTTTGCAAAATCCAATCTTGACTTCCAATTGTTTTTTTTCTGATGAGTGGTTAGCATCTTGTGGTAAAGCCTGTATATTTTTTCTCTCAAAGTCTTCTTGGAACAGTGGATTGTGATACTTTCACCTCTGCCCTGTGGAGCTTGGCAGTGATGTCACTGACTGTTGTCTTTGAGTGTTTGTTCACAGCTTTATCAATATTTCTGTCATCAACTCCTGTTGATACCTTTGGCCAACCTGTTTGATATCTGCTGCTCAGTACACGAGTAGTTTCTTTCTTTTTCAGGACATTCCAAATTGTTGTATTGGCTATATGCCCAATGTTTGTGAAATAGCTCTGAAATTTCCCCTTTCAATTTCTTATGATTTGCTTTTCTCCCATCGACAGCTCACCGGTCTTCACGTTTGCTTGACACCAAATGCAGTTTTCACAGATGAAAGCCTAAGCCAAAATCAAGCAGTATCTAACGTTTAAGAAATCAATCTAAAAGAGAACATCTGAGCAACTAGAAACATCCATCAATCACTTGTTGCAATAGTTTTGCTCATTTAAAAAGTGGGTTCAAACAAAAGCTGCTCTGCCCTGAGTTGATTAACACATCTAGATGTAAAAACAATCAAATAAAAGCTGGAATTCATATTCTTTTGACCTGAAAACCCAAATGTCTTGAGCAGGGGTGTTCAATCCTGTTTCTCAAGGGCTGGTTCCCTGGATGTTTTCCATCTCCCTCTGCTGCAACACACCTGATTCAAATAATCAGGCTGATTATTCCGCTTCTGTAGACCTTGCTGATTATCTGATCATTTGAATCAGGTGTGTTGCAGCACGGAGAGATGGAAAACATCCAGGAAACCAATACTCAAGGAACAGGATTGAAGACCCCCTGGTCTTCAGTATACAACCAAAACAAAGGAACCAAAACCTTTCCGTTCCAATACATTTGGAGGGACTCTGTATGCATGATGTTGATGCTTTATGATCCTCTCCATTTTCTTCCAACAAACCCTTTTTATAGCGTGGCATCAATTCTTTGTAGTTTCACTGTTCATAGTAGGGCTTTGTCCCAAGCCATCACGAATAAAAAGGCTTATTGACTGTAATGCCTTCACATGTGGGAAATAAAAGCTACAATCGCCAATTCACTTTTCAGACTACATATCCCCCGCAATGACTCGGGGGCTGACACATTACTTAACTGTGATATTTTTTTTTGAACAGCAACTTCCACTCACTGCGGCAGACGGCGGTTCCTGACCAGCGGCGGTTGGCGAGACACTGGATGGAGCTCCGGCCAATCAGGCGGTAGCCTCGGTCGCAGCTCATGTTGCAGCGGGTGCCCTGGGTGGTCCGGTACGCTCGGCCTCGTGGGGAGTGGCAGGACAGTTCCCCATTGACGAGACGTGGAGAGCGACACCAGTGAAGTTCTGATGGGGAGGAGAAGATATGTGGAACGTGTGTACTTTATGTACAAAATAGGGGAGACCGGTGACATTCGTCACACAGGTCACGCTTGCAAATGCTCCGGGAACAACAAGCCCCTGATTCACCTTGCACACGCTTAGGTTAGTCCACATGTGAAAAAGTAGTGTGTAAGACACACAAAACAATCATTTGAGCTAAGACAGTTTTTTTTTTTTTGGTTCAAATTATTTTTTTCATTATACAGTATAGCAAAAGTGTCAAACTCAAGGTGTGGGGACCAGATCGAGCCCACAACATCATTTTGTGTGGCCCGCTAAGGCAAACCATGTATGTCGACTTCATATTTCTTGCCAATTGTCGACACTTTTAACACTGAGATATGAGATATTGCAAGAGTTGTTTCTTTACCAATCCTCCCTTTAAAATAAATTGAAAAATAGTTGAACACGCTTCTGATTTCAAAACTAGTTAGGGCTGACGGCTATGTTTTAAAATGTTTAATGTTATTTATTTATTTTTTTATTTCTCACACTTTTTTTGACATGCATCCTAATTCCACACAATTCATCCGATTCAAATCATGCTGCAGCATGTTCCAAAAATTCACACCATAGGGGCTGGTATTTTTCTCATTCCAAATATTCACAGTTCTCCCAAAATTCAAAAATGTTGACCCGAAAATTCCCCATTCATTCCCAATGTGGTAGAGTTTACCAATCACTCCAATGGCACATTCAATATTACACATTTACATCATTACCATTTGAAATTTAAATCATTCCGTCCATTCAAATTACTTTGGGAATGATTTTCAACTTGCCAAAAACTCCTGCTGACCAAAAATTCTATATTTTGACCATTACATTGCCCACATAATTACCCTATTTATTCCATTCCAGTGACACTTTCAACAAAACAGATTCACATTGTTCCCATTTGAAATTCAAACCATTCATCTCATTCAATCACACGCCAAAAATTCAGATATACCAACAATTCTACATTTTTCCAATTAAAGTTCCCACACAAACAATTTGTAAACATATTTTGAATATCAAATAAAATGCTTGACAGGCTTAGCTGTGGCTACACATATTTCAGATGGGGCTATAGCACCCCCTAGCCCGATGTGGCGCCATCCCTGGTTCACATCGGCTCTCCAAGGGATGCCAATTAACAAAATTGAGTTTGACACCCCTTTTATATGGCCAGCTTTGTCGTTGAACTCATCAAACCAATATCACGTTGGTTAGGTGTCTGTTTAGCTATATTTCATTGACATTGTTTGTGGTTATGTTTTAACCGTTAGCTTAAAGCCAAGCAAGCTCATTGCTAATGCAATCGGGGACAGTTGTAACATTTATCAAATTATACAATTTACCACAAGCTAAATTTGAGTTGAACGCATCAGTTCAAATTAGATTTGTATTGGAATTACAATTGGGCAAGCAATCCAGCCATGAGTTTGTATCTTTCCAAATAACTGATGATCCAGGTCCAGCTCTACCAACGAAGCAAGCTTGTGCACCAAGCCTCTGCCCCAGTCATCCCCTGAACGTACATCAGCTATGAAAGAAGCCACTCAAAAAGCCACGGACTACTGAAGAAACTGAACTTCAGACCAACAGTTGTTCGACCCTTACCAAAAGCCAGACAACAGAAACTCCCCTTTAACAAAAAGGAAGAGGAGTTCTGAAAAGGTGAAACAGAAAATAAGCTTGCCTAAGATATCAGATTGGTTAGGTTAGTGCACAGTGGCACATTTGGTACATTTTTATTCTTATAAATATTCACATGTTAGCGTGTTTTAACTCTGCCGAATCACAGCAAAGACAGAGAAATAAATGTTACAATTGTCCCAGTCTCACCTACTGTACATGCTAATATGAAGCACATGGCAACATTTTATATCCATATTAATTATATTTGCATACCCGTCACAACGTATTAATAACACTCCTATTACAGTATACAGTATGTATTATCTCCAGCATATACAGTATGTAAACTTGAAACATCCAGACTGATAGTGATGATTCCTCAAATAGTGGTGTGGGAGTTTATTAGTTTATTTACTCAGCTTCAGAATATTAAGTAATTAGTGAGGCAAGGTGTTTATTCTTACAAATAAACTTTTGTAATGAAGTTATTAATAGTTTTATATTCGGGTGTTGTTATGTAGGTATATTGTAACGATTTACCGGTATTCTGTGCATGTGTGTGCGTGCATGTGTGTGCGTGCATGTGTGTGCGCGCGCGCGTGTGTGTGTGTGTGTATGGCCCATGTCAGGCGTGCATTATTTCCATACATACTGGTGTAGTCCAGATGAAGCTCATCCTCCTCCTCTACAACATCATCGTAGACGCCATCCTCTGTGGTCCCACACACAGCTGGAACAAGGAAAAAAAAAACATGGGAAAAGGCTGTAATAAACCCCTAATTAAACTGGGTAGGCCAATTGTAAAATGGTATTTTCTAGTAAATGAAGCACAGCAAATGGTTGTTTTTTACTTCGACTTGATCCTGCTTGTATTATCAGGGTGTTGGGCAAGGTTTTGTATATTTGTACATTTTAATTTCATGAAACCTTGACTGTGGATGGTATGATAAACAATGACTTGTCATTTACAGAGTGGGTTATGATCCATGTAAATGCTCACGTGTACACATATGCATTCTGGCCACCCCACTGAAAATTTTCTGGCTACACCCCTGCCAACAAAATCACATCTTCACTTTCATTTCTTTTTAAAAACTGCTTCGCAATTATTATTGTTTTTGTTATACTTCTATAATACCGAATTCCAAATGTTGTTTTCCCAAAGTGGGAGTGGGGTCTTAAAAATATGAACCACATCTGTATCTAATGCAGATGTTATTACTACTAAAGACTGCCAAGACATTTGACTGACTTATCTGAGAGACCATGCCAGACCATATTGACAGGGACATAAGTAAATTCTTCATTATTATAATCATAAGAGCTTCACTGACTCACCTGTGAGATATAACAAGAACAAAAAGAGCACCGGGAGACGGGTCATAGTCAAACCTCTGCTTGGTAAAAGAGGATGACACTGCTGGGAGGGAAAAAGTTGTACGCAGCTTCTTGTTGGCGTCCCAAGTCAGACTCTCAACAACGGCACATTCCACAAAACCTTGACAAGTGACAGTAAAACGACTTTTAAAATGCCCCACGGGTATATCTCCGGTGGGAAATGAGAGCTTGTTTGTCTTGTCTCAGGAGCGCTCAGCCAAAAAGATCTTCGTTACTTCAGTGGCGAGTACAAATCCGCTTGGGGGCGCTGTTGTCTCTTGTTACTCAATGACGTTACAGCGCGTCGATAAGGGTTAGAGAAAAGAAAGTTATCATTGAAATCATTAAAGTGTTTGTTTTTGTGTGTTAATGTTTAAATATACATTTTCACACAGTAATTTACTGAATTCTTGATGGTTCGTCGAGTGATTATCTGACAATCATGTACAGAAACTAACGAGCACTCAAAAGGGAGTTTGAGAACTTTCAGAATAAAATACAGAAAGTTTGCTCATTCATGTTTGTTGCATTGTTTTAATTAGTATTGCTAGTTGATTTCAAAACGTAAGAGTTTTCCGTGAACTACCGGGATAAAATTCATCAATAAAAATTGAGTGCGCTCAGTTTGCCATTGATCTCGTCATTTACTTTATTAAAAAAATAAAATAAATAAAAAAACAGAGGAAAATGTTGAGCGATGGGACATAACTTGACACTGCCCTGAGTATAAAGGGTTCTTATGCTGCTTAGGTAGCAACTAACCGCAGTTTTTTTGCATCTTTGGTATAAAACACAAAATTAGTGCAGATGTATCTCAATGAAAACAATTTGTCAGAATTTCTTTCAAAGCTATTTTTTCAACTGACCCTTAATTTTTATATGGTAAATTTATTATTACATGCTTCACATTTGCTATTTTATTGTGAAAGCGGCACCAGTGAGCAACAACTTTAAACATAGTTGCGAACTTGATATTTTTCAACTGTTATTAATTCCCTTTTTTTGCTGTCGTTGATTCCCTTGGGAAAGGTAATCTGGACAGTGACGTCACTTCCCTCTTGAGCTTGCCTAGAACGAACCTCCCCCCCCACCACCACCACCACCAACTTTTTCTTCTCTTGGGGGCTGCTTTGTAGTGAGCTTTTTTTCTTTATACTTCACTGCGAAACGAAAGAAGCCGAACATGTCACCGCCTTCACGTCGGCTTCAAACGAAGCCGGTCATCACATGCCTGAAGACCTTCCTCATCTCCTACAGTCTTATTTTCTGGGTGAGCTGCGACCATGTCGATGTGGAGGAAGGGGGGGGGGGGGGGTCAGGACAACAAGCCTACAGCAACAATGGGCTACAAAGATGCTAACAAGGACCTTATTCGTTGTAAAGTTATAAAATATAACTATAAAAGTAAAGATTTATGTGATGCTCGTCCAAAAACTAAGGTGACTTTGTCGCATTTATTTGAGAGCACAGCCGCCGGCGATTAATCAAAGACGAGATTTAAAACGTGATGACGTCGCTGATTACGCACACGTTCCAATGTTTATAATGGCACCAAGTAGAAAAAGTAAATAAAAAATTTAACTGATTTAGAAAATTTAAAGTAGATTTATGTCAAACAACAGTGCTTGATTTAAAGAGACTATAGCAGTGGTTGTTGACGTTACTGGTGCGACCGAACACTGCAAGTTTGCGCATTCACTGAACCTATCGAAATTGAAAAATACAGTTGTTTTGTTTTTTCAAACTCAAACCAGGTATCCGTTTTATTAGGGCACAAACCGAACCATGTATCAGTTGCGCACAAAATAATACACAAAAAACACATACATTTGACCCCCCCCAAAAAAACTCGATGAAGATATACTGCAAATAATTGGCACATTTGAGGTCATTTATAACCTCGCTCTCTTTCAAAAACATTCTGTACACTGTATCACCCGGTAGTACTTTATATACTTACTGACTTGTTCACACCACACTTGCAGAATTTTGTGAATTAGTTAAAGTAAACGTTTAAAAGACAGCGAGTCAAAGTGTTTACTAAGTGTGCAACGTTAATTATACCTAAATAAACTGCCTCTAATCTGAAGTTTGGGAGAAATTAAGAAATAGGTGACTCCATGAATAACGCCCCTTGGTAATGAGCAGAATGGCCGCGCCCCCTACCGTTCTATCCTTGTTCGGCCGGAATCACGCGAGGGACCGATTCCAAACTCTCCATTGGAAATCATTGTACTTTCATTGCTTATAACGTCCAAAAACGGCGATCAATTGGCACCAAAATTTATGTGGACATCTCTACTAATGCCCACTTCAACATATCAAAAGGATTAACCTCTCTGGCTGATTTATATGAGAAAGAGGAAATGTGGAAGTGAGCATGAGCTACATAGGCTGGGACCAGTGCACACTTCTTCTTTGCTTAAAAAAAACAACAACCAAAAAAACGCTGCTTCTTTGCTGATCACGGTTAGTACGAGCGAGGCATTTAACACCAGTCAGGATATTTACAGAGACTGGAGTGGAAATGAGTAGACGTGCACATTTATTTGGATGAGGAATGGCCCCTATTTCTCGACCGAACACACGCCGTCCAATTTGGAACGTAAACAGCCGAAAAGGTACGTTCCAATGCGGCCACACTCGGCTGTTGAGTCAGCCTCGCTGGAACTTTTTGTTCGCTGAACATTGACGCTTGTTCGATGAGGGCATAACTCACTCTCTGGCGGCTCTCTGTCTGACAACGCATGCGACTGCTTGGGGGACAACCCCGCGACTTGAAGATCAACGCAGGCTGGACGCAGAGAAAGGAGCTAATGTTGTTGTGCTGACACCTTTTGTTTTGACGACCTGAAGCTAGTTGTTGCTATTAGCCGTCCCATTATCCTACCTTTAGGCGGGGAGGGAAGTGGGGGGCGTAAAGCTCCAATCTGCCTGCTGCTGCTGCAAGCCGCCGTCTCCCTCCTGAGAGTTGACACTAGTTTAGTGTAGCTAAATGTCCAAAATATAACCAGTCAGGGTTCGTGTGCGCATTCATGCTCTTGTCCGCTTCAGCCTGTGAAAGTGGAGGAGCAATTGCCATGGTATTTTTGATTTTGTGGATGTGATCATGATGAGATCACGTTTTATGTCAATAAATCCAAACTATTGTGCAGAACACTTTTATACTTTCACAGGTTGAAGTGGACAAGAGTAGTAATGTGCCATTGCATTTTGGTGGCGATCGGTCGCCATTTTAGACAACAGAACTGTCAAAGCGAGCAATATTACCACGCTTGCCTTCCACCCGTGACGTAGACCGCTGAGAGCGAAAACAGAACATAATCAATCAATCAATCACATTTTATTTATATAGCACTTTTCATACATAAAAATGCAACTCAAAGTGCTTTAAAACATTCAAAGCAAAACATAGAATTCTCTTCAATCAAAAGAAAAGATAAATTATTTAAAAGTTGTTGAAAGCCAAACATAAGCCACGCCCAGACCTTAAATCACTACAGAATGTTTTGGGGGGTGCGCTTTAGTACTGATGTCATTTTTACATGCAATCCTATTATATAAGTGCCAAAGTTAAGCTCACCCAAGTGTCCCTTTAAAGAAATAATATTGATTTGAAATCACAATATTGAGGGGAAAAAAATCACAATTACATTATTTTTCAAAATTGTTCAGCCCTAGTCAGAGGGTATACTATGATTTGGTGACACCAAAAAGTTGGGAGCGTTGTTCTTGTCAAGTGTTGAAGCCCCTATACAACTGAGCGGCGAACAACTGCGAGTGTCTTCGAAGGCAGCAGTTGCCTTCACGTCAGAGTTCGTTCAATGACGCAAATGTTCACGAAACATTCGCTAGACCTTTGCCAATAGTTTTAGTGATTTTTCTTGTCAAAGGAAATTTTGAACATGTTCAAAATTCCCTTCTTGTGACAAAAAAAGTACAGGCGTCTGGCGACCGTTTGGCGAACATTTGCGACCTTGAACGAATCCTGACAAACTGTGATGTGAACGCGCATTTTTCTACCTTCGCCATTAGTCGCAATTGTTCCTCCCTCACTGGGATAGGGGCTTAATGTCTTTTCACACTTCTTTTTCTTGGTGTTCACCATCACGCAGGGACCATGGCAGGGACAATCATGCATATCGCCGCTGTCCAGTGAAAAACACTTATCTCCAATTTTGGAAACTTTAATTTTTACATGAAACATGATTCATGTAAAAATAAGAAAATGGAGATATGTGTTTTCCACAGGACAGCGACAATATGATAGGAGCCTAGATATGCCAGCACGCTATGTGACCTGCATACGTGGTGTGTTTCTGTCAGTCGTCAGCAAAATGGGCATCCGACAGTACTTGGCCCGGTTAGTGACAATTACACTGACAAAAACCCTCTGTATTGATGTCAGTCCCTTCCATAACAGTTAGTGGAAAAGGGGGAGAAAAAAAAACGAGAATATGTGATGACTTCATTGCTTATGCACACACTTGAGCTTTTGTTGTGTTTGGTCCTTTATTAACAATTAAAAAGAACAAGTCTGCTAGGCAAATTACTTGACCATATATTGAAAATGTTAACCCTCCATTAGAGTTGAAAGCACATCTAAATCTCATATAATTAGTCCAAAATCCTAACACATTATTATATTGACATTACTAGTAGAAAGGTTTAAAAAAAAACAATTCAAAAGAAATTATTTGACTGTTTTAGTGACACTTGAATGTAAAAATGAAACAAACAACAGATACCAATCATAATTTTCAGAGCTCTAAGTGAATATAGCGCTTATAGTCACACAAAAGATAACGATTGCGTACTTGTTGTTGCTGCTGTTTTTATCTTTGTATCAGCCGTCTGCAGCCAACACAAAGTTCACACTCGTGTTTTTTATCTGTCCTTTTTATGGCTACTGGAGCCAGTAGTGCAAAACACACACACACACACACGCACCTGAAGGGCAGTGATTTTAAATAATTTATCTTTTCTTTTGAATGAAGATAATTCTATGTTTTGCTTTGAATGTTTTAAAGCACTTTGAGTTGCATTTTTATGTATGAAAAGTGCGATATAAATAAAATGTGATTGATGTGATTGATTGATTCATGGACAGTAATAGGCAACAATGACAAAGTTGGAAGCGTCTAATAGTAAAAAATGAATCAGTTTGGAAGTGTGTCCCAATATAGTGGATCTCCGTTTATCACGGGATATGTTCCAGACCCACCTGCAACTGGTTCAATTCTCTAAGCTAGAGAGAACATATTGTTTATCACGGGATATGTTCCAGATCCACCTGCAATTGGTTCAATTCTCTACGCTGGAGAAAACATATTAAAAAGGGGGGGGGTTCTAGTTTTTCCCCCACCACGCGCTTTAAACATTTAAACTGATTAAGATGTGCTTAAAATGATTGAAATCCAACTTTTTAAATTTTTGTAAACATTGTGTTGTTTCCATAAAAGATATATATCAAATACTTTGTGTGCTCTAGTGCCTGTGTGTTGGATATGTGCCTTTAAGAGGCGGAGCCTGGTGGGGTGTCGTTTGATATCCGAGCGTGAAATCTGGCCTGCAGCAGTCTGGAAAAAGTGCTTCCCTAGTGTGTCATCATATATGTCATAATACAGTGATGCTGATTGGCTGCTGCTCCTCCTCAGTTCACAGGCATGATCCTGCTGGCAGTGGGCGTGTGGGGGAAGGTCAACCTGGAGGCGTACATCACACTAGCTTCCGATGAGAGCACAAACGCACCGTACGTCCTCATCGGCACCGGCGCCGCCATCATCATATTCGGGCTTTTTGGCTGCTTTGCCACATGCCGCGGCAGCCCGTGGATGCTCAAACTGGTCAGTGGAGGGGCACCGCCCCACCCCAATTCCAAACCAGAACACCACAATGCTTTTAATGTCTGACACACGTTCCTTTATACTTTCTGTCATTGGACAGTACGCCATGTTCTTAACTGTGGTCTTCCTGGCCGAGCTGGTGGCCGGAATATCAGGCTTCATCTTCAGGCATGAGGTTAGTTATTGGTGACCAAAGCACAACGTGAAATGAAGTCGCAGACAAGAATGTAATGACTTTTCTGTGTTTGGACTTCTTCAGATAAAGGTAAAATTAGGCACGGCCTACAAAAACGCAGTGAAGTCGTACAACAGCACCGAGAGCAGCCGATCCGCAGTGGACGCCATCCAGAGGACTGTAAGTTGTAGTCCTACGGCCTTTAATCTGGCACACTGAGCATTTTCATGATAAAGATTCCTGTACAATTTGTTACATTATTGTGTGTTGCTGTTTCATTCCTCAAATAGAATTGTACTTATTTTTTAAATTCACATACATGGTTATAATTCATTAGTTTCTATTTTAAGGGGACAGTGTGTTGAATGTTTTGATTTTTCAACTATTAATTTAACATGCAAACCAAGTTGTTCTATCACATCAACGTACATTTATTTTTAATATATAATCGTACGGCGAGTAATTGTGAATTATATGACATGGGGCGCGCCTCCCGACAGGAGGCGGCAATGTTTCGCTGCTCACATAATCATGCTACAAATACCCCGAAGGAGACAAACAGCGAACGTAGTAACTCCACATGATGACTAGCATGCAGTGCGCTTAGGGAATACTACAAATCCTTTGTGATAACATTTTGCACGCACCTCTGCTGAAGAAATTGGTGGTAGGCTTGCAACGTGTGGTCTCCCTGAGGCAGTGCATGTGCTTCAAAATGCACGCACTTTGAACTTAGGTCATTGCATTCTATTAGTTCTCCACCAGATAGCACTAAATTCTACACAATGTCCCTTTAAAATAATTTCTAAAAATGCAATTGAATTATGATTTTATTATTGAAAAAGTAGTTACATATTTTGCATACAAATTTTCCGTAGTATTTATTTATTTATTTATTTTTTCTTAGTTGCGATTCCAGCGTCCCACCGGCAGTACATTTGCTATATATAGAACAACTTCAAAGCATTCCCGGGCATGTTATATATGGTTAGAAAACGGAGTTTCCACAGTTTCGAATGATACCAAACATTATAAGATACAATCATATCTGCAGGCTCAGCATTTAAGTCAAACAACCGCAAACACACCAAAAATACGGAACTCACCATTTCAGCCTCATAAATGTCCACGACAATGTCATAATCCATCAAAAATGACCATTATCGTCGACAAGGGTCCAGTAAAAGTATTCCAGTAATATAGTTAGTCCACAACAAGCCTGACATCTATAAAATCACGTTATTAGCTGCTGCAACCGTTACATAATTCCATCAGATACGCATATTTTGGACATATTCTCCATCGTAGGTCGAGTCCGATATGATCAGACTAATGCATGTATGGTATCAAAATGTAGGGCTGTTTCATTGTGTTCGAGTAACACCTCACTTGATCCATTCAAATTCTTCCCCAAAAAAAACGTATTTGGTTGCTTTGGAAACCTCTTTTGAACGACAACAAAAACAGCGCGCAACTTGCGTAACAGACATTTTCAAGGCCACCGGCAGTGACCCCAGCCCGTGCGTAAGAGCAAACGTCATATAGCGTCACCTTCTTTTATTTTTTTATTTATTTATTTTTTTTATCTGGATGTAGGATAAGATCGCCCCAAGTTTTACTTTTCATTAGAACTCATGTAATCATTTATGTATGTTGAAGCATTCCAGAATAGCAGCCTTCACCCGTTTCCACCATTTTCTGTAGTATTATAGTCAAATTTGAAGCCTTCAACCTGTAATCCTGTTGTGTTATTCAGTCCACCACCGTGCTACATTAATTTACCAAGGAAGATTTTTGCAAGAATAAAAAATAGGCGGACATAAAGTCTTTCTTGTTTTGTGTATTCAAACTTCCATAATTCAGTTCCAGTAGCACTTTAACAGATTCCGACAATTGAGGAGAAACATTCAAAGTGTTGTCTTTAAAAAGAGACCAAAACTATGCTAATACTCCAAATGGTTCAAGTACAGCTTCAAATTGACTGTGGGTGCAACTTTATAAGCATTCAGGTAAAAATGACCGGTGGAATTGCAAAGCGTTTTAACTTTATAACTATTTTCACATACTCATTTTTACTATTTTGTAATTAAATTTTTGCTTGATTATAACTACTGCTCAAAGACAGCTGGGATAGGCTCCAGCACTCCCCGCGACCCTTGTGAAGATAAGCGGTTATGATAATGGATGGATATAATTATATGTATCATAAAAAAGCCTACTAAATCATACAAGTCAATCACAAATCAAGGTTGACGCAAAATGTTTGCCTCAAAGTTTCTCTGGCATGTCACCGCATCCACAAACATTTTCAGCAGACACCTGTGTAATGCATTCCAGTGTACAAGCTCCTCATGACCGTTTCACAGTCTGTTAGCATCATTGTCGATTGGTGCAAAGTTGATACTAGAGTCTCTTGAGCACTAAGGTTTGCCCACCTCTGCTGCAGATGTACCACGTTTTCTCAAAATGCTGTCTTTCCCTCGAATAGATGCTTTGCTCAAATTAGTTGCTGTCAAGAAACATAAAAGCCCCCCTCAAATAAATGCTATTTTACCTCAAAGGGATAAAAACAGGTAGAACATTTCAAATTGATCCTGTTGTTCTTACACAGATGTTGAGTTCATTATTGAGCCCATTTGAGCACAGTTAAGTCGCAGTTATGGAAATGCCCCCGGTCAGAGTTTGCTGGAACATGCTACTTTGAAATGACAGCAACTAGTAAAACATATTGGAAACTTGCAAACCCACACCAGTAATAAAGTGTGCTGTATTACCCGCCAGTGGGACGCTTTTTGATGCACATGTACTTGTGTTGTTGTTTTGTTCACATGCAGTTGCAATGCTGCGGCGTGCAAAACTACACGGACTGGGCCGAAACGGACTACTTCAAAGAGCAGGGCATCCCCGCCAGTTGCTGCAAAGTCAACACCAACTGCCCTCCAGAGACCCTCAAGGACCTGGACAAGGCTCGGAATGAAGTGTACAACACCGTAAGTTTCCACATCCACCAAATCATGTTGTTGGTTTATTCCAGCCAACGAAGGACTGAGCATGTGAACACATTTTATTGACTGCCGTGCAAAAATATGTATGCGCTCACCAACCTGAAGAACCTTACTCCATTCTCTTTCTGTCAGTTTGTGAAGTAGTTATGCTCTATACTGTGCTATCTATGGGTGTTCCGATCACGGTTTTAAGCTGCCGATACCGATTATCCAAGACTATGGATTGGATGATAGAAGTCACATGGATTCGGTGTAAATTGTTCATTTTTAGAACTACCAATTTGTCTTCAATAATGGATTAATCTGTTTTCTGTGATTTATATTATTTAATTTTAATCAACCAGATTGAAAAAAAAAAGTTTTAATATCTATCCCTTTATTATTGAAAAACAGGACCTTGCTTCAATTTGACAGTGCAGAAAATGCACAAGCAAATGTCGATTCGATTACTACAGTACGGTCTGTACCAAGAAAGTAGGGGGGAAAATGTGGATCATTACTTTCCCATGTAGAAGCAGCTGTTTGCCAATGTCTTATACGGATCAAACACAAAGATAATAATAACTATATAATAACTGGTGATGTTTACATGGAGCCTTGTATTCCAATAAGAATAAAACCAAATTGCCCAATGGAAGGAAAATGCTTGCTATCACACATCAGAGGGCAAATCAGAATGGTGTTGCCAATCCTGCTGGAGTATGAGTATGAAATTAATCATTCAATTAATTATTAATGTCATGCCTGGGGTACTTTCTTACCTACCCGAATATGCGTGCATGTATACGACAACCGGAGTATTCCGAATACACGGGACACTCTGCGCATGCTCAACCGCAGCAAATCTTGGTCTTTGTAGTACAGGAAGTGCATGTATGCGCGCTGTTTGCCACGCAGCTCACTTGAAATACCCGTTTAGTGATTTAAAAAAACATGGCGAAAGCTAGCGTAAGTACATCACCACATGCTTAACCCTCTAAAGCATGGGTGTCAAAGTCAAATGGACGGAGGGCCAAATAAAAAAAATTGCAACAAGCCGAGGGCGGGACTAAAACAATGTTCATTGAAATTTTTTTAAATGTCCAGATTAGATCGGGTCCTTGGCGCAAGTACATTACTGCAACTTTTGCGAGGCAGCTCGTACGTCACTTCCGCTTATGACCCAAGAAGAAACCGCTGCCTGTCTTGTGAAATAAGATCAGTGGAACGTTTGCGTTTCTCCTGCCAAACTGGAAACAATTTTCTGGTTGACAATTTTCTGTACATAATGTGAAGTAAAACAGAGAGGATCATAGGATTGGTATGATGTCTCCAGCTGACTATTTTAGAGTGGCAAGGTGTGGATGTGGGTGCTCCTGTCAGAGAACACAGGCCCGTATTCCACTTGACACATCTATTTATTGTGGTCTGCAACAACACAAACAAAGAATAACCTAGCAACATCATCCAATGCATATCCATTTGTTAACAATATGCCTAAACATTACAATTCACTGTATTAAGCAATTAAAACCCCAAACAATATATACAATACACATTCACACGTTTAATCACTAGAATAGTTAGCATATTAGCCGAAATAACTAACCTGACACGAACCTAAATGATTAAACTCACCTTTTAACATTTACACACAACAACAAACGTGGTGAAACACGGGAAATCTGCAACTACTGAGTTTGCTGGCACGAACAAACTACTAGCTAGCTGTGTCGAAGGAGGAGAAAGAAAAGAAACCACGTCTCTCGCTATCAACACTTAGCTCTTGAGGAGCGTTCAATGCCTGCTCGCAGTGTGGGACATCTCAGCACTACATCGAAACTCAATGAAAATATCAAATTCAACAAAGCTGGATGCTAATGCTAGCCAGGCTAATTCTAGGTGCTAGTGGTGATGTTCCCATCGAAGGCAAACTGAATGCATGTGCACTCAAAATAAGCCATGGCTTGCTCAATTCTCAACCAATTTTCACGAGGCTGACTTTTTTGTCAACGCTAAAGCTTGTGCTATCAATAGCGGACATAACATCCATGTAAGCTGATCACACATTTAGATGCTCTGACACACATAACATGCCTCCGAGGGACACCGTAACGACGATTTGGCCCATGACAAAAGTGAGTTCGACACCCCTGGCTTCAGGTCAATCGTTCGGCCGTTAAAGGCTTTGTTCACCGGTCACGCGCTTTTTCCAGAAAATCGGCCTACCGCGATCGTTGGCCAATCGATCGTAGCACCTCTCGCGGTATCTATTCCTCCATTTTTCTATACCAATTGTATGCATTGGGATCACATGTGAGATGGAGCCAATCCCAGCAGACTTGGAGCAAGTGATGATGTACACCCTGGAGTGGTCTGTCACCAGCCAATCTCAGGGCACTCAGAGTCAAACAAGCCTTCATGCCTACATTCACAACTGTGGACAATTTTGAGTCGTTCAGTCTTCAATGAGCCAAAGCTCGGGTACTCTGAGAAAACCCATACAAGCTCGGGAAGAACATGCTAAACCCACACAGGAAGGCTGGAGCCTAGATTCGGACCATGAATATTTAGAACTAGAAGACAGATATGCTAAGCATTTGTCTGTAATATATATTTTAAAAAATCACAATCATTAACTTTCCTCTTAACTACCACTATATGATGTTTACTTGTTGTTTTGCTTTCCTCTGCAGCCAAAGGCATCTACAGAGTTGGCTGTACATCTCCATACATATGGTTTATTTTTATGTGAAAGAAACTGATTGTTTTTCTTCTCTGTATAGAACTAGGCCCACCTTGTACAATACTTGGACCTGAATCACTTGTGCCCTCTGCTGGTTGCATGCTGGAGTCGTGGCTTAGCATGCTCACTTCCCAGTTCTGCGGTTCAAATTCCAAAATCCGCTCCGGCCTTGCTGTGTAGGCTTTGTATTTTCTCTCCATGCTTGTTTCGGCTTTCTCCAGGTGCTCGGGCTCCCTCCCACATTCCAAAAACATTCATGTTCGGTTCATTGAAGACTCGAAATCACAGATTCAGCCCCCAACAGCATTTTATTTTGCCCGTGAAGGCAAATCATGTAGGTCGGCTTCATGTTCCTTGTCAATTTCTTCACTTTTAACAACACTGAAGTATAAGATATTGCAAGTATTTTTGGTTACAAATGCCCCTTTAAAAACAATTGGGAAAGTAGTTGAACAATTATGTACTGTCTTCTGATGTCAAAACTAGGTATCCATGAATTTGTTGTGTATATGCGGTCATTTAATGCGTTCTTGGGTTCACAAAAATGAGATTGACATGCCTGCTCTAAATCGTCAACTGGACAATTGACTGCGACCAGTCAAGGGTGTAGCCCGCCTCTCGCCCCAAATCTGCTAGAATGGGCTGCGGCTCACCTGCAACCTCATGACCTTGCTAATGTTGGATAACTGACTTGAATTTGATGAAAAACGTCTTGCGTGCAGGGTTGCTTCTCACTGGTGACCAATGTAATGGAGTCCAACCTGGGCATCATTGCTGGGATCTCCTTTGGAATCGCCTTCTTCCAGGTAATTGCTCCTGAAAGGTAGCAACACCCCACAAAATTAGTACAGTGGTGTCTTGACTTACGAGCGGTGTTAATTTTGATGACTACATTTTTTCATCAATTATTTCATCAGAAATATTTGTATTCAGACGAAAACTAAAATTGAAGTCATTCATTGAGACGATAACTACATTAACTTGACAAATTAGAAACAAGAAATTAAAATATCTTGTCAAAATTAACACTGCTTACGAATGCCCCAGCCTACAAGTTTTTCGAGTTATGAGCTGTTGTTTGATGGGATTTGAATTACAATTTTTTTTTTTTTATTATTTGTTGTGAGCCCAAATTTTAGCTACAAACAAACTTCAAAAATAGCACCATTTGAATGAAGTTAAAAGAATAATACAGAACAATTAAAAACTCATTCAGTACCGGACTTTTTCAGACCCTCTGTGAAATGACATAAATATGTCATTGGGATAGAATGAGTTAAGGTACTGTAATGTCTTCGGATGTGGGGAAAAAGAGCCACAGCCACTGATGTACTTGGAGCCCTTTACTGAATAAGACCGTCAAACACAATACAAAGTGTAAACACTTGAAAAAACAACAACTCCGACACTAACTCCTGATGTCATTCGTGAGGCCATGCCCCTTACAGGCACACATATAACATACCAAATATGCATGTAGTGTGTAGACACGCACGCACACACACACACACACACTTATTTCAATGAGGAAAATGTATTTGATATACAGTATATGAATTACACTCATGAGTCAAGTTACCACTGCGTAATGGTGCAAGAGGTTCAGGTTTGTTCCAAAAAGCATCAGAATACGTGATTGTGCGTGTTTTGAATGTTTATTATTGTGCTCAGCTCATTGGGATATTCCTGGCCTGCTGCTTGTCTCGATACATAACCAACAACCAGTACGAGATGGTGTAAGGGGGCCACTGCCTCATGCAGGTAAAAAGCTCCCTATTGCATCCAGTTTCAGCAAATCCAAAATGTTTCAGCACTTTTTTTTAATGTCTTTCCAGGTGACTTGCCGTGCCTCTCCCAACCTAAACGTCTGACTCTCCTGTGATTTTTCAACTTTTTAGAGAAACCAAACTCACAGCTTTTTTTTTTTTTTTTTTTAATATATATAATCCGCTCGTGCAACACGGCAGAGGAGCAGAAGGGACTATTGCAAAGGGAATTTGAAGTGTAGTTTTATCCAAACATTTCAACTTTTTTTCTTAGAAAAGAGAATAACTGTTAAGATGAGATGTCATTGTGTCAATGTTATTGCTTTTATTTGTGTGTTTACGTTTCTCGCCTTAAAGTAGTGCCGTTGCCTTATTTTGTAATTTTGATAAAATGTGTAAGACGACAAACTGACAAAGGGATTGTGCGTGAGGTTATTTGTGAGGGGAATCGCCTACGTAAAGGGCCAACGACAATAACCCACATTTTCAGTCATCAGTGTTTAATTCCTTCTTCTATGTGAATGCATGTAAAATATTGAAGAAAAAAATAAAATAAAAGGTGAATTCACATAACTTGTGTGTCCTCGTCATCTTCACTTATAAATTAATCAGAATAAAATATATGTAGGGGGATAAAAAAAAAAAACGCTACACCCCACTGTTCAAATGCCACTTTTTTGTAATATCAAAGTCATTTCAAATAATTTTTTGCGGAAACGAGTTTCAGTGTATCTACAAAGGTTCTTTATCATTTCTATGACTTGTCTACATGGAGACAGAGTTTTGGAAGCCTAAATACATTCACTTTTAAAACGGTCCCTGTGCGGATAAATCTCAAAACACTGTTCTCGCGTTCCATCGCCAAGATTAACAACATCAATGGTGGATTACCGCGTTGCATTCGTGCTGCAGGAACTACTGAACATAGAACTTTTCCAGCGAAATTTCCACACTAATATCTTTTTTTCCTTGCTTTGCATCCACTGCCATTTTGTGATCACGTAGCTACTTATTCTCTGTTTATGGTGACTTCCTGTGGCAGCATTACAGTGCCACACAGGCCTGACATACAATATACTGCTGTGTTTCAGAGTTTTCCAGTTGACAGACATTTCTTAAAACAATTCCATGTTTTAGGTCATTTCTGTTTCTGTGTGCACATAGTGTGAATGTGGTTGGTTCTAAAAACAGCCACAACCTAGTTCTAAAAGTGCACAACATGTTATTTTAGTTTTTCATTTCATATCAGTGAAAAAAATCCAGTTGTACAGGTTATAGGTCAAATTAATCAAATGATTAAAGGTTTTTGAATCACAAAAACCTGTGATTTAAACAGGGGTGTGTAGACTTTTTATTCACATCGTATATGACTTATTTGAGCATTTAAATGGTTAATAACTAAGTTAATTAAATAAAAATGCTTGATTGTGAATGCATTACATTTCAATGAATTACCAGAATGCAGTTTTGTGTCTATGGCAGAATAACAATAGTGTACTTATTTCCCCCTTAGATACATTTGCGTGGGTGGCTCAAAATTACCCTTATACAAATCAAAATGATACAATAATCATTGTTCCCTTGTAAACTTCTATTGATCAGATATGAGGGATGTTATCAACTCAACTCACTGTCCAAAACATGAAGTGCAATAAAATGGTTTCCAATACAAAGGCTTTATAAAAATGTCTGCTTTAGCAAATGTTTAATAATAAACATATTGTTACATTAAATCTACGAACAATTTTCTGTGAGGTATGACCATTATTATCTCTGTGAAGGCAAAAATATGTTCAATACAACCTTAATATTCTTGCCAGGTGAAGCTATTATCAGAGTAATTTAAGATCCTATCTTTCAAAGCATTATTCCATACAACGTGAGGTACAATTGAGTGGGTTCCAATATTGTACAAGAGCTGTATTTCATTTTCGACCTTCACAAAGACTGTTTTTATTGTATCTATTGCCTTTTTGAAGTGAGCTCATTCTGATAGAGTAGTTGAAAAAGAGTTCAGAGTTCAGAAATATTTGAGTAACATAAAAAATACAAAACAAACAAACAATATTACCATAAGGAGAAACACAAGGCAGTACTCAAAGGGGGCAGGTAGAAGTTCATGAATTTATAACATTCCTACCCCTTGTTTTACACAGAACAATTTCAAGGTTGCTGAAAACAATGTCATGATGTACTCGTTTATGGTCGAAAAAACTGAAGAAAGATATATTTGGCGTACTCTTTTATAGTCTATAAAATAGGCAGTGCTCTACGGAGGAGAGTGCGTTGCAATTGTACAACGCTCCAAACTACAACCATAATATATATATATTTTTTAAATCATGTTATTAAATGAATACCATTAATCATGGGCGTCGATCTGGCGGGGATAATGGGAAGATATTCTGAGGAGCCCCCTGTGCGTCCCCAATGCACACACTGTACTGTACTGTACTGTACTGTACTGTACGAGAACAGCACACGAAACGACTAGTAATTTAGGTTTAAATTAACCGGACGACACTTTGAAACGTTAAAACGATGAACAACCACACAAACACCGGGTGGCGCTAGTGGCCTACAAAAGTAGCCGTGAGACATATCGTTTTAAAGCGATATTGGGCAACTATTGTCTGTAGGCACACTGTGTGACAAAGAGGTGTTTGAGGTCCGTAATACGAATAATCAAAATTATTTTAATTTAAAAAAATGTATATGTGCCGGTGTTAGCTTTGACGTTCAATGTTCAAAGATGCTGACGGCTAATTGCACGTATAAAAGACGTTTTGATTGACATGCGTCTGGTGACTCACGATTGGCTCAAACTGGATCATACGCTTTCAAGGCCCGCCCTTATCTGGCTTTCTGACCAACGAGATCACCGAAAATGGACAAATGGGCGGGATTTGGCTTTCTGCACCGCAAGTAGCCGGCTGTGAGGTATATAAACGGATTCAGCCGTTTGTCAGACGAGGAAATACTTACGTTTCCTTCACGGAGGGTGATTACCGGAGCACCCCCAAAGAAAAAGGGACTCGGATATTTTTTTTTTTTTACCAGTGTCCCAACAAGCAGTTCATCAAGCTACCTCGAAATTCAGGTAAGTCCTATTTTTCCGGATCGAATAATTCATCCTAGTATGTTTGATGCAGGAAGTCAAGGTCATGCTACACATTGAAAGGGATTGACGGCAGTTTAGTGCATGGCCGGTTGAAAGTACTATTAACATAATAAAACATGGCATGTTTACACCGTTTGATCAATATTGTACACCTCCCTTGCAGCTCAAGCCTTAACGCTACCTGCCAGCCAGACACTGCAAGCAAGCCTTGGAAGCCTTCAGCCATGATGCAGATCAGCAGCGACTCAGCCACCAACAAGCATTCCCTCATTAACGTCATGCACCGCTTCATCGCGGCAGCCAACAACATGGACGAGACCATCATGGTGCCGAGCCTGCTGCGAGACATGCCGCTGGAAGAGCAGGCGGCCAGCCAGACGGAAGCCAACAACAACAACTACAACATCCACCAAGACGACGACAGCGAGGTGGAGTGTCCCAGCAAGCAGCAGAGGGACATGTACGAGCACTACCTGCTGCTCAAGTCCATCAAGAACGACATGGAGTGGGGTCTGCTCAAGCGGGAGATGAGCAGCGGTGCCAGCTTCCTGGAGATGGCCGTCAAGCAGGAGGAGCAGCAGCAGCAGCAGCAGCAGAAGACCATCACGGGGGCGCTGCCCCAGGACGACAACGCCGACCTGGAGCGCCAGTTTCACTTTCATCTGCGCGGACTCTTTGGGGTTCTGTCCAAGCTCACCTTGCAGGCGGACCATCTTACCAACAGGTACAAGCGAGAGATCGGAGGTGGAAACTTCATGAGATAGAAAGCCTACATTTCTTCCTCGAGACTGCTTGATGTAGTGGGATGTGTCACGGGAATTCTCTTGGCAACGGAGCGAGGCCGTCAGCACTCCCATGTCCTCCCCAGTCTCCT
The DNA here is from genome assembly GCF_054856515.1 of Filicampus tigris. NCBI lineage: Eukaryota > Metazoa > Chordata > Actinopteri > Syngnathiformes > Syngnathidae > Filicampus > Filicampus tigris. Next base: position 29,689,886 of record NC_141218.1, on the reverse strand, counting down.
CCCTCCCGAATTAAACCGGTGACGCCTGCGGCACGTTGTCGTCCTGCCTGGGCAGGACTCAACATTTTGAGTGCTTGGTGGAGGTTTAACTGTCCTGATGAAGCACAGCAGCTCTGCTTTGTGTCCACTGCAGATTTCACCATGAATTTGTGTGTGCAAATAAAAGGTTTGCCTGTAGGAGAAATTGAATGCTGGTTATTCTGTCCCTCCTCTTTTTTTAAAATGTAATTTTAAAAGCTGTTAATGCTGAGCTTGAAGGGCTCTCTTGACTTCAGTGTGACTGTAACTTGGAGTGCCTTGACTGTTTTTGGCCCTGTATTCGCACCCCGCTGTCTAACTGCTCAATGCTTCAACGAGGTCTCACGGCTCATCTTGTTTGTCCTCAAATTTATTTTCTATTGTGCAATTGAATAAATAAATAATTGGAACCCATTTTTTTTCTTTGGCTTTTCTTCCTCTTTGTAGAAAAAATGTCAGAGCAGTGGTTCTCAAAAGTGTGGTGGTAGTTACATGAAAGAATACAGTAATAAAATGTTCAAACTGCACAATGTTTAAGTGGCTTTACTTTTTTTTTAATTCAGAGCAATCCTTTAATTGGTTGCATTCATCTGAAGTTCAATACATTTCCAATCTGTTTTATAGCATTTCCTCATATTCTAACTTCTGTGCTATACATTTAAAATTATTTTACTACATTTAAGCACAGGGTTAATGTTCAAAGTGCATCATGTTTAAGTGGCTCACAATAATTTTTAAATAAACTTTGTACCAGTATGAGGATGTAGAATAAAGTGATAACATTTTAGGCTTAGTACAGTAAATCATAATGGTGGCCAAGTTTTGTCTATTTTTTTAAACTGTGCTATTGTAAAAAGTTTGCATTGTGTAAAGTGCTTACAAGGTGTGTTATGTGGGGCAGGTATAGCCGCTTTGTGTGGCGCTCGTTGGGGATTTACAAGAGATTTACTGACAGGAAAGGATGCCTCTTAATTTAGCACGCTGACTTAACACGACTGGCTAGTTGCCTTGGAACTCTTCATTAGGTACACCTGGCCAATGTTGAGCTCAAATTCAAAGCCAGTTAGTTTAAAGGTACAATAATACCAAGGAAGAAAAAGTGCCTTCTCAAATTCTGTTTTTAAACCTTTGTTTCCCCCACTTTAATGTTGAAAGATCAAACAAACGTAAATATCAAATCAAGATAACCCAAGCAACCATAAAATGCAGTTTTTAAACGATTTCATTAACTCATTCTATCCCGATGACATATGTCATTTCATAGAGGGTCTGAAAAAGTCTGGGACTGAATGAGTTAAGTGGGTCAAATTTTTCAAAGCCACCAGCTACCCTATGTCAAAAAAAATACATGCGCCCTAAACCTAATGAATGGTTGGGCCACCCACAGCAGTAACAACAGAAATAAAGTTTTTTCTATAACTAGCAATGAGTCTTTCACATCTCTTAACCGTTGTATTTTACAGGAAAAGAATCGTATTCAAGGATCAAAGAGAGCTATTAGAACAGTCTTTGAATCGAAACACTTTGGACATTTTTTTTCCCACATTAATTCCAAGATTTTACCCAAGTAAATATCGGTTCCAAACTTTGTAAAAAAACGTAGTTGAAAAATACAATTAATCGTGATCAATTATGGAAAATGTTGCAATGAATTAGTTAAAAAATTGTAATCGCTTGACAATTACAAGCCCTCACGATTTTCTGGTAAAGAGCAGAATTCATTGTTTCAACAATCACAACAAGTCATCCAAATCATGAAATCGCAAGGCAGCCCCAGACCATTACCGTAATTACCCTTCCACCACGTTTGACTGCTGATATGATGTTCTTTTTTTGAAATGCTGTGTTACATTTATGCCATTGCCGGATGTAACGAGACACACACCTGACAAAATGTTAAACATTTGTCTTTTCAGTCCATAGGATATCCTCCCAAATGTCTTAGGAGTCATTCAGATGTTTTTTTTGTCAAATAAAAACAAGCTTTTATGTTCTTTTTGCTGAGCAGTGGTTTTCCCCTTTGAACTCTGACAAGGCTGTCTTTTTTATCCCAGTCTCCTCCTCATTGTTGAGTCATCAACAATGACCTTAACCGAGGCGATGAAGGCCAGCGGTTCTTTAGGCCATGTCCTGGGTTCCTTTTTGACCTCCTGGATGAGTCGTCACCACTCTTTCATGTTTTCTCCATTTGTGGATAATGCCTCTCGGTTTGTTTCACCAGAGTCCTTAAGCTTTAGGAATGGCTTTGTAACCCTTTCCAGACTGATAGTTGGCAGCTACTTTATTTCTCATCTGTTTTTGACTTTCTTTAGATTGTGGCATTTTGTTGCAGCTTTTATGGCCGACTGACAACCGGTAGATTTTGTCAAACAGGTTCTCCATCCATCATCCATTATCCGAACCACTCGCTTATCCTCACGGGGGTCACGGGCGTGCTGGAGCCTATCCCAGCTGTCTTTGGATAGTAGGCGGGGTTAGACAGGTTCTGTTTCAGTGATTTCTTGATTAAACAGGTAATCAGGCTTGGGTGTGGTCAGTGGAAATGAACTTTCCCAAAAATGTGATTAGTCACATCTGATTTATGATTTAACAAGGGCAAGTACTTTTTCACACAGATCCAGATAGCTTTGGATAGTTTTTCCCCTGTAATAAATGAGATCGGTGTTTACAAACAGCATTTTATATTTACTTGTGTTATATTTGTCTGATATTTACATTTGTTTGATGATTTTAAACTTTAAAGTGTGGAAACTACACAAAAAAGTACAAATTTGAGAAGAGGGTACGGTCTTTAACCTTTGAGTGTGCCATAGATGGTTGGAAAAATAAACTTGGATTAATACACGTGATCAATTTCAATGTATCACAAATACAATATGCTCAATAAAATACAACAAAACAGTTATGAAATGAATTATCCATCCATTTTCAGAAACGCTTATCCTCATAGTTTTTCAAAAATATGAAGTCGGTAAATATTGTAGATATTGAATGAAATTATTAAGGAGGGTAATGATGCGAGATAAACAATGGATCCTTTTGTTTGTTTGTGGTTGTCATTTCTGACACTTCTGGACAATTCAACATGCCAAATTGGGTCAAATTGACATTATTGGCACATTAGTGCTGTTCCTGACAAACATGAGAATCAATGTTTGCAGTTGTGTAGTATGGGAACCAACATCACAGTCCTCTGACTCCATCAGTATTCTGTTTTTCAAGGCAAAATGTGGTCTATTTGTTTTGCATCTCATTAGCTTGTAAAAAAACAAGTCTTTAATGTAACTTTTGGCTTGGAAGCATATTTCCATAAAAGTCTTTGATGCTTTCATGTTTGAATGTGGTCTCAGGTTATTCTTTTATTCAAACAGAACTCCTTTTACAGCACAAAGTCAAATATTCATCTCTAAGTTCTTTCCCTGCCTTGATCCAACAATCTGCGCTGTTATACAGCCTGAATGCTTCCACACGTCAGCGCTGATAAAACTTATATAAATTGGTTTATAAATGGTGTGCATGTGGGGGGGGGGGGTAAACATGACCTTTAACACCTCTTAAAGGCAGCCTGACATTTGGTAGCTGCGAACCACAGACGTCTGCCCATTTGTCACGTCAATATAAAGTCCGTTGCACGCCCATTAATGAAACATGACACGTTAAATTGATCAAATGGAAAGTGTGGTGCTCCAAGTACCTTATACGGTCATGGCCTGAGACCCTCCCTTAGCAACAGCTTCACCGCAAACAGCCAATCAGCTTGCACAGGGCCGCTTTTCCACCTCCAATTACGTCTGTCTGATGAAGGGCATCCAGGAAGTCAGGACGAACACGTCTACAGCCTTTTTGACCAGCCCTGCTTTATTGCAGTGAACTTGCGCCGCAGTCTTAGTCTTTCTGGTGAGTGCAAATTGCAGCTTGGCAAAGTGTTTGCGCCGGTCGAGCCCCCTTGTTCCGGTTAACTGGGTCAATCAGACTAGGGACAGCTGGCCCGGCAGTGCATAAGAACAGAGATGGGCTTTTGTATTCTTTCACAATCGTAACCTAGTTTAAGATCACTTACACCAAAATTTCACAGCAAATTTCCAAATGGAGCTACTGTATGCCAGATAAGAGAAATAAGTTAAATAACAATAGCTAATTTTGCGTTATGGACAGGAGGCAGCATCCCACCAGATAGTGCTGGTTTTCTAATACACATTATACTGTATGTTTAATACAGAGAAGCAATTACAATGCATAATATAAATTAGCTTCATAAACCTGAGTTTGTTATTCAAAAAGCCAAGTGGATTGTTCACGATTGATCCCCAAGAATTGAGCCTTCTATTCAACCAGCAGGTGAACAAGCTCTTGAGTAGAAGAACTTGTGGCTAAATACAAACCGTGGCAGGGTTTTACTCTCTGTTAGAAAGGAGGATTTGCATTTTGGCCACTGAGTAGTTTAATCATCAGAGCAAATTTTGCATTATGGGTGAAAGGCAGCGTCCATAGACATATTTTATACTTTATACATAGAAGCAATTGAAAAATGCATTCCTTCATAAAAAAAGGTAACAGACTATTTAATTTAATTTGATTTAATTATACCAGACATGGGAATTCCATCCCAGGAAGAGAACGGTCCATCCGTCCGTCCAGGACGGATGCCCATTTTGGGGACGGAGAATGAGAAGTTTTATAAAAAGGATGGACTAAGCAAGGACAGAAGTGGGTTTTCATCCGACCCTGTAATCGTCCCTAAGCGGCTCAAGTTCCGACTGACGTGTTGTGTTGGGTTCTTTTAAAAGGAAAGACCACTGTTTTTTTCTGCAATAGTACCACACTCACAGGCATAGGCTGCCCTCTCGTGGTTCAACACATGTAATACCATGGATTATGCCACAGGACGCCCAATCGCCCATTCTACTTTTACATATCATTGTGTTATTATTATTTCAATAATTATTTTATTTCGAAATAACACAATAAAAATGGAAAAACGCAATATTATTACGCAATCTCATCACGCATGGATGCTTTTTTTTTCTGGGCGTGGGTGGCGGGGGACCGACGGAATGTAAGGACGGAAGCGCCTTAAAAGGACGAGGACGGACGGGGTCGGAGGATGATTATTTTTATGAATAAGGACAAATGGACAATGATGGAAGGGCATAAAAACATGTTTCAAACCCAACCAATTCAGGGTGCCCCCCGCCTACTGCCCGAAGACCGCTGGGATAGGCTCCAGCACGCCCGCGACCCTTGTGAGGATAAGCGGTACAGATAACGGATGGATGGATGGATGTTTCGAACCCAATCAAGATGGTTTGGGAACTTTGGGGTGAGCTGGACCGCAGTGTGAAGGCAAAGGTGCTAACAAGTGCTAAACATCTCTGGGAACTCCTTCCGAAGACATCCACACTTATCAGCAGAGCGCAGAATCTGTCTGCCTGCGCCTTGATCAAATCCACCTGCGGCAAAACCTGGTTCCATCAGTCGTAAAAAATGTGGGCTACTTTCAGCCACCAACTTGTCAGGTGCGCCAGGGGCATGTACACCGCAGACCAAATTATTGTGCAAATAATGTTTTTCTCAGATTTTTATTAATATTCTATGCAAATGGAACTCAGCATAATTTTCAAGTCATCAAATGGTAGGGAATAATTTGAATGTTTTCAAACAAACCATGACACGAGTCATGAATTTGAAATGTGAAATTTGGTTCCAGTCCGACAATTGGCAAACCAATGAAAACATATCCGTGGCCCATTTTTGGATCGGCAAGTTCGGGAAACCGTGTTTTGTTATGTTCCTATTGTTGGTGGCACAACCAATGTTTAGCTTATAAAAACACCACTGTCATTTCCTGAGAATGCACCTCCGTTTGCATGCCCAGACAAAACAGGCCTCCGAGTAGTGTGACAACGATGCTCTGTGCGAGAGGCTCCTATCTTGGGAAACCAAAGAGCGGATATTAGCAGCCAATCGGCACGCGGCAACAGCAGCAGTGCTGTTTCCTCATCTCTGTCTGCAGCTCACTCACGGCCACGTTGCAATGGCCCTGTTGTAATGTCTTTGGGTTAAATGTGTCCAGTGCCCTGCCCGGAACTGCACCATTGCACACTTGGCACACAACCTCTTGTGCCTCTTTTCCATAGCCTATTAGCCGTATTTTCAAATGAAAAAAATAGTGCGGGACTTTGATGCGCCAGTACTTGAGGGCGGCTATCCTGGATTTTTTATATGCCTCCCGGCTGTGACACACCTGGATCAAATGATCAGATAATCAGTAAGGACCTAATCAGATAACCAGCAAGGACCCCGATCATTTGAATCAGGTGTGTTACGGCCGTCGAGTACAGGAAATGCCCACCCCTGGCTTAGGGTATGATTTTAGACTAAGCACGCAGATAGCAAAAATAAATGTGTTCCGTTACGAAGTTACACAACTGCAATAAAATTGTGGCAGATCGAGCAGTCGCAGCAATTTAGATCAGCTGAATTACTCTGAAGACTTTTCCTTGACACGTGTTTGTTTGATTACTTGTTGCCAGATGCAGAGTTTATGGGCACGACTAACAAAGTCCAATAAAAAACTGGCACATACCAGTCATACTCAAGTTGCCGTTTCCCTGACAACGTGGAGCAGAGAACTCCCTTGCCACACAAGCAGAGACAAGACAGGGAGAGTCTGTGGCATTAGCAAGTTGGCTGACATACGCAAAGGCCACAACAATCGCACTTCAAGTATAATAATGTATAATATTGTAACATGTATAATAATTATGTTACCAGTTGAATCACTCCGCAGTATCAACTACAAAACACATAATGGAATGATCCTCATGCATTCCAAAACATGCATTTTGGGTTGGTGGAATACTTTTAAATTGTCCATGGTTTGTATATTGATTGTCAAACCAGTCCAAGGTGTCCCCAGCCTCTTTCCTTAAGTCAGACTCTATAGAAAATGGATGGCAATTCATTATCGTCTTCTTCTTTTGCTTTCATTTTGTCCCGTTCGGAGTCCCCACAGTCTCTTCCAGCCTCCTCCTCTCTAACACCAATTGCCCTCATGTCTTGCCTCACTACATTTGTCAATCTTCTCTTAGGTCTTCGTCTGGCTCTCTTGCTTGCCAGCTCCATCCTCATCACCCTTCAACTGAAACACTCACTATACCAGTGAGTGAATCCCAACCAGCGCATTAAATATAAACTCTAAATCTACTGGCATTGTACCTTGTAATGTTATCACGTACCGTTGCACACTAACATCAGTACAATGGCAGTTCAAAACAGCCCATGAATATGGGCGGGGGGACGATGACGGAAGGGTGCCCAGGTCGCGGACGGAGGACGGACCGGCAAAATAGGGTCAAGTGTCTATCTCTGCTGAGGACATCCTGCATTAGAAAGAGACGGCTGTGATGGGGCACTCTGCCCCTTGCCCCTTTGAAGGAGGTTGTTTTTTTTCATCTCGTCTGCCAATTGGCCAATTTCCAAAGGACTTTTAATGCGTCCGTCTGCAGCCATTGCCGAACTATAACTCTCCGCGGAGCAGCGAAAGGTCCGGCCAACAAGGCAAGACAGTCTTCATACTGCCTGGGTCCAAAAGTATGAAAATAAGCAGGGTGCTATTGAGGTTTGCAGTCGGAAACGCTGACGGAAGCCCGTTTAAAATCAGAGGCGGATCGGCATATAGGTGGGTACTATCCCCCCCCCCCTGAAAAAAAGACGGACGACGGACGGGGGGTACCCATGCTGCAGACGGATGACGAATAACGGATGCTCAATTTTTGTAAAACGCCTAGCTGTGCTGGTCCATCGAAATGTCTATCTCTGACACTGGTCTTTGGTTAACTGCAAGTCTTTAGTTGTCCAACCCCAAATGCAAAGTCGCCACTGTCAAACCTCCTCAATTTTGTCAACGTGACAGGATTCTAGACTGGACTAGTTTGAGGCAGACATGATGACTTGACTGTACGAGTCAAGTCAGGTCAACCTGTGCACGTGTGAATAAAGATCAATACCTTTGGAGCAGTCCGGTTTGGACTGCGGTCACCCTATCTCGTTGCATTATCAGCCCCGGTTGCTCTGGTAACAAGCTTGTACTCCTTGAGTAAACAACACCCCACTGTGTGTTTTTACATGTGCAGCAGTTTAACTTATGTTGATTTGCAGTATTTCGAAAGGAAGTTCACGGTCCAGTGTTAAGTAATACTCAGTACAGTGCAGGCCTACAGCAAGTTCAGGCGCGAACGGTCTCATAGCACAGAGGAAGAACGCGTCATTGTGCGGGGCTGAAGCTCACAATACGCCGCCTTGTGTTGCGGACGTAACGAAGACCGGCACTGATGTCGTTAAGGCTGCTGTGCGTCCTCGCTGACCGCATCACTAATCAGACGGTCCCACACAAATAAAAGATTGGCTTGGTTCTAATGTGCCGGGCCACTAATGAATCTATTGTGTTTATTAGATTCGACACACAATCTAATGACGTCCATGTATCAGAAAAATCTGCCTCAGGATCAACCCCTGCCAAAGCGGAACAACGAAACGTCTTACTTGTTGGCCGTATAAGGCCATTGTGAAGGTGCAGCTCCCTCTGGTGGATCTGGTTATCAATGCACCACTTGGCCTCAATAGGAATGCCCTGTGAAGACCAAAAGCAACAATGAATTCTTGAAAGCTCACCTTCAAATGTGCACCAAAATATATCAGGTTCTTTGCTCGCCACTTCAGGTTTTGTGGAAATCGTTGGTGCAGATTTTGTAAAACGCTGCCAGCAAACAAATGTGAATGACAATGTAACGAATCAAAACAATACCTTTTCCTCACGCTTTTGTGCTTGGTGGAGATAATTAAGGATGGTTTTGATTCAAACTGTAATCAATGGTAAAGGCTAGTATGTGGACAACGCTAAGTGTTGTGATATGCCAATTTGACTTTTTTGCAAAAAGAACCAAGGGAGGCTTATGAATGCAAAGATGTGTAACTGATGCCATGACATCACGTCAAAGTACGTATGAACCAGAACCATCCAGTCAGATTGCTCTCATGTCATCATGCGGTATACAGCCACTTCTCATTTTGTCAGTGTATTTGCCAAAGACGAGCATTCTGTCAGGGACGGAATGGGACGGGCGGAGGAAGAGAAGTCTTTTAAAACGGACGGATAAACGAGGACGAAAATGGATTTTAGTCCGTCCCTCTAGTTGTCACTGACTTATGTGTTGAGTTAGAATGTAAGGACGGAACCCGAAAGAGAAGGCAAGTACAGTAATCCCTCACCACTTTGCGGTTCGAGTTTTACTCGAGTATCATCGCGGGTTTTCAAAAAGTATTCATCAAAAAAATTGAAATGAAAAATACAGCCATATTGGCAGCCATATTGCAGAAGGACGCATTGTTTCAAAGAGACGAGTTGACTCAGAGGCTTTGTACAAAATATGGTCACCCTACTAAAGTCCAATGAGCCTATTGCAAAATCCAATTGGCTTAAAGATAATGTCAATGCAAACATTTTTTTTCAAGAATATGTTCTATGCAAGCCCACTAGTTGAAACAGAGCATTCTGATGAAGATTGCGTTTGTGGAATAAGTGTTAATCCACTCATTTTTAGCCATCTCCGGGGGCAGCCATTTTGTCTTCTGTCAACTGAAAATGACATCACAACTGCTCACAACGACCAATCACGGCTCAGATTCAGAAAACAGGTCAGCCGTGATTGGTCGTTGTGAGCAGTTGTGATGTCATTTTCAGTCGACAGAAGACAAAATGGCCGCCCCCAGAGATGGCTAAAAACAAGTGCACATAGTGGACCTTCACTCATCTGTATGATTCGGTTAGCAAGACTATGACTGTATTTTAGAATTTTTAAAAGCTTTTTGAAACAATTGATATTTCACTCCGAGTGGACATGTTAAGCTTGACACAATCCAGCTACTGTATACCGGTACACAGAATATGATGACAATTATGAAACATGTAAATATTTATTCGGCAGCTATCCACCGTTTCAGTCTCTGTTGAAGAAAGACAAAATGCTGGTAGTGATGATGTATAAAATATGCCATATAATTGAACACTTATTATACACATTGTAGTTAGTACGGCTTTATGTGGGACAGGCCAAAATGATGTACAACATATCAACTAAAACATTGGTTTGTGTGTGTTTGTCTTCAGTGTGCTGGGAACGACATACATGAGTGTGCATCTCACAGCAGCTGGAGAATGCTGGAACATTGTGTTCTGCTCCATACCAGCGAATCCCAACCCGACCACCCCGCTCGCTCCTATTTTGACATAAGATCGGACTGGCTGATATGCGGAGTGTTGTCTGTCTGTTTGAGCTACTAATGGTCTACTATCTAGGATTGCGGTGGGAAACAAGGCGGCCTTTTAGCTTGTTTCATGCGTTGTTACCAACAGTTTCGCATGTGTAAAACCAGAGCCCACATCATCCGTTCCTCTGTGGTTCAAATGCCTGCGCTCTGTACATTGCATTCAGGGTATTTGATGTAAGAATATATACGGTTATGTAAGTGCTCCAGTGGGCGTGGTGTCCATGCAGCCTGAAAGAAGAGACGGACGATCAGGGAGGCTTTTGGATGCACGCGTGCACGTAAGTTTGGATTCTGTTCCAGTGTGCGCTTCTTTTACAGTGATCACGTTGTCAGAAGAAGTCGTTTATGAGCAACATCACAAAGTTCACCACGGGACAATGGCCTCCTCTCCATGGCAGCTGCACACTTTAATCTAATCTGCAGCAACAACGGGGAAACAATAGAATGGCTTTGTGTGTCTGTGTGTGTGTGTGCATGTGCACCAGCGCTTGAGTGTGTGCGTGAGTGGGCATGTGCATGAATGCCAAGGCCTGTTTGTCCGAGGAGTTGTTGAATGAACCACACCCCTATACGTAGAGCTTAGTTGGCTTTTAACAAAGGAGTTCCCATTGAGTGGGACAAGTTGAAATGTTGACTTTTTGGAATACAGTAATCCTCCACATATTTGCAGTCCATGCTTCGCAAATTCACCTATTTGCATTTTTTTTATGTAGAACATATCCCCGGCTCTTTCCTTAAATACATAATCACATTTTTTTGGGGGGGTGGGGGTGTTTTTTGTTTGTTTGTATGTTTGGTGCTCTTTCTTGAATGCTCTAAGATGCTACTAAAATAGGGTTGGGCAATTATTTAAAAAAATAATAATATTCACGATTAAATGTTTCTTATTGATATTGAAAACACAATTATTCACTGATTTCAAAACTTTGTATTTATTCAACTGTCAAAACTCAACTTTAAATATAAGTTGAAAGAACAACCAGGAAATAAATTCGTAACAAACCGTTAGTGTAGGCAGTTATAAACATTTTCTGCTCCATCCCTTTACGAATAGTGGGGATTTACTTTTGACTCAATCTTGCAAAAAAAAAAAAAAAACCTTCTTCACTGTCAAATGTGCTATCATAGGCCTGAATAGTCAACAACCAACTCAAAAATTGATGTTTGCTCTTGTGTGTCTGCATTCAGGCCATTTTCGATTATGTGTACCTGGGCCTTCGGTGGGGACTCAACCACCGCTTAGTAGCTCCTCTATCACATTGCACATCATAGAAACCATGTGCAAAAATGCAAGTAGCATCAGTATTAATATAATAGATAACATGGCAAATAAAATAAAACACATCACACTCACCAGAGAGGCTTATGATTAAACGGCACAATGGCAACAGATGTGTTTTGCTCGTCAAATTTGGGCATAACAAGTTTTGCTCCTACCAACCAATCAGAGGATGGAAAAATACTCAATCTGGAATCGGAATGTATTAAAGAAGCAGTCCCAGTTGCTGTTGTAGTTACGCTGCAGGGGCCAACAAAAAAATCTAACAAATGCATACTGGAAGCAGCGCACCCAAATGAAAACGGCATAAAACCAATGTTGGGAGTAGATTAATATAATTTCATGGAGCAAATATTGCAATTTAGCTTGTACATTTATTTCAATGCTTCTGATAGTGTATAAACCAGCAGAGAAGGCCCTGCCTGTCCTCCACTGGTGTAACATTTCAACAGCAACCCATTCCCCTCAGATGTTGTGTGGAAATGATGAGAGAAGCCAAAAGTATGTACTTTGATGGGTGATCATTAGCGTGAACATTGTATTGACTGAATCCAATAAGCAACAAAAAGAAAAGCAAGGAAAGCAAGGACAGGGTGGGTATTGCTCTCATTGTTGCCACAGGAGTAGTGAACACACGTAGCATGACTGAAAACAGTAAAGAATATTGCATCATGCCCAAAGTCAGCTGGGTCAAGTTTCAGCTCAGCCGCAACGAGGACATGTGCTATAGACAACGGATGGATAATTATGTAGAAAGAATTCACGCTATTCAACACATTTATAAGACGGGTGCTTCTCAAACTTTTTACACCACAGATGGGTGCGTCAGTCAATTTTGCAGATTTTTCACCAGCCGCTAGCCACCCATCCGTCATCGTCGGTCCGTCAATATTTCAAGCCAGACTAAATTGTCCTCGTCAATCCGTTATTTTGCTCCGTTATTTTAACCTCGCTTCCGTCATCACTAAATGACAGTTTGTCACCACTGTTTTGGGACCGTCATTAAATATTACTTATCCGTATGTGCGTATGTGAAGCCCTTTGAGACTTTCCTGTGATTAAGGGCTATATAAATTAATTTGACTTGACTTGACTTGACTTATCCGCCACAGTACGTCACTCCGTCATCGTCGTTTTAACCACGCATGCCTCCTGTGTCGCTGCTAAATCTATCCATGATCTATTATGAACACGAGCTTTCTCATTCTCCTTCTCCTTCTCTTAGTTTATTGGCAGATTACAACTCTTTGGCGCATACTGCCACCTACTGTACAGGACCCGCAAACTGTCTTCGCAGGTTATCTACTATAGGTCAAAGCTGAGGATTTCTCAGAAGTGTTTCCATCAATGCAGTCTGCTCGAAGCAAGCCAGGTGCATTATGTGTTACCATCAGTCGGCAGTGAAATGTGAGTCCGTCAGTGACTGCCGTCCGAATGCCCACCTCTGCCAAGTACCACCTAAAAAAAAAACAAATAAAAAAAAAACCATGTTATTAAATAAGACGTGCAGGGGTGCATCTGTTTCATTTTTACAATTTAATATTAAGATTAAGAGACTAGTTGTGGATTCATGTTTTATAATGATGACCCTGGAACAAATCTTTTGTATTTCCATTAGAGTGCGTTCAGGCTTGGTGGTTACTGTCACTGGGTTAACAGCGTTGTTTGTGCAAGGTCAAGGCGCCTTGTTAACGGAGATCACGACAGGGCACGACACCACCTCATTGGGTTTCTTATGTGTGCCGGGCCGATATATTTAGAGGCGCGAACATCAGGTGTCAAAAACACCAAGAGATTCCACACCATTAGATGTGCTGACACTGCACAAACTCAGGGCATTAATCGCGAGGCTGACATGTTTGATTCATCAGTGCATGTTGACGTTGCCAAAGTGAAACCTGTGAACGGATGGACACAAGAGAGCTCTTTGGAAAGTAAGCTGAGAACGCTTTCCCAAAAAAAACAAGTTCTTTTTCTTCTTTCATTCAACTTTTTGTTGTCGCTACTTTAATATTCTGCTCAGAGGCGAAAGAGACGAAAAGAGAAAGTATCTGGCCAAGGGAGCAGCACTTCCCTTATTTCTTTCTTTTTTTTTTTTTTTTTTTTTGAGTAGGCTGTTACATAAGCCAATCTCAGTGCCGTTAACAGATGTCCCTTGTGAACTCTGCGCACTGGAACACACAAACACGCACACACTATTTAAGACAGCACTCTGTGCACTCGTATAACATAACAGCTCTATCAAACATGTGTTTTACATTTAGTACAGATAAGTGACTCCACCACCAAAATATGTGTACAGTGATGCCTTGAGATATGATATGAGTTGAATTACCGGTAGTTCCTTGACAAGGCTCATAAGTCAAAACACTCACACAAGCACACACCTCGCACAAAACACACCCCCACACACACAAACCCCACTCTCAAATCATCTTTCCCCATTGAAGTAAATAGAAATGCCATTAATTCGTTACAGCCCCTAAAAAAATAAATAAAATAATAAATAAAAATAAATGTGTTTCCATAAGACTTTTTTGTAGGTCTTTGCTTGTTACATATGCCTCCCAATTTTCACAGATCTAGGTGAAATGTACAAGCGGAGATGCTTGGTTCAACATTTGTAGGCGGCACCATTGAGCCATTTTTAGAAAATCGCTTGAGAAATGCCTAAAATATTGAGTTTTATGCCATGTCTGATGTGTGCATGTGCATCGTTCATGATTTTCCGCCCAGGTATACACCCTCAAAAACAGCATAATTTTTCTTTGCAAACGGTGCATCTCCACGGCAACAGTGTGTGATTAAATAAAAAGCTTTTGATAGCTTTTCATCAAAACCATCATTAGATGAAACACGCAAAATTTGAAGACAATCGGATAAATTCCCTAAGAGTAGTTTGCAAAACTGTGTTCTCTTTGAAAAGACCAAAAATGGCAACAAATTCCACAGTAAATTCAAAATGGTGGACTTCCTGTTGGGTTACGCATATGGCTCCAAAAGACTTTTTTGTAGCTGGCGGGCTGTTACATATGCCTTCCGAGCTTCGTAGATCTAGGTGAACCGCACAACCGAGAATACTTTGCAAAGAAGTAATTTGCGTCATCATGTGTCGTCATCAACATCGCTTATCCTACAAGGTCAGGGGAGGCGCTGCAGCCTAACCCAGCTGACTTTGCACGAACTGGTCACCAGCCAGTTGCAGGGCACACACGGATACCGTCACTGAGCGGGAACTGATCCCACACTGCCCGCATACAAGCCAGCCGAGTGTACCACTATACCATTAGTGACAAGAAAGAATTTTGAAAAGCAAAATTTGATGAAAAGTTTGACCCCTGTAAATGTGCAAATATGGGCCAAAATTCAAATACAAATAGCTCACTTCCTACACATGTTAGAGTATGGCTACAAACGACTTTTTTGTAGGGATGAGGGCGCCTCCCTTTTGTAGCTGTTTTTTACTGGTGTACGACAACTTTAAAGTATCACATTTTTCGCCAGGCCCAATGTGCATGCAAAGTGTGGTGAGCTTTCGTTTATGTTTAGGGTCTCAAAAATGTCATTCTTTGCGAATAAGAATAATAATTCCAACAGAAACAATAGAACCTCGCAGAAGTTGCTGCTTGGGCACTAAAACAAGACTTCTTTTTTTTCTACTTGGAATTAGACACACACACAGCCATTAGTCAGCGTTACTAACATTTGACCGCCAACGTATGTAAAGTACGCTCAACCTTTTGTCTTCCCCTTTGTGTGCCCGAAGAAGAAGGAGGGAGCCATAACAACAGAGCGGCCTCTCTGCCCTCTTCATGTCAGTCTGTCAGTAGGTCTTGTGCAGACTTGCCCTCCTTTTGAGCCAATCACGCGGCCGCCTCCGCGCGGCAGGCCACCAATGAGCAGGCAGCCTCGGCGGGGGCTCGCTGAGGAGGAGGCGCGGACCTCGTATGATGTAATCGGGCCTTAATTTACAGGATGGGCCGGAGGAGTGAGTCCAAATCGCCCTGAGACGCTTAAACGCTAAAGAAGGTGGATCCCTGCTGCAACACTTACATTGAAATCACATGGGCAAGTTTTCACAGTTGTTTTGAACCTATCTTTGGGGGGAAGAAAAATGAAGGCAAATACAGCATCAGTGTACACAAACACGAACGCGCACAAAAAGTTCAAATTTGGCAGCATGTTATCAATGCTAGAAGATAAGGACGTGTCTGAACTCCAGTAACCTTTTATGTAAGGGGAGGAGTCGGGAGGAAGCCCATGCGTCTACAGTGTGCTCAAAGGCGTCTGTACATTGTGGGCCGGTGAAGGGACTCCACGAGTATGTCATGCCTGTGTCATCCAGGGAAATATATCTTAGCATCACACTTTGACACCCAGACGCTAAATAGTGCTGCCAAACGTATCAGGCTCAACAGATTTGTTTGAAAACATTTGGTTAGGACATTGAAACCCCAAATCCTGGTTCACAGAGAAATGGATTTTAAAGAGCATATCGTCACTGTCCTGTGAAAAACACTTATGTCCATTTTTTTTTCAATTGTCATAGTTTTACGCGAATGGTGTTTCCAGACGTCGCATTAACGTGAAAATTAAAAAATAGATAAAAAATTTGACACAAGTGTTTTTCACAGGACAGCGAGGATATGTTTCATTTCATGTTGAGCACTGTAACAAATCATCTTTAAACACCTTTTCAATGCCATCTTTGTGTCATTTAAAAGGAAGTCAACCCAAACATATTTTTTTTCAAGAATATGTTCTATGCAGGCTCACTAGTCTAAACACGGCACTCTGATTAATATTGCGTTTGTGGAATATGAAAAATCCACCCATTTTTAGATAGCACAGAGGGCGGCCATTTTGCCACTTCTGTCGACTGAAGATGACATTGAAGTTGCTCAGGACTCGAATAACCACAAATCATGGCTCAGCTTCAGACAACAGCCGCGATTGGTCATTATCTACTCTGAGATGGCTAAAAGTGGGTGCATTTTGCTGCTTAATTTATATTCCACAAACGCAATATTAATCAGAATGCCGTATTTCAACTAGTGGGCCTGCATAGAACATATTCTGGAAAGAAACATGTATGGGTTGACGTCTTCTTTAAAGGAGGTTCATGGGGCCTAGATGGGTACATCCCACCTGTGTAGCATACTGAAATATCTCAGCATCACATATTAACACCAAGATGTCAAACTGTGCTTTGAAAGCCATGTCATTGTGTCACATTAAAAATGTTCATGGCCTCAGCAGGCATGTCTCGCTTGCTAGGGATGTTCAATACCACTTTTATTCAGACCCATACTATTCACTCTTTGAGTACTCACCGATACTGAGTGCCAATACCTGTAGTACTTTTGATTCCTAACATTTAATTTAACACAAGAACAACAAAATGCGATCAAAGACCTTCTTTGATGATTTGCCGATGTGTCAAACTGGGGCAGTATAGCTCGAACTTCTACCAAGGGTTTACTCAAAGTCAGATTTTTTCCCCCCATACTGTTAAGTACTAGTGACTGGTATTAGCAGTGAGTACCCGATAACTTAAAATAAAGCCTTAGTATGATCATTTTGGGTCGCATGAAGCTACCGTACATATGTAGTACACAGCTGATCAGCATGTCAAACTGTACTGCCAGTCTAATCAACAAGTCTTTAAATCAATATGTCTTTAAATGTCTTCTTCCCTATGCCATTCTTAACATTAAAAGAGGTTCTTGGGGCCTCACCGTGTCTGTCCCACCCGGGTAGTTGGCCTCCAATGAAATATGAAACCGTGCCGCTAAACTAACCAATAAATAGAAATTTAAAAGCCCTTCCGCTGTCATTTTTGTAACGTTGAAAAGGTTCATGAGATCTCGTCATGCCTCTGTAGCACAATAAAATACCTCTAATCGATTTATATTCATAACCCCTTTCAATGTCATTTTTAACATCAAACAAGATTGACAGGTATGTCCCACCTGTCGACAAGTCAAATTGTGTTGGCCTTGGCAAACTAATCAATACCTCTTGAAATCATTTTTCCACATTTGAAAAGTTCAAGAGCGGGCAATCCATGTGATGTATTTCATCAGTGTGGTTCAACCTCTTCAGGCTCAGCTGCTCAGCTGGCAAGAAAAAGTCAATTTGCAACATCTCACATGATGCAATAGCCAGCCTGGATGCAACCATCTTTTTTTTTTTTTTTTTTTTTAAATAACAAGAATGTACATATCCCATTTCGAGGAACCCGTCACGCTACTTTTTGATTGTCTATGTGCGTGCATTTAATTCTGAAGTGGTAATAGTTATACCACTGTGAAAGATTTAGTGGCAAGAAAGGAATTTCCGCCACATGAAGGGAAGAAAGGGAGCTGGTGGAAAAAGCTGTCATTGGCTCTCTCTAGTGGACAAAATGAAGCAAAACACAATTTGTTGCAGCTTTACAGTTCCTCATTTAAATACTAAAGTACTCTTTAGTAATTTAGGGATTATTCTATTTTAAGGAGCTCAAGTACTTAACATACATGCTACTTTCAGCCAGCTGTTCCTTATTTCTATTTTTCTTTTTATCTAATGGAATCTATTGTTCTCATAACAACACTAGACTACTAATACTAGAATCTTTTTTTTTCTTTTGAATGAATGATATAAAAATATGAATAAATAAAATAATGTAAAAAATAAAAACTGAAAAAAACTACAGTATTTATACCACTTACAGGTGTCCCACCCCCCCAGATTAAAAAAAAAGACTAAAATTATGTGGTGGTCAACATTTTAAATCAAATATAAATCCTAATCTATTGCAGTTTGTCAGAGACTATGAATAGTTTTCCAATGTTTTTCCTCCTACCCCTTTTTCATAGCGCTTATCTTTAGGGTTGTGGGTGTACTGGAGCCCAGCTGACTTTTGGCAAGAGGTGGGGTACACCCTAGACCGGGGGTGGGCAATTCCGATCCTCGAGGGCAAGTATCCTGCATGTTTTATATGTCACCCTGCTGCAATCCACCTGATTCAAATAATCAGGATTGGTATGCAGCTTCTGCAGACCTTGCTGATTATATGATCATATGAATCAGGTGTGTTGCAGCAGGGAGCGGTGGAAAACAGGCAATAACACTGGAATTGCCCACCCCTCCCTAGAGTGCATAGTCGCCAGCCAATGGCAAGGTACATATAGACAAATAAGCATTCACGCACATTCAAGCCTATGGATAATTTAGACCAGGGGTGTCAAACTCCGGTCCTCGGGGGCCGCTCTCCTGCAACACACCTGATTCAAAGGATTAGGATTGGGATCAGGCACCTGCAGAACTTGCTGGTGAGCTGATTATTTGAAACAGGTGTGTTGCAGCAGGGAGAGATGGAAAACAGGCAGGACAGCGGCCATTGAGGACCGGAGGTCGACGCCTGTAATTTAGACCCTCACTTGTATGTTTATGGAATGTGGCAGGGAGAACATGTCAAGTGCCAAATTCCAACTGTGAGGCAGTCGTGCGAACCACAAGGACACCATGCCACTCCAAATTATTTATACAGTATTTAAATGTTTTTGTTTTAGCAGTTTGAGAGTTTGGTAAACAAAACATAAATGATATTTAAAAATATGATTTACAATCATGCTTTATTCTTGATTTCTTATAAAAGAATCAAATAAAAGTCTCTCGCAGCACGCTCTTTGCTTTTTCCCCCCCATTCAACTCAACTCCACCTTTTTACGTCTCTTAAATATCCTTTTTTTTTTTTTTTTTTTTTATTAAGTTTGTGATTCAAACCAAAACATCATTGATTGTCAACACAAAAAAAAAATCTATTATAGCACCAGTACAATAAAACTGTACTTTCGCTTGCTCAAATACTGTTCTCAAACCAGGGTCAGGGGGGCAATAAAGGGATCCTAATAAGTATGTGAAGCACCGACCATACAAAGCAACTTTTCATACATACACAAAAGGTCAAATATATTAAGGAATATTAAATAAAGCACGACAAAACGAGGTGTCGACAGATGCAAAGAACACGGCCGCACCGCTCCTGAAAAGTCCCCAAAAAAGTGATTCAGCGAGGGAACGTCAGGGGGGCTGTGTCGTTGCAGCTCTGAGGTCCATCCATCACAAAGGTGAGGAAGAGGAGGGTGGAGTAAAGGTGTTTGGGAAAGGGTGAGGGGGTCCAACGTTTGACTATTGTGCGGAGGTCTCGTCTCTGCGGACCACCGACTTCTCGTAAAAAGCCTCGGATCAAGTCAAGTTAGGAACCTGAAAAGTGAGTGCTCGGACGGAGATGTTTGAGTTTGTCATATGGGGGGGCTACCGACCACGTGGCTTCTCCTCTTCCTCTTCATCATCGTTGTCGTCTTGTATGATGTGAATGGAGGAGCCCAGCAGTCTCTGGAGCTCTGGAACACAGCGCACCAAATCCACCAGCCCATCATCCTCGTCATCTTCCCTCTCCTCGTCCTCGTGCTCCTCCTCCTCCTCTTCTTGGTCCTTGCTGGGGGAATCCAGAGGCAAGCCCACCTGACTGATGAGAACCTGCCGGCCCAGCTCGGTGCGAGACAGGCTTGCCACCTCCAAGAGAGGGTGGCGGGCACGGAAGATCCGCGGAGACATCTTCAGGCGCTTCAGCACGTCCGACAGCAGGAACCAGTTGCAGAAGCTGCAAGACAAGACGGGAAGTGTGAAAAGGGGGACAGCTGATGGAGAAATGACTTTTTTTTTTTTGTTTTTACAGAGTGAAAATATTTCTCTCCTCATACACAGTGAATAGAAATAGTCTTCTCATCCCTGGTCAAGTTCCATTGTTTTGCAATTCTGAGATAAATAATTTCACATTTATCCACCATTAATGTGACCTGTAACCTGAACAGTATGAGAGCAATAACTCCAAATTTAACATGCCTGCTTCCCATTCACACCAGAGACTTTGCAACATAAGTCACATGCACTTTTGTTGCCTGTTGTTCAGACATGAACAGTGGTGTGTTGGGTTATTTTGAGGACCCAGTAAATTTACTACTGTATGTAAACTACTTTACATTGTAACAATGTGTCATTTCTTCGCTGTCCCATAAAAAAAATGAATAAAATATTTATAAATATGTGAGGAAAAACCTACCAGGACTTTATTTGGGGTTAATGAGAGGCACTTGAAATGGTGGAAGGTGTTGAGTTTGAATGTGACCGGGTCATTAAGAACCCAGCCACATCCCCACGAGGACGTGCACATTTATTTTATTGTTGTTGTTTAGTTTTTTTTAAACATCCCCGCCGCAAAGACACCGTGTTAACTCACCCCTGCGTTACAGACACCTGCACATGGTAGCAGGGCAAAAGGGGCTCCGAGGAGAACTCAAACACCAGGCTGTCTTTGTTGGATTCCCCGTCGGTATTCGCGCTCTCGCCCTCCGCACAGTCCTGGCTCTTCTCCGACAGCAGGAAGTCCCAGCAGGGCTCCTCGCCCGTCTCTGCATGGGAGAGAAATGTTGGACGACGATTTAAAAAAAAAAAGTGTGTGTGTGTCACGGGGATTTGAGTCACAATTCCCAAATAACATGATGGAACACCCTGAATTCAATTCAATTCAATCATAAATATGCGGAAAAATACATTACGAAAGTCGCACAAAACCTTGGCTTCATGCTGACATCACAAGAGACCTCAAAAGGATTCAGTCTTTTGATGCAATACATTTTAATGGAACAAGTTCCTATGGTTGTTTTATTCACCTATATTGAAGAGCAGCGTTAATGTTCAAACTGTGTAGAATGTTACAGTGACACTGCTCGTGCAATTGAATGTTGGTCATTCTGGTTTTCGAGGTTACTTGCTGAAAAAAGTTTGAGAACCACTCTTCTAGCACAGAAATATAAAATTCAAGTTTCTTTCCCTCTGCTTTTGATACACTAAAACATTTCAATTGTTTCAACATTCCTCATGCATGATTCGTACTCCTACGCCAGCAGGCCTCGACTCGTCTTCCTCTCAGAGGATGAAGGTGCCTCAAGTCTCTCTTTTTCTAACCACCAACCAACCAGTGTTTTCCTGTTTTACTACATTGGTAGAGAACTTACCGAACAAGGAGCTGCTGTAGAAGTCCCAGTGCAAGGTGGGATCCTGCTCACCACGCCCCTGCAGGTCGGTGAAATACTCTGCAAGAACAACGGTGGGAACAGTGTTGTCATGCCAACTGAATTGTACCAGCAGACAAGTATGAAGATGAGTGAGGTGGCAGCGGAAGTACTGACAAATGTGATGTGCAGACAGATGTAAATATATTGCGGCCAGAGCAGAGATTCGAACCCCCCGAACCTCAGGAGTGTGGGGCAGTCTGCTAACCACTAGCAGACAATGTGCGGCCTCGTTCGTATTTGAACATTAAAAGACATTTAAAAGCAGAGTAAAGAAATAAAAAGTAACTTATTAAAATGAATAAAAGAGCAGACAGTGCAAGAACAAGATTATGGAAAACATGATTTTAAAAATGCTTTGAAGGAAGTTATTTATTGGGATGGAAACGAGCAGAGGTGGGCATTCCGTCTTGCTGATGTTAGACGGAAACTTAAAAAAAAGATGGACTAAATACAGACGGAAGTGGATTTTTGTCTGTCTGTTTAATCATCACTAACGTGATCAAGCTCTCAACGGCCTCACAGTCCATTATTGGCGGACGTCCATTTTGCTGACGAGAGACGGAAACGTACACCAGGTGGCGGTATGCACCAAAGGGAGAATGATGAGTTCCTCAGGCTGACTATGTAGTAATAAAGTTGCTTTTTCATTCACAAGGATGCCAGAAAATCGGGGGACCATATTATACACAAGTACAGAGGGAAAAAAAAAACTTTTTGGGGAAGGGAGGTATTATACTGGGGTGTATGTTATGCACGGGAAATTACAGTACTTTTACTGTAAGTGACTCAGTAAGATGTTGTGATATTACACATTTTTCGTACAGGATGAAGAATATTAATTCGACCCGAGGCGTTAGTAGTAGCAAATTAATCCTTAGGTGGACTTGGTTTTTTTTTCAGAACCGAACCTGCTGAATCTTCAGAACTCCCCGACTAAGTACGATTTTCTATGATATGGCAAAAAAGTCGGGAAATTATTTATTTCATTTTGCTGGACAAATACTCTTACAGTATGAATGTATGTACTGTATGTACTTTGCGAGAATAGTTTTGAGGTTACAGTGGTTAAATTGTCCCGTTTTGTTAGGTATAGTCTAGGATAAATTCATATGGTGAGGGCTAGAGTAGTCATGTTGGCACACTGTGGCATGGGAACAGCCAGCCAGCCTCAACACAGCACTAAACTAATTTGCGAGATAAATAGCATCAGCACTTTACCTTTCAATGTCCATCCAGCAGTGCTATCTATCCATCATTTGAATATGATATCCACCCATGAACTGTTGTTAACATTTCGCTAATCCATCTGGTTGAGGTCCTGTCACTGACAACTGGTTTAAAATAGGGTTAGCCCGCACAGAGATTAAGCAGCAAGTTAGGGCCTCAATATTTACTTCTCATATTTTTGTAACACGCCACCCAAAGTATGGAAGTGGAGGGCGGGAGGTTGCAAATTGACTCCACAAATTGCAAAAAAAAAAAAAAATTGTTAGGTGTGATGAAGTGACACTAAGGTCAGATTTTTAAGATCATATATTATGGACCACATTTTAACAGCCTTCCATTAGCTTCTGTTCCTTGTGGTTAAATTCAAGCCCCCACAAAAATCTTAAACATTATCAAGGTGAAGTAACAGGCTGGTGGCGCTCACCCGTGAGGAAGGTCTTCATGGTGGTGCTGTGTGCCAGTTTGACCGGCGTGTGTCCCGAGTAGGTGGCCAGAGTCGGGTCTGCGCCGTGGTTCAGGAGCAGCCAAACGATGGGAAGGTTGTCGCTAGCCACCGCATCGTGAAGTGGCCTGTGCGGGACAAAAACAACGAAAAAGGGATACAAGATTAAAAATATGATACAAAATAATCCATCTCTGGTTAACATTGAATTGTAACCATTAAATTGGAGAAGGACTGCAAATTAATTTTATTTGACTGATAATATACAATAACGCATTAACTATTGACCTCAAGCAAAATGGTAATGGCTCAGTTTTGACACACACAAAAAATAAATACATGTATAAAAAAATAAACCTATTTTGACCTGAAATATCTTCAAAATGGACAGTGTTCTTACTTCGGATGAGACAGTATAGTTTAATGATAAATGTCATCAAATTTAAAACCTTCGACCTTTTCTGGCTCTCACTGTTGTGCCGCCACTCCTCTTCCGGCCGTGACCCCCCGGCCATATTCAGAAACATTGTCGGCCCCCGCCCCGTTCCGCCCCCCGACCCCCCCCAAAAAAAGCGTCCTTGATCGATGTCGCTGCGGGAGAGACGCTTACGGCAGAGGCTTTTTAAGGATCATTAGCTGGCTAATTTACTATTCGAACCCACAGTGGAAACGCTTCAAACACGCTTCAAAATGCGCCACATAGTACTGTAACGTCTCCCAATGATAAACCATCAGTCTTAGTTCAATGAACGCATTTTTATTAATTCAATCGGCTACTGTGGGCCGTAGCCGACGCCAACACAAGTACAAGAACCATTAGATCCACCCAGTCACACACTCTCTCTCCTTCGTCCTCCGCTCCTCCTCTCTCGCCCGCACCCCCTCCCATCCATCGAGCCGCGCGACGCATTCAACAGGCTCGGAAACAACATATCTCTGCAAAACACGAATTCAACCACCGAAAAGATAACTCAGTTCGTTACAGTACTTTACTACTTACCAAACTGCACGTGCTTACTTCCATTGCGAGGCCCGGGGTTGGTTTTTTTTCGTATTGTATAATTATTTGGGTTCAACAGTCCGCCAGAAATGGCAGTCAACAAGTTACTTGTTTATTTTTCACTTCCTCTCCTTTCCGGCCTTAAAATAAAAGCATACCAGCAAACCCCTACACAGCAAGTTTGCTTTGTCTTATTTCGGGTAGTGAACGCCAGAAGAAGTGCATGAACGCCACCTTGATGTGCCAACGTCAGTTGAGTTGAGTCAGCAATATACTCGTGGACACAAGTTGTTTTGCATTTCATGCATTTAATTTCATTGCGAAAACGATCTGGAAGGTGGCGGCTTAGGGGGAACGTGGGTGAGTAGCTTGTTTACTTTGAGTGATGGGACTTTGCGGCAGCAGCAACGAGCTGCGTGGCTCATCCGTCTCCGTGTGAGAAACTGTATGTCATCGCAACATGTGAAACAGCAACGTGCGCTCAAGCGTGTTTGTATTTCCTCATTGTCACGTCACATAACCCGCGCCTCCCACCTGCAACTGGGGCATACCATTATAAGAGGGGGCGGGGGTCCTGGCCAGGGGTAATACCACAATCCCTATAACAGCAGTTGTCGCTCACGCCGACGCGGGACTAGAAATAAGTATAAATATATTGTATAAATATACATACATACATACATATACATATACATACATACATATATATGTATATATACATACATATGTATATACATATATATATATACATGTACATATATGTATGTATGTATGTATATATATGTATATATATATACACATATGTATGTATATATACATATATATGTATATATATGTATATGTGTATATATATGTATGTATATGTATATATATGTATTATATATTCATACAATATATTTATACTTATTTCTACTCCCGCATTTATACTTATTTCTACATACGTATACATATATATCTATATATATGTATATACATACATACATATATATGTACATATTCATATACATATATACATACATACATATACATGTGAATAAAGTATAGGTGGACACAGCAGCAACAATGAAACGTCAGCTAACGCAGCTCATGCTGACCAACTCAAACTCATATCACCGCGATAGGCAAAAGGCATGACCAACCGTTCTCGGTGTTGGAAGACACCGGATTCCGGCGTCTGCTCGCCCACTTCGAGCCTCGCTACGTGCTACCGAGATACAAATACTTCACAGACGTAGCTCTGCCTGAGCTCTACCAAAGAGTGTATTGTCGCATCAAAAGTTTCCTAAATGAAGGCCTATTATCCGGTTTAAGTTTTGCAAGTGTTAAATGGAGCTCGGATGTCAGTCCTGTGTCGATGTTGAGTCTAACAAGGGAGTTTTTATAAATGAGCGACCGAGCTTGGGGTGTATGGCACGCACGCTGCAGCTTGTTATGCATGGTGCATTACTGTCACAGCGCAGTATAAGTGGCATTATTGCCACAGGGAGATGCATAGTAGCTCGCTTGTGGGCAACAGACACGCTATATCATTTTATAATTCACAAAAAGATTAACAGTGACTTTTTTTCTCGTTGACAAATGCACAAGATAGTTTGTCTATGCATAAGACAATAAATCAAGTTCCTGAATCGTTTCAATTTAGGAACTCAGTGAATAGTTTATTCGTGTGAAGCCTGCATGTGACTATTATTTTTACTTTGATTATATTCTGAACCATGCAATGTTTAGGTGGCATGTTATTTATTTGACTTTTTGCATAATTAAGTCTTTTGAGACTGCTCTTTCAGAATTATGTTCTATCAGTCTCATTCGGAATTATGTTCTATCTGCTTCAGGGTCTGAGATATGAATTATTTTGTAGGTGGCGAAAATGTCAGGTTTTCAAGGGTGACTCCAAAGACAACCGCAGGTTTTCGAGAGATGTCTCACGAGGGGCTTCAGGCTTTAATGGGTTAACCAATGAAACACATCAGAATATACACGTGACGGTGTCGCGAGCCCGCAGAGGATGTTCCGTTATCCTTTCGAGTCATAATGACAGACGCCGTCGAATGCGGAACCTCTGAAATGTGTAACGGTAGTGGTATAGATTAGGGGCTTGTGGACTTTGAACGAGCAGAACCAATCGAACGTGACATATGGTTAAGGCTAGGTTAACACAACAGGCAAATGCGACCCAGATCGGATTTTTTTGCCCATATGCGACCTGTATCAAGATTTATTTTATGACAGTCTGAACGGTTCAATTCTGATTTTTTCAAACCCGACCTGGGTCGCTTTCATATGTGGTCCCGGATCGGACAAGTATCCAAAATCTTTTCCAATGCGACCGCGGTCTGACCGGCCAGGTTGCATACATCCGGCATTGACATCACCCGGAGCCCAAAATGCCCTCCGCGCAGGCAGGAAAGTGCTGACAGCAGGGGATCGAATCTGCAAAGTTGTTTTGAGTAACACTATTGACTTTATATTTTACTTTAATTTAATCCCACTTGAAACATGAAGCATAAAGTGGACATTTATGGCGATCGTAGTAATTCAGCCACGGCTCAGATCGATTAATTTTTTTACGCACGGTTATGACGTGACATTATCGTTAGTGATGTCTCCAACAAATGAGATTTTAAACAGTCGCCTCATTATTTTCCCCAAATACTGTATTTATTTCTACCTCTTACCTATTCGCTTCACACTGTATAAACGCCCCGGCAAGCTGGACCACATTTACTTCCGCAAATACAATGTCGGGAGTGACGTCGACCGTCTCTTCTTCTGCGCATGCGGGTCACGTTGGTGACGCATGTGTTCATACAGCAGACAAGATCGAGGTCGCATTTAAAATGTAATATGAAAGCTCACACAAAAAAATCTGATTTTTGCAAAAATCCGAATTGAGCATTATGACCTGTGGTGTGAACCTAGCCTAAGATATAAATATGTTTGCCGACAATAACAATATCGACGGCTTTGTAACAGAATAGAGGACGGTAATTACCACTTGATTTATTTAAAATTAAAAATAGTGCTTCTCTTGGGCTGACACTTTATTTTTACATCTTCAATTGAAACAGTAAAGATTAATCAACTAGGGCCTGTGTGAAAACCACATGTCTAATCTCTCGAATCTTTAGGAATTATGTTTCTGCTACAGGGGATGAGATATTAAATATTTTGTAGGTGTTTAATTTCTGGGAAAACTTCAGGTTTTCGAGGGTAATTCCAAAGACGCCCTTAGGTTTTGGGGAGCTAGTGAGCCAGGAGCTTTAGGCTTTAATGGGTTAATACCATTTCTATTAAGTGCTAGCAACCAAGTTTGTTCAACACATGTAATGTCACATTAGTTTGTAATAGTGTGTTATTTAGGCTAGTATGCTAGCTAATGCTAAAGAGGGGTTCGGGCTTTTTTGCATTTCTCACAATGCATTGCCGAAGGGACATATTGGAAGGCTAACGGCATTATTCGTCATTAGTCATGCCTTGTATGTATGTCATTGTTGGCTGTAATTGTCAAGGGGGGAGGTAAAAGAGGTTTCTTTAGACTTTCAAAAATCATTACACTGCCGCTTCTTTTCTGTTGCATTTGGTTGAACAACTTGTTGGCCTGGTTGACTGCCGCTTCTGTTCTCTCTCCTGCACTCTCTTCTTGGGGAGGGTGCTAGGTGACAATGACCGAATTGGAAGTCACTGTATGGACTCTGCAGCAACTGATCGGTACAAGATCGGAGGTTGACCACCTCCTCTGAGGAGCTGCTACTGAGATTTCTGCATTGACTAACTGGGCTGGGACCCACTTCACCTGAGGCGTCTTCCTGCAGCGCTTCATCTGAGTGAATGGACCTTTACACTATTTCAATTAACATTGCAGAGCATCATAATATGTGTTGAATGTTTCCCACTTGGCATCCACTGCAGCCTGATCATCCTGGAAGGGGATTCCCCCATCTGTGGTCCCTTCTCAAGGTTTCTCATTTTTCCCCAGATGTTTTTTTTTTTTTTTTTTTTTCCAGAATTTTTCCTTGCCCTCCTGGGGGTTAAGATTATGGGATCTCATGTGAAGCCTTTTGAGACCCTTCTGTGATTAAGGGCTGTATAAATAAATTTGACTGGACTTGACTACAATCCAGGGATTTGTCGACCCCTTCTTTTCACCATGAGCTCTTGCTATGGTTGCAAGGCACAAACCGTCGGTTAGCATGCTGGAGAGAGCTTCATATTTCAACTGGGGCTGAATGATTAATTAATTGCATTTGCAATATAATCACAATTTGATAAAACCCGTTTTACTAATAAAGCTGCGATTTAAATGGCATACGGCTTGGTATGGCATGTCGTGAAAACGAATCTAAATATGTATACTTACCAGCATACCGGGGTTCGCAATGAAAACGCAGAGTTGCCCACCACTATGGTCAACTGCATAGGATTGTGGGATATGTTACTATTTTTAAGCAGAAAGGTAGAACCCCTCCTTTTGATGAGCCACATGTGTTTTTTTAATCTATGTATAATGTGATATATATGTGATAAGTGAACACTATCCATTTTCTTTTCTTTTGCCTTACCGTGTTCCATCCTGAGCACTGCAGTTAACATCAGCTCCATGTTTGAGCAACATCTGGACAATTTGAGTCCAGCCACGAGAGGAGGCCTCGTGGAGTGCCGTGTAGCCTGCGTTGTCTCGCCGATTCACCTCCCTGATGTCCTTTTCTAGACAGTACTGCACCACTTCCTGATAAAACAAACCACCAAAAAATGTTAAATTACTGTTGAATTTAATATTAAATTGAATGTGATTTTTACCTGGTAGCCCAAACGGGCAGCACGCTGCAGCAACGTCTCCCCGGCGTTTTTATTGACAATCAGCCGCCGCACCTCCGGAGGGATCGGACGTTTGGGAGGAGACTCTGGGCTGCTGTTTTTCCCGGGTGAACTCTTCTTGCCGGACGGAGATGATGGCACACTCTTGGAGAGAGGTGGGGGACTGCTGTTTTCTGTGGTTGCGTCCTCATCCAGAGCTGCGGGGACGCCGCGCTTGCCCGAGCTGCCTCGCTTGGTCTTCGTCTAAAACACATGACAATAGAGGAGAGTGACGACTCAAGTCAAATGGAACGCATTGTGATTTCAGTCAATGGCAGACAGATTAAAATAAATAAATAAATCAAAGACAAATGTAGAGCCACAAGGGGGCACTGTTGTCTTATATACCGTACTCATCAAACAACTGCATTTAAAAATGCCAGCTTTAAACATGACTTGGAATGTAATGTATTCACTTAAGTTGACTTGTGTGAAATAGGTTGAATGTAAAATTGACACATAAGAGAAGGTTTTAAATTACCCTGCATTAAGATTTAAACACTTGACTTTGAGGTGTATGTCGTAATCAAAATCAAAATCATATTTGTATTATCTTCTTAAGTATATTAAAACAAGATAACTGTCTGAGGCTGTTGGAGACACTATACTATTACTATCACAAAAGACACTATGACAGGGACAGGACATAAACACAGTTGTTTCATAATCACTATACAAATTGTACTGAACAGCTTGGTCAGAGAACCATGTATTACTGCATTGCTAAATCACAAAAGACGCAAAAAGAGTTCATTGTCTTTTATTGTGACAAGTGGTTAGGTTCTTCTTTTATTATTGATTTCAACTAATCATTGATCAATAATACTTTTTTTTATTTACAGATAAAGTGAGCACCCGCTAGAGTGCAGTTCATCGTTCGCACCGGTGCTACATTGCAGATTTTGAAGTGATCAATTTTTACGGGTTTTTGCAGTACTTCGGCAAGTCTGAATTTAGAGATGTGCGCCTTCAGTGTAGTACCACGCATTGCTGCAACATGGCAGGCAGCACTGAGGTCTACTGGAACAGATGCAGAAAAAGAGAGAGACGATTCCCAACAAATCTCCAGGGCTAGTTGTTGTTGCCACAAAGCAGAGAGAATACAGTATGTTCCTGTGAACTGTTTCATTTACGCTTTAGTTGTATGAGTTGCTGGTCCATGTGTGTTACAATAGCAGTGGTTTGAAATTTTATAATGACTGTAACGTCTATGCTAATTTGTTAGCCCATCTGTGGCGTTTTGGTGGTGTAATGACACCATATGTTAGCATCAAGCTATCTTAAATATTCAACCATTTAACAACAAAATGAACTATCAAACTGCATAGCTCGGCTGGTCCATCCACATGAGAGGGTGACATGGGATTCCCGTGACTCGCGGGATTCCTGAAAAATGGCAGCCTAATCCATATGTCATTTGCTGAGTGACAGCACTCCTCAAGCTGTCGCACACCTTTTTTTCAAGGGTAGAGTTCTATAGGTGAGACACGGCGACCACGGCAAAATATTGGCACTATGCGGCAAATAACCACTCACACACATATTCACACTTATGGGCCACTTGCAACTTGAATTAACGTTTGTTTTTGAATGTGTGAGTAAGTCGTAGAAAATCCACGCAAGTACGGGCAGAACATGCAAGTTTCCCACAGGAAGCTGCGAGGCGCGCAACTGAGGCAAACGTGTAAGCGCTAGTGTGCTGAGCTGCTGTTTTTGATTGTTTGTTTAAAGGCATCTAAAGGCAACTTCAGTGGCAGTCGACTTCAGAAGTCTAGTTGAAAACAGAAGAAATGCGGCTCACCTTTTGCTCATCACTGTCACACAAATGTTTGCTTTTGAACTTCCTCTTCCCAGAAGGCTTGTCGTTGGATTCGAGCGCTACGTCGCTAGCCTGGTAGCGGGACGAGCCCGAACGTGTGAAAGAGGGTCTCCGTGGTGGCGGCTCTGGACTGGAAGTAGCAGGACTTGGACACTGAATCTTCTGGGAATCTGCAAAAATCAGGTTGCATTTTGTTACCATTTCTAACACTTTGCCTCCAGAGACCCCTTACAGAGGAGAAAAAGTTGGTTTGCTGTATTTTGTTACTTTGGATTAGTTGGAGTTTTGATACCATTTAAATTCCAACATATTTGGTCCAGGGATCCCTTACAGGGGAGTCTTTTTTCCAAGAACCCCCTCAAAATCCTAACGCCACGTAAACATAGCAAACATTTGTACCCCTAAATTCTAAGGGAATTAAAAAACTGCCTACTACAACAAATTCAAGGGTTTTTTTTTTAGAGGAAAAACGTTGGAACGTTATGAGAAAAAAGTTGGATTTTTTCAAGAAAAAAAAGCTGCTTGACAACAAAGACACTTTGTTGGTATAAAAATTCATGATTTTTTTTTAAGAATAAAGTCCATCCCTCCATCCATTATCCTAACTGCTTCTCCTCACGAGGGTCGCGGACGTGCTGGAACCTATCCCAGCTGTCATCGGGCAGTATGCGGGGTAAGAATAAAATCTTAAAGCTAAATTTAACAACAGAAATTAACTCATTAATTGAATTTCAAAAATACAACTTTGTAATATTATGCCAGTCATTTATCCCCCGTGTTATTCTTTAAAACAAAGAACAACTCCATATATTGTCGGATTTTTGTAATGATATGCCACAATTATATCGTACACACACATATTTTATGAGCACACACGGACCCCAGATTGAAAACCACTTATTAAAAAAAAGAAAAAGCAGCAGGCCATATCTAAGACGGCTTTTCTCCTTATCTCAGTATCGTACGAAATGATTTCGCGTTTCTCGCCACACACATAAATTATTTTGCGCCACCTGTGACTGCAGAGGCTGCTGTTTCCCGGTGAAGTTACATCTTCAAATTTGCTCTTGCAAATGACGAGTGCGTTACAGATCACTGGTGGACTTTCAAACGGTATCCTTAAACAGTATAGAGAAGAGTCAGGGTGAGCCGCTGAGTTTGATAAGCCAGCTACGTGGATCATGTAGAATCATGAATATAAAGACAACAAACATGCGACCAAATTCATTCTTAACATTCTAATTAATTTGTTAAATGGCTTGATAATGAGATATGAAAATGGTAAATGACTTGTAAGATGTGAATTGAGGGGTATTAATGGAAAAATATGGGTCACTTTTGTTTCCTAAACTTAACAAAATTATTAATATTCCTGATGTTATTGGTCAATATTTTAAAGCATTCAAGGAACCTGGCCAATTTATAATATAATCTAACGCATTCTCATGAACTAAGCCTGTATAGAGTAAAACGTTTAAAGGGCTGGTTGGGATGGCCATGTTTTCACTAACAAGTTCATTTTATATATTTTTTGATTAGGAAAATGAAAAGAGTTGTCATTTTCTATTTTATCCATTCATTTTGGAGAAATTAGGAAATAAGTGACTCCATGAATGAGGCCCCTTGTTAATGAGGAGAATGGCCGCGCCCCCTACCGTTCTATCCTTGTTCGGTCAGAGTCACTGGAGGAACCGATTACAAACTCTCCATTGGAAATCATTGTACTTTCATTGCTTATAACGTCCAAAAATTGTGATCAATTGGCACCAAAATGTTTGTGGACATCCCTACTAATGACCACTTCAACATTTCAAAAGGATTAACCTCTCTGGAGCTGATTTATATGAGGATGAGGAAATTTGGAAGTGAGCAGAGCTACATAGATTTATGCTGGGACGAGCGCACACTGCTTCTTTGATTAAAAAAAAAATTATCACAGTTAGGACGGGTGAGGCATTTAACACCTGTCAGGATATTTACAGAGACTGAAGTGGGAATGAGTGGACGTGCACATTTATTTGGATGAGGAATGGCCACAGTTTTTCGACTGACAACAACCGTTCAATGGAACGTAACAGCCGAAATGGTGCATTCCAATGCGGCCACACTCGGCTGTGGAGTCAGATGCGCACGTTCAAGACACCCCCAGTGTTTGATGAGGTCTTACTCTCGTGGCTGCAAGCGGTCTCGAACAACGCACGCGACTACTTGGGAGTAACCCCGCGACATGAAGACGCAGGCTCATGTTCACCTCCACACGCTGCGCGGACAGTAAGGAGCTAATGTTGTTGTGCTAACGCCTTTTGCTTTCACGGCCTGAAGCTAGTTGTTGCGATTAGCTGTACTGTTATCCTACTGTTAGCTGGGGGGGAAGGGGGGCTGGGGAAATAAAGATCCATGTTTGCCTGATTGCTTGCCCGCTGCCAGTCAGCGTCTGCCACCTGAGAGTTGACACGAGTTTAGCGTAGCTAAATGTCCAAAATATAACCAGTCGGGGTTCGTGTGCGCATTCATGCTCTTGTCCGCTTCTGCCGGTGTAAGCGGAGAAACGATCGCCACGGTATTTTTGATTTTGTGGAGGTGATCACGATGACATCACATTTTATGTCAATAAATCCAAACTATTGTGCAGAACACTTTTATACTCTCACAGGCTGTGGATGGAAAAGGAGGAGAGGAGGGTAAAAAGACAAAGATACTGCAGGCGCACAAATAGACACAATTGATACACTCTGCGCATGTTCAACCGCAAGGAATCCTGGTCTTTGTAGTACAGGAATTGCTTGTATGCGGAAGTACGGTGTTTGGCACGCAACCACCCCAAATACACTTGCAGAGGTAAACAAGCTCAGAGACACAGCACAAAAGCCCACTTTTGGAGCAAGGAGAAAACCGGCTGCTTCATTCCTGTGCTGAGTGACATGAATATCAAGTGTTTTATTGACAGTTGAAAGTAACAAGTGGAAATGATGTCCTTTGAGTTACGACGCTGCGTGTCGCGGTTCACAGTGGGTTATTCAAATGCCGGAGCAACTCTGTCCGCTCAAGTATGTAAACGTGTTATTCCAAATATTTCAGAAATCGGAATTTTGACCTTAAACCAAATATTGACTGCATGTAAACGTAGTCACTATGGAGCTGGGGACAAAATGGTGGAAGAGGCACAGGCATTGTGTAGTCGAAACGTCGTAGGTCGTGTACGTTGCAATTCGAGGACTTCCTGTATATCGAAACAATATCATCAACACAAAAATGGCCCTGTGCAA
Source organism: Filicampus tigris (assembly GCF_054856515.1). Taxonomy (NCBI): domain Eukaryota; kingdom Metazoa; phylum Chordata; class Actinopteri; order Syngnathiformes; family Syngnathidae; genus Filicampus; species Filicampus tigris. Next base: position 29,655,525 of record NC_141218.1, on the reverse strand, counting down.
AGATGTGCAATAAGTTTCATAATGAAATTGTATGCTTTTATCTAGGGGTGGGAATCTATGGGTACCCCACGATCCGATCCGATTCCGATGCCCGCGATTCGATCCGATTCCGATTCAAAGGCCTACGATTCGATTCGATTCGATTCCAATGCATCACTACAATGGCTTACATTTTTTAGTCAATCTAAAACTGACACCTTTTTTAAAACAATTGCATAACTCAAAGAAGAGCAAGGATTTATATTTCACACTTTGACTTTTATTGAAGTGGCAAGGCAACCTTGTTTATGTGTGTCTACACAAATCTCAAAAAGTGCCAATGGCAGCATTTGTTGTAACAAATGTCTGTAACTTCTCATATAACAAAAAAATTATAACAACATATTTAAACTTAATCTGATTTAGCGTAACCTGTATTTTAATACTTTAACTGCAATGTGCATCATCTGATTGACATTACTGTGTAACTTAGCAATGAACGCTGCTTTTATTGAACCTAATGTAGCATCCGATGTAGTATATTTTCTTTTAAATGATATTGCAATTTGCCCTGCGATTGGCTGGTACCAGTTCAGGGCGTACCCCGCCTACTGCCCGAAGAGCACCCCCGCCACCCTCATGAGGATAAAGCGGTATAGATAATGGATGGATGGCTGATATTTCAATTGGTGACCTTTATTTCACATGTTGGACGTGATATTGTGCATTACAGCAGAGGGCAGTGTTGAACATTGTGGGAAAAATGACTGTTGGCTAAGTGAACCAGAGAGCAAGAATCTCCCTGGGCGGACAAAAAGAGGGCGAGACTGAAGAAAGAAAGAGGCGCGCGGTGCTGTTAACCATGGCTGGTTGAAGTACTGTGTACCTGTTCCTCTGTTAAGAGCAATAAAAGTTCAAGCTCATTCCACCACTTACTGTGAGTGGTGTAATTAACACTAATATTAAGCCCTGGGAAATTGCCATCAAACAGAATAGCTTTGTGATTCAAATTATAAAGAAGCATATTTTGTAACAATAAATAACAGACTTTAAACTGTTAATCTTGCAGAAGGTGTGTATATTCTAGGTTTTTGTGTGAGGAAAGAAGTAATCGACATGCTCTGCTCTTATGTTAATACGCGACGAGAATTATATATCGTGGATACAGTGTCACTGTCTGCAACGGGGCTGCGAAAGTCCCTTCCTTCCACAACCGATTATAAATCTTACGCAATGGATTTGGTAATTTTTTCTTACTCTTTCAGCGTTTGGTGGGAGAGTTGCGAGAGCGCCTGACAGAGTAAGTCGGCTGTTTCATCTCCGACTGGTCAGCCTTTCGCCGCACTCAACTCTGGGTGGTCACATGTCATCTTTGTTGGGTTCCCGAAATATTTTTATCAACGTCTCACATTTAATAAAGAAACGAAATGTCTCCAAACCGATGCTCTTAACGAGGATAGCGCCGCTCGTGTGAGGTTTTGTTTGTCCCACCATCTTGTCACGTAAGCCTCGGCACAGACGTCTGACGTACGCATGTAATCGCTTGCACATAGGGGTGGGCGATATGACGATATTAGATCGTTAAGCGGTTTAACATGTTGACGATCTCATGAAGCCGAAAGATTGTTTGATCGTCTACATGGCACATTCCAAACAGTTTCGCTCTATGGCGGCGCAAAGCCACTGGCGCGTATAGCCGACCAACCAATCACAGCATGTACAGTAGTACGTGACACTCCCCACCTTCCTGTTTGTTTGTACAGTAGGAAGCTATAGCGGAACATCACCACGAAGCAGAGTTGGTCCCGAAAAGAAACTCTGCATCCACACTGTCGATTTGGTTTGGCTTTCGCTCGGAGGAGAAAGCACAAACCAGTTATTTGCAAAGTTTGCAGAGACTCGGTTCGGACGTCAGCGCCGACAGCCAAAGCAAACGGAGATCACGGAGACACATGAAAGCCAAAGGCAGCCGCTAGCTGCAAGCTAACACAACCCACGGTAACACAGTCATTTAACAAGAGCACTCCATATGAAAAAGCTAGCAAGCAGTGTCAAGAAGTAACTGAGGCAATGACTTATTACCTTGCTGAAGACATGATTGCCATGAAAACAGTGGAAAACGAGGGCTTTAAAAGACTCTTCAAAGTACTAGACCTGCGTTACGAGCTGTGTTTTTATGTTTACATTATGTTACCTTTTGTTTACATTCACTGCACATTTTGATAAAAATCGTCTCTATTCAAATTAAAACCTGTTCATAAAGCTTAGCTGACATAAAATGTCATTTTTTTCTTTAAGAGTTTTATACACATTTTAAATATGTTTTATGTTTAACATGAGGAAAATGGTCAGAAATGTGCAAATTAGTCTTAAAAAATGATGTAAAAAAAAAGAATCATGATAAAATTGTGGTCGTGATTTTATTTAAAAAAAATTATGATAGGATATTTTTGCCATATCGCCCATCCCTACTTGCACATCTTTTTTTTTTTTTTTTTTTTAATGCTTTAAACATCGAATATTCATACCTCTGAATCGATGCGGAATTGTTTTAATAAAACGAACGATGCACCGAAAAAACAATTAGCGTTCCCACCCCTACTTTTATCTGACTTTGACCAATCAGATAAAATCTTAAGCCCCTATCCCACTGAGAGGCGAACAGTTGCCCCTCTTCCACACCAGCTACTGTTTTCGAAGTCAGCGAATGCTTCGTTCACGTCAGAGTTTGTGAGGGTTCTTTCAATGTCGCACTTGCAAGGATTGATAATGACATCAGTTGCTCAGGGCTCAGGTAACGACCAATCACGGCTCAGCTTGCCAACATCACATGACCAAACTCAAAACAGGTGAGCTGGGATCGGTTATTAGTGGCAAATTGGCTGCTCTCTGAGATGGATAAAAATGGGCGGATTTTGCCGCTTAATTCATATTCCACAAACACAATTTTAATCAGGATGCAGTGTTTAGACTTGTGGGGGCACATAAAACATATTATTGAAAAAAACAATTTTGGGGTTGACTTCCACTTGAAAGGGACAGTGTGTCGAAGTTTTTGTCATCTAGTGGTGAACAAATAGTACATCCTAAGCTCAAAGCGTATGCTTCAGTCCCTCAGAGAGACCACACTTCGCAAGCCTACCACCAATTTCTTCAGCAGGGGTGCATGCAAAATGTCATCACAAACATTCTAGTATCCCCTCAAGCGACGAAGAAAGTGAATTGCATTTGTTACACATGCTGTAGTCACTGATCTGGCAAATTTGCGATCGGGTGATTGTCACCTTCGGGTATCCGTAGAACAAATATGACGGCGGTACGGTAAGGCGCGACCCATGTAATATATTTAGCGATTACTAGACCTATGATTATTTTTAAAAATGTACCTTGATGCCATAGAACATATGTTTTGCATAGTATTGAAATTAATAGTGGGTTTTTAAATTGAATGAACACTGAAAAATCCAAACATTCTAGACACTGTCCCTTTATGGCCAAGGTTAATAATTGCCTACCGATACCGCAATGTGGCTGGCTTACACTACCTTTCTATTAGACAGGGCTTTGGCCAGACTAAATGAAGTTTCTCCTCTCACTTCAACATAGTTCCATGGAACCAAAATGCAACAAGATGGTACCAAAGCACTATTTCGTATTACTTTGTCGAAAATTAGAAATGGTTTGGGTGTGAGCACAATAAATCAGCTAATTACTGAGTTGTTCAACTTATAATAATAGGTTACAATGTATGGTGTGGTGACCCACAAGAGAGACATTCACAGAAACCTGTACCTTTAAGGGAGAAGAAAAGCTGACATGTTTCTGGGTTCAAAGGGATGAAAAACGTGAAAGCGTGAAAGAGACTAGCTTGCTGCTTGCTGTGTAAACAGTCAGTTTTGTATGTCGTATAAAGGGACATGACTTGCCTTCGTCTCCTCATCTCGTCATTTACCACATCTCCACAAGTAGTGACCCAGATGTGAGCAACAATGGCATATGTCAATGCTAGCATCTACAACACAACGGTCAACTTGCCCGACTTTTGGCAACACAACCCACCAGCGTGGTTTCAGCAAAACGAGGCCCAATTCCAGCTGAGAGCGATAGCAGATGTTATGAAATACTTCCATCTGGTGGCAGCATTGGATGCATCGACAACAGCCAGAAGCTATCGGAAAGTACGATGCGCACAAGTCATTTCTTTTGAGGCTGTTTGAACTGTCCGAACTGTAGAAGGCGGACCGCCTGCTTGCCCTCAATAGCTTCAGCGACGGCAAACCATATGAATTCAAGGAAAAAATGCCGGGCCGGGCTGTGCAGGACTCGACTGATACCTCATTTTTGTTCACACACATATTCCTACGGCAGCTTTTGATGCCAGTGCCATCATCTTTTCCAAGATCTGGTGCGCAGTCACCATCAGGTACCAGTACACCCGCAGGATGTGCCCAAGACAAGTCATCACACCCTTCTGCCTTTTTTAGTTCCTGCGTATGCCTTTTGGCTTCAAGGGGTAGCGTAGACGTTTCAGTCGTTTTTAGTCCTTAAGGCGCTGAAAACGTCTGCGCTGGTTGATTGCGGGAGGCTGAATGCTAGAAAAGTAGATCAAAAAAGTTCAAAAACGGTTGGGCAACCCTGGTATTGACGTTTGAGTTAGGCGGAAAGAAAAATGCAAGGTTGCTTTTACAAATGAGTAGAATGACACGATGGACTGATGTGTTGGCAGGTAACAAACATGCTCCTCCCAAACTAAGAACGAACATACCTGCTTTGATTCCAATGTGTGACTCATCAAGGTGCTCTCCTTCTTCCAGTTTGTCCTTCTCAGTGATGTACTCCCCCGTCTGGTACTTTCTGTTTCGGCAATGCCTCCTCCTTTTATGCGCCGGGGCGTCGTCCTCCACGTCGCCCGCCTTGCCCTTGTCCCGGATGTCCCGCTCCGACAATCGGCTGGAGCGAGGCCTCCCTCTTGGACGGCGGACCGGCATCCGCGGGGGTGAAGGTGAGGGGGCCCTTTGAGGGGGTGGCGGTGGTGGCGGCGGCGGCGGAGGCGGGGAAGGCGTCGCAAAGCCCCAGAGGTCCAGTCTGGCCTCGTCTGCACGTCGCCGTCCTCGCCTCAACCTCGGGAAGGAGGCCTCTTTAACAGCGGACTCCTTAGTGGCCGCAGCGGACTTCAAGGCACGAGTCTCGTCACCCTCGGGGCTGCTGCCACCATCTGTAACTGATTAAATCACATTTGAACGTTACTCTCCCACCGGCTCCCGTGCATACAGGTGCAGGTGACACATAGGAAACATTCAAATTTTCAGTTTATCCACCTGAAGAGTAAGAGTAAGCAGCTCAATAAAAGGCTATTCAAAGAAAAGAATAATCAAATCTGACTCTTAAAGGAACAAAGAGAATACCAGGTTTGTTGTGGGGGTCGTGGTCTTTCCGATTGTCCTCTTTACTCTGCGAGGAAAGTCGTTGCTCCAATTCAGATGTTTTTTCTTTCATCTGCTGAAGGACCCAGAGGACGGGATGAATGAACTTCATAAATTCTAGCACAAACATACACTACCCATTTAGCTTTTGGGTAAAATTTCAGAATTAACCTAGAATGCACTGTTACCTTTACAGGTGAATTTAATTTGACCTTGAACTTTTGAATGCCCATTTCCAACTGTTGAATGTTTCAGTGCTTTTTTGCAAAACAGACAAAATTCACAACAGGTGTTTGATCCATGAAAATTCCCAAGGATGTCAACTTCTATACATTTCAGTTTCTCTTACAATATCTCTGTTGCAAATGATGACACTCTGTGACACCATAAATTCATTGACCATTTCGCTCTGCGAAAATCCTGTTTGAAGCCTCATTATTAAGGATGCACCAAATGAAAATTCTTAGCTGAAACAAAAAAACAAATGCAAAGAAACCAAGGCCCAAAACAAAACACCAAAAGCAATTAAAATAACTTTAGGTGGAAGTCAACGCAAACATTTTTTTTTTCAAGAATATGTTCTATGCAAGCCCACTAGTTGAAACAGGGCATTCTGATAAATATTGCGTTTGTGGAATAAGTGTTAATCCACTTGTTTTTAGCCATCTCTGGGGGCGGCCATTTTGTCTTCCGTCGACTGAAAATGACATCACAACTGCTCACAACGACCAATCACGGCTCAGAGCAGTTGCGATGTCATTTTCAGTCGACAGAAGACAAAATGGCCGCCCCCAGAGATGGCCAAAAACGAGTGCATTTTGCTGCTTAATTTATATTCCACAAACGCTAAATTAATCAGATTGCCGTGTTTCAACTAGTCGGCCTGCTGGGAACATATTCGTGAAAAAAAATGTTTGGGTTGACTTCCCCCTTTAAGGGATTTTTTGTTGGGTTGCTGGCTGTGTGTAAAGTTTTAAAAGAATAATTGATTTACATGAGACCAGCATCACGCAATATTTTAAAGTTCTTTTTAATTCCAATCACTATGTGAAAGAATAGGTCAATCTTGGGATAACAAGAGTTATTTCAAAATTCTAAAGGCGTACACGTTAAATCATTTTCAGTAGATAGATGATACAATAGGCGCCATGCATTAAAAAAACAAAAACAAATTGAAAGTCGAGAATGAACAAACACTAGGTTGCTAATTGCACAGTAAGGAACAAACATCACAGTTACGAGGGATTTCTAGTAGATGAAATTCATGAAATTAGTGTTGGAAGCGATGGAAAATTATGAGTCATGACGGCGGGTCAGAGTAATGTCACAAAGGACCTGTCAAACTGTGAACTCAAAAAATATGTAAGTCGACCAATTTACTTCAAAGTTGGCAGAATCATAGAAAAATACATAATAAATATGATGTGTAAAAAATGGCCTAAGTTTTTGAAGGGGGCTGGTCAACTACAAGTTTGGGAAATTTTGACCAAGTCTTATACAGAGTTTACTTGATCCTTCAAGAAACTTCGAAGTAGGACAGTGGTGAGATGAAAAACGTAAACACAGGGAAACACAGAAAACAGCGGTTCTGACGTCACTCATAATGCACGAACATGTGCTCATCGAGTGACCAGTCGTGAAGCGTTCAGCGGCAGGGTACACACAAACCTACTAAGTGCTGTTTGCTTCCGAGCGATGCTCTCGCTTTTACAGCCGCAGGAAAGGCCGCCCTCGCCCCATGGCCGACTGTCACGTCAGGGAATTTTAGGCTAATTTCTCTGCGGCACACCTCAAAAGCAAAAGGTTGCGATAGAGGCCGGGTTTCGCACTAGCCAGGAGAGTGCTTCGTTTATGGCCTTCTCAGACTACACAGACTTTTTTTTTGTTCGCAACGGTCGCGCTGTCAGACTACCAGATAATATTGTGAGACGTCACACTACAAGTCCATCACCGATCAGACCCCGCCCAATCGTCATGTGCTTCCGTAAAGATTCTGTCCATCGACGCAGGTCTATCGCGGAGGCGGCGCAAGCAGCTGTGTAGTCATGTCGACGGAGGCATTATGTGCATGTGCGTTGTTCATAAGTTCAGAAAAGGAAAAAAAAAAAAGAAAAAGAAGAGACTATGGACCCTTTCCTGGATGGTGGGGAGAGGGCAGCACAGACTGTCTATTCTCCAAAAAAGAACTTGATGTAACCAATTTGTTTAATGACGCCGCGCTTGTTTGTTTGTGCGCACCACATCCAGTCGCTCGTCATAAGTAGGAGGGCACTGTCTTCCTATTGGTCAATGCCGAAGAACCAATCGAAGGATGCCGTAGGATACGTCACACACTGTGGCAAGGCGCTTTCATCGTGGTGGTCGTGAAGCGTCCGAGACGCCAAACGACCAATCGTTGAGTATGTCACACAACACGGGCTATGATGCGTCAAGACAACTCGAAGTCGGCTACGAGACACAACGTTTGTGTGCGGCTTATATTCGTGTAGTCTGACGTCGGCATAAACGGTTTTTGCCTCCGTCACCACAACATACTGTTCCAGCGGCGTTGTTTTGGTAATAAAAGTCTTTCAGACCAAAATGCATTTTGGGTGCATCCCTACTCATTATGGCAAGGTACTGTTAATCTGATGTCAAGGACTTTCAACACCAATCGTAATTGAACCAGGAAATGTACTGATCGAGTCATCAAACACCTGTTGTGATTTTTGCCATCCAACTCCTTGTTTGAGAACAGCAAGTAGCGCAAAAAGTAGTGAAACATTGAGCGATTGGACAAAGGTTATGGGGACATTACCAACCTTTTGTGAGCAGCATAATGTAATGTTAACAAGCCCAAAGATAAAGATACTTAACCTTCTTTTGGGGAGCTGCTGTGAGGTCTTTTTCTTTCTCTCCCGCCGTCTTCTTTGCCGACTCAGCCAGTGACTTCTCCTTTGAGGGCTTCTTAGGACTAACTTTCTTCTGTTTAACAGCTTTGGTAGGCGACTCCTCTTTGGTTCCGTTTGTTTTTTTCTCATCACCTCGACCCGGGGACCGGCCCGACAGAACAGATGCAACTAAACCTCCCAGATTTTCATCTGGGGGACCGTCTGACTCTTTGCTGTCTTTTTTCAGCACCTCCCCCTCCAACACTTGGGCTAGTTTGCTCTCCAGCCTGTTGCCATTTGTTGATGCGTTACTTCTGAGGCTATGAGACTGTCCAAAGGGCTTAGAGAAACTGTGCTTGTGTCCTCCCTGATGGCTGCGAATTTCTGCGTTATTCTCAGAGGTCTCGGTGGGTTTCAACCTTTCCGGCCTCTTTCTGGATGGAGTCAAGCCCCCTTGAGACAACACTCCAGGCCACTTTTCCGTGGACCAGTATGCTGGAGGTTCATATGGAGAGGCCTGTTTGGGCGGGATGTCTTTGAGAAGAGTCAGAACATTGTCTTTTCTTGCCACTGCGTGAGCGTCACTTGCCAGAGCGGCTGTTTCAAAGTTTTGCTGCTTCACAATGGACGCGAGGTTAGACAGCGGAGACGGTTTCTCACATGAATCTTCCGCAGGAATGGATGGACTCTGAAACTTGGAACTTTCAGCATTTCCTTTGGGTGTTGAGGAACCTGGTGATAGTTTCCTCTGAACCGAGGACGCTTGGTGGGGAGGATGAGAGGACTGTTGCCAAGCCGTGTGCGGACCCGCTTCTTTGCCAGGCCTCACATGCGAGTTAGTGGCGCTTGACAGTGCCATCATGAGGGCCCCTTTAGTGGAACAGTTCTTGGTGATTTCTGTGCTCGTGTTTTTAACGTGCTTGGCACTCTGGGCATGCTTCGGCCTCTTTCCTCCAGAGGTCACCTGTTCTCCTTGGTCGATTATCGATATAAACTCTTGCTTAGCAAAACTTTGGAACTCATCTGCAAAAGTCCCTTTTCCATCTTTGCCTCGAAGCGTAGAGGCCAGTATGGGACTAGCTACCCCTACGTATGTTCCAGGGATATTTTTAATGGGCTCTTGTGAAGGTCCCTTGCTCCATGCCGGCTTACGTTCAGAGACCTGGCGATTCTGTGGCCGGATCGATTGCTTTTGATGGGATCCATTTCTGTGTGTATTGGGTAAAATGGGATATTGCCCAGCTGCGCCATAGGTTGTAGAATGAGTCCTCTTTGAGTTTGGAAAGTCCATTTTATTTGACTCGCTCTTTTGAGGCTCCTTCGTCGAAAGTGGAGGGTCGTTTGTGCATTTTGGACGTTTCGATTTAGCTGACAAATCCAGGGGTACGTCCCTTGGCTCCAGCGAGCACGCTACTCTATGCTCGTCTGTTTTCAGAGCGCCCATGGCGATCTTGTCTAAGCTGAGGCTCTTTTCCACGTGATTAAGAAGTCTACTCTGAGAGGCGATGGTGGCTAGTGCAGAACCGCAACAAATGGCAGCAGTGGGCGACAATGTGTAGTGGGTTGGTGTTGTGGAGTTCAGAGACGGGTGCTGCAGTGGGAGGGCGATAGCTGGCGAAGCCACCACCGAGGCCAGGGACTTATGTTGCCCGGCAGATTTGGCATTCTTGCTGGACGAATGGTTCGCTTTAAGTTTAGAGGCTTTTTTCTCGGAAGCCGGAATCCGGCCCATGGAGAAGGGATAGTGATAGGTCCGCATGAGGGGCGTCCCTGCTACACCTGAGGTTTGAGGTTGAATGTCTTTTGGAAACTGGCTGGTGGTGGCTTCTCTGAGAGCCGCGATCTGCCCCAATGCTGGTGGGAGAGTGATTTTACAAAGGGGGGAGGAGAAATCGGTGGAAGGCAGGAAGGCAACTGGCTGGGCGGGTTTGAACAAGGAGCACTGGAAACCAGGTGGAGCAGATGGTGTTTGCGTATGTGATTTCTTGCTGTGACTGGGATTGGCCGAGTCCTCCCGGCTGACTTTTATGCCACTCGACCGCTGAGGAGTGGGGAAGGCCCCCGCGCCATCGGCCTTGATTTTAGCGGCCTCTACCACTCTTTTGTCTGTCCTCTTCTCAGCGCCGGCGGGGGCTGAGCTTGACATTGGTTCATTGTTGAGCTGCCGGGGTGGAGAAAGCTCCGGGCTGTGGTTGTAATTACTGGTGTCCGGGCAGGCTCTCGCTGTCTTACAGTCTGTTGTCGGAGTGGTCTTGTTTTGCTGACCAAGGGTAACATCGCCTCGAAACTCGAGGGGCAGCGTTTGGGGAGGATTTCCCACCATGCTCATGGACGCTTTATTTGGACCACTGATCTCTCTGCTCACCGTGTCTCCATCCCCTACATTCATTAGTGAAGAATCCACCTAGGTAATAAAGAAAAGAGCAAGCCATTTTTAATAAGCTACTCACATACAGTAATCCAGCCGTAATAAAAAAACAATGCATACCTGCATAGGTGTTTCTTTAACACAACATGCCTCAAAGGGTAGCTGAGTCAGTCTGATGACAGATTGTATTTAAATACAACAATAGGCTGCAAAGAAAAAAAAACAATTCATGACCATATATGAAATGTTTGATTCAGAATGAGAACATTTTCTTTCTACTAGATTGCCTCTAAGGCCAAAAACGATATACTCTCCGGACATCAAAGTCATCTATCCATGTAGAAAAGAGAAAACCACTCTGTACTTTTATCCATTTTTGTTGCTGTTGTCGCACACAAAAAGGGAATTCTTGTGGTCTTCAATCCCTGTGTAAATCGAAATTGCATGTTCAAAAGTCCAGTCTCAAAATGTGTGTCATTTACATATGTTTTGACTGACTCGTGATGGGGATTACTGAAACGATCTAGATTTATAAAGGACAATGAAATCTCTTTTTTGTCCTCATACTGACATACAGACATACTCCACACCATTATTCACAATCTGGGCAGGGCTGGATGAAATTGCTTGTTCACTTTAAAAACAAGGTTTTTTTGGGCTATATTTCTGTGCTCTATTAAATGGTGACAAACAGGTAGCCTCAAGGTTCTCTGCACTGATGAAGCCTTGCATGTAAAGTGAACAGATACGTGTTAAGCAGGATTGCAAATTGCAAGCAAGCACGTTAGAACAGTAATTTTTCAACTGGTGAGAAGCCGTGGGAGATCATCAGGTGTGCAGGCGTGTTATTTAATTACTACAAATTCAACGGTCTACGTCAGCAACATGGAACAACAGAACAATTAAATACCACGTTTTTGCGTATAAAGTTTGAAGGTGGTCACCTCCGACTAATTTCGGGCCACCGGCGGCTCTCGAAGGTCTGGCAGGAAAACTGTCATCTGACCAGCGCTGTACTAGTTGGGTGTTATTTTTAACTTGCAATTGCAGTATTACGTCGCAGTGATGGGGCGGTGATGTACCAGAAACAGATGGATGTCTCCCCTAAAACTGTCAAAGAAGAAGAAATGAGACGCAATTTTATCTGGTGATTCTGTGGATTTTAAAATGGGTAAATCTTGTATCTTTTGTAACCAAGCACATCTAATTTCTCAGGGAATTAAATGCGCGCTACACCTTTTGTTTTGGGCTTTTTCAGAGAAGTCACATAAAATAAGCGAATATTTCTCAAGGTCGAGGTGGCCACGAGTTCTTTCATTAAAGCAAAACGTTGAAGAACAATTAAGTACACATGCAAAAAAAGCACGCAATACTTCACTGAAAGTGTTTGTCTGAGCCATGCTAATGTCCACAATGGTACAACCTCTGCCTCAGTTTGAGCCAGTAAAAAACATGAATGCTCTTACACGAGATGGCACAAGGTACATAATTAATCTGCGTTATAATAAAAAAAATAATAATAATGTAATCAGAATTAATTTTAATTCTAATTGTAATTAAGAATTAATCTAATCTTGGTGGTGTGGTTATAAGATTTAGTCTAATGTAAAATGTGTGCCTTGGCTCAATAAAGGTTGGAAAACACTGCATTACAAGACACATGGATAAAGAGCACCACAAGTCAGAAAACCGCAAGTACAGATGAGTTCAGAGAACAGTTCTACACGAGAAGACGAGTCAGGAAATCATTTTCGGGGTAAGAAGGATCATCTTAGGGTCAGTCAATAACGGAGCGGGGGGGGGGGGGGTTGTTCACAAGACACCATCTCCAGTGGACGGTGCATTCGTGGCTTAGTTGTCCTCTCTCTATGTGGGCCAACACATGCACACACGGAGCGGTGCAGTTTATGGTGAATGCATCGCGCAGCTACTACTTTCGGCTTTCACTGTCCAGCACGAAGGACGAAAGCGCGGCCAAGTGCAGTCAAACCCTCCTAATGCCGCGAACATCACTCACAAGTCTGATGAGGACAGCACCGACATGGAGATAGTGGCAGTAAAAGGGGGGTCCGTGGCCGCCTCCCCCTCCACCTCCTCCAAAACAGCTCATCTCGAAGCCACATTAACGAAAGCAACAACAAAAACTCCTCAATACCCCAAACGCGTGTCTGCACAAAATCAATATCAAAGCCAAGGGGGATAAAGGATAAAGTCACACACGGGGGGTGGGCGACACAAGTTAATGCGCAAGCAAGCTTGTGTTCCGGAGCGGTCACCGCTGTCACGAAGGAAGGAGGAGAAGAGAAGACGGAACCCGACAACTCCGCGGCCGGGCAGTGGCGACCGCGACTGAGGTTCCCCCGCCGACTCGCACGAAGAGTCGAGCTGCTGTTATTTATCCTCAGTCGACCTAGCGAGCGTCGGGAGCAGCGGCGGGTGTCCCGTCCTCTCTCGCCACTTGCGAGGCTTCCGTACGCGGACCCCGACCCCACGAAACCGCCTGCTACCACAACCGCCCCCCAACACACACGCACACACACACACACACACACACCCCGCACACACACGCGCGCGCACGCGCACACACACACACACACACACACACACACACACACACACACACACACACACACACACCACCCCCTCCACCTTATTTTTCCTCTCTCCCCTTCCGAGTCGCCACATAAAAGATGTCCAATGACACGAACAGCCCGCTCACCCGGATGGAGCGTGAACGTCGCACGGCGGACGGCTCCGTTCCGCGGCTGCCTCTCCGGCCTCTGGCGGTCCGCGGCGCTTCACTAACCTCGACGGTTTTCGGTTCTCAAAGTCCGGGGAGGGGGGGTGGTGAGGGAGGGAGAAGGGGAGGGGGGGGTCGTCAAGACTGTCCGTTCCGTATCTCCAGTCTGGTGGGAGCGAGAAAGCGAGCGAAAGGGGAGAAAGCCTATGGGAAATGTAGTGCTCCACTATCCACGCCCAGGATTAGACGCTGGAGAAGCAGGGAGGGATGGTGACTACAGGTACCGGCATGCACCGCGGCGCAACGACCGCTTCAGGAGGCACGAGGGGGGATCGCGACCACAGCGTAACGGCGGTGGTGTTGGTGGTGCGATTGAATTGGGGGGGGGAGAAAGCCTTTATGTGAGCATGTCACCAAGTCATAAACTGTCACTTTAAAGTTAAAAGTTTTGACAGGTGGCCAAAGGGGAAATGTAGTAAAACGAGGAAACAGTGTAGGAGAATTTTGGGTTCGTTGGTGAAGATGAGGAAGCAAGTGTGCTGAGAGGAAGGAAAGAGCACATGTGCGCTTTCATGGAGGTGTTCCAATCTAATAGCACGTAAATAGCCATTTGATGTCACTGCTGAGAGTTTACAGAAATCCAACTGGGCTCTGCCGTGACGGTTATAGTGTTTATTTGGAGCAAGGTTTACTTTATTTTTTCAGCTCTGGACTTAAATCAGAAATTTGGATACAATGAAATGATACCATTGCAGCCTGGCGATGTGGTTCGTACAGCTGCCTTACAGTTCTAAGGTTCTGGGATGGCCTTCCTCTGTGGAGTTAGCATCATCTCCCTGTGCTTTGGTTGAGTTTTCTTAATCCATATTTCATCCCACCCAAAGCATGCATGTTAAATTTACAGTATTTAAGACTAACTTGACCAAAGGTGTGACTGTGAGCGTGAATGTTTGTCGATTAGTGCCCTGTGATTGACTGGCGACCAGTCTAGGGTGTAAACCGCCTCATACCCAAAATCAGGTGGGATAGACCACAGCTCAGGCGTGACCCTAATGAGGACCGGCACTGTAGGAGATCGATGGATGGATAAAAAAATATATCGTCGCTCTCCTGTGAAAAACACTTCAATGTCAATTTTTACATTAATGGTGTTTCCGCATTACAGACATCGTATTAACGTGAAAAAAAAATGCAAAATTGGACATACGTGTTTTTCACAGGTAAGAGACGATATACTATGTCTTAACACAAGTTTACAATAAATAACAACATGATTAAGAACACATGTGCCATCTTAACAATGACTATTAAAACATAGCCCACTATTTGGGAACAGTTTTGGTTACGGACCTCAAAGTCTTGAAGGCCTTGAATAAATGACGACGCTTAATACATAAACATTCATACATTTTCTACCCCGTGCTGTCAACCACAAGCAATTTACTTTAAGTGTTTGCTTGGTAAAAATCCCACTTGTGTCTACTATATTTGTTTGTTCATCAAACTGAGCTGTGTAATATCACAGACCCCAAATTCCAACTTAAAATATTTTTTTCAAGACTTGTAAGTGTACCAACATGCAAACATGAGCATCATGGAACATGCATCTGTTGTCCATCACAGTTCTTGTCCATCATTTAACTTCGCTCCCAAAATTCCGGTCTCAAAATGGGTATCCTGTCAACTTTTATTAGGTGGCTGAAATCTGTTTTTTTACACATCGAGTATACATTTTGTCAAAGGGCTTTTGGAAACAAAATCACAATATCTTTTTCTTTATCATTAGTTAATGTGCAGTCATTTGCACAAAGTACATGTTCTTGTATAGAATAATTTTCCATCTGCTGAGCAAAAGCCTCAACATAACAGAACAATCACCATCACCCATTTAGATAACGGCACAATATGTACTAGGGGTGTAACGGTATACGCGGGTGTATTAATACGCTTTGGTACGGCATGTTCGGTTCGATCCACTTACGTACCATTTCTGATCAGTTTTTATTAGCGCGAGTTTAGGCGCGACTAGGTGAGTTTTCACACGGACGCTATTGAGTGTTGCATGCGTAGGAGAGTAGGGGCACAGATGAGGAGCAAGTACGCCAGAAGCCGTGATAAATCATAAATGCATGGATAAATGGCATTATTATGGCATACGCAAACAAGCCACAGCTCAATGGTCACTGCGGTCTCCAGTTTGGGAACATTTTGGCTTTCCTGTTAAAATCGCTGATGGAGAAAGGTACGTGTAGAAGTCCCAAAGTTTTGTGACGACATTGCTCCGTGGAGATTGGCGCCTATGTTGCAGGTAGCACGTCTAACATAATAACGCACTTAAAACGGCATTATCCGACTGTGAATGTTTCTTCGACGAGGAAGAAAGCAGTCTTTTTAGCCCAAAACTTCAAACTTAAATAGCGAGATTTATCATATGCTGTTGAACAAGCAAAGATTTCAATGCCTAAAAAGTGTATACAATTACATAAAGATTTTTTAAGTTTACTGTATTTTTTTCATTGTAAAAATAGTTTTAATATAGTTAGCAATAGTTGTAAGTTGTTGTTATTTTTTCAGCACAAAAAGTGTATACATGTACTGTAATGACAACTTGTCTTTAACTTGAATACTTGGATGTGTCATAGGCTTAAGAGATCTTTATTGTTAGTGTATTTATTATTGTGTTGTAATTTTTTAGAATATCACCCAATTGGTTCGCTTTTATTTATTTTTTCCAAAAAATGTACCGTTTACTTGTCATCTTTTCAAAATAAATACTTTTTTTTTTTTAATCTTTTTTTGTAGCCAAAATATACCAAACGGAAGTTTCAAGAAACCCAACCGAAATGTGATTTTAGCGTCCCGTTACACCCCTAATATGTACTATTTATTATTGTGGTTGTAATTTGCAGTGGTTTAGTTGCCGATATTTCTGTGTTTCCCAGGGGTAGTAGCCTTGTATTAGTAAGATGCAACCCAATTCTACACAACTGCAAACTACAAGCACAACATATTGTTAAATTAACATCTCTCCCAGTGTCAATCAAAACAGAGCACGGTTATATTTGTAATGGAAGATACAGCTTTGGATTAAATCTTTTAGCAGGGTCCGACATTAACAGTGGCCCGGTGGCCCTGGACCAGTTGGCACTGTGTCAGGCCACCACGTACCTTACAGACGCTGGCCCAATCAGAACAGTACAAATTTCATTAATAAATATCACAAAATCAACACATTCTTGCTTTTTACCCCAAATATTTTGAGTTAAACTGTAGTACTTTAATACATCAACTAATTATCAAGTCATATTTTCTCTGAAAGCCTTAAATAATGCAGTGTAAAGACGTGAAATGTGAAATAATCATTGGTACTTATCATAATATATCATGAATATACTGGTCATGTACCCTCGTTTTAGCTTCTACAATTGTACCGCAATGTTGTGCATAACGTTCCTTAGTTGTTGCGCTTTGTTTCGCTTTGTCTCGTAGTTAAATTGTCACTCAGGGTGGGTGATATATCGTTATTCTATCGGAATCAAGATATGAACATTGAAGATATTAACATTGAAATAAGGACGAGATGAGCCACGTGACCTTGCCACATTTGCGTTGCGGGTAAAGTCAGTCCAACCAACCGCATGCCTGCTTTCAGGTTTGGTGTTGATAGACAACTAAAACCAGCCAATGACAACCATCTTGCGGTGGGAAGGAGGGAGAGCAGGAGGGAGACAGATGCAGTCGCTGCTAGACGGCACACACACGAGAAATCAACGTCCGGGTCAACAAGAGTTCCGAGACAGCCGTTTGCATTCCAGCAATAAAATATAGTATCTACTGTGCACATATATTGCGTTTAACAACATTACATGACCATTATTTAAATTTAACTTATAGTAGTGGATAAAACAGCAAAGCTTGTGCCGGTAAAAACGTATGAGCAGTCCGCGCTTCCTCTGTCAATTCAATTGAGTAGGAGTCTCGCCTTTCTAAATATCCACAATTTTCTCATGATTATCACTCACGTTGTGTTTCTGTAGCAACGTGCAACTTCCTTGACTGCAACTATAGCTTTCTTTATATTAAAAAAGTCTTGTATGGGGAGCCTCAAACACGCAATCCAGGCTGGCACATTCACATCGCTGGGAGTCCACACATCGGGTAAGTGGCCAACTATTGTTGTTGTTTTTTCCCCAGACTACGTTGGCTTTAGACACATTATTATGTCCTGTGCTGGGGGCCTTAGCAAGTAAAAAGCTAAGACGCCATGTCAAGCCATATGCATGGACAAATTGGTATAGAACAACACGCGTTGATGTAGTTAACACATGCACACATGCAAACACAACAAACACTTCTGTTGTAGCACAAAATTGTTACTTACCATTAAAGCACAGTTGTAGTATAATGTGAATTTAATTATTTATAATTTAGTGCTGACTGTTAATGTTGATGGCTGCCGGTAAATTCAAATAATGAAAAAAAAAACGGCACTTGCTCTTTGTTGAAAAAAAAAAAAAAATCGTAGTTTTCTCCGAACTCATAATAATATCGTTATCGTTTCATTAACAAGATATCTGGAAAAAATATCAAGACGTGAATTTTTTTTCCATATCGCACAGCCCGAATTGTCACAATGATACATCTGAAAATGAATTAGGTAAATGTTGGGAATAGATTAGAAAGGTTCAGAACTGATTTATCTGGGATTGAAAAAGATCTACATTAATCAGCCTTTCCCAAACTTAGTCGGATCCCAAATAGGGCCGTCATCGATTTTTGGAGGGTTGACAATTTTGATTAAAATGTGGTAATTTCTTAAAGGTCTATTTCCATTTTTACTTAAGTCCTTCAAGGGCCATGCGAAAACTGTGCAAAAACATGACAAATATGATTATGAGCCCGTTTTAAGTTATTTCATTGATATATTGAGCTGCAGCATACCCCTGCTGCAAGTATACAAACAACTCACACTCATATATAGACAATTCAGAGTTACAATCATGATAAAAATGCAAGTTTTGGGAACGTGGGAGGAAGCCAGAGTACCCAGAGAAAACCCACACAAGCACAGGGGGAACATACAAACTCCACATGTGAAGCCCCTAGCCTAGATTCAAACCCCAAACCTCAAAAGTGTCTGGCAGACATGCTTACCACTGTTATGACCAGGGCAATTCAACCATTCAGAAAAAAACAGTCACATATACAGTGATCCCAGTGTTCCTCTTTTATTTTTCTTGCCATAAGATGTCACAAAGCCCTGCCTAAATAAGTGTGGTGTCTAGAAAGTACGTTAAGTGATACATCTTGATTGAAAGATAAGCTTTTTATGTTGGTTAGGAGGTTCAGTAAGTTTAGCCTGGGTTGTAAGTGGAATTTACAAAGAGTTTGCACCACGTGTGAGTTTGAAATTACATTAAAGTGTTTTGCGGTAAGTGTTCGTGGTTTATTTTAATTGCTAAAAACAAAAATTAGAGGGTGAGGCCACACTGAAGCGCAGGGGATTTCAAAATGGGATTCATCATCTGTGTCTAATTGCATAATTTGAATTGTTTTCTTTTTGAAATTCAGGCTCATACCATGTCTTGAACACTGATGAGTGATTCAAACCTCGTATCGTACCTCAGAGCTGTGTGACAAACATGATACCCTTATATTAAAGGTCAAAAGTAAGAAATATAATCTTTGAAAATACTTCATTTTCAACCTGGCCCATTTGTTTGTGTGCATTTTGCTTGTGACATCAAGTCAGCAACACACACCTGGAAAGAAAACTTGCACTAGCAAGATGCGTGTCTTCAAAAAAACACACACACACATACTGAAGACAATCATTATACGTTGTACTATAATATGACCATGCACTCATCTCCCTCCATAATCACATTTTGTCTCGGTAGTTAAGCAGCCCTCGCTGTAATTAGTCCAATTGTCGTATTAAACCAAAGGCCTGGATCAGCTTCTTCAAGGCATTTCCTACTTTTCTCAACACTTGTGCTAGTGAGGAACGAGACAAATACAGACACGAGGAGGTGATAGGTGTTCGGGGGCTTGTTTTGTTTTCGCATCCAGCCTGGTGTCGAGGCGGTGCAGTTGGTGACGGGTGGGGGGCAACGCTCAAGCCAGCGGTCCGGACTGAAACTATTTGGCTGCGTGGATCATCGGCATGTGGGAGCCTCTCCGACATGCCCTTCGTCATTCGCCCAGTAATGGCTGCGCACAGGCGGCCACATCGCTGACAGATTGCCCAATGTGAACATGGCAACCTCCGCTTTTATGATAAAACAAATAGAAAGGGACATTTATAAACCACAAACGGGGGGCGACGGAGAAAGAAAAACGGAGCACGATGGAAGCGTCGGGAGTGCCAGTGCCACACACACAAACACATCACGGATCGAGAGCTCCACCGCCCCCGACTGGGGCAAGCGGCAGCACTCTTCCCGGTAGTGAGAGCCCATTCTGGGGCTTGGGCGACCTGTGACTCGGCATCGGGTGACGACGTCAGAAGTGCCCCAAAAAATAATAACAAAAAATATTGCAATTCAGCGTTGATGTTGTCTATCGCTTAGGGCCTATGTGTGTGTTTTAGGGACAAGACACTCGGCTTCAAAGTCCCCCCCCCTCTTTTCCCTTCTTGTGAGACTATTTTAGGCCGCCATGGCTTCACCAAACGAGGATGTCCCGTCTAAGTTCACCTGGAGCAGGGCAACTGGGTATCCATTTTAGCTCAAGTCATTAAATACATCGGGAAGGGAGGTTGATGTTCCTGTTCGCTGGGGTTAATAATGCATCGCTCGTCCACATGATGTCCAAAAAAGCTCGGCACCTGAATGCATCACTTCTCGTGTAGTTTGGGTAACCGCGTACCTCCCAAAGCATTCGCATTCGCCTTTGCAGGCACATGCCGTGTCATCCCAACTTGCTCGTGTGTGTGAGCCCTTAACACACAATGCCGCGGGATAGCAGCGAGACGTCGCTGGGGAGAAGATAAAAACCGGGGGACGACGACAATGAAAACACATGCAGGTCAAAGTTTGGCAGAGTTTGGACTCGTCCTCGATCTCCTTGTGCAGTGTGCGCCCACCTCCCCTACCCGTAACGCCTTTGTTATTAGTAATCGCACGCTATTGCGCTGTCTTCTTACCTTGGCGCTCCGAGCTGTGTGCAGCCGCAAAGCCTGCGTGTGCACACGGCGCAACAAGCGAGCCGTAGTCCGAGGGGAGGGAGGGAGCTTCCGAGCCGGTGGTCCCGCCGGGGTTGCTTCTCCGCTAAGAATTAAGAGAAGTGGTGTTTCACCCCAAAATGTTTTTTTTTGTTGTTGTTGTTGCTTGTCCTCGCGATCTTCGCTCATTGCCCGAGCTTTCGGTCTGCAGCAGCTGGAGATGAGAATCGCGCACCCTGGGTCCTAGCGCCGGGTGGAAGCCCTACAGGTGAATTGAACAAACAGAATGAAGTCCAGTGGGTTTCTATCCTTATGTTCTCGGGAGGGGTAATCCCGTCACGGTGGACCGCACAGGCTTGCATAGAGTGCTTACCTGATGGGAAGTCCAACTACAATCCGGAGGCTTATTTGGTCTTTTGGGAGCACAAATGCAGACAAACCCAGTCGCAGGGGCCTCCACATCCATTTCTCATCAATTAAAAAAAAGAAAAGAATTTGAGAAAATTATCCTATTTGCCGAGCTAGATTAAGTCCTTAAAAACCTTCTTGAGGATTGTTATCAGACTAACAAGTCAATCCTCTCTACTTTTTACTGTAATTGATAAATACAATAATCAACACGAGTGAATTCAGAGATGTTTGAGAATACATTATAAACGAGTGAAGGTAATTTCTGAAAATGTGTGCAAAGACCAAGAAGTATGTGGTAATGAACAGTGGAGATATAACTTGAAACTGTTTTTCACTATTTCAGTTTTCCTGATTTTCTGCTGGTGTGGTCGAGTAACTCACTTGAGCACCTTATCGTTCAAATACAGTAAGTGGTTATCCAGTGAAACTGTGAATTACTTATTCGGCTTACTTAGCCTATTCCTCTCCAAAAATGCAACTTCATTGGATACAACAGTTTACAGAACAGCCATTATTTAATGTGAGGAGATGACACTGCGGACAAGCCCATTGCACACCCACCGGCCAAGGAGCGCCCCGGAAGCCTGTTAGCTTGAGTAGTAATAGTTTATCCTAATTGGAAGAGCTAACGGAAGCCTGTTTAAAATGATAAGTGGGCGATTACTACTTGGTCCAGCCCGACAGTGGACAATTAACGTGCATTT
This sequence comes from Filicampus tigris, assembly GCF_054856515.1. NCBI lineage: Eukaryota > Metazoa > Chordata > Actinopteri > Syngnathiformes > Syngnathidae > Filicampus > Filicampus tigris. The sequence continues at coordinate 29,633,865 of NC_141218.1, read as the reverse complement.
ACACAGAGCTGGGCATTCCGTCTATGTGACAGAACGGTCCGTCTATCCGTCACTGACGGACGCCCGTTTTGCTGATGGTTGATGAATGACAGGAAAAAAATTTAAATAGACGGATTAAGAATAGACGGAAACCCCTTTATTTAGTCCGCCATTCGTCTGCAGTCCGTCATTCGTCCATCGCGACGAGGCTTCGATGGCCGCGGCGAGTGCGGCAAGGAAAATAGTGAGTTGGTGTTTCTTGGGGGACAGATTTGAGTGAGGGACCATGCTGTGAAGAGGCTTCCAAAGCGCAGTGAGTCACTATTTCTGTTCAAATATCGTCCAGCAGGGGGAATTTCAGTGAAAGTTTATTCGGACTAGCCGGACTCACGGACAGCCGATTAAAATTAGAGGCGGATTGGCCTATAGAGGGTATTATTTTTTCCCCCCGGAAAAAAAAGGCGAATGACGGATGGCAGAAAGGTACCTACGCTGCAGACAGATGACGAATAACGGACACACCATTTTTTGTATAATGCCCAGCTCTGCATTTACACACTAACATACATATACAAGTTGTCGTAATAATACTAATACCGTATTAATATTGTAAAACTGTTGTGGGATGAGGCGGACATTTTTGGCTAGCTGCAGCCAAGTTAAACTAAACAGAATCGTATGCAAAAAGGGTGAGACCAGGGCCGCCGCTAACCAAATTCGGGGTGGGGGTGTGGCCATGGGTGGTTTTAGGGCTGTCTAATAAAATGCTACAACAATAAACACAAATCAACTGTGTATTTTTATGTACCTGTACTAGCAGCTTATTGTGCAGAGCGGCTTAGTGGGTGGGAATCACCTGTCGCAGTAAACCCATATTTCAACTAAGTTTCCTGGTATTGTCTGTGAAATGAAACTTTCTTTTTCTTCTCTGTCATACAGTAGGCTCTTGTGTTATCTCATCACTGAGCCTTTTGCCCGTTGCAAAGAAACTTTCCAAATAGGTCTGTTTTTGTACTCATTTTGCTAGCTTGTGGGTAATATTAGTGTTAGGCGATCAAGACAATTAGAATCTTGACTTGTGTCAAGAGTATGTCATTGATGAATGTAACACAGAGAATCTGATCCCACTTTTCAAAATAAATAATGTACATATTTTTCAGCCTTGGATAATAAATAAACTGAAAGTACTGTAAGTTTATTATTGTTTCATCTGTGCGGCCCAATGCGGGCCTATCCAAACTGTTCCGTAGGCCGGGACGGGACCACTGTTGAACAGTGTTTATTTTTAACCACACATCATCAACAAAAGGGTCGCTGATGGTGTAGTGGTACACTCGCTTCACTTTTGTGTGGGAAGCGTGGGATCGGTTCCCGCTCCGTGACGGTGTCTGTGTGTGCCCTGCAACTGACTGGCGGCCAGTTCCAGGTGTAGTCCGCCTTTCGCCTAAAATCAGCTGGGATAGGCTCCAGCACCCCCCTGCGACCCTGTTAAATAAGGATAAGATGACACACTTCATCAATAAAAATAAGGTACATATAACTTGGTTCAAGGTCTGAAACGGATAAATCGCCACACTACCTCTATTTGCTTTGTGAACAGAGTCACATAGCAAATTGAATTCCTAAACCAAGGTTCCACTGTATTTTACCTTTTGGACTGCTTTAATACATCTTTGTGATGAAAAGCGCTGCTCTTGTGACTCTCCACTTCATCTCTACTGCATCCTCCTCAGCTGATACTGAAGTCAGTGCTACTGCACCTGGCAAGAGAATCTGGCTCTTACTGTTGTCTATTATGCATATTGGCGTCACCGTGCAAAAAGTTAAAACCTTTTGTAGTTTTGATCAAAAATGTTTTTCTCCCACCTTCTCCTCTTCTCCGCACCACTGCAGTAATTCTGCGTCGTTTTCCTCACAACGCGCCAACAAGTTTCTTTTTCTACCCTTTGCCTTCAATCAAGTCTACAATGTTCATTAGAAATGATGGAATAGTCCATTGCATGAGAAGGGAGTGTAACTCTAGAAACAATCATGATAGACTAAGCATTTTGATGTATTTTTAGTGCTTGGATTGAGACTAGTAATAACTGCTTTGAAGAGAAAGTCAAGTCAAAAATTTTAAAATGCTCTATGCAGCCCTGTTAGTCTAAACACGGTATTATTGGAATAATGGCGTTTGTGGAATATGAATTAAGCAGCAAAATCAACCCACTTTTAGCCATCTCAGGAGGTGTCCATTTTGCCATTTGTTGTCCACTGAAAATAACATCACAGTGCCGAAGGGCTCAGCGTGCGAACGTCACATGATCGAACCCAGAAAACAGGTGAGCCGTGTTTGGTCGCTACCTGACCCCAAAGCAACTGTGATGTCATTTTCAGTTGACAGCAAGGAGCAAAGTGGCCGCCCCCTGAGGTGGGTTAAAAATGGGTGGATATTGCTGCTTAATTCATATTCTACAAACACAATATTAATCAGAATGCAATATTTAGACTAGTGGCGGCGCAAAGAACATATGAATTCAAACTTACGCTTTGAGTGTGTCACTTAGGCACTTTCATGCATGTACACACTCTGGGTGAGGCAACTCTTAAAAGAGAGCATTCCCTGTCAAATCTCGCCATGACCGCATTCCCCCAAAGACCTCCTGCGCACTCTAGAAGCTGTAGAAAGTAGAAAGTCCAGTGCCCAGTGCGCTTGCGCACGCATGCGCACAACGGCGATAAGTATTCGTGGGAATTTTGTAACTTTTTGTTCTACCTGTCGTACGTTCGGTTAAAAGCGGTGAGTACTTACTATTTTCGTTTTTATTGAGTCTTATTTGGCTTTTTCATTGCATCAAAAATATTTTTGGAGTGTGATTTTAGTCATAGGATCCGGTTCCACACATCTTAATAATTTCACATTGAAAGTGTGACATCGTTTCCAAATGGATCTCTATGTAATTCATTTCTCATGAAAACTCCACACCCTGTGAATTAGGGCTACTCTCAGAAATCAACGAGTCATGCGTTTTTGGTGGTTACACGCACAAATTTCCAGGTTTCCAGGTCTATCAGAATTCTGAACGGTAGAATCGGTTTCCCTTGAAAGTGTAAAAAAAAAATGGCTTAAGCATCAATGGGAGCAACAAGTGCCCTGATCTCATAAAATGTCAATTTAAAGTTAATTACTGAATTTTTTTATTGCAAAATTCAAACATAGCAAAAATGAAATATCTTTAGACATGTTTGGTGAAATGAATTTGAAAATGATACTATTCTCTTTCAGACATTTTCTGACTGTTGTCGGATGGGAGAAGGCCAAGTGGTAATATTAGTAATGGCCCCGATCTACCCACTCAGTTGAGACACTTGCATTGTGCAAAGGCTCAAGAAAAAGACCACGCAAGTGAACAAGTCTAGCAGCTAAATGGAATTAGGCCATCATTCATTTGATTATTTACACCAATGCCCCTCTTACAGTGACATATTCAAATATCCTCTTGACACTGCGATACAAGCCAATTGGGGGGAGGGCGGGGAAATAAATAGGAGACCACACCGGAGAACACATAAATATAGTCAAGCTACAAAAAAGAGAAACAAAAATTGGCGAGGAACATCTGCATCATTGGCAAAAAGGGTCTGTCTTTTTGTCTGTCCGTCTATCTATCTATCTATCTATCTATCTATCTATCTATCTATCTATCTATCTATCTATCTATCTATCTATCTATCTATCTCTCTATCTATCTATCCATCTATCTATCTATCTATCTATCCATGCATCCATCCATCCATCCATCCATCCATCCATCCATCCATCCATCCATCCATCCATCCATCCATCCATCCATCCATCCATCCATCCATCATCCATCTATCTATCTATCTATCTATCTATCCATCTATCTATCTATCTATCTATCTAAGAATCAGTTTGGAAAGCTCACACCAACAAAGGTATTTTTAATTACCCCCTCCCGCCCTGCAGAGTGTCTGCTCAGCATTTGAATGTGTGCCTTTTTCAGTGCTTGGACGGAAAAACATCATTCACAACATCTACTTTGTGGCCCTGTTCACTTTGTGAACCTTTTTTTTTTTAGTTTTTCTCCATTGGTTGGCTAATTTCTTGGAACAGAAATGACATTCTTAAAACTAAAAGATCATGTGGCCAAAAAGTCTTACATTTCTGCGCAACAATACAGCTCATTAACAACAGCTCATATCTCTCTGAAAATGGTTCACACATGCTTCAAACTAGATCCCTTTCTCATATAAGGAGCCAGTACCACCAAACCTGTAAAGATCCTTCTCAATTGCTTTGGTTCGTCTTTGGTGCATTAACTTTGTGCTTTTGCCAAATAAAGTATAACCTTGATGGTTCAGCACAACACGCTTAAACACCTGCATAAGCTCATATTTCTACCCAAACAGTTTATTATGTGTCAAAACTACATTTCTCTCTCATTTCCACCCAAATCATCGTCACTTTGACATTGTGTAAGTATTGCAAGTCAAAATGATTAGATGTTTTTTCCCTATGGCAGAAGTTTAGCTATCAGAATGCAATTATTACTATTTCCCTGCTAAGAAAAAAACAGCATGGTTTTGTTATGTTTTCGTGTTGAGCAAAACAGAAGCAAAACAAAACAGCTGAGATGCTGAATGTTCGGTCACTGGGAAACCTGTTCTATGCGCCGACTCGCATAGAGTCACAGCCGCCGAGCAAGACTTGCATGTTGCTGGGGTCCAGCCAGGAGATAGTGAGGGTAGGGGCCAGCTGGTCTTGCTGGTGTCACCAGCTACCGGCAGGGCAAAAACAGCATGTTGGTCTTGCTAGATGGCTTTGACTCAGTAGAGCTGATTGCCCAGTCAACAAGGCTTCGACGGTTTGAATCCTGGCTGTTTTGTTTTGCTGCAACTGATGTTTTGCTCTTACTGGTAACACCAGCAAGACCAACACAAAAACACAACAAAACCATGCTGGTCAATGCTGCTTGTTGTTTTTTCTTTTTGTTTTTTTGTTTTAGCAGGCTTCACAGTAAGAGCAGCCTCCAAAATTTTGACGTCAGGAAATTGTAACCATTTTTCTTCACAGAGTAACTTGAACTTCCATACATTAATGTAGAATACATAAAAAGAGAACGTATACAGTATTTTGTACATGTAAGAAATATAAAAACAAAAACAAAAAAAAAGAAAATATACATCTAGCCTACAGTGCTGTTAAGTTTCACAACAACAGTAACACTTCCACTGGTTGCTGTCATCACCCTTCATCTCCTGGCCATGCACGCGCTGCTCTCAGTTTGGCCATATATTTTCATCCACATTGCAGCGAACATTTTCTGTTGCGATGTAACGAGGGTAAAAAAACAGCGTAAATGTCTCAACCATCCCCTTTGATGTCCTCGCACGCAGCATCCATTGCATGGAGGAGGGATACACTCTACACCTCCAAGCGGGAAAAAAAATCCTCAATCGGATTCAGGATAGGTGAGTGTGGTGGTAGCAGCTCCATTTCATGAACATTTATCAAATGTTCCGGAGAATTCGTAAATGGTTTATGTTCTTGACTAATTTTGACAACTGAACAGACCACTTCGCATAAGATAACTTATACAATGAAATCATGTTTTGGAGAGAACAACCATAAGACTGAGAATCAACATATAATTTAGACCAGCAAGATGTATATATTTGGAAAATGTGCTAAACCTGGGCTCATTGCGTAAGCTACCTGTACATAACCATTTGCAATGATGCACTGAGACATTTGAGAAATATACTAAGACAATTTGCAATTTGATGAAATCAATGAGAAAAGGTATTCGCTTGTGAACAATTGCAAAGTGGTTTGGGGATTTGTTGTTTGACAATGTCATTTCTGCTTCAAGAAATGTGCCAAACCAATGGAGAAAACCTGTGATATGTGCAATTTCAGGCTCCAAAATATTGTTTGTATAAAGGAGTGGCCAAGACTTTTAAAAGCAGTAATTCGTTTTTCAGTGTTTGCTTGTACAAAACAGAGAAAACAAGGGATTTTTTTTTTTAGTTGTCTCATTTTTAAATGTAGTGTGTCCCATGGACATAAAAACTCAAGACATCCCTGTTCAAATGCCAGGATTTTGTGAGACCACTAATGTGACCTATAATCTGCACAACTAAACTGAAGTGGAAAAAAAATAAATGTTTCGAGAGGGGAAGTAAAAACAAACAACTGAAATAATGTGACTGAATTTACAAGGATGCACGAGCTCTTTTAACTGGGGATGTGGCTGTGTTCAAAATCAATGCATCACTTTCCAAGTCATGTGAAATGGGAGTCATCACACATCACCTGCCACCAAATAAAATGCCTCTGATTAATCCTAAATAAGGTTGAGCTGTTGGAGTCTGCATGCAACTTGTACTGTATAACTGTAAATTTGCTGACCCCTCAAAGTAACTCAACACACAGCCATGAATGTACGTATAAACAGCTGGCAACAAAAGTGAGTACATCACGATATGAAAATGTCAAAATTAGCCATTTCCCTGCCCTGTGTCATATAACTTGCTAGTGTTACATGTCATTGTTGTCATGTGTGAATGGGGAGTAGGTGTGTTAAATATGGTCTTATGACTCTCACACTCCCTCATACAAAAACTCTACAGCACACCACCAAACAAAAATGATACAAAAAGACCTGGATACATACTGGAATAAGAAAGATCCTGTCTTAGTTTACTCAACAGTTGACTCAATGTGAAATCTGGGCCTGTTAAACATTTCTACCTTCTGTCATTAAAAGATAATTTAATTGTTCTGCCTGTCATTATACGTTGCTGACATAGACAAATGAAAAGAGATACATTATTTGTAAATAAATAAGTTGAGGACCAATTGAGTGAAATGTGATCTTTTTCCACGACACACCTGAACAAAGGGAATCGCCGGTTTAGCATACAGGTATGTAAATATAAAGCTTAAGTCTATGAAACAACGGTCTCTGAATACATAATCAAGGTACTTGCACTTCTGATGAATAGCAAGTGAATAGCACTTGACAGCTGGCCAATGCCTGGCGATCTGTAAATGTTGCAAACAAATTGCAAATTTTATTTTTTGTGGAGTGGGGAAGTTATGCATTTATCTGGATTTAGCATTTACAAATGGCTTTACAGATGTCTGTATTGTTTCCAGCCGTGTTTCTTGGATGCCAGCACATGGCACGGAAGGTCAGGACATCTTGGCAATCTGTTAAAGTGGCTTAGCCCCGCTGAGCAAATCGGGGCCGCTGTTTGTTGAGCGCTGGCTCAGATTTACATCACATGGGTGGAGACTTAACTAGTAGCGAGTGAGAGTGCACAGTGAACGGACAGCATGTTGTAACATAGTGTAGAGTCATTTCTTTGTAATGAGCTATACGCGCGGATGACACCACTGGCGATTCTAGACAGTTTTACCTGGGGTGGCGAGGAGGTGGAAGGAAGTTGAGTTGGGAGGGCGGATGTTATAACCCCCGCCACATGCACGCAAAGGCACACACTCGCGCACACACGCACACACGCCCCCCCAACCCCCCAGCCGCCACCCCCACCCCACCCCCCCCACCCCCGCCCCCCACACATTTCTAATTCATTTCATTTACTGCATTCTCTGGCTAGTTTTATGTGTGTCACGTGAATAAGATTATTATCTTAGTCTGTATGGGCTATTCAATAACAATTCTCAACTAGGGCTGCCACAAACGATTATTCTGCGAGTCGACTAGTCACCGATAGTAGTTGCAATTAGTTGACTAATTGGATCCTGGAAATTACAGCATATCGCTCCAGCACACTGCTGTTCTTATATAACCATCATTTGATTACAGTCTGAATTATTTAAGGTATGTACAAATTAATAATACAGACAATTCAGATGATAAAACATTCAACTTGTATTAAACTTTGCAGCTTGTACCCGCATTCCTGGCATGATTATAAATAATGGTGTAATACTGTGGCCTTAACATTTTTTTCTGTAAATGTTTAGTGCATTTTTAAAGTGAAACCAACAACTACTGTATACACTATGCATACTTGTACTTGGAATACTATGAAAGTATGTAAAACAAAAAGAAAAATTTGTAACCATACTTCACTCTTTTAATAGATTAAAAAAAATGTAATGCATAAAATAGTGAAATCGTGAAATAGTGATGACAAATTAGGAAAAAGATCTAAATTAAAAACTGAGATTAAAAATTTAGATGGTTTTTAAAAACTAGTGATCTATTTTATTTAGCTTTTATGTAACCATTATTTATCCAAAGACCAAAACCATTTTGCTTTGCTTCACTAGTAGTATGTAAAAGCACTAAATTAATCAACAAAATAAAAATGTGGTATGCAATCTGAAACTGAAAAAAGCCCCTCAAAGGTTAGAAGAACTTTTTTTTAAGCACTGTAACATTGTATTGTAATGAGCTGGGTAATGGATATTTTATTGTTATGTGTTGCTGTGGGGTGGAGGTGTCACTTGAGACAAACATGTCACATTCTGTTACTATAAGTACTTCAATTTATGAGTTCTTCAACACACCATTTGATCGCAATTGTGGCAATGAGCAGCAGGGAGAAAGAGAAGGAGAGAGAGACGGAGTGCCTGCGCGCGCTCTTAGTGTTTTGGCGTGTCACAACGTCCATACACTCAGTGTGTGCTTTGTTATAAATAAGGGGGGGACTTTACTGTCATAATGCCTCCCGTCGATTTTGGAAGACTTTACATATATTACTATACATTGTTTTCAAGATCTTGTTTACTATAGCAAGGCAGCATGCTTCAATGTAAGCTAAATAGCGCTGCAGATGCGTCTCAATAAACCCCCAATATCTAAAAATACTACTTCTAACCACTTTCTCGCATATGGCACACTTGACAGACCATTTGACCATTACATTACTCACTATGGAGACAATGAAAGGAACATTTATAATAAAATTTTGAACTTCGCATTGACTGATGGATTCATTGCCAATGGTAAGGGTGGCGACTGGAAGGTCAAGGCATTTGGTAAAGGTGGCAGCTGCCACCCCTTGCCACCCTGTAAAACTGTCTCTGGTGGACAGGGCACGCACATGGCCAATTGGTCACACATTTGGTGCAGGTAAACAGGACACCACTGTTTCACACACTCCCAACGTAGATAATGGTAACACAAAAGCGGGCTTCTTTCCAGGCAGAATGTGGTTTTGGCTCATGTACTAAAGATGTATTACTACAAATGGAATGTCTCTCATTAGAACACGACTTCAGTAAAGAACAAATTCTTAAATGGGGAAAATTAATTGCATTTGTTGGTTTGTTAGCTAGTCGGCTCCTACTGATTCTTCCTAATGGATTTTTGTTTGGCTTGCGTACGTAAGGATGTTTCATGAAGATTTGACTGTTAATTGTTGTATAGTGTGTATATTATGGATTGTACTAGATGATTGACGATAGAATAAACAATGTACTACTACTACTACTACTACTACTGCTACCACTACAAGATTGGCAGTTATTGCCTCAAATGAAATCCATTTCTATCATCCAATTCAGACTTCAATAGTTTTAATATCTGGTTCATATTGAATCTATTTAAGAGTGGTCTTGATTGGGAGGCTGTTTATGGTTGTTTATTGCTTATTGTTTGTTGGATTCTCATTAGCCCTATGCAATATACAATAGCTAATCTTCCTGGGGTCCACAAAGGTGGAACACAAAACACTTGCACTTACACAACACACATACAAAATATAAGAAGAATGAGGCATACTAACAATAAAATAAAACAATAATATGAATAAATACTAATAAAAAGAAACCATGATAATAATAAATTCAGTAAAAAAAAACAACAACCAACCAAACAAAGAATAAAGCAGACACATTAATGTCACATGTTCAGTGCAAATTTCCCCCTTGCACACTGTACAGATTCCTAAACCACAGTACGCATGCACGTATCATAAAAAATTTGAAAAAAATGAAACAAAACACTAATCCCACTTAAACTCTCACACCCACATTAGCAACCAACTAAATACACCAAAATACTCATGTTGGGCGGTGAACCCCACATGCCTTTGTCATTCTGACTTTATTTTCATTAAGTGATCATTTCTTTGATGCGGCACATGGCACGGAAGGTCAGGACATCTTGGCAATCTGTTAAAGTGGCCTAACCCTTTGTTCTGTTTTGTGTGTGTGTGTTGTTTTTTTGACTGCATGTTCAAAAGACAAAAAAAATCTCTTCTTGAAGGTGGCGTTTGTGATTATATCAGCTAATGAGTAACATCCTGGAATACAGAGGTTAGTGAAGATTTAACATTTGTTCTAGGTTTTCTAATAACTAGATATTTTGAATTAGCTTTTCTTTTAATTGATTATATTGGCTTCTTATGTCAAGTCAAGTCAATTTTATTTACGTATTTAGCCCTTAATCACAGAAAAGCCTCAAAGGGCTTCACATGCCCACAGTTGACAAATATTAACGACATCTCCTGATCTAAGCCCCCAGGAGGGCAAGGAAAAACAAAACAAAAAACATGGAATTATGAGGAAAACTTGAGGAGGGGCCGCAGATGGGGGAATCCACCTTCCAGGAAGACCAGGCTGCAATGGTTGCAGTGGACAACATTGAACACATCATGTGATGCTACACAATGTTAGTATAAATGGTGTGAAAGTCCATTCAATCAGATGAAGATGAAGTGCTGCAGGAAGACGCCTTGACCCAGTTGGTCAATGTAGAAATCTCTATAGTGGTGCCTCTGAGGTGGCTGTCCACCTCCAAACCTGTCCCGGATGTGTACACTACTTGGTCTGAAAAGGTATCTGTTTTGTTTTTAATTCAGACTTCTCATTGTACTGATATGTGTGAAAATGATTAGCCACATATAGCAATACCTCAGAGTTTCATTATTCTGTTAAATTTTCTTGATGAATGAATGATTTTGATGAGGACATCAAGGGCATGTTATAGTGAAACGGACCCTTAAGGTACACAAGTAAGCTACATAAATTGGGAGATTTTCTTTAGGTGGTTGTAGTTGGGTCATTCATCTAATTTTAGAACATTCTTAAGTGTCAAACAAGTGTAAAAAGAACTTAACCATGGTCAAGTGAAATAGCCTTAAAAGTGACAACCGTTGTGATACTATGGAGCAGTGGCGGTTTTTGGTATGTGCAATATGTGCGGCTACACAGTTTAGCGTTTTCATAAAAACGCTATGTGAAAGGGTGTTTTCTTTTGGCATTTTGAGTTGTAAACATTGGCCTTTGAATGGGGAATGTGTGCCCCCTTGTGGAGTTGCTTTGCTATCCATAAGTAGAAGAGAAGAGATGGTGGGTTTAGGGGTCATTCCTCTCCAAATTTACTGTTCATTTGGAGAAGAAACAGTCAAAAGCATTAGGTGCACAATTTCGTAAGAGGAGGAGGAGAAATGAGCAAAGGAAAGGTGGGGTCGAATGAGAGTTGACGTTACATATCGTTCATTGTTTGGTATGTTCTCTTCATACATTCTTCTGAAGCCCTAGAAAAAGCAAAACACAGTAACACACATGCACTGCCAATCCTTTAATGCCTGGTGGACTGAGGTCTCGTGAGGTAGGCAACGCTGATATCCAAGTCTGCGTGTTTTTTGAGACTTCTGAGGTGGACCTTTTCTGGCAATATTGAAAATTCTACAAACTCAAGGGGCACTCAACTTTACAGGTTCTGTTGTATGATGTATAGTAGAAAGGGGAGTAATACGATACATTAAGAGGGCACTGGTGATTGTGGTTTTCATCTCCAAAATCCAACTAACCTTGAGGTTTGTCTTATCACACCACACCTCTCTCACTCTTCCTATCTCATCTCAATTACTGTCACCTCTGTAATATCCACCGTGTAAATGAGTGGCCAAATATCCATGGAAAACACTATTATATGTATGGCACCACGGCATTACTAACTCATATTGTCAATCAAATTGCGTGCCTAAGGAATAGCTCTTGCTTGCCTTGAATTTTGATCCAGCTCATATATGAATCTGTCGTGTTTAATAATGCTGAGTTGCTGAGTTTAAGCCTGTATTAATGTACAAAGCCTGGCTATATATACCTCTCAAAGTGCGCTATTGCATTCCATATGACAAACAGTTATAAATTGGTGTTTTTTTTCACCTTCCATCACTGAAATCCCTTGATCACGCTGAAGGGCTTTGGATAAAATGGCTACTGGTCACCCTACATGGAGACTACATGTTTTTTTTCAAAACCCAGCATGAACAAAAATAACGATGGTATTATCTCGAGGAGGAATTGGATAAATTTCCACCTCTACTGATTGCAAGCCAGCTACATTTTGACTCAACTGCTTCACAACACAATTGCTCACCAATCAATTCCACACAATTGACCAAATTCGATTGCTACGTGTATTAGCTATTTTTGGAACCAAGTAGTCTACCGATTTATTGAGTTTTATATATTTTCCAGAACTGATCGTGATTAATCGTATTTTTCAATTACAATTTATTTTGCAAAGCTTGGAAACGATATTTACTTGAGGAAAATGTTTAAATTAATGTGGAAATTTTTTTAATGTATATTTTGATTCAAGGATTGTTCTACTAGCTCTCTTTAGACCTTGAATACAATTCGTTTCCCGTAAAATGCAACAGTTGAACGATACACCAAAGACAACACAATATACAATACAATACAATTTTATTTGTATAGCGCATTTCATAACAGCTAGAGCTGTAACAAAGCACTTTACATACAAACAACAAAATAGCCACAATACAATGAGTGGAATCAATAAATTAACATAAAACACTATATACAATAGACACTGGAAAAGAGCCGAAAATTTCAGGTCGGGTCAAAAGCCAGAGAATAGAAATGTGTCTTTAACCGGGTATTAAAAGTGGAGAGAGAGGGGGCTTGCCTAACATCCAATTGGAGGTCATTCCAAATGGAAGGACCAGCAGCCGAAAAGGCTTGATCCCCTCTGACTAATGACTATGGTACAGTATTTCACTTTGGCTTTGCAAAGTGCGCAAATTATTTGGGATTTCTCCAAGGAGCCATCGAGCAACTTGTTAAAGTAAAACTACATAAAAGTCTGTCTTTGCGACAGTGACTCTGCTCTAAGTTTGGCTGCAAAGTGAGCAGGGGTCATCTATATATATATATATATATATCCATCCATCCATCGATACCGCTTCTCCTCACAAGGGTCGCGGGGCGAGCCTATCCCAGCTGTCTTTGGGGAATAGGCAGGGGACACCCTGAATTGGTTGCCAGCCAATCGCAGGGCACGCAGAGACAAACATCCACACTCACAATCACACCTAGAGGCAATTTAGAGAGTCCAATCAGCTTACCATGCATGTTTTTGGAATGTGGGAGGAAACTGGAGTACCCGGAGAAAACCCACGCAGGCACGGGAAGAACATGTAAACTCCAGACAGGGAGGCCGGAGCCGGGATCGAACCCACAACCTCTGAACTGTGAGGCGTGCTAACCAGTCGACCACCGTGCCGCCTGGCCTTGTGAGTGACATCTGCATCCGCGCATGAGAGTGTAGTTGGCTGTTGTTGGCTCGTGTATGAATATATTTTGTGTTTCTTTATTTTGTTGTCAGTTCAATTAAGTGACTGAAAGTGCACCGGCAGTTGCGTCTGTTAAGGGAGTAGAGAATGGGTGAAACACAGCCCAAACTATGCTTACATCCAACATTAAGGCAATTATCGATTGGTAAAATATTACAGGAAGGGTACTGTGGTCAAAAAAATGAACAACAATATTATTGTAACAATGTATTACTTAAATGCTGGGTATATCCTGGGTTCAACCCCCCTGAACTGGTCAGGACGGCATTTGTTCAGATAAACATCCAATTCACAGCAACATAGCAGCATCATTGCATCGTTTCTAAAGGTAAGCAATGATTGTCTTTAGCAAAATATGATGTTGGGCTAAACCTAAACATATTCTCAACATTGAGAGGTTTAATCTGGATATTTGGTTCATTTGAGTGTGAAACCAGTGGGGTTCGAACATAGAGATCAATTTATTTGCATGGTTGTCTTTTAGGGGCATTTGTGGGTCGATGTTAGTCTTTTAGGATATAGCTAAAAACAACACTGGGTTCCAGTGTCCCATGATCCATGATCTCCAAACTTCAGACAGACCGGAAACCGGATATTGTTCCTTACTATTTCCGGGTGTCTCATTCATTTTCGTCCCCCCGCAAAATGGCGAATCTTGCCGCAGCTGCTGCTGCCGCCGCTGCCGCGGCTGCTAACCGAGACCCGGCCGTCGACCGTTCACTACGTTCGGTGTTCGGTAAGTCTTTTTTCTGCTTATTTTTGTGGTTTGTAAAAGCTGTGGTCTGTACATTGTTACTTTCGTGAATGTCTGTATGAGCTAAGCAGCTAACACAAGCAGTAGGCTCGAGCTAAGCTTTTGTTAAGCCAAAGAATGAAACAAAAATGAAACTTTTTGTACAGAAAAAAAGAGGCACGTAGGGTGCCATTGTCAACCTAATTGTGTTAAATGTATGTGTTTCAGTGGGAAATATTCCTTATGAAGCAACCGAAGAACAGTTAAAAGACATCTTCTCTGAAGTCGGACTTGTTGTTAGCTTCAGGTGAGCATCCTTCATTCATTCCCCTCTGTTCGTCTTTTATTAAATCTTTTTAGTATGACTGCATTTCATTAAATAAAGCACAATAGTGATTCAAAAGAGATATTGCACATTTTTCATAATTTAAACCAGCCCCCAAGCATCTAAATTATACTACTTCATTTATATAGAGACATTTCACAACAGCTGCACCTGTAAAAAAGCTCTTGACATATAACATAAAATAAGAATAATACAACAACAAATACAGTGAAAGCAGTAAATTAAACACAAATTAATGATACTAACACATATGTGCAGTAGACACTGTAAAACAGCACATCAGGTTCAGTCTCAGGTTGGGTCAAAAGCCAAAGAATGAAAAAATGTCTTCAAACGAGTTTTAACCCTCTCAGGCTCAAATTAAGTTTTAGTAATAGTTTAATAGTACTTCTGAGTAAAAAAAAAGGCTCATATAATATGAATGTGTATTAATTAGGGGATTACCTATTAGTTGTTGTGAATCTGCAACACCTGCCTGGACAGGGTTTAAAGTTGACAATTGATAGTGTAACGAAACAATTGAATTATTTTTTGTTCTATTTAAATGCTGTACTGTATGTTCTTACAAAGCACAGTGTAAAATATCAAAATCTTCAAATATTTGGCACTTTGTTTTTCTCTCGAAACTGCCTCGTCTCGCGCTTCTCCCGCTGGTTGTAAGCCTCGTCAAAGACACACATGCTCAGTAGTGGTAATCCTGGGTGATATAAACAGAAGCATTGTGGGTAAGGCAGTGTCATGGCTAACCTGTGTTAGCAATAGAGTCTGAAAGTTCCGGGACTTTTCACCAAAAATACTTAATACCATGCAAACCTTACTTTCATGGCAGCACGGCAGTGATAAACAAGCATCTAAAAAGGAAGCACGTTGTGACTGATGTCTGGTTTCATTTCTGACATAGGGACAGTCGTGTCTGGATGCTAGCATTAGCACACACAGGTTACCGTGTGTGTTTGATGTAACACGATGTCCTGTTTGGTACGCTAACATATTGTAGTCTCTACTATGGATTACGGAGGCGTTAGTTAGTGAGCACACGTTTATGAACAACCAAAACACAGTGTTTGTATGCCACAGAACACACGTGCTCCCTCACGTATTTCTCCTTTCCCACACTCGGGACCATGCACAGAGTGTTGTGTTTATGAACTTGGACAGAGCAGCACTCTAAGTACCACAACATGACATTTTTGCCACATGCCCTCAACGAAAACACACAACAATGAAACACACAACCTACTAACCAATTACAATATACTAATTTATATTGCAAAAAAAAAAAAACATTCCCCCTAATCTTTAAGTTCCCCCCATGTTTCAGCCAGTTGCATACCACATTTTGATTTTGTTGATCAATTTCAATTTCTTTAGCGCAGTGCAGTTTCCCAATTTTACTTAGCTGATTTCACTACCTTCTACATAAAAAAAAAAAGGCTTGGTGCCCAATAAGAGTGAAATATGTTAACAAGTATTTCCTTTCTGTAAACATGTCAGGAATGCTGGTACAAGCTGCAAAGTGGAACGTACTATCATGATAATTGTCCATCCATCCATCCATCCATCCGTTATCCAAACCCCTTAACTTTATGATTAACTTCTACATTTTTCTATAAGAGAAGAACAGCTCAATTTTACTTGGTTAAAATAAAAAAGTAATAAAAATGAGGCATTTGCGTCAAACTAAAAACTCAATTGCGGCATGTAAGCTGTACTGGATAAGACAGCATTTATCCACAAGCAAGGATTGCTCATTAAAGTTCAATTTCCCATAATATGTCCCATTTAATATAAGACTGTTAATGCTGATTCTCATGACTGTTGTTGCTTTCAGGTTAGTGTATGACAGGGAGACAGGCAAACCAAAGGGATATGGCTTCTGTGAGTATCAAGACCAGGAGACTGCGCTCAGTGCCATGCGCAACCTCAACGGCAGAGAGTTCAATGGTCGCGCCCTACGTGTTGACAACGCAGCCAGTGAAAAAAACAAGGAAGAGCTTAAAAGTATGCATTTCAAAATTGCCATACGTTAGGTGGCACTCCGGCTCTGTGCTGTGAGGTGACTGTGTCAATATGTATGGGAACAGGTTTGGGAACAGGTGCCCCCATCATTGAGTCTCCATTTGGGGACAGCGTCGCACCAGAGGAAGCTCCTGAGTCCATCAGCCGGGCTGTGGCCAGTCTGCCTCCTGAACAGATGTTTGAACTCATGAAACAGATGAAGGTGGGCTGCTTCTTCTCTGCGATGCTCTTTCAAGCATCAACAACATCAAGCCGGAACGAAAATGCCTAAGAGGCCCTCTCTGATTCAGCCTTCAGTATGTCCAAAAATGTACTAGTTGTGCAAGTTTGTGCATCCCGGTGAACAGTTTTCTATTTTCTTGGTCCTGAACGCAACCCCTTGAAAAAGGCACTCAGTAGTAGAGTCTGGAAAGTTAGGAAAAATTAGCCATCGAGGCCGGTTTCACTAATCAACAAGAAATCTCTTTGACATGTCTATCATAACAAGATGCATGAAAAATCCGCAAAGAACCATGCCTAAAATTGAACAAGAAGTCAGAGATTTTAATTTGAGGCAGCCATTTTCCAGGGCTAGGATTTTGACGAGCTCCTGCTAGTGAATTCACCTTATTGAGCCTCAATTGGAAGCAAATGTCCTAAACCAATGACAAATCTATTTTGCATCCGCCATTTTATGTGGCTTGAGCATGATGTCAAAGTTTGATCATTTTGAGGATTCGCCATGAGGCGCTAGGGCCTGTTCGTTGCTTCTTGTGGCTTCATTTGTTAATTTTTTTTTTTTTCGCACCCAAAATCCATCTTCACTGTTCGTTTACCGTTTAATCAGCGAATCAACTCGAATGTGTTACTTATGCTTTTGCAGAAAAACACATGATATTCCATCCATCCATTTTCCGAACCACTTATCCTCCTTGGGCTTTGAAAAATGAAAAATCCATTTTGATCATAATGGTAAATGCAGTGCAAAGAAAGTATTAGCCACCCTTGAACTTTTTGACCTTGGCCACATTTCAGTTTGCAAACATAAATATATATGTACATACATGTATATATATTTTGTGAAGAATAAACACCAAATGTGACACTGTCGTGAATTGGACCGAAATGTATACAATAATTTAAGCTTTTTTTTTCTTTTTTTTTTTAACGAATCAAAAACTGAAAAGTAGGACATGAAGATTTTTCACTCGCTTTTTTGTCAGTGCAGCCAACTAACTCCAGAAGTTCCCTGATGAATTCTGAATGATCTAATGTTGACCTAAATGACTCATGATGATAAATAGAGTGCACCTGTGTGTAATCTTGTCTCGGTATAAATGCACCTGCTATGTGATGGTCTCAGAGGTTTGAGATTGGGGAGCAAAAATGAAGGAACACACCAGGCAAGTCAGAAATAAAGTTGTGTAGAAGTTTAAAGCAGGATTAGGATATAAAAAGATTTCACAAGCTGTAAACATCAGGCAGAGCAGTGTTCGATTAATCATACAGTATTGAAATGGAGAGCGTGTCAGACCACTGCAAACTAGGGGTGTTCTGATCATCCATTAACGTGATTGGCCGATACCGAGATTTGGTGTAAAATTTTCAATTTTAGTGATGCAACTCCCTTTTTTATTATTGTAATTGATTAATCTGTTTTCCTTTTTTTTTTTTTAATATTAAATTAAAGGAAGGTTTCATTAACGTTACATGTGTGTCATGATTAGCCTGCATGTTTAGCCTGGAAAACACATAAGAACTGAAAAATACACCTCTATATTGATACATTTCACTTTTACGGCAACATTTTCAACATATGGGTTAGGTCCAACGAGATGTAACGTTTGCAATTTACTGCTGCACAGAGGACCAAAGAAAAACTATGCCATAATGCATAGCAAAGATTTGCAAGCAGTTGACCAGAAACCGCAAATAACTGGCACGCTACTGCCCAATTTATACAAAGTGTTATTAGGCAAGCTTTGTCGAGACCCCGGTGTGCACAAGGACAGGCAGGCATATACGTGTGCAGCAATTTCCACGGCATGTATGCTAGTTTTGTTAATCCATCTATATCATTTTGCATTGTGTTAAGGTCGCAGACTTTTGCAAGACTAAGTTAATGTGGTTTTGTTCACTTTTACCATGAAATCGTTTTTGTATTTAACTCAACAGGCACATATTTCACACCGAGTACATTAATGTATGGGTAAATTAAGACTACTATTTCATTATGTGTACTTTTTGTAAGATTTTTGTTTGGTGGTGTGCCGTGTGTAAATTAATGTTCATTAGCTCAATGATGGTTGGGAAACACTGCTCTTTAAAATATACTCGATATGGTGTAATAACTGTTGTAAAAATGTTTCTCCTCCTTGTGTAGCTGTGTGTCCAAAACAGTCCCCAGGAGGCACGGAACATGCTGCTGCAGAACCCTCAGCTGGCCTATGCCCTGCTGCAAGCCCAGGTGGTCATGCGCATTGTGGATCCGGAGATCGCCCTGGTGAGTGACCAACCGTCCGCAAGTCTGCCCAAGCTACTCTTCTGTGCAGTTATTAATGAGAAGGCCACTTTTTCAGAAAATGCTCCACCGCCAAACCACAACCCAGCCGCTCATCTCAAGCGGACAAGGGGGAGGAGCACCGCCTGTTAATCCACAGCCTGCCGTGCCCAACATGGCGGCCCCACAGCAGCAGCCCGTGGTAGGCAGAACACTGATAGTAACTCCTGCATGCTGTTTTTGATATGGTCAATGTCTGTGTCCCCAAGTTCTCTTTTTGTCCTCAGTCTGGCATTTACACTCACTCTTGAATTCTTGAAATGGTTACAACTGAGCCAAATGAATGGACATCAAATCCCCCTCCATCGCAGGGTTTACGTTCCAGAAAAACCTAGCATTAAGTGAAAGCCGTGATATAGAAATACACCTTAGGTATGTTTTTATAGCATTTGCAGCACTTACATTTTTTAAGGTCTTTAAACACACTTTTAAAACGATATAAACACATTTAATCATGTATAACATGTTAAGGAAGCAAAAGATGAATGAATAACAAAAATATTATACAAACAGTGCAACATTGTATACTGATGACGATGATGAAGAAGCTGTCATAATAGAGTACATTCCCGTTTTAACGCCGAAATAAAGGTGAAAGGATTTGTTTAAAAAAAAAAACACAACTGGCAAATGTGTCGTGTTGAAATTGAAATTTCGTGTCGAAAAGGTTTGGCCGGCATGAGGATATTACAACTGCGCATTAACATGGTCTCAGCCCATCTACATTGTGACTTGTTTTTTTTTTAATTTATTTACTTTTTACGGACATGATTATTAGCAGTTGCTGACTAGCTGTGCTTTTTCCTCCCTTTGGCTCACATTGCGAACGTCACGGCACACCTGTTTCCTGGGTTTGGTCAGCGAGTCCGTGGGCACTTTGACGTTATTTTCAGTCGACAGTAGGTGGCACTACAGGACAAAATTACAGCCCCCTGAGATGGATAAAAACGGTGCATTGTTGTTGTCCAGTACAGATCCAGACTGATATTTATTTATCATGGTCATGAAGGATTTAACCTGACGAACAATAATAGTTGTAAAATGTCTTGCACAGAACGTTTTCTTGAAAAAGATATGTTTGTGTTTGATTGAAAATTAAAAAAAAATAATAATAAATTGTCTCTGTGCAATTATAATGAGAGTCAATTATTTGTAGATTTTTACAACTCGTGGGCCAACCCAGTCTCTATCCCCTATTCACTGTAATCTTATTGTAACTGTTGCACTGAAGCGAATGTTTGTTGATTTTAATAAAGCTAAGCCACTATTTTGATCAGTGCCAATATAGCTCGTTGGATATATACTGTATATTTTCATCCTTTTAGGGAATTTATGAAAATTGCTGTTGTTATCTGGAGGCTATTACTCACCAACTCCACATTATGACCTCAAATCACAACTATTTTGTAATTGTTATTTTATTTTCCCCCTCTGTTATGTGATCAGGCTGGGATGCATGTCAATGGAGCGCCTCCGATGATGCAGCCTCCCAATATGGGTGTCGTGCCTGGACCTGGACCTGTGGCTGCCCCGGGACCCGCCGTCCCTCCAGGTAATGAGCTGAACAATCGTGGATTGTTTCACATCTGGCGAATGTGCTTCGCTTGTTGCCTAAACTTGGGCTGCTTGCTTTCCAGCTGTCTCGTTTAATGTCATAACATCTTAATTGACTTGACACTTCAAATTCGTACAGAGAAGCTCCCTATAACTGTGGTTGAGTTTTTTTCTCAATCCCAACTGAAAATGTAATGAGATTTAAAAAAAAAAAAAAAAAAAAAAAAAAGATGGGCTTGTTAGTGTCACTCTGTGGTTATTTCTATGGATGTTCCACTTTTTTTCAGCCAGTACGAGTACTCAAATCTTGAGTCTTGAGTTACTTGGTATCAGTGAGTACTCAAATCTTGAGTACTCACTGATACCAAGTAACCCATACAACAAGTACTTTTGATACATACCATTTTTATGAAACCAATGACGGATAATGTTGAATAAAGACCTTTCGTTCATTCTGACAAAAGGCAGAACAGTCACTCTGCAATCGAGAACATAAGTTCCAAATAAAACACAAACAACCACCTCGGTACCACCTCAGTATTCATTTGTAATACATATACAAAAGTGCAAACTAAAACTGACAATTTTTTTTATCAAATAGATTAAAGATAAAACCATTTCATAGGAAAAATACCGATCACGTTACAAAATATAGGTACAGAAAAGGCAGCAGCTGAGTATAGTACTCTGTATAATACATACAAATAAATAAACTAGCTAAGGGTGCCTGTACTGCTTTCAGCGTGAAAAATAGACCTTATTAATGCAACAGAATAATAACGACATTTGATTTTTCTCAGTCGGTGAAAGCAGGTGAATGTGTAAAGTAAGTTTATACATGAAATCCCGTAATGGAGAAAGTCATCATACCACCCAAATTGATTTACTAAATCAACATCTCCATTTTGGTAGCAACACACCAATAACTCTGCAGTCAGACCCAATGCAAGATGAGTGTTTCTGACGGTGTGTTTCCATATATAGTCAATGTAGATTGTGCTGATGCTTGCTGGTTGGAAGGCGCGGATGAAGTGTTTGAAGTGAAAATTATGCTCCTTTGCCAATTTTGACAGGGTTTGCAAATGTGAACTTTTCTTGGCATGGCGTCACCGACAGCCAGTCAGCGTCCAGAACGTAGTTCAGGGGTGTCCAAACTTTTTGTAAAGAGGGCCAGATTTGGTGAGATGAAAATGTGTGGGGGCCAACCATTGCGATTTCAGTTGCTTTAATTTTTCACTCTGTTTGTTACCAGTCACCTTGTCATAGTTTGCATGTTTCGTCTTGATATTGAAAACAGCCAGTCTCTTGGCGAACTAGGCAGATGCAGTTGTTTTGTATTTATTCTGCCAATTTCCACTTGTCCTGGATGCAACGGCCCTATGTTGTCGACTTACTTTTACTTCGCTACACTCTCTCAAAAACGGTTGGAAAGGGCCACACAGAGGTCATGCAGCGACGGGTTCACTTCACTCTGACACCAAACAAGACTTTGAGGATGGTGTGTTCAGAGAGGCAGGGCAAGCTCGGAGTGTATTTCCAAAAGCCCCCGAGCACGGCCACAAGTCTGCTGCCATGTTCTGGTGAAATATCCAATAGTTTTTTTGTACATGTGTATTTTCTATTGTGGTCAACAGTAGGGATAGACCGATTATCGGCCGGGCCGATTATCGGGGCCGATATTTGGCATTCTGGCGATTATCGGCATCTACCTTTTTTTTTTTTCCCATTTTATAATTTAAATTAAATTAAATTAAAAACTGCTTTATTTGTGCTTCTCTCTCTCTCTGTTTGCTGCACGACTGGCCCTGCCTCCATACTAGGCAGATTGGCCCGCCCAAAGCACCATCTGATTGGTTTCTTGTGCAGTGCGTAACAGCCAATCAGCATAAAGCTGTGTGCTTGCTCCCTGCTCGCTCGCTCTCTCTGTCTCCTGGACGAGCTAGGCACATACACGACGGGAGTCGGCGAATTAGTAGTTCAGGGTAATGCAATAGACTTTGCCGAAATTTTAGTAAATGTCAGTCTACTATAACTCACTTGTAACATTACTATGAGCCCTTCTATGTCATATAAACACAAGGGGCAGTTCTGCTCGCCACAGTAAGCTGCCTTGCGGCTCAAGCTAACCACTCCCCCAATGTCACAACAGTTCATTTGCTTTGTGAATGACATGGCTCCTGAGAGAAGTTGCTGATAATATCGGGAAATGGTGATAAAAGTAAGACGTTGTTGAGTGCCAGTGTATGCATGTCTGTGTGTAAGCCACGTAATGAAAAGCTAAACTCAACTTTATTTATAGAGCACTTTAAACAACCACCGCTCCAAGTGCTGTATATGGTGCAAAAATTGACGACAAAGTACTGGATGTGAAAATCCGGTCTTGGAAACATGCTTATTTTTCTGGCTGATAGCTGCGTTGAGGATTCACTTTTATGTTTTTGAACTTTAAAACAAAGATGTGTGAAAGATAAACATTTCAGTTATAGTGGATTTTTAGAAAACGATTTACTGTAAGGAGATGTTTGTTTTCATTGAACTATAAGACATGCAGCTGAGTCCGGGATCTCCCTGCACTTTTTTGTGAGACTTAAAACAAAGTTGTCTATTTTTTAAGATCTAGAAAAGCTTTAACACCTTGTACATCACTACAGTTGTTTAATAAACATGGACTTAAAGGTATTTAAAATAAGTCAAGTTTTGGAGTTTTTATTTTTCAGAAATTTGACACCATTTTACCCTTTCTCTACAAATATAGTCTTCAAATATCGGTAAACGGCCTCCTTGATGACTAATAATCGGTATCGGCCCTGAAAAAAGCATGTCATTGTACCCCTTTTCTCTACAAATAAATATCGGTTATCGGCCTCCTTGACTACTAATAATCAGTATCTGCCCTGAAAAAAGCATATCGGTCTATCCCTAGTAAACAGTACAGACACATTATGTCAGGTGCTGCGGGCCGGTGGAAATTTGAACATGGGCTGCATTTGGACTTTGGACATGCCTGATGTAGCTAGTTAGTCACATGCAGCACAATTATAGACACTCAGTGTAGTGAAATCAGCATTGGGGGACAACATAATCCTGGCCGTCTGTAGGACCGAAAGGTATATAACACAGCCCAATACTGGACTCGAGCTTCCAATACCAGCTGGGACCGAGCTAAAATGCTGCGGGTTTTGGAGGATGGGGAGCGAGGAAATGGGCGTCTCTGGTGAGTGGATTGACTTGTTTACGGCTGTTGGGATGTCACCCAAGATAGCATTTAGCAGCCAAAATAACACAAACACTGGTCACAAGATTGATTAGTGACGGTCCAACTTTTTTTTTTTTTTTTCTGTTGGAGGAAGAGGAGGAGCCCCTTCTCTTGTGCGCGTGAAGCACCCGCCCATCACTTAAATTTTAATTCAACTGCGATGCATTTGATTCTTTTGCATAGCACTTGAGGCAGCCCATGCACCACGAGAAGTGTACCTTACTTTGAGAAGCACTGCTCTACATGATACAGTACACACCTGCTATACAGTATTGCGCCCCAGTTGGCATCCATGGCTACTTGTGGACTTCTAAATGGAACACATCACATTTCCTTGCTATATTGCGGCAGCTAAATCCTCAACCACATCCAGGCAGTCCTCGTATTACGACGTACGAGACCTACGGCGTTTCGACATTACGACACCCTTGCCTCCTCCTCCATTTTGTCCCCAGCACGATAGTGACTACGTTTACATGCAGTCAATATTCGGGTTAAAGTCGAAATTCCGATTTCTGAAACACTCTGAATATCCCGTTTACACGATTGAGCGGACAGAGTTGCTATGGCATTTGAATAGTGTGTATGCCGATGTACGATGTCATGACTGAAATGGACGTCATTTCCGCTTGTTACTTTCAACTGTCAATAAAACACTTGATATTCATGCCACTCACCACATGAATGAAGAAGCTGGTTTCCTCCTCGCTCCAAAAGTGTGCTTTTGTGCTGCGTCTCTGAGCTTGTTTACCTCTGCTTGTGTATTTGCGGTGGGTTTAGCGCCAAACAACCAGCATTCCTTGCGGTTGAGCAATGAGCATGCGCGCCGGCAGTATCTTTGCCTTTTTTGCCTCTCCTCCTTCTCCATCCGCTTCTCAGCAGTAATGCTAAATACAGCATCTTATGATTTTTTTTTTAATCTATTTTCATTTTTATATACGAAATATTTGGACAAATTTAGACTTTAATGGTGAAATCCGACATACGCGGAAATTCGTGTTAGGAAGGAAGGTAGGTAGGAACGGAACTCGTTCGTATAATGAGGACTCCCCGCACTGGTGTTATATAATTTTATTCTTCCAAAGAGCTGTAAGCACTCTGCTTTGCTGTGCAGTATGGGTGGAGGAATGCAACGCATCGAAGAGTCACTTCAGTACGCCAAGCGCACCCCCTCGGCCAATTCTGAAAGCACCGACCCCATCCCCTCACCCCTGCCTTTTGTATTTACTTTGCAATCATCATAAGTTGAAACATTTTCTCTTCAATGATAATTGGGCTGACTTAAATGAGTTTAATTTATGGAATATACTATAGAAGAAAGCATTTTTATCAGGGGTGGGGTTGGGGTTTCGGTATTTGTTAATTTTCTCTTTTCAAAACTTTTTGCGGAAAGTATGGGGGTCGGCTGTAGCTCATCTGGTGCATGCTTTGCACATGTCATTCCTCACTGTGATCCCTAGGCGGCACCACCCCTCTTAATAATAATCGTGCCACTGTTCTTGTCACATAACCACAATATCCTCATTCCCCACGTGGAAATTCATTTCATCTCACGCACGCTTCCCCGATGCTTTTTTCAAGTGCCGCTTTGCTCTCTTGAGTCTTGTCTCCTGTTCTTTTCCACCTTTAACGCTGGCTCAGGAAACCTTCAGCATTCCCCCACAGGATCATCTGCACAAGCTGCTATCGAGCGGCCTCAAGGTATCACCGCCCTCTCCCTCAGTCAGTACCGCAGTCAGGTTTGGAGTGGAGAATGCTCGATAGTGCAAACTCTTTTGTGGTGTGACGTCACATGTCCACGAACATCGCCTAAAGCAGAGGCGGGCAAACTATTGTGCTCAACGGTCACACTTTATTTGTAATAATATAAAGATGTTAACATGCATGTCAAATTGTTTATTTCATGTCAATTTCGACACCCCTTGGCCTTTACGGTGTGTGTGTGTATGGGGGGTTCGTGGTTGGGCTGCTGGAGCCTGTTCCAGCTGGCTTATGGTGAATGGCGGACAACACCCTGAAATGGTTGGTCACGCCAGCCAGTTGCAGGGCACTCACTGAGACGAACAAGCATCCACACCGTCACCGTGCGGAAACCGATCACCCGACGCCCGCACATAAGTCGGCCGAGTGCACCGCTACACCGTCAACGACACTAATATACTCATATTAAAATTATGTATTTATAATGTAATTACAGCATATCAAAAGGTATATGTATGTATTACATGTTTTTTTTTACAATTTATTTTCAATTGGATTAACCAATTATTTAACAAAATAAATACAAATGTTAAACGTATGTGAACTTGTTTATTTTTAGAGGCAGAATGATTAATTAATCGACATCTTATTGATTGTCAATTTTATTTGTTGATAAATTGATTATTGAATAAAGTAAATGTTTAAATGTTACGCATGCTTAAAATTGTTGCTTTTTTATTTTCAATAAATTGCTTAATCAATAATTCACCTAAATTAATTCACATATTTAATGTATGTACAAAAGTTTATTTTAGTATTTTTTTATTTGTAAATACATCACTTCAGTTATGTATTAACATAAGTTAAACATAGTGTATGTGTTTAATTGTTACATTACAATGGTAGGTAACTGCATTTGGTCATGTGATGTTTGCTAGCTGAGCCCTTAGCCACTGTGACACTCAGTTGACAAAATGGCTGCCCCCTGAGATGGATAAAAATGGGTGGATTGTGTATCTTAATTAATATTCCACAAATTAATTATTAATCAGAACACCGTATTTAGAGTAGTGCGGGTGCATAGAACATGTTAGTGTAAATACAATTTTGGACTTCACTTCCCTTTAAAGAATGTGAGCCACCCCTGAAGCAAAGACTCTCAAGTGCACTGTGGGACTTGTTTAGAAAGTAGCACGAGCTGTAACACAATTAAGAGTTGAGAATCTGGGTGAGGGACTTGGCGGGATAATGGCATTTCTCTCATGTTGCGGAACCTCCCACGGAGATGCTGGAGAGAGATCAAGTGCAGCATAGTGAGGTTGTCATTCGTAGTCGTTGATCTTTTCCCCACAGCTTCCGCGTCTCTTCAGCCACCATGTCCCTCACTCGATCCATTTTGGCACAAGATGAGAATAAAGTTACAATGCTACTTATATGACTTGGATCAGCTTAAAGATAATTTCCTGTTCATCTTACACAGTGGTTTTCTCAAATAATACTTCTCTGGGATTCTCTTAATTCCTGTCCCATTATCTTCACCAAACATGCACGGTGCTCCATGTAACCATGGATGTTTTCCCGTATCCCAGGCAGATGGTCTTTTCGGACTTTGTCAAACAGAAAGCATGCCTCCAATCCAAAACGTACACAAGGGTTCAGTTATTAGTCACGAATAAGCTAGTCAAGACATTTATGTAATTCCATAATGGATATATTTTCCATTACGCTGCTAAGTGTACTGAAAGGAAAAAGAAACATTTTGTGAAGGGTCTGCAGCATCGCTCAAGAAAGAACCAGTTCAGTTACGGTGCGAATTTTCAAGTATTTGTGCCACTGAAAATGGCGCACATGACTTCTTAACTCTTTTCTAATACAGTGGTGCTTTGAGTTGAGATACAAGTTTCATTCATTCTCTGACCACGCTCTGAACTCAAAACACTGACATCATAAATCAGTTTTTCAAATACATTGGGATTCATTCCGTGTATTCATTTTACACACTTTTAGTCCCCTCTCTGTCCCTCTCTCTCTCTCTCTGTCTCTGTCTCTCTCAGTTCATGAGCTACCTTGTTCTGTCTGCGAAGCCTGTTAAAAAAAAGGTCAGGGTCTGAAATTTTGTGCAATTTGTGCTTAATTTATTTCTTTTATGCGATTATTATTTTATTGTTTATCAAAGTACTTGAATTTACCTTAAGATTATTTTAAGCTATTCTTTAATTAAATGTTATTCATTTTATTGATTGGATGGACTTTAATTTGCCTGAAGATGATTATTTAGTATTTTCGTCTGATTGAATGGTTGTTTTAAAAAAATAAAAAATGAGACGTTGCTACAGTTACTCAGTACTTGAGTAGTTTTTTCACCAAGTACTTCTTTACTTTTACTCAAGTAATTATTTGGATGACTACTTTTTACTTCTACTTGAGTCATATTATTCTGAAGTAACAGTACTTTTACTTGAGTACATTTTTTGGCTACTCTACCCACCTCTGTTCATAACTAGCCTGTATTCCCAAGACATGTTGCTACGACGGCTTATTAGTGTGATGCCAGGATACACCCAAACATGAATAAAGTCATTAGTCTACATATCACAGTGATGAATGAGTGGGAAAATGCACTTTTCGGTAAATTGCAGTTTTGTTATTCAACTTTATTCTGAATATGGTGGCCAATGTATTCATTTTTTTCTCTCGCTGGGTGACACTTTGTCACACGTCACATATCAAATACATTTTTTCTCATTCTGATTCCTCTAGTAGTTGGCAGTGGTACACCAGTACTTACTGCAGCTCAAAATGTCACATCATTATGGAATAACAACAGAGACATTTAAATGACAAATATTCCCAAAAATCAATGTAAGTCTAAACATATTTTTGGGTTCTTTATTGTTAAATATTGCCGTAGAATATCATTGTTTTGCAGAAGCTGTATTTAGCAATTCAAGAGATGTTCACAAATGCTGTCCATCCACAATTGGTCTGTGAAGCAAGTGCACATTTAAAATATTTTTTGTAGAATATCATCAAATGATCGTTGAGTTTTAAAAAAAAAAAAAAAAATCAAACTATTTTTTTTTTTTCTCCCCATCTCGCCCACCCCTACCTCCAAGTGCACCACAGTACAAGTACTGTACGGGATCAGAGTGCGAAATGTATATTACATACATATTCCATGAACCGCACAGCTCGGAATGGACTACTGTCTGACATGACTGTTTGGCCTTGGATGTATGCTCCCTCCAGAGAGCCCATGTAGAAATGAATAATACTTTGCGTCTCACATCAGAAACAGACTTCAGTCCACCATGCTCAAGTATTCTTCTTGATGTGGTTTCCCTGTCCACTCTAAAATCACATTTTGATTCATAGCAAACAGAGAACAGTCCTCCCCCAAGGCAGAACAATCTTAATTGGATCAATAGTGTCCTTTATACATATTCATCAATATGAGGAATACATTATTCATTGAGAAATTAACATCATTTCCGTATCTGCACCTTTACTCATTTTTGTGCCCCCCCCCAACCCCACCCGCCCCCCGAAATGCAGTCTTCCTTCCATTGCTAGATTCATTTCATACTAAATATTAAATGTGTTTGGCAGGATTTGGGGGTAGATGAAAGCTGCAAATGTTCCTTTGAAAATTGTAACAAACAGGTGAGCTTTGCTTGTGAAACGCCATGTCAGTGAGAGACAACGTGGAGGCACCTGCCGTCTCTTTTAGACAGCCCGCTGCTGTTTATTTATAGCATACATGTCAATGAAGGTGTAATTAACCTTAAAAACACTGACACACCCATCACTTGACATTTGCATGCATACCTCTGGCAGCAATATTCCACCAGCAGATAATGCAGTACTTGTCTTAAGTCTTTCAACCATAATTGCTCTTTCTTCATTTGTGTGTGTTGTGACATCAGACTGCTTGCTGTGGTCTTTTTTTTTTTTCCCAAGCCCCATTGTTCTTCCTCTCTCCCTGGTTTGATTCATGCTGACTAACGGCTGTGTTAATAAATTAGTTGTGAAATGCACTGGCCTGGCCCGAAAAAAGCCAAACACTTTGTTTGGTTTACACCCTATTTTGCTTGATTCTTTATTGACCAAGCCATGTGTCAAAAATGAATGCGTGCACTGTTCTTTTGCAATAGGGAAGACCATTGCTGTGTAAAAACCTGCGGCTTCATTATTCCTCTGGTCATGTGATCTCCTTATGGGGGTTTCCCGCATAATGTTGCTCAACCTTGACCTGACCAACAGAGGCATGCTCTTATCACACTTCCGCCACACACTTTATCACCTGTGCACCCGTCAGACCTCACATTTTAAATATTCAACAGTTGAACTATAAAATGAGCATTCAAGCGGCATGGCTCATCTAGTTCATATGTCTGCAATCCCCTCGTTCTCGCTCATGCTCTCACTGGAGGAACCGATTACAAGCCCTCCATTGGAAATCATTGTTCTTTCATTCCTTATAACGTCCAAAAATTGTGATCAATTGGCACCAAAATTTATGTGGATATCTCTACTAATGACCACTTCAACATATCAAAAGGATTAACCTCTCCGTGGCTGATTTATATGAGAATCAGGAAATGTGGCAGTGAGCAGAGCTACATAGATTTATGCTGGGACGAGCGCACTCTGCTTCTTTGCTAAAACAAAACAAAACACACTGCTACTTTGCTGATCACAGTTAGGACGGGCGAGGTATTTAACACCAGTCAGGATATTTACAGAGACTGAAGTGGGAATGAGTAGACGTGCACATTTATTTGGATGAGGAATGGCCACAGTTTTTCGACTGACAACACGCCGTCCACAATGGAACGTAATAGCCGAAATGGTGCGTTCCAATGCGGCCACACTTGGTTGTGGAGTCAGATGCGCATGTTCACGACACTCCTGGTGTTCGATGTGGTCTTACCTCACTCTGACACCGCTTCACTCTCGCGGCTGCAAGCGGTGCCCGCGACATGAAGACGCAGGCTCATGTTCACCTCCACACCCTGCGCGGACTGTAAGGAGCTAATGTGGTACGCCTTTTGTTTTAACCTTGCCTGAATCTAGTTGTTGCTATTAGCTGTACCGTTATTCTACTGTTAGCCGGGGAAGGAAGGGGGCTCGGGGAAATAAAGATCCATGCTTGCCTGATTGCTTGCCCGCTGCCAGTCGCCGTCTGCCTCCCGAGAGTTGACACGAGTTTAGCGTCGCTAAATGTCCAAAATATAACCAGTCGGGGTTCGTGTGCGCATTCATGCTCTTGTCCGCTTCTGCCGGTGTAAGCGGAGAAACGATCGCCACGGTATTTTTGATTTTGTGGAGGTGATCACGATGACATCACATTTTATGTCAATAAATCCAAACTATTGTGCAGAACACTTTTATACTCTCACAGGTTGACGAGGACAAGAGTAGTAATGTGCATTTGCATTTTGGTGGCGATCGGTCGCTGTTTTAGACAACAGAACTGACAAAGCCAGCAATATTACCACGCTTGGCTCCCTCCCGTGACGTAGACCGCTGAGACTGAAAACATAACATAAGCCACACCCCAAAAGGGGCGGGGAAATTTGTTGTAAATCTTAAAAAAGACCTTAAATCACGCCAGAGTCTTTTGAGGGGGGGCACTTCAGTCCTGATGTCATTACATTACATTTGCATTTACCTGCAAACCTGATATATAAGTGCCAATGTTAAGCTCATCCAAGTGTCCCTTTAATAGCATTTCCATTTTAAAGTAGAACGCCGACTTGAGATACAGTACGTGTTTTGAGTTACGAGCGTGAGCATTAATCTCCAGTCACCGCTATACTCTAGTAAAAAGAGAAGAGGAAAAAACATGTTATTCAGAAAACTGCAAGAGTGCCATTGCACTGTATTTTTTTTCTCAGTTACTTCAAGACTCGATGAATCAACAATCACTGAATCACTACTACTCAACCCTCACAATTCTGAACGTGGTGATGAATGTTTTTGGCCGGCCAGTGTCTAGTCGCATGTCGTCATGTCTTTTATGCCTGCTGTCATGTTGTTTGCTTTCCCCCATAGGAGGGGGCAGCATCCCCCCCAGAGGCCTACTGGGCGACGGGCCCAACGATCCCCGAGGGGGCAGCCTGCTGTCGGTCACGGGAGACACCATTGACCCCAAGTGAGTGTACGGGCGTGTTACGCAAGCAGCGCACCTGGCGACCAATGAACAAGTCATAATGTGTGCGTGCTTTTCTCATTTTGCAACTACCTCTCCTGAATTGCCCACCCTGAGTCATTCCCTATTGAATGCAAGGGGCTGCATTTTTTTTTTTCTCTCCTCAATATTTTTGTCAGTTGGTGTGCTAGGGTCAGTCGCCTTCTGTTATTTGCTTGCGGTTGTCCGCACCCGTCTAGTTCAAGCAAGCACTTGACCAATGCCAACTTTGCGTTTAGCCGAGGCTACATGGGAGCGCCTCCCCCCCACGCCCCGCCGCCGGTGCACATGGGCCCAATGGGAGGCGGACCACCACCGGATATGCGAGGACCTCCGATGGACATGAGAGGGCCGCCGATGGGCGAACCGCGAAACATGATGGGTGACCCCAGAGGGCCACCTATGCTGGAGCAGCGCGGACCCCCGATGGAAACCAGAGGTCAGCCCAAGCAGCCGTGTCGCACTCTTTCACCATGTTACAGCATTGCTGCTAAATGCGTTAGTCATTTACCCTCTCAAAATGAATGAATGAATTTAACCTACCGTATTTTACCAGCCATTGGTGTGATATCAATGAAGGGACCTATTTAAAAAAAAAATAATAATTCACACATACAACACTGGTTATAAGGCATATTATATTTGTGAAGCATTGTATGTTACATAATTTATTCTAATTTAGCTGAATGTTTATTTAATAGATGTAGCGCTATTATCCTAGGTTCAAAGTGGTCAAAAACAACGGGTAGCGCTGCGTGTCTCGCACGCTTTTGTTCGCCGCGCAATTACACGTGGATTGCTTCGAGCGGAGGAGGGGATCCTCTGACAGATGGGGGAAAAAAACAGTTTGAACATAGCTAGTCAATCTGGTGGGCGACAGGGTTGATAGTACACCGTTTTACCGTCTTCTCATTACACCGGGGTGTACGGTAATACTGTTGCTAATTTAAGACTTACTTTGTAGCTCGCGCCGACCACCGTGAATCCGGACTCGTTGCCCAAATCCGCCATCGAATTTTGTTTACCTTTCAGTCAAGTTAGAATGGATTACTAATCGTACTTTTGCCGAAAAAGATGTCATAGTCCCAAAATATGAAACACCCGATTTGATCACAATAGTAAATGGTAATACGTGAAACAAAATGACTCATTTACAACTCCCAACTGGCTGCAAGAAGTTGTCAACACAGTAAAAAATAAATAAATTACAATAAAATCAAAATGTCCATAGCGTTAGAGTATTTCAACCTTCAAGCAGCACCTTCAGGGTGAGCGCTCTAGCCACTATGCCACCAGCAGACACTTTTTGTAGGAGGAGTGGCGAATTTCCGTTCAACTGCAAAAAAACCACTCACCTTTTCGCTCTTAACTCGTTGTATTATTTTGTTTTTTTGATGCACATTGGTTTTTACAAACATCAGACGTGCAGCTATGATACAAGCCGCATGTCTCGTGTCATTTCAACGCGGCAGCCGCTCAGAGTGAAGGCTCCATCTACCTATGCGTATGAAATGAAATGTACATATTTTGCTTCCTTTTTCTAAATGATCGTCAACCCCCATAGCATTTCCAAATGTCTCGCGCAGCTTGGCAATGCCAATGCGCCGGAGTCGTGAGAGCCGCACGACTGGCCAAGCGACTGAGCGTTTGGCTCTGCTGCACGGCCCTTTCACACTGAGCCAGTGCCGTGTGAGAAAGGCTTATATACTTTAAGACGGCAAGTAAGCGCCAGGAAACTCAATTTCAGGATTGTTCCAAAAGTATGCTAATTAACCTTTTGTTTGTTTCACACGACTTAATGTGCGTGTGATGTGTCTTTTGTGTTTGCGCGTCTTCCGGCAGGCCGCGATCCCCGAGCCATGGACGCCCGCGGCCCTGTGGCAGGAGGCCAGAGGGTTCCCATGGCGGGAGGAATGCAGGGCCCCATCCCCCACAACATGGGCCCCAACGCACCCCTCGCGGCACGGCCGGTAAACGTCTCTTCCGCTCCTTGCTTGGTTTTTGTTTTCCGTGTGTTTTATCTGCGCAAGTCATCAGGCGCAAGGCTCGAGTCTTCTTCCTTCTGTCTTGTTTGTTGAGTCACCGTGACATCAACGGTGAACTCGAGCAGCCAGTCTACAATCAGAAGGATGCTGTCCAATTGTTTTTGTTTTTTTTACCACTAGATCACTCATTCATTCACTCTTTCATTTGCATGAATGAACTGATTATTTCCTTTTTTTTAAAAAAAAAGTCAGAAATGTTTAATATATGTTTAGAATTGTTTATTTTACCTATTTTTATTTTAACAATTGACAATAACAAATATTTAACTAGTACTTGAGTGAAATACCAACAAATAATCAAAAAAGCAAAGCAAAGTACCCAAATTTAATGTATACAATACATTGTTTTTAATTTTATTATCTGTAGTTAATTATTTTTTGATTAACGTACAAAAATGGCAACAAAATGTTTTATACAGTATGTGAAATACTTTATTTGAATGAATTGACACATTTTAATGTAATTTTTTGTTAAAATTGTTTTTATCAATTTTTAAAATTCTTAATGATTTTTTTAAAATATATATATTTTTTTAAATGGCAAAATACATCTTAAGTGTTTGAAATATGTTATTAATACAATAAGATTCTCATTGTATTATGTATAAAATATTTATAATATAGTTAAGGAATTTTAAAGTGGGGAAAAAAAGTTGAATGTTGTGTGTTTTCAAAAGATTTCAAATGTGTTTTACCAGTAATATTAAAATAAAACATTCATATTTTTAATGCTATAATATATAATAATTCATTAAGCAATTGCCAAAAAATGGTCAAATGTGAATATAAAAT
The DNA here is from genome assembly GCF_054856515.1 of Filicampus tigris. Lineage (NCBI taxonomy): Eukaryota > Metazoa > Chordata > Actinopteri > Syngnathiformes > Syngnathidae > Filicampus > Filicampus tigris. The sequence continues at coordinate 29,599,112 of NC_141218.1, read as the reverse complement.
TGTTTGTCATAAATTAGTCCAAATGACTTGCTTTGAATGAATTTAATTATAGAAAATTAAATAAACTGATTTAAAAAAAAAAAAAAAAAAGTAATTTCACAAATGTTTCAATTTATTTTTCAGTTGCTGAATTAGACATTTAATGAGATAAATTAATTATAAAAAAAAAGAATGAATGAATGCATATGAATGAATGACTACCAAAGTTGTGCCATCCCTTGCCTGGCCTTGTAGTAGATTGACTGTAATAAATAATGATACATTTTTTTTTTTACACTGTGCACATTGTATGAAGCATGCTCATGATAATTTTGCATACAGATTAGCATTTGTTTTTTTTGCACATGCTGCAATTGCGTTGTAGTGAGGAAGGCAAAGAACAAGGCAACTAGTGTGCAATATTCTTCCTTGACCCTCCAAAGTGAGCAGCTTCTGTCCAGTCTGGCTAATCATTACTCAGCTTATCAACAAGGCAAATGTCCGCCGTGTTTTTTCTCCACAGGGCCCCGTTATGTCTGGAGTTCCTCCTTCGGGAGGGGCAGGGGCAGGAGGAGGCGGCGGCTTCAGTCCGGCTCAGAACCAAGTTTCAACACAAGACCAGGAGAAGGTAGGTGTCACTAAGGGATGGTCTTCCTGACTCAAAATGAGGGAGGCCGAGGTGCTACTGTTGTCAAAGACATTTATTTCCCTGATGTGCGTACATCGTTAAGCTCTTCTTTTTTTTTTTTTCTTCAATCAAAAACAAAAAAGCTCACTCTGCATTTTTCCAAGTTCTAAGAGCACTTGTGTGTCGTATGTAATCCTTGAGTGCAGGCGCCACACCCTGTTGATCCCTTTTTGCGTCCCCGTTTGCAGGCTGCCCTGATCATGCAAGTCCTCCAGCTGACCCCGGAACAGATCGCCATGCTGCCCCCCGAGCAGAGGCAGAGCATCCTCATCCTCAAAGAACAGATCCAGAAAACCACCGGCGCACCTTGATTGGCCCGCGGACGCCGCGAGGGGGCAGGTATGTGCGTCGCCACAACCCACACCAGGCTCAAGCGCGCCCAGGTGCTTTTGTGCACGCCACCTACACTATGTCATCACTTTGCCACGTTCATTGGGCACAATTATACCTGTTTAATCAATGAAGAAAACGTGATTTCCCCCCCCCCCCCCCCACCATTTCAGCTCTTTAGTTTCCCAAAATTGTCCTTTCCTTTCTTATATTTTGCAAACGTATTCTATATCCTGCTCTTGTTTCATAATTCTAACTTTGTTCTTCAAAAATGGACTTTTACCTCGCGTCATACAGTTATTCCGGTAGCATGACTTTATTCTTTTTCGTTGTTTTCATGAATAGTAAAATTACATTTTATTGTATTTTTGTAAATTTTATGCAGTAATTAAATTGACTATTATTGTTATTCTCATAATATAGAATTTGAATTTTTAATATTACAACTTTTTTCTTGTATGCTCACTACGCTGTGACATTCTTAAAGTAAAATTACTCATAATCATAATGATCTCATAATACTCTCTCGCTTATAGGGACATTTTTTTAAATTTGAATTTTCAAAATTTGGATGATAGCTTGCAGCTAAGAAAAACCAGCAATTCACCCTCTGAAGAAATTTGAACATGATATAAGACACCATTACTGTTATTAGTAAAATACAAATTGAATAGGAACTGGCCCTTTGAAAAGCATTTTCTTGAGTTTAATGATATAATATTGTGACTTTCTTCTTATTCTTTTAGGACTTGCAGCCTGACCTCAACCTGAAGTTTGCCTCTTCATTCGTTTGGATGGTTGTATAGTTTTTTTTCCCATATCCTTTTTTTTTTTATGGAGTCCCGCCAAAAAAGTGTGAACACAAACATATCCCGTCATCCTTTATTTTTCCCCATGCTTCATGAATAAAACAAAACTACTAAAACATGACCATGTATTCTTTATTTACCAGAAACATAAAAACATAATAGAAAATTAGCACTTGAGTTCGCTATTCAAATTGAGCTTAAACATGCCTGTCCTTGGTTTCAGTGGATCATTACCAACACACCACGGGATTTTTTTTTTCCCGGGTGCGCTTCTTCCTTCTTCCGTCTCCAAACAATAGGGATCAAGATAATAAAATTGTATTAGGATACTTTGACAATACGCAATAATGAATCATTGGTTTTGTTTACCGGGAACTGCCAGGCCTCATCATGAATTAACTCATTTTTTTTTTTAAAAAGTGCTTTTCATATTTACAGAAACAAAGTGCTAGAAGTATGAAATTTCGAAAAAGATACATTGGTAACTGCTCGGATGCAAAATACATGATAAATGCAATGTACAATACAAAATATAAACAAAGTAACTGCAGGAAGTCCTCAAATTATGACCTACGCGACTTACGAGGTTTCGACTTTATGAAGCCCGTGCCTCCTCCGCCATTTGTCCCCAATACCATAGTGACTACATTTACATGCAGTCAATATTCGGGTTAAGGTCAAAATTCTGATTTCTGAAACATTCTGGATAACCCCCATTGACATGATTGAGTGGACAGCATTGCTCCGGCATTTGAAGACTTCGTGTATTGCAACATTTGGTGTGAAAGCGTACTGCAAAAAAGAACTATGACGCTCAAGGCCCAAAATTGGTCAGTTACATTTATATTATTACACTGGGAATACAATTTTGGTTGAGTTAGGCTAGACAGCTGTTTTTAGCTCATTTTTGGGTGCGGAGTCCAAAACTGATCTCAGTTTTAAGTTTTTGAGCACCAGTCGAAACATGGCATTAATATTTCATTTGAGGAATATGAGTTTAGCAGTAAAATCCACCCATTTTTAGCCATCGCTCGGGGCAGCCATTTTGCCACTTGCTGTCGACTGAAAATGACAACGCAGTTGCTCAGGGCTCAGGTAACGGCCAATCATGGCTCAGCTTCAGAAAACAGGTGAGCTGTGATTGGTCGTTACCTAAGCCCTGAGCAACTATGATGTCATTTTCAGTCGGCCCAAAATGACCGCCCCCTGAGGTGGCTAAAACGGGTAAATTTTGCTGCTTAACTCATATTCCACAAACGCAATATTAATCAGAATGCCACGTTTAGACTAGTGAAGGCGCATAGAACATATTATTGCAACAAATTTGGGGGGGGTTTGATTACTACTTTAAGAGAAAAGCCAGTACTAATCCTCTTAATTCCTACTATGCTAGATTTCTGTTTGCAGATATTGATAGTACTGACCTATTGGGAGCTGCACACACCTCTCACCGCACTCTCTCTCAATTGTGACTGCACAAACGGAATTATTTTTCAAATTGTTCCCCAGTGTGATATAACTGTTATTCCTTGTAATGTATGACTTTTTTCACAGATTTTTTTTTATCACTCTTCTTTTACACCAGTCTTATTTTTCTAACGTGGCTGTCCTTTATAAAGCACAGCTTTTTTCAGATTATGAATGGTGATTCTTTTGGCCATTTTTAAATTAACACCATATTCTTTTATTTGAGTACTCCTTACAAAGAATTAATTTTTTAAATTTTAAACTTTTTTATTCATCATGATTTTTTGGTGGAAACTTTAATCTTTTAAAATCAAGTCTGTTTTTCTCATGTGTGCAACTTTATTCTTTTTAAATTCTGACATTTTCCTGACAATATTGTTGCTTCATTCTTTTAATTGTGACCGTTTTTCCCCTCACAATAGTGGGACTTTATACTTGTATTATTACTACTGTTAAAATGTGATTCTTAGCTTCCACTTCACATACACAAGTTTGCAGCTTTTGTAATAAACATGTTCATGAGTTGAAGGAAACCCTGTTCTTTAAATATGTTAGCATTTTTTTTTTTTTTTTTTACTAATTAAATAACTTTTATACAATATTTTTAACTACCATCATGACCAGTGGTAGAGCGAATAGGGAGAATTCAGAGCAGTGGAGCACGCCCAGCATTGTTGTCAGATTTTTTTTTTTTTTTTTTCCCCCATGTGCGCTTTCAACACATGCGTGTGTGCCTTAATTAGCAGTGAGCAACATTCCCCAACAGGTCTTCCCGAATAGAAACTGCTTTTATAGTTTTTTTCTCCCCCCAGCTCAGAAATTCTCCTTGTTGAAGTAGAACTTTGTCTTGCGCGGGTCCACGTCAGAGTATTTGGCGCATTTCTTTTCCAAGACCTTGGCCAAAGCCACCGGCCCGCACAAGAAGGTTCCCACCACGGCCCTGAAAATGAAATGCAAAACACGAGACATTTTTGACAATGTTTGATTTGGTTTGGTAATTCAAAGAGGGAAGACGATTGTCTTACGAGGGGTTCTCTTTGCGGACTTGTTCAAACTCCTTATCCCAGTTGGGTCTTCCATAGTGAGTTTTCTGTTTGAGTCCAGTGACCACGTCGGTCTCCTCGTCAAAGTGTACCATGGCATGATTGGCCTTAAGAGAACAGGAAGAGCTGACATGAGCAAACAAAATGGACGTTCCAAAGCCACCCGCAGTATCCAAACCACTAAGGACTCAGAAAAGGCACAAGTGAAACCAGGTATCAGCTCACACAAAGTTGAGCTTGAGAGACTCAGAATGTAGTGCTTTAGCATGTTAGCACAGGTGAATGGTATCCATTTCATGAAATATGGATCAGTTTGACGGCTGTTTGGAATTTGACCACTACTACGCTAAACCTTTTTTTCCTGATCACTGTTTGGTTTCTTTCAGACAACACAGATGAAGTCTAAGTTCTGTATATTTGGCAAAATGGCCAAGGAAAACTATGAGTTCTGTGAAAACAAGTACAGTACTCAGAAGGAGGAATTATTGCCATAGAAGTGGGCAAGTTGTAAAACCCAGATTTGATTGCAGCCATAAATCTTGCAATCACTCACCTGCAAAACAGGCAAAATGAAGTTACCCTACATGAGCTCTTCATGTCATCCCTGACTCCGATCACCCCCCCCACCGAAAAAGATTTATAATTGCCTATAAAAACATTATATGAAGCTCCGCAATTAGTTCCTTGACACCAAGCCCCTACTTCTATATCATACAGAGAGCTGAGCACAAAAACGGAATACGTTGTGTTTTTCAAATATGCAGGGGAACACTGTACAGTAAAAACCATTCAAAACAATCATCGCGGGCGCAAAGGATTTTCATTTTGGCAAGAACATACATGACTCTGATCCCATCCGGTCAGAAAGAGCTTGTAGGTGAGGAAATCCCCAATGCCCCTCTCCTCCATCTCCCGCTCTTGGACCTGCAGGAGGTCGGCAAACCACTCAAAGGCATTTGTCTCCCGGCACAGCCAGTAGAAGTAGATCTGGAACCAGGAAGTAAAAAAGGTACGAAAAAAAGACAACGACAATGAGGCGCTTGCTCAAAGGGTGTGTTTACGTGGGCAGGTTACATCACTTTGCTTCATTCAGGCAAGGGAAAATGCCAGCGTGGGACAAACTAGCTCAACTGGAACAAAAGACGACCACGACACACAGATGGAATTTCAACTACAGATTCAGTGTGACATGCATGGTCAACATTCAAGATGTGTTTTCAAACACCCGTGGGGAATCAATTCTAAATATGTACAGCGATGCCGTGCGATACGACTTTATTCGTTCTGTGACCATGCTTGTAACACAAAACGCTCGTATCCAAAATCATCTTTCCCCATTGAGATGAACGCAAATGCCATTCATTTGTTCCAGCCCCCAACCACCCAAAAAATTAAAAAAAAAAAAAAAAAATGTTCTCATGTGAATTTTCGTTTGTGTTCAATCTTTTGCTTAATGCTACCGCAAAATAAATGCTATTAGCAGACTAAAATGCAAAGCTAATGGGGGGGGTGCTTTAAATGAAAACAAGGTGTGATTTTCTTTGTCTACTGTTTATTTGGATGTTATCCTTCAACTGGGCGTGGCATTAAACACCTTGAAGCCTCCTTTTTGAAGAATGCTTCACTTTTTGCCAAAATGCTGCTTAATGTGAGGTGAATTGACTGCCAAAATCGCCCCAATGACGGCTCATATTAAAATTATTTATTTATTTATTCATCTATTACTATCAAGGCATCATGTAGTAGGACATTTGTCAGGATGATTTTTTTTTTTATAGCAGTTTCCGCATTACATAGCGCATCATTGCACTGCTAACTAAAAAACAAGGCTGTGAACTGAAGGGTAGGTTTTCAAAAGCATACGCAGTGTTGCCAATGGGGGGGATCTTTAAAATCGTGTTTGCTATCATCAGAAATAAAATCAGATCTCAGAAGTGAAAAGCAAAAAAAAAGGAAACCAAAACTTGTTTTGACTGTCAAAGCTATTTGTTTGTCTACGAGCCAAGAGAAGAAAAAGGTCTAATTGCCCAGCCCAAAAATGTACTCGAAAAAAATGGTGCTATAATAGGTTGCCTGAGAATGTCAAAACTCAGTGGCCTAAACCAGTTCGACCTCACCTGAAGTGTGCAAACAATAGGTGTCAGACTGCATGACAGCACGCCTTTTGCCTTGAAAAGACAACAAAAGCAGAAAGCGAGCAGTGTCGTCGCGTGGTTGCGCGTTACCTTTCGCGTGCGCAGAACCGGGTTGGACTCCTTGAATTTGTACCAGATGGACTTGAGGATTGAGGCGAAGGGGGTGACGCCGATCCCCGCGCCCACCAGCATGGCCACCTCGTAGTCGAACACGTCCTCGCTGGCCGTACCGAAGGGCCCGTCCACGCCCATTCTAGTAGGGACCAAAGACACGCGTCGATGTCAAGCATCGAGTTTGGCTGCATTGAGACACCGGTGACCCCGCCGAAGAGCTTTTTGAGTTGGGATAACAATTAAATACAATGTATTGGTCAGTGTGTGCATCATCTCTAAGTGCTGCAATTCCATTGATCGTGCTGCACAGCAATTCTTGCCTTGCATTCGCACAATCCGTTTTTATTTGCAAAAGCATGAGTGTGAATGCTCGTCCCTCAGCATTCACTCAGTAATTGGCAATAAGTTGAGTGGGAATGCTCGTGCTTACGCAAGTATTTTGATGAACACAAACATTTAAGACACACAATCGCGTGAGTGCTTGTCTCTCAGCATTCACAACAAATATTTTGACACGTTAGCTTTTGTGTAAATGCTTCGCAGCATTTTAGAAACACTAACAATGTGACTGCTTGTCTCGGCGCGAACAAAAATATGATGGGCCCAATGCTGCATTGGTGTGAATGCTTTCACAACATTCACACAAGTGTGTAAATAAAAAGCACAAATGCTCCTCCATTGTTTCGCTGCATTGATTGGTGAGTGATTGTCTGTCAGCATTCACTCACTAAAGATTTTCGACGCAACAGCATTAATGTGAACGCCTACCAGCGCTAACGCAAACACAGGAAGTCCTCGAGTTACGATGTATTCGACCTGCGACGTTTCGACTACGACGCCCGTGCCTCTTCCGCCATTTTGTCCCCAGCACCACAGCGTTTCTTGTGCTAGTGCGTGTCTGTGTTTGTTTGCCTCTCTCTCCCTCCCCGCCTTCTTCTCCATCCACCTCTCAGCAGTAATGTACAGTAAAGTACAGCACCTGAATTTTAACGTCTTCCAGAAACACGACGTCAGACATCAGGTTAGTACTTTAGGTTTTTCCTATACAAAATAAGACGTCCATTCCGACTTTAACGGTGACATCCGACTTAGAGCGAAATTCGGGTTACGTCGCCAGCGTAGGAATGGAATGTGTTTGTAAGTCGAAGTCTTCCTGCACGGTTGCTGAGCAACAGCTTTACAGTGAACGCTTGTCTCTGATAGCACGAGTGTGACTACGGTCTTCTCTCAGCAGTCGCATAATGGCAGCAAAACATTTGAAATGAACTGACTTGGGCCCTTGGGCGCCCTCGGGCAGCTGCTGCATGATGCTGATGAGTTTTTCCGTCCAGTCTCCGGCCGAGCGGATGTGCACGCTGAAGAAGTCCTCCTCGGGGGCCGAGGTCATGGTGAACGGGTGCCACTCCAGTTGCGAGATGACCGGACAGTTGAGGAACACGTACTGGCCCACCTCCATTTTGAAGCCGCTCTTGACCAGCTGCAACTCCAGCACCTTGGACGGATGCATCACGATCTAAAAAAGAACAAACAAAACAAAACAAAACTAAAAAAATTAAGGGACGAAGGTGAGATGGAAAGACACGATCCGAATTTCAGTGGAAACTTTACCTTTCGGTATCGGACCGTCTGCAAGTATCGGACCAAACGCAGCAGCCGCTCACACAGGTACAGAATCATCGGACCGATCACCCACATCCAAGTCTGGGGGGATGACAAGAGGAGGATTGTTAGCAGTTATGGCCTCAAGTTTTGTTCGTATTGTTCAAATATGGAGTTGATGCATGTCATCATTTATTGAGGTAAGGCACATACAGTAATTTTCTTAATCTTGGACTTTAGAGAAAAAGCTAAAACATGTCATTAAATAGAATACCATTTCAATGGAGTTTGTGCATGATAATTTAGTGCTGCAATATTATTCATTGTGCTGCTGCTTTTGGTATGCCCGTCTTGGGAGGCAGTATAACACTGTGATGCAGACACAAAGAAGAGTAGTACTTCCGCCACAAAGTGACTCCGTAAGATGCCGTTATATGACCCGTATTCATTTTTCATAGATGACAAACAACATACAGTATGCCTATGGGTACTGTTATATTATCTGTCGACAGGAGTTGCTCCACCGTTTGTATTTTCCCACGTATATGTTTCGTTTGACGGTAAACTTGATCTGGGGTAGGCATTAAACATACCGAAACCTCTTTTTTGATGAATTGCTCACTATTTTCTGCTTATTGTGAAGAGTTGAGTGACTTCACTGCCACCGTGCAATACTCATGTCTTCAGTTTGCGCTCGGAAGATAAAGCAAAAAAAAACACTTTAATACTGAAGCGAGTAGTGACCTGCAGTTTTGTTGCTTGGATGTGTTGGACTTGAACAAGTTCTGACTGTCTACAAGGCCATGAAGGTCTCTAAATGTAGCCTGGGACAGCGGGCAAAGCGAGCTAGCTTGCATTTGAAGCAACGACCGAAAAATACCACTGACGTCACTGATTAATCAACATTGACTCTCATCACCTTATCAATCTAATTCAAATTATTAGTTAGTTCATTAATTCAAGTGTCAGCCGTTATATGCCTAACGTTTTGTGAATGGTGCACGTTCTCACAAAGCTGTCCAAAACAAGAGACCAACCTGCGGAAAGTTCCCTGAAAACTGCGGGACAGGACACTCGGGAATCCGCCCCCACTCAGCGCTGCGGTCCTTGCAGATGGTGAAGTTGTGTGCTTTGGTCTCGGCCTGTTTCCTCACGATGCGCCTGAAGGGGACGCGGCAAGAGTTGATGGCAAACAATACAGCAGAGAGCGAGGAAGGGAGGGCACGGCGGGGCGTTCTCCTACCCGGCGCCATGAATGACGAGGCCGGCGAAGAAGATGATAAAGAGATGGTGCGTGTACCAGAAGACCTCAAAGTAGCTGCGGCGGATGACCTCCATGGAAGACGTGATGATGAGGATGAGGCACAGGGTGATGATGACCCCAGTGATGCCGGCGATGGTGGTGAACACCAAGTAAGTGGGAATTTGCTGCGGGTCCTGACACACAAAAACAACTTCATGTCATCTGTGTTCATTGGCCACTTCATTGGGAACGGCCATTAAAGAGACAAAAGCTCAATTCTGCCTATACAAACCACTGATACTAATACTCAGGTTTAATTGACACTGCCCGAGACGTATTAAATAAAAGTACTAATTCAACACTATTATGGTGAGACTGTGATTTGCGATGGTCTACATCAGAAGGTCTTCCTAATATTTACCTTTTTAGTGGCTTAGTTATTATTATCCATCCATTATCTGATCCGCTTATCTGTTGCCTTAATTATTACAATTATTTTGCTAGAGATTAAAAAGAAAACTAATATATATATATAAAGACATTTCGACATGAAATTGGCGGCTATGTTGCGGCTAGCACGTCTAACATGCACGGCATCATCCGACTGTGAATGTTTCAACTTCCCTCCCGGCTAACAGTAGGATAACGGCACAGCTAATAGCAACAACTAGCTTCAGGCCGTTAAAACAAAAGGTTGTCGGTCGAAAAACTGGGGGCATTCCTTGTCCAAATAAATGTGCACGTCCACTCATTCCCACTTCAGTCTCTGTAAATATCCTGACTGGTGTTAAATGCCTCGCTCGTCCTAACCGTGATCAGCAAAGAAGCAGTGTTTTTGTTTTTTTTAAGCAATAAGCAGTGTGCGCTTGTCCCAGCATAAGGATTCCCAATGGAGAGTTTGTAATCGGTTCCTCCAGTGACTCCGACCGAACAAGGATAGAACGGTAGGGGGCGCGGCCATTCCCCTCATTAACAAGAGGCGTTATTCATGGGGTCACTTATTTCCTCATTTCTCCAAAATGTATTGATAAACTAGAAAATGACAACTCTTTTCATTTTCCTGATCAAAAAATATATCAAATGAACTTGGCCATCCCGGCCCAACTATCCCTTTAAACCACTCAACATAAAAGTAATCTAATCATGATTTTGAATCTAACGATCAAAGCCATGTAGAGTAGAGGCCGACTCACTAGGCTCATTATGCGAATGGGGTTGAGGTAGGTAGTGTTTTTCGTGTCCTCCAGGTCGGACAGCGCTGTGCTGAGCTCATCGTAAACGCCTTGTCTGCTGTTGTTGTACCACTCCATGTTCAGAAGATGAGCGATGACGTGAACAGCTGTCGGGACATGACACAGAGAAGCCACATGGGTCAAACATGACACACGACACACAGTACACACTTGTTTTGAGTTACCAAACACGCCTAATACATTCATTTTTGTGACATACTATGATCAGACACAAGAGCTGTACTCAAAATGGAGCAACACTCGTCAGGTTGAGTTTAGAACTCTCCAATTTTAACACTCGAGTCAGGTGGAAATAGCTCTCAGTTGGATTCAATGCAGTTATTCACCACTAGTGCAAGCTACAACCAGAATAAGGTTAGCCTAACTGCTTCCTGCTTGCGTAGTGTGTAGACGCCAATTGCTCAGCTTTTGCTTTGCTTGCATCCTTTTCAGAGATAAGTGCTTTGCGTTTTTTTTTTCTCTCTGGACTTCTGTCTACTTTTAATATCGAGGTGGCTGTACTTTTTCTTTTTTAATGCGTGAGTACGGCCAATTAGCACAAGACTGCTATTAGCAACAAGGCTAAAAGCAAGATGCCTCCTGTTTCGACTGACGACTACCACAAACTCCTTCAGAAGATGGCAGCGCTGGAGGCAAAAATGGTCGCCTCAAAGTGTTTGTGGAGGTGAATGGGAAATCAGGCAATGAGACCACGCTACCAGTGTCTCCAAACAGTGGACACAAGCATGCTAACAGACAGCTAGCTCCATCCACCAGCCCTCCCTGGAATTTGCTGGGAGCAAAGCCAAAAATGAACAGTTTTCGCCCAACAGCCAGACCTGACCGTGAACCAAGTAATGAGGAGTACCATCGGCTCATGCAAGAGGTCGTATCAACACCAAGAAATCAGTCTTGGACTTCGGTATCAGCAAGAAAAAGGAAACCATTTTACTGACAACGAAAACAAAACGTGGGCATTGAACTGAGAAACTGGTTTGCCTTACTGTCATCTGACCAGCAATTTTCCGTGGCTCACAGCACCAATGAAATGTATGAAAGTGGACCCTCTCAGCAAATGAGATGAGCTACTGGGCCACAAACACTGACAGTAGGCGACAAAGCCTTATTTGGCGTCAAACGTCCACGCAGCAGAAAGCACACAAAAGTTCAGTGTTTTGCTAATGACAAAGTTTCTAATATTTCTGAAAAAGTTGAGAAGATCGCTATACTGAGTATTCGACAGTCAGATCGGTTATAATTCACACAGGAGCATTTGATATGTTGAAAAAACAGTCAGACGCTGAAGTAAGACCCCTCTACAAAAAAATGCAATCTCTGAACGCAGAGGTATTTCTGAGTGGGCCTCTTGCTAGAGTCCGGCAAGAGGATGAGCGCTTCAGCCGGATAATGTCGCTGTCAAGATGGCAAAGAAGCGTCTGTGCTTCTCATTCAGTGAATTTTATTGACAATTTTTACATTTTTGGGAACGTCATCATCTTTTCCAACGCAATAGGACTTATTTTAATAAGCAGGAGATCAAATTACGGACTGCCAACATTGTCCAAAGTGCGCGTCACGGGGCTCCACGTTCTCACAACAAAAGGCCATGTTTATCCGCAACAACAGATAAGACGAGCACACGTTGAAACCCAATCCCCCACACCTCTCCCTCCAGAAGAGACTGATTTCTCCTCATCGGCCCCAACTTCTGGGCCACAACCACCGCTTGATTCAACCAAAACTTTGGAGCAGTCTTTACACTGCCAAACACCACCACCGGACTCACCCCTGGACTGTACATTGCCCCCGAACGACTGCACAAATCCCATCGTCTATGAACGACTCCCTCTCAGATTTCACCGACAAGATGAACAAGCTTGTCAATATTGGAAATCTCACACCATTTCCATCCCCCATGTGCTCACCTCTTACTCCTGATTACCATTTGACCACAGCCACCCCAAGACTCACCACAGCTATCTACCAAACATCTGACCCCACCAAGACTCCGCAAACAGCCACCTACCTGCCTATTTCCTTCTTTGCTCGTAAATAAACTTAACTCCAGTCCGGTCTGATATGTTCTGAGAAACGTTTCTGTGCTTTTATCTCCAGTAGACTTGATTGCTGTCACGGTCTTCTTACTGGACTCCCTCAAAAGAGCATCAAACAGCTGCAGCTGCAGCTCGGGTTCTGACCACAACAAAGAGATCAGAACATATTATTCCAGTCCTAAAGGCTTTATACTGGCTCCCAATCAGCTCTAAAATAGATTTGAAAATTCTGCTACTGGTCTAAAAATCACTTGGTACTGAATACATTCAAGAAATGCTGACAGAATATAAACCCTGCAGCGATCTGAGATCTGCAAAGTTGGGTCACTTAGTGGAGCCCAGAGTTCCGAGTAAACATGGTGAAGCTGCAATTAGCCGTAATGCTTCACACAAATGGAATAAGCTGCCAATAGAAGTGAAGTCAGCCTCGAGCATAAATGCTTTTAAATTCTTTGCTTGTTGTTTTTTTCCTCATACCCTTGATTATGGTCCTCTAAACATTTTTTTTTTCCTTTTAGATATTTTAGAAACTCTTTTATTTCTTTACTTTAAAATATTTTCAAAGTTTTCTGTTAATGTGTTGAAATGTTGTCAATGTACATCCTTTTTTTTTTTTTTTGCACATACATGTCTGTTGTTTTTTTTAACGACCCAGTTTATGAGCCCAGTTTGAGAAACGCTGTTGTATATATACAATGAGGTTAATAAGCATTCTAGCAGTCACGCTTGGTGAGTAGAATCACCCTGTGTCAACATTTAAATGGTATCACCTTTTCTCTGTCTGCCGATCACTGTGCAATAGGACTCTGTCATATAGTCAGAGTTAGGCATTTTTAAGCCTCGCGGAAAAAAAAACTGTTATCATTTGCATGCATCTTTTTCATGATCTCACTCAAACATTAGGGCCCCTTATCAGTGCACTTCCCTGATAAAGCAAAACAAAAGAAACACCTGATGCCTTGTCACAGTGAGGAATTGAATCCACAGACACTCACAGTATCACAACTCATGTTTCCCATAACCTAATGATCTGTTATGAGTACATTTGAGCCTCTCCCCCCACCCCGCGTGACAAGCTCACCTGTCATTAGGGCGATCGTGTAAGCCACCAACTTGTGGAAGTCAATATTTTTGTCCAGCTGCTTCCTCAAACTACGACTGCAACACTGAATAAGAAAGAGCAAATATTTAATTTAAATTTTAGAATTCAATTGAAAAATGTACAGCACCCACATATTTAGACAACTTCAATCACTTAATTCAAAGTTGCAAGGGGAAATTCCAGCCTCCCAAAATTGCAGTGCGAGTGATGATGATGACTCACATTTGAGTACCCATATACAAACAAGGGAGGGGTGGGGGGCACAAGACTTGGGTTACAAAAGATTTTTGTTTTCACAATGCTAACAATACATTTGATTTATTTTCTCCATGTCTTCCTTAAAACACAGCCAAAACTACATATGACATTTTTTGGTGTAAATTTCCTCTTTACACTATACAGTACCTTTGTCAAATTATCACGTTTCATGAACTTGTATAGTGTCTATAGAATGTAGCGCAGAACCTGCTTCTTGACAAACAACATTCAAGAATAATAACAGTAACCATAATCATCATCATCATCATCCTAGTACAAAATGACACTTAAGTGGTGCTTTTCAGGACGCCCAAAGATGCAAGGAACTCAACAAGTTGCAAACTTTTCACGGAAATAACTAATGTATAACAGACTATACGTATACTGTGGTGCCTGGAGATATGAGTAACCCGACATTGTATTTAGAGAAATGAGCCATCGTTTGACAGATTTTTTTTTTTATTTTACAAGCATACATTTTAGATACAAGCACTGTATCGAGGCAGTGAACTCAATTCACAACAACCAGCAGTTTGGTAGATAGTGAACAATTCTTAAAAAAAAAAAGGTTTTTGGTGTTTAGTGCAACTTCAAGTTGAAATAACAGGCATACATTCTTTATCCTGTTATGAATGACCAATATTAGTGTAGCTGGGGGAAGGCCAGAACAGATAAATGGCATTTGTATTCATTGCAATTGGGAAAGATTATTTGAGTTGAGTTTTGAGTTACGAGTGTGGTCATGGAACAAATTAAACTTGTATATCAAGGAGCCACTGGATGGGAACGTATATATGAATTTATTGGAATCATTGGGAATAAAACAGAAATGTGTTTGGTTCTATTAGTCAGTATTGTATTACTGAATAACAAATACCGTCAAGTGCCGTCTTCTTATGACAAACAGCACAAACTGTATGGTCCTTGTTGTTTGTGAAATATTATATTTCAGGTTTTAAAAATGAGCCTAAATTTCCAATTTTTCCCAAGGAAAGTTTACAACTTGTCCAAAATTACTGTCTAGAAATGTTCCATCCGTTTGCAACTCCTTTTTCCCCGTAGGGGTTATAGATCTCCAGAGAAGGCTTTGTGGTGTTGTTGCTCTTTAAGCAACGCATATCCGAACACAAACTGTACCGCAACATCTTGCAATATAATTTTGGGGAAGCTGGCATTAATGGCATTTCCATTCATTTCAGTGGGGAAATATGATTTGAGATACAAGGTTTTGAGTTATAAGCTTGGTTGAGGAACGAATTAAACTCTAATCTCAAGATGTCACTGTATTTATCATAATTATTGCCATTTGTGTTTTACGTGTTCTGAGGCTTTTTAAGTTTCCCCAACCTTTCATTACAACAACATTGCTAGTGGTAGTCTTTTCACACACCCATGTAACTTATGCGAGGGAGGCACTTTTCGTCTTAAATGGCACAAGCTCATAGACAGGATAAGACACTAGATATAGTTTCATATTTGCACATCTTACCACAAGGGAGCCCCGTATTAGGGACAGCAGGTTGCGACACACGGGAAGGAGGATCAGCAAGCAGTTGAAGTTAAGCACGGCGGCAGGAGCCCTGGCCCAGGCCAGAGCTGACTGGGGTGACCCAAAAAAAAAAAATCAAATAAAAAAAATCATGAGTCTGTCAGAGTCTTGGCTGGAGAGTGGGAGGGGGTGGGGAGCAACTTTAGAAGGACTCACCCCTAAGAGGTGCCGCGTGTAAAAGTACTCATCCCCCACGTCGTAGACGAGATAAAACCAGACAAAGAGGAAGATGTTGATGCCCATCCACACCACCTGCAACGTGAAACTTGTCAAATATGCTCATTTATGCCATTTGCGGTACAAATGTGAAGCAGCTCACCAGTGTGACACAGGTAACGCCATTGTTAATAATCCAGTTGGCCATGTTGAACACCTGCAGTGGGATCACATCAGGCGTGCCACAGCTGCACTTTTAAAGGCTGCAGGCTCCTCCTTCAAGCGCGACTAATCTGACACACAAGGAAGTCAGTGACACCCAGTCACACACACACAAATGGCAGAGTGGAATTGAGGAAGCGTAAAAAGTGCAGTATTCCCTGTAGGAGCTGATGGACTGCATTCCGATCAGCCAGGAAGTCCGACAGCGGCGAAATGAGGAAGTGTGAGAAACCTTGATGGGTGGAAGATGTTTAAAAAAATAGCCACTGAAACATCACATCAACAGAGTTCTATACTCGAAGCAATTTGTTTTTAAATATAGACAGTTTATTTTATTAAAGTTTCAAGTCAACAATAAAGTAGTCAAGGCACTGGACGCAAAAAAAAACATGAACATTAATCAGTAAAATGGTGAGAAATCAAAATAGAAGCTCGTTCAGTGGCAGAAATGTAATATGTTAACTTTGTTCTCCATTGTGACAAGTGGATACGTCATTACAAAACTATTACATTTACTTTTATTTATTTTTTCAAATTATGTTTCCACTTGATTGACATTCACTCTACACTGCTCAACATGATGTTAACGATATTTGGCTTCCGGAGGTGAAATTTTACGATGGACCCAAAACACACTATCACCTTTCCAGGTGAACTAAATTTGCTAAACTTTTGAACCAACTATTCAACGTTTTGGGCCTTTTTGCACAGATTGTTGTCTTTTTTTTTTTTTTTTTTAACAAGCAGTTAAACGGCAAAGTTCCACAAAAGGTGTTTAATGGTTGAAAATTTCCAATGATGTTCATTGCCTTTCTGCCTTTCTGTGATTCCTCCAGTGTCTCTTTTGTAACCCGGTAAGGGCACTCTTGACACTCTTAAGCTTGTGGCCACTGCAGTTTGAGAACATCTGATTGAAGCCTTGCAATGGTAATAATGAATTCACCTGAAAACCAAATATCCCAAACTTCTCCAAGTAGAGTATTTTCCTGCTTTAGTCCATCAATCCTGATTGTGTTTGCTCATTTAAGTCCAACTCGACCATGTTTGTTTCCCACAGATCTCCTTGTTGAATCTTTTGCCCAAACCATAAACCAGTTTCATGAAACAAGGCGAGGCCTCCGTCACAGCCGGTCCAAGCAGTTCGACAAGCAGACGAGGAAGACTAATTCCTATTTCTTCGAGTTTGACCTCTTATTGAGAAGACACGAGGGTGTGCAAATCGACTCAGACACACTTTTTGGCTTGAGTACACCGCACACCTGCTTTGGTCGCGGTCCACTGTCAAGGCATTCTTTGTCCCACGTAGACGTGGACATTCTTTAGGGGGTGCAAAATGGACTACGGGGGAAAGGCAACCAAAATAGTTCGCTGAGAAACACAGTAATTGTGTTTTGTGTAGGTACACCTGCACAATCTAAATGCACAGTAAAACGTTACAAAGAATGCTCAGTTTTGAGGTCAAGAGAGATTTTAAAGTAACAATATCGTGGTTGTAGTCTCCTGCACCGCATCACAGAGCTGTTCCCAGTATTTCGGTGGCAACACAAAGAGGATCAAAACAATTTGAATTTGAACGCCAGCCGACTTGGATGAAAGGCAGACTTTACCTCGGAGTGGTCGACAGTCAATCGTGACAGACGGCCATTCAACCCCTTCAACAGGTGGGAACCGAACTTGCGCTGCCTGCTGCCACTACACCAACATTTTAGATTTTATAATTTGGACGATTCGAGCTGAGAGCTAAAGAAAACCTGAAATTGACCATTTCAAGAAATTTGAAAAAGACATCAGAAACCATTACTATAATTTCTAATATACAAAATAGCTAGGAATTGGCCTTATTAAATAAAAGTATTTGTATGTGTTTAATGAATCCATATGAAATATTAGTTGCACTTTATGAATTAATCTACTCCAATATATGGTTTTTTTCTACAACATGCACATTGATTGAGATGTATTAGAAAAACCTATCCAGTATGAGACAGTGATATCAGCCTATTAAAGTCAATGCATCTAAATTTCATTTGCGTCTATAACAACATTTCATGTCAAAATATTAGCCTAAGTGCAGTCATGTGATATGAGTCCAGAAAAAATACATACAGGTCCATGTAGATCTGATTTGCATCTATGATTAAAGAAAATGGCAGTCACTGGGTGATGTCATTTTGGTTCAAAATATTCAAAACAGCTCTCAGTATTCTACAACCAAAATAATCATCACATTGTTACATGAAAAAAATACCACTTCCAACTGAGCATTATTCTCTAGTTTTGATTCAGTGATTCCCAACCACCGTGCCAAGGCACATTAGTGTGCTGTGAGAAATTATCCAATTTCACCTGGTCTGAAATTTGTTATTTCATTTATGTTATTCATTTACTACAAACAATACATCTTTTATTATTCTTCCTATAATTATTATTAATATCTTCTTATGATCTATCTATGCCAGCGATATAAAGTGACAGACAAAATATCCAAATACTCTTCTGCTAGATGACCGAAGGTACAGTGAACCTGTATATCCGTCCACTGGTTGAATTTCACACAAGAGAAAAGTAGTTTTGTGTTAACTTTAACAGGCCCACATTTCACACGGACTAAGTCAACTGAGACGTGTTCATGATTTCAATATAGTTATCCCCGCATATTCGCATTTATGGCCAACAATGACACATGATGGCGCCAAAGCGCTGCCTAAATCCCATGAAATCCCATCCGGCCAGCAACTGGTCCAAGCACATATTTTGAAGTGATACATTCTGTCTGAGGACTAACTTTGTATTATGGGGAGGAGCTAAGTTTTGCCTGGGTTGTTAGCGGAAGATGTTAAGAGTTTTCGTCGCATGTGCATGTACACACACGTCAAGTACAATAATAATAATAGTGCTATTTTTCTCATTAAAAAACAGATTACGTTTTGTGAGTTTTTGAGTGGAATGAATTAATGGCATTCCCATTCAGTTCAATGGCGAAAGATGATGTGAGATAAGTGATTTGAGTTACAAGTGTGGTCACGGAACAAATTAAACCTGTACGTCAAGGCAACACTGTATGGAAGATCATTGAATTGCTCCACCTGTCACTACATGTCACCGGCTTACATAGATGAACAAAGACATTATTTGTGGTCGATAAATAATTTTCAGAGCATCTAAGTGAAACGGAATCATTTGTTGCGGCTCACGTGATGCAGCGCAGCACACTGGTTGGAAACCACTGCTGCTAGATGGTGCAGGTGTTCCTACTATTGCCACCTCAGGCAAATTGCGTGATGTCGTCCAGGATGGCCGTCTCCTGCTGATCCGCGTCGCTGTTGAGGTTCGGCGGGTCAAGCAGCTCGGGCGGCTCGTCGGGCATCAGCACCATGGTTGCGGCGGTGGAGTAGGACGGGGCCATCTTCCTCGTCCGCCCCGAGTCTTCGCCCGCTCCTCGACAGCAGCAGATACGACGCAGGCAGTCGTGGATGTTGTGCCGGAAGAGGCTGCGGCACGGGTGGAAGAACTGATAGAAGAGCAGCATGAAGAGCACGGCCAGGCTGTAGCAGATGAGCAGCTGGACGGCGAGCAGCGGCGCGCACACATACTCGTAGAAGTCCGATTTGAAGAAGTACCACAGTGTGATGAGGAGCAGGTTCTCCACAAAGCGGGCGCCGTAGTAAATGGCCAGCCGGCCCCAGCGCTGCTTGCGGTCTATGAGCTCGCCGTGGCTGAGGTCCAGCTGCACGGCCGACCAGCAGAAGACGTTGATGCACGCGTAGAGCAGCGTGAACAAGCACAACACCACCACCGTGCCCAGCTTGGAGAAGTTCTTCTCCACGTCCTTGGCCAGCGAGCCCTTCTTGGCCCAAAACTCGGCCCAGGGCAGGAAGAAGAAGAAGATCAGGTTGGCCATGCCCACTAGGATCACCCAGTGGGTGAGCGCCGTGCTCATGAGCACCAGGGCGGTGATGCGCGTGGTGATCTCCAGGCCCCGCCACAGGATCATGCACAGGTAGGCGGGCGGCCGGAAGCGCACCTTGTAGTCGTCGTAGCGGATCTGGATGGCCAGGACGCTGCACACCAGGGCCCCGTATATGACGGAGATCTTGGTGATGATCATCAGACTCACTGCAAAAAAAGCGGACGCCATCAAATGTGTTAATCGCACAGTATTACGTGGATGAGAGCAATGGAAAACGGTTAGAGAGGCTGTCAAGAGGATGACGGCAACATTAAAGGAGCTGCAGGAATTTCGGGCAAGTACTGGCTGTTTAGTGACATCAATCACCATCTTACAGTATCTCTGGGCTATGATGTAGGGGGGCAAGACGAAAGCCTTATCATACAAAGACCAAAAAATAAACGTGATACCTCCCAAACACATCTGTGATAATATGTTATGGTCCAATGAAATCAAGGTCAACATTTTGGGCCATAATTCCAAAAGGAATATTTGGTGCAAACTCATCACCGAAAGAACACCATACCAACAGTGAAGCAAAAATGTCAAGAAAAGCTTAGTAAAACATCTTAACTTTAGTTGGGGTTAATCAGAGGCATTTGAAATGGTTACGGGTGTGTGCTGACTGCCATTTAACCTCAGTTTGTAATCGTGTTGATTCTGAACACAGCCACATTCCAATTATAAGACGGTGTGCACACTTGTGCAACTACATTATCCCTGATGTTTATTTTTGCTTCCCCCATCAAAAAGTTTTTTTCCCCAGACTATAGCTCATGTTAAGGGTGGAAAAAGTTGCAAAATAATTTATCTTGGTCTCGTTTTTTAACATCACAAAAACCTGGCATTTTAATAAGGGTGTGTAGATTTCTTATATCCACTGTTTACTCATTTTGGGCTCCTCATTATTCCAATAAGCCGCCCGTTTTCTATACCGCATTTCCTCATCTCACGGGTAACAGGATTGGTCACCAGCCAATACTATTATTATTTTAATTAGAAAATAATTCATGCTCATTTTTTAAATTGAATTATTTCTTTATTTAGTTTTAATCCACATAAAATCAGTTCACCGAATATGTAATACATCAAAAACAAGTTAAATGTGTGAAATGTTTCATTTTACTAATACCTTTCCATTTGATTACTATGATAAATCAAGTACAGAATTTCATGAGATGAATCAAAAAATGATTCAATACATTTTGTTGAACGTGCGATAACTGTGCGATAGAACATGTATTGGCGGGCGATATAAATAGAAAGAGCATTGGCGATATAAATAGAAAGAGCAATGTCTTCCGTGTGACGGCACACGCCAATAACTGTTTACATCAATGAATGTGTGCGTGGTTGTTTGAGGCACTTAGGGCGCAATGCCTCTCTTCCCTTCCGCCCCATGTATTTGAACAGCAAATTTAGCTGCTTTCATGATAATTGCTATCATAAGGTTGAAAAAGAAAATCAGTGTAAAGCACGGACCAGAGAACTAAAATAGAAAATAAGTTAATGTACTGTAATCATCATTAGGTTGTTGTTGTTTTTTTTACTCTTCACATGCAGGTGAGAGGAGGCTCTGCCTCCTTTGACTGCACGTCCCTGCTAGACAACCCCCTTTTAGCCAGTAGAGTAATAAATAAATAGCCACCGGGTAGTTGTGATAGTATAGCATAGACAACAAAAGCCAAATG
This sequence comes from Filicampus tigris, assembly GCF_054856515.1. Classification (NCBI taxonomy): domain Eukaryota; kingdom Metazoa; phylum Chordata; class Actinopteri; order Syngnathiformes; family Syngnathidae; genus Filicampus; species Filicampus tigris. The sequence goes on along the minus strand of NC_141218.1, from coordinate 29,577,492 downwards.
CACACTGTCTGCAGAGCAGACATGCACCTGTATAGCTGATGCTTACAGCAGAGTTTGAGCATTGTGTAGCAAAATAATTCTACTCTGACCTAAAATGAATCAGGATTAGGAAAAAAACTAAAATGAGACCAAGGGAGGGACCAAGTCGCTCTGGAACAGCGAAAATCCACATATAATTGATGCCCAGTGAAATGCATTGGAGGAGGAGGGGGAAAAATATTTTTTTAAACCCCAAAACTTTTTCAAACAACACAAATTGTGTTTTCCACGAAAAACGGGGAGAAATGTGGAAAAAACAACCTCACCAGAAAAATGCACTTATTGCTAATATGCAAATATGTGACTGCCAATCCATAGGTCCAATGTACAGCATAAACTATTTAAATTATAATCTTTCCTTTGCATTAAACATGCTAAAATCATACTAGAGTGTCAGACTTACACTGCGTTGCATGCTGACCTCCGCCAAGGCCGATCAGTCTGCTTACACGGAAAAATGCCAGTAACCTGTTCTACTGGAGTCCTACAGGCAGTTTACCGTAATATGCATTCCAGAGTGGGTATTTGCAAGGTTTTTGCACAATAGCAGCACCTGGTGAATGACTGTCAACAATCCTTGCCACAACCCTGAATGCATGCAGACTGCAAGCAGCTGAAAAGTGAAAATACATTCCTTAATGTGCACTTTTATCACAGTTACTATTTTTCCTCAAACCATATTACTTTCCTTGAAGACAAAAGAAATAATAAAACATTTTTGAAAGATATGTATTGTACATGTACATGTATATGTATGAGTAAAGTTCTTCCGCTCATGTGTGTTGTCTGATTAGTGACACATTTCAGTCTGGAGGTGCACATACGGTATCTTTACCCACTGACTCTCCTTAAAAGTTGGACATGTGCAATAGCAGCTTGGACCACTGACCAAGGCGGGACGCAAAACGCCTGCACCCCAAGCTGGCCGGCAATCAGTGACTGCCGGTTGTGACGTTGTCTCTGTAGTGGGAGGGTGATCGCACGTAAACGGCAGATCTCGATTTACAAGTTGCGAGTGACAAGTCACTTGACAAGTCAGGCTTTCACAACAACTTTGTTAACAATGAAAGACGCCGACCAAGTGTTATGAGTTACGTGTAATCGTGTATTCATAACAACTATAAGAGAATCAAAAGGCTTTCACAACAACTTGGTGAACTGATGACCGAGTCATGACATCAGTTAATTGGCACATACTTCCTCATTCATACGTGAGAAAATATGTTCTACCACACAAACTGTACCATCTGTACTGTGTTATTACGGCATTGAAGTATTTGATACCGCAATGTGTACAGTTACCATATTTTGCGGACTATAAGCCGCACCTTTATATAAGCCACACCCACTCTATTTAAAAAAAAAACATGTATAAAACATATATAAGCCTCACCTATCTATGTTGAAAAATTAGATATTTACTGCATTTCAAGAACCATTTTGAACTGTAAATGTACATGTATGTACCTGAACAGATTCTTTCCTAACAGTGCCTTTTAACACGGCAGCAACTTTGCTGATTAAAACAGAACAGAAATAAAAGAAAAAAAAATAACCAGTACCTATCTTAATTTCACTGCCCGCGGACACTCCAGTGTGTCAGTTAACTTCCGCATACTACGCAATTCATAAGCTAGTGCATCGCGCCCTCGCCTGTTAAACTCCTCCACCTGCAGTCACATCTTGTTAATGGCAATTGTATTTTATTGTATTGTATTGTAATGTAATTCTGGTTAGAGCGTCCCTAGTAGTGGAAGAAAAATCCACAGAAAAGCCGCACCTTTATATAAGCCGCATGGTTCAAAACCTAGGAAAAAAGTAGCATCTTATCATCCAGAAAATACGGTCGTTGAAGTTATCTTTAAAATACCATTCACATATACACTAGAAAATGTAGGGATATTTAACTTTCGGATGAAATATCAGGGTAACTTCAAATTCACTAAAACTATATTGCGAGGTTTCAACTCGGATATTAGAGTGTCACACGGTGTCAATAGGGTTGCAAAAGACAGATTGGAAGACTCACGGAAAGGCATAAAAGTGGACATCCTTGGAAATTTTCATGGCTCAAATACCTGTTTTGAATATTGCCGTTCAGCTCCTTATTAGTGAAGAGCAAGTTGCACAAAACATACTGAAACCGAGGAGGTCACACTAAATTCACCTGGAAACGGAGCGCCACAAACTTAGAAAATAATTCACCATTAATATAATTATATTCATTCTAATGTTATTATACCTCAGAATTGGAACGATATGTATTGAAAATGTAAAGCAATCCTTAGTTAACGTATAATACAAACGATGATTTTATTGTCGTACCATAATTTGTGCGTGTTATGCCCAGTATTAACATCTGGCTCTCTAACCTTTTTCACGCTTTTAAGAGTCAAAATACTATTTTCCTTTTACCCATTTACAGTATATATCTGATTTTTTTTTTTACCCTAGTTGTTATCGCATACCGTTTACTTTGTTATAGTGCATTTGAGGTTCATCCTGAAATTTCACCCGAAAGCCCAGTAATCCCAAATTTTTGTGAGTGTTAAGTATATATCCTCTATTGTCTTACATCGGATGGGGAGGATGTACTTCTCCTGGATGGTGGCATATAGCTGGAGTGTGAGCTGCGGCGTGGAGCCCAGGAAGGCCTGGATGACGGTGGTGCGCTTGAAGGCGTTCCTGTGCGTGGCCAGGATGCGCTCCGAGCGGCTGACTTCGCACTCTGTGCGCGTTCCCTCGCCCCTCTTCAAGTAAATCTTCCTGGTGATTGTCACGTAAGGCTCTTCCTTCCTGCCAGCTTGGAAGTACACCATCAGGGCATCAAAACACCTGCAAGACAAGCAAGTCAAAGCATGGAGTACTCCTTTACTATTTAATATATTATTGATACCATCAATACACACAAGCAAATTTCTATTACAAGGAAAATAATAGCTAGAGCTTTCATGACCTAAACGTGGCTTGCTAAAGTCCAAATAACACAAACAGACGGACCGATAGTTTGACTATGTCCTAAAACTGTGTGCAATAATGGGAGTTTTAACCAGCGCCAGTGATGAAGCCGATACTTAAAACTTAGCATGTAACAAATCCACTGGACGAAGAGATGCAAGAAATTACACCAGTGAAAAAACTGTGAATAATTTCAATTTACTAAAATCTAAGGCAACATTGCACTCGATTATGGTACAATTTTAGCACTTTTAGCTGCCTTTGTGAAAGATTAGCTGTTGTCCTTGATCAAAACAATTCTAATAAATACAGTATAACTTTACACATAATGCACGTAAAGATCAACATTTGCAAGGCAACTTCTTAAACCTTCACTTATAAAGTACAATATACCAATAAAACGGAGTCGCAGACTGTTTTTCCAAACAATGTTAATGATGGTGATAATGTACAAAAGTAATTCATAGAAGTGCAAAGATCTTTAAAAAAGTGAAGGAGCTAAGATATAAGTCACACTTTCTTTTCATAGTTTGGATCGTCCAGCAACTTGTACTAAGGTTTCAGCTCGGACTCGCGCCCAAAATTCCCATTCCCCAATCATGTTGACAGCAAGATATTGCCGCACGTAGTCCAATTCAGGAAGTGGGACTAATGCAGCAAAATTGTCAACCACAAAGAAAGTAGAAGAAGGAATGGAAGAAGTTAAAGAAAAAATTATGAAAAAAAAAGAAGGCAGAAGAAGAAAAAGAAGAAGAAGAAGTCATGGCAATTAATGTGTGACGCCTGTCCTTTTCCAGCTGCTTCTCACGGCAACAAATGCAGGGACTGCCTCACAAACTAGCTTGCTAGTTTAGCTGCCGCAACAAGGATTTACCATTTATTTAGCATGTGGCATCTGCCGCAACAAGGATTTACCATTTACAGCATCAAAAGGCACAGTAACGTTACGGAGTCTACCTTTGGCCACAATGTGATGAGGGATCTAATTAAAGCAACACTGTGTCATGTCAGTTTTTGTTGATTATGGTGGCGCCATGTGGACAAAAGCGGTGGTGTTTTGACAAAAGGACAGAAGTCAACCACATTTCCCATGCGCGCCAGAGCGTAGTGTCGTGAAAGCCTGAGCTCTCGCTGGCCTGCAAGTTGGACTGAATTACATTTCTATTTCCCGCGGCTGTGTGAAAGATGAATAGCAATGAGGTAATGAATTTAATTTTGTTTGAACAATACTTTTGTTTTTTTTGTTTGTTTTGGGGCTTCTGCCATGACACCAGTAATAGCGCGTGGACGTTCGAATCGACTTCCGTCCTTATAGCGAATGGAGGAAGCGAATATGCTGTAAAGTAATTCAGGACATTGGTATTTTTTTTGTGTGCCAGGGTTGATCCCATCCTCCTCTAAGTTGATTAGTGCCAGTAAAAACGATACAGACCCCCCAAGGGCATAACAAAGTCCCATTCAACTACTTGTAAGTCAATCTTTTCAAGTTTCATGAAAAGAGTTGTGAAAAAAATGTATTAAGGTCGGATTCTTGCCCAGTGCTGCTTTAAGGTAAGCCATTTTAAACTAAAAAGAAAAATGTTTCTGGAGTTTGAAGCAAAACATTTGAATCCAACCGGAACACATTCACTGCCGTCAACACAATTAGGGAACGGGGATTTTGGGTGCCAGTCCGAGCCCTTCTGTTCTTGGTTTCTGTTAAATAAATTTCCCCAAAAGTATATTTCTTATTCATGATGATTATTTTTACGACTGCAACTCCAGAGCCATTTAAAAACTCCTAAGTTGAGTCACTCCTATCTCAAAGCACCACTGTATATGAAATGTACTTAACTCGTTTGTTTATACAAGAAAACCATACTTTAATTTATACATTTGCACTTTAAATTTTTTTCAAAATAATTCAATACATGTTGTTGGGTCCAAAACTAACTTAAATTATTATAGCGTTTCAAAGAATTTTGTCTTAATATTTTTTACATGTTTAAACCTGTTTAGTAGCAAAAAATAAATAATCGTTTGAATAATCGTGATTTAAATGATTACCAAAATAATCGTGATTCCTATTTTTTTCATAATCGAGCAGCCCTAGAAGGGGGGAACAATGTTAAGAGGGTTATGCATTGTCAAAATGTGTATGTGTCTCCTGTATGTTCCTAATATTGTATTGGATGCGGTTAATAGGAGACACTTTTCATTTCGTTAATGGATTTTCATAGTTTATATATGCGTATGTTTGCATATATGCAGATATTGTTTCTTCTTTTTGTAAAATAAAAACAATTGTGGGAAAAAATAAATGTACAGTCAGACAGGAGAGAAGTGACCAGACCTTTTAAAGATGTCAACGTGTACACGCACAGTGCAGTTTATCCTGCAATAAACTGTTATTTTGCGCCATTTTTGTGGACTTTATGATGTAATATAGCATTGTTTAAAATATGAGGTGTCACAAATGCAAAAAAAAGGTGGAAACATACTTTCTTTCTGATGAAAGAAGATCAAAGCTTTCTTTTGGTAGGTTCCATGTTTATATAGCTACAGAATTCAATTTTCTGTAGGCCTTCAAAAATGAGTCAAAATGGTCAAAATGGCTGGCAAGTGCATTTTTTTACTTAGTCTGGCATTGAATGAGTTAAAACATTTTTATTTTTTTTTTTTGGTGAGGAAGGCTGGAACGGATTAATGGCATTTCCATTCATTCAAAGGGAAACGATTATTTGAGATAAGTGTTTTTAGTTTGAAGCATGGTTTTGGAATGAAATAAACTCTTATCTCACGGCACCACTGTATGTAGCACTTCTCACAGGAAGGTGGTTAGCACAGGTGGCTCGTGCTGTTTTAGGCTTCATGATGATTCGGATTTTATAATCGTAATCTTGTCCATGAATTTTATGCCACAGTGTAATGAGAATTAGTATATTATTTTAATTGTTATTTTTTATGAACTGAATTGAGATTATGGCTAAAAGACTTCAAAAAGTGTATGGTAACTAAACATGGGTGCGTTTATTGACTATTGAACAAATACAAAAAGACACCTGAGGCTCCACCAGAGGGCAGCCTGAGGAAAGAAAACACACTTCCCTGACGCCTGAAAGGCTCAACAGAAACTGCCAAGGGTGTGGTCCTGTCAACTTTTTTCAAGGTGAATACTCCCTGTGTTAAGTTGCAGGACAAACAGCACCCTGTTCATATGCAGGGAGGCAAGTTTTCAGCCTCTGACAAGCTTCTGGATACAGAGTTTTTCACAGAAACGACCACAAGCACACAACACTGAAGTGAGGATTCGCAGTGCATCACGCCGTCTCACATCACTCTGCTGGAATGTTTTGCAACGCTGCTGACTGGCTGCTAATTTTGCCGTGTAAACGTGACACACTGGTCCCTGACCCAAATGTTGGCAGCTGGCAGTAAGCAAACTCTTATCACCACCCTCCCCTCACAAACTGATACGACGAGCACTTGTGTGCACTGGCAGAGGGAGCACTCACGCTCTTGGGAGCCAGCTGGGCAATATTGATAAATAAATTAGGCAAGGGAATCAATATGGCGACTTCCTTTTATGGATGTGTCTGCTGGGGTTCGAGCCAAAACACAGAGCAACTGTGTGTCGCCATTCTCTCTCAGGAAATTCTTTCGACAGCTCTTCAGCGAGATCATCCTGTTTGGCACCGCCCACAATTAAGCCAACAGGCCTCCGGCAAGACCATGTATACATTCAGGTGTGCAGGAAGGGGGTGCAGCCAGAAACCACAAGAAGTTTCACGTGCTGGGACAAGTTGAGTGTGACACAGTTATGATGTTGTTTGCCTAGCTGAGTATGCACTTGAGGAGACAAGTGAGGGAAGATTGGGGAAAAAAAAACCCATTCAAAATAGGTACGTCATACAATTCTACGACAACGCTGTGCTGGTCACTATGCAGACAGTGCATGATAGGTTATGAGTCACTGAACGCAAGAAGGCGGCAAAAGACGTTGGACCCAGATTTCACCCATATCTGCTGACAAATGTTGGCTTCAAGTGAGCATGATATCGTCACTGTCCTGTGAAAAATACTAATATGACGATATTAGATCGTTAAGCGCTTTAACGTGTTCACGATCTCATAAAGCCGAAAGATCGTTTGATGTCTACATGGCACATTCTAAACAGTTTAGCTCTATGGCTGCGCAAAGCTACTGATGCGTATACCCGACTAACCAATCACAGCACGCACAGTGCACAGTACGTCGTGACACTCCCCGCCTCCCTGTTTGTTTATATGGCGGGAAGCTATAGCCGAAAGTCACCACGAAGCAGAGTTGGTCACGAAAAGAAACTCCACATCCACAGTGTAGATTTGGTTTGGATCTTCCTCGGAGAAGAAAGCGCAAACCAGTTATTTGCAAAGTTTGCAGGGACTCGGTTTGGATGTCAGCGCCGACAGCCAAAGCAAACGGAGATCACGGAGACACATGGTAGCCAGAGGCAGCCGCTAGCTCCAAGCTAACGCAACCCACGGTAACACAGTCATTTAACAAGAGCACTCCATGTGAAAAAAAAAGGAAGCAGTGTAAAGAAGTGAGGCAGTGACTTATTTCCTTGCTGAAGACATGATTCCCATGAAAACAGTAGAAAACAAGGGCTTTAAAAGACTCTTCAAAGTACTAGACCTGCGTTACGAGCTGTGTTTTTATGTTTACATTATGTTAACTTTTTACATTCACTGCACATTTTGATAAAAAATTGTCACTATTCAAATTAAAACCTCTTCAGAAAGCTTAGCTGACTTAAAATGTCTTTTTTTTCTTTTAGAGTTTTATACACATTTGAAATATGTTTTATATGTTCAACGTGAGGAAAATGGTTAGAAATGTGCAAATTAGTCTTTAAAAAAACGATGTAAAAAAAGAATAATGTTAAATCTTGATCGTGATTTTTTTTTTTTTAAATCGTGATATGATATTTTTGCCATATCGCCCACCCCTATGTCCAATTTTGGAATGTTTTTCAATTTCCACGTTAAAACTATGTTTGTAACGCGGAAACACCATTCGCATAAAGATAAGAAAAATGTAAAAAATTGACATGTTTTTCACAGGAGAGCGACGATATGCTGCTTAACTGCTAAGCTTTGTTGAACTCAAGAAGGAGAATGAAGATATTAGACGGATGCTACAGTGGTGTCAACTGATCAGAGATATTGCATGATATTCTGCTATGCTTTGCTTTGAATTCAGGAACAAGGAGGAAGACATCAGACAAATTAGCACAAAATCGCAATCACACAGGGGCGCTATATTGGTGTCAGATTGGTCTGTCTAGGCCTATAGCGACACTATACTAGCAGAATGTAACTGCAGAGAGTCAATGAGATGCTGCATTCTGTTATGCTTTGCTGAACTGAATAAATGAGGTTCAATTTCATTTTTGAGGCAGAATGTTCCAGTTGCTTGGGGTAAAGCGTTGAAAAGAAGAATGACCAAAAGTGGTGCCCATTTTGAGAACAAAGAGATTAATAAAACACAGTGTGGGTGCTGGTATGATGAGCAGAGATCGAAGCTAGGTGAAAATGCAATGCATTGAACACATGTCTTTGAAGAAATAGCAATACAACTATGCTGGAGTCCAAAGACCGTGAGAGTGCAAGATATGATACTTGATGAGTACTGAATTCAGTCAGGAAAAAAGAAAAGTCATCAATTTGTTTCCCCTTTAACTGCCACGTGTAGTTTCATTAGCAATTTCTCATTTGAGTGTTCAACTACGGGCTGCAGAGGATGTTTTACTGCCCGGCCATAAGCTCAGCCATTAAATCATCCCGAATGTAGCACAGGAAGCCAACAGGCAGCAGAGGCAATGTGTTTACATCGGCTTGAGATAAAGCAGAGGAAGCGGAATGCAGGACAAATGCTACTGTGCTTCAGTGTGCGCGTGTGTGTGCGCTCTCTTTCTGGCCTTTGTTTCATCTACATGTTGCTCAGTGTGATATTCAAAGTGGTCACATGCTCAGTGTCCATATAAGTCAGTGATGCGAGGAGAGCACTCCTCAGTGTGAGCATAAAACAGATACAAGATAACAGCTGCTTCTGGTTTTGTGCTCTGGAACTGAAGTTGCTGGGCGTTCCGAAATCTTGGTTTTAGTGTGTTTGCTTAAAGTCTTGACAAAAAACATCACTCCCTTTTTTCTGTTCGTGTTGAGCTTGGTTTCATCGTACTCAATAACTGATGGGTACAAATTCCAAAAGGATTGGGACACTTGACAGTTAAACCTACAAGACTTTACAATAGAAGACAAAGTGTGAAGCACACAAGTTTACAAAAGGTCTGATAAGATGAATACAGCTGTGCCTTCAAATACGAATGATTTGACCTCTGAGTTTGTTTAAGATACAAACTCCCATTTGTCTGATTTTCTTTTTTGACTTGTGAGCGCTAACTTGAGAGACAAGTGTTGTTTTATAGCCAGAGCTGGGCACTTGACCCTTTTTTGCCGCGCCGGCCGCAACCCTCCGCCCTTGCCCTGGGTACACTTCCGACCTCGACCCCCCGACCTTATTCATAAACATTATCACCACCCACGCCCGGTTCGGCCCCACCCCACCCCCCCCCCCCAAAAAAAACCCCAAAAAACCTGCATGACACCACCGCGGGACAGATGCTAACGGAAGAGGTTTATTTAAAGACCACTAGCTGGCTAATTTACTGTTCAAACCCGCTGTGGACACGCTTCAAAGGCACCGCTAGTACTTACCCTGCTGCGTGTGCTTACTTCCATTGCGAGCCCTGGGGCTGTTTTTGTCCTATTGTATAATTATTTGCGTCCAACAGACGACAAGTATGCAAGCATTCAACAAGTTACTTATTTTCCACACTTCCCCTCGTTCACACCTTCAAAATAAAAGCATACCAGCAAACCACTACACAACAGGCTTGCTACGGCGTATTTCCGGACGTAGGGAAGACGCCAGAAGAAGTGCATGAACTCCACCTTGATGTGGCAGCGTTATACTTGAGTGCTGCGCGCAGCTTAATATACTCCTGGACACAAGTTGTTTTGAAACAGTTAAATTCCAAGTCGGGGGGCGTCGCTTCAAAAGGACAGCGACAACAATAGATATCGTACCTGCTACAACCATAAACGGACCGAGATGACTAGACGATGCATTTCATTTCATCGCGAAAACGATCTGGAAGGTGGCGGCTAAGGGGAATGTGGGTGAGTAGCTTCTTTACACACACATACGTGACGTAACACCCACGCCGCTGAGAAACTAGTTTGCTTTGCAGCAGCAATGAGCTGCGTGGTGGGAAACTATGTCATCGCAACATGTGACATAATGGACCGATCAGAGCAGCAACAATTTCTGATGTGTGCGTGGCATGTGTCGCAGACCTGTCGCCAACAGCACAATGCGTCGGTCATGTGAATCAATGCGGCAGTTCGCTCGCGCCGATGCGGGAGTAGGAAGAAGCCTAAAAAGAAGCCTTTCACTAAGTAGGCTGAGATGAAATGTGGCCGCCTTGCGACCATGTCACACGCATGAGGGCCGATTGGTGGGCCGGACTAAAATCCACTTCCGGCCATGCTCAGTCCAGCCCTTTTTTAAGATTTGTCAGGGCCGGAGGGTCCGACCGGTCCGGCCCCGGGACGAACTGCCCAGCTCTGTTTATAGCAGTGACCCTGAACTGGTCACCAGCCAATCGCAGGTCACAAATACAGAAACAACCATTCACACTCACATTCGCACATTTTAGAGTCTTCAATCAACCGACCATGCATGTTTTTGGATTGTGGGAGGAAACCGGAGAAAGCCCACGCAGGCAAGGGGAGAACATCCAAACTCCACACAGGAAGGCCGGAGCACGGAGTCGAACCCACAACCTCTTCACTGTGAGACGGTTGGGCTAACCAGTCATCCACTCTGCTGCTCCGTTTAATTCTATTCATTCTTTTTAACTATGTTATTGTATGTTTTCATAAAGTACAAAACTATACATGGCCATTTTCCAAATTAAAGGTAATGTTACAAAAAAGAGGTATTATTTTGAAGGAGCTGAAAACGATTGATGGCATTTCTACTCATTTCAGTGGGTCAAGATTTATATAACGCTTTTCTGGACAATCAGACATTTGAGATACAAGTGTTTTGAGTAACAGGCATGGTCATGGAAGGACGTAAACCAGTAAATATTGGCACCACTGCTATCAGATGGCTTATCCATACATAAACAGTATTTGACAGAAAATTTTGCACGTAAACTGATTTGTTAAAAAGACAAGGGCCTTCATGATCCGCGGTAGACCAAAAAAAAAAAAGCCTGGGCTGCGGCTCGGAACACTACGCCAACCGAACCCAAATTTTATCCGTCATCACGCTTGAGAAAAGGCAGCAATGACGAGGCATCAGACTCAAAGCGTTGCCACAGTGTTAAAGATAACGTCATTGCCTGGCTTTTGAGATGCGTATCCAATCGTTCCATATCTTTGCATCGGATTGCAACACAATCAGATTGTTAGATTATCTGCAGTCTGCACAAAAGAGAGCATAACAAAGATGCCATGCGATTTAGTGAAAAGAACACAACCATTTCCACACATGGAAATGCAGCGATTGGCGAATCAAAGCCTAGAATGTCGGCTTTCTAGCCGGGGGTGTGAATTTGAGATCGCCACAGTCTCGCCCTTGTCTCACACCTGCCAAACAAGTTACTGTATCCTTCTTTCTATTAGCCTACCTCCGGAATCAACGTGGGCAGGGCTATTTCTAGACACTTTTAAATTTAAACTCATCAGCCGCATGCAGGGGACACTGATGGGGTCGGCCAAGATAAAGCCATAATAAATATGATGAACGGTGTGCTTGCAAGGCATTAAAAGATACTTCTGGGGGAGGGGATTTCAACAAACAGAACAAAAAAAACAACAATAGCCTAGAACCCTGTGTTGTGTTGTTCATTCAGATGGGATTTACCAGACTTAATCCGCTTTTTATCACTATCGCATTGGAATTATACAAACCATCAATACGAGACAAAAATCAATTTAACAATTCAGAAAGCATATGTATCTAACAACATGTTTGACAAAAAATACAAAACATTTCAATAACCTCACAAGAGTTGATTGTTAACAGTGTTCCAACATGTAATATATTTCATTTTACTAGTTACTTGCATTTGAAAGTAATACATTTCTCCATTACCATCGGTGTAGAGTAATACGTTACTTATTACTTAAATTAAAAAAAAAACTGTGATTAATTGGTTGAATAATGCTTTTGTCTTGTGGTCTCGATATTGTAACACATTATTGGACGTAGAAACTGTAGTAATATTACAAAAATATAATGAGTAACTTGTTATTATTACTTGCTTACCGCCTCAACGTAATATATTAGTGTAACATGTTACTTTTGTAACGTGTGGCACGTGTTACTTTTGTAACGCGTTACCCCCAACACTTATTATTTAAAGTATTAATGTGTGCAGATCACATGTTTTTCTAGTCAAGACGTTTTGCTCTGACCAACCAACCAGAGGATAGAAGAATGCTTGCGCTTTTTGGCGGCCAGCCCTGTAAGGCAATCTGTAATCTGATTGGTTACATTAATAGTCCTATTGTTAATATTGTAATGGCAGAAATTCTGTTTTACCGTCAGCCTTTGTTCATCAATGCGGGCAGTCAAAGGTGGTTCTGACTCCGTAGCGGCACTCCCTTTGATCCACAGCTTTGAATTTTATTCAAGTACTCACACGGACTCAGAAGAACTTTTTATCATCTTGTATTGAAGGTTTTGGAAAGTGAGCAATGTCGTTCAGTACAACGGGTGGATAACATGTACTTAAACTACGGGAACGGTCAAAAGCTGTTTTGCTTACGTGACTACCAGCACACCGTCTACCCCTCCTCCGTGTGCACAAAGGTGTACAAATTCAGTCGCGCATGCGCAGTAAATCTGTAATGAGAAATTATCAAACTAGTTAACTACTTTAAAGCACTGGCTCTCACAAATATAGTTAGTTTTGTGGGCCAGCACTACCGATTCTGAAGGACCGAGGCTGATTGGTCAGAAAAATCTCATCTAAGGCTAGGTTCACAGCGCAAGCAAATGCGACCCAGATTGGATTTTTTGGGCTTATGCAACCTGTATCTGATTTTTTTATGACAGTCTGAACGGCTCAATTAGGATTTTTTTCAAATCCGACTTGGGTCGCTTTCATATGTGTTCCTAAATCGGATACGCGTCCGATTTTTTGCAACGTGACCGCGGTCTGAACATACATACATACATACATCCATTCATCCATCATCTATAGCGCTTATCCTCACAAGGGTCGCGGGGCGTGCTGGAGCCTATCCCAGCCGTCTTCGGGCAGTAGGCGGGGGACACCTTGAATTGGTTGCCAGCCAATCGCAGGGCACACGGAGACGCAACATCCACACTCACAATCACACCAAGGGGCAATTTAGAGAGTCCAATCAACTTACCATGCATGTTTTTGGAATGTGGGAGGAAACCGGACTACCCGGAGAAAACCCATGCAGGCACGGGGAGAACATGCAAACTCCACACAGGGAGGCCGGAGCCGGGATCGAATCCACGACCTCTGAACTGTCAGGCGGCTGTGCTAACTAGTCGACCACCGTGCCGCCACATACACGCGCGCGCGTGCACACACACACACATACACACATATACATACATACATCCGACATTGACGTCATCCGTAGCCCAAAATACGCTCCGCGCAGGCAGAGGGAAAAGTGCTGACAGCAGGGGGATCGAATCTGCAAAGTGGTTTTGAGTAACACTATTGACTTTATATTTGACTTTAATTTAATCCCACTTGAAACATGAAGCATAAAGTGGACATTTATGGTGATAGTAGTAATTCAGCCACAGTTCAGATTGAGTCATTTTTCAGGCATGGTTATGACGTGACGTCATGGTTAGTGATGTCTCCATGAAATGAAAGCCTCTCCTCGTAATTTCCCTAAATACTGTATTTATTTCGACGTCCTACCGAATCGCTGCAATGGAGAAATGCCACGACACGCTGGACCACATTTACTGCCGTAAACACTACGTCGTGAGTGACGTCGTCTCTTCTGCGCATGTGGGTCACTTTGGCGACGCATGCGTTCATACAGCAGACAAGACCCAGGTCGCATTTATAATGTAATATGAATGTTTACACAAAGAAAAAAAAAAGAAAAAAAAGATTTTTTCCAAAAATGCAAATTGAGCATTCAGACCTGCGGTGTGAACCTAGCCAAAGGCTTTTCATGCGCATGTGTCATGTACGAATGCTGAAAAATGAGATGAGAAGTCTACTGTATCTGTGGCACAACCTTTACAGCCCCTTCAAGAGTTTTATTATGTCAACATATAAATAATGCAGGTCCTGCGATTGGCTGGGAACAGGTCCATGGTACCATTGGCGTTCCACTCTTTCCCATTAATGAAGTACTTCAGGAATACATGCCTTGGTGGCAGAAAATCTTCGGATTCCAGTTGACAAATTTAAACGTCCATGGAAGTGAATGAGTTAATGTTGCATCGGTTACATTAGGGTTACATTTGTTAAGGATGCCAATGTGTTACTTGAGACATTGCTTGAACATACTATGAGGGGGACAATTTGATTAATTCAATTACAGTTCTTTGTAAATGTTAAATTGGTTGTTGGGCGACCAGTATCACGCGACAGATTGTGTTCAGCTTCGGTGGTTCCAATAGATCGTGTGGGAGAACATTTTATTCAGTGTGTGGCCTTCTGTTATTTCCATCTGGATTATGCGTCTGCTCACGATGGGAGAATATTATACAAGAGTCCAAACATATTCTTAAATTATCATTATTATCTTTGTAAAAGCGGACTTTTTGATATAAGTCTTGTTCGGAAGCAATCATTAGGTTGTGCAGGTGTGCCTAATGTTGTGTTTGGTGATAGTGTAAAGCTTTAAAGAACCTGTCAAATGAATTCGGAGATCGACCTATAGTGTGCGTCAAATTTAGAAGACATTTTTATTTTCACTTTCCAGGGACTTTAAGAGAATTACTGTTCTGCTAAATATGTCATTGTGTTACCATACACTCTATTGTGGAGACATACAGTGTCAATGTCTTAAAACTTTACTTCTGTTTGCTGACAATCTATACAGCATTTGTGGTGCTAATTTAATTACCGGTACAGTACATATTTTTTATGGTACACACATCTTAGCCTTAAACATAAAGGCATAGAAAAACAGTTAAGATGATTTGATATACAGCAGTTTTGAGCTAGTATGTAGTTAGTTTCTTAGTACAGTGGTAAATGAGCCTCACAAACCGCAGCATAAACTAGTCCATTCCACGCCATGTGTAACACCGAACTGTCATAATAACAGTCAACATCAAATAAAAACACTTCTAGGTCATACTGTAGTAAAAATAAGTCATGCTACCATGTGGGCGCTCTTAATCAAAGACAATTTTGAACATGCTTTTTCCACCATGTTATCTCATTGTGAACTAGTAATTATTCATTTCTTTGTCTCCTCAAATCTTGACTATTGTAATTTTCTTTTCACTTCTCTGACCCAAATTTCCTTAGTCACTAATCAAGTGAGAATGCCGCGGCTAGGCTTTTGTCTATAACTCACTGATTCTGCCACATCACCCCATTCTGTCATCTTTGTACAGACAGCATTTTTATTTTAGGATTCAACACTGTGCAACATTGTCACTTACAGAGCCCTCAATGGTCAGGATCCACCATGTTTGGTGGGTCCTGTGTCTTTTTATTGTCCTGATAGCCTCATTATCTTTTTCAACAACTGCAGATGATGACGCAATGTAAAAAAAAAAAAAAAAAAAAATGTAAACAGGGGTAAAGTCAACAATGATTGAGATCTTGATGGATCTATTGACTGAGATCTTGGGGACAGTGCAACATGAACCAGGGAGCACTGACGACAATGATGCAACAGATTCGGAGAAGCAAGATATTTCCCATCTGGGGCTTCATTCAAAGTAGTGGTGAAGTCGGCAGCTCAAAGAATGATTTGTGGCGAATATGTCTGGTGCTAGCCAAAAGACCACCAACTTCTGGCTTTCCAAAATTAGCCATCCAATCTGAGATAACACACACAATATATATATACATATATATATATTGCCACACATGGATATATAAAATAAATGGAGACAGTCCTAACAGTCCTTAGTAAACTGCAGTAATATTAGTTGTTCTTCAGAGGCTAAAGATATATATGCCTATGATTATTGTTATATTGTCTGTCTGTATGTTTTGCTCTGCCATTTGTGCTTACATATCAGTTGTTTAAAGGAAAGACTGGTGCTATTTATTAGCCTATGGTATTTTGCATTGTTACCATTTAGGTGAAATAGATTAGACTTTAGACTACTTCCATATGGTTGTTTTAAACACACACCATCAAATACTCTTTTTAACGTTTCGTTTGACAATAAACTTAAACTCTGAGTGGCAATAGAGCTTGAGGCCTCTTTTGTGAAGAATAACTACTGCTTCTTGTGAAGTGATTTTAGTTCACTGCCACCATACAGTGCTTGTATCTCAAATTTTTGTAGTAAAAAAAAAAAGGCTGAATCACAGCTCGTATCACCAAAAAAAACTTGTAATTCAGGTCAATCGTACCTCAGGTTAAAAGAATATTTAACTTACCTTATATTTAATTATCAATATCTCTGGTGAGTGTATTAAATTGTTTTTGTCAAGTTATTAGATAGATAATGATAATGTGAAATCCTCCAGATGATATATGTGGCCCAGTTGCAAGCCGTAGATACTTTTACCACATTACTTTTTCTTTTTCTTACACAAGTACCTGTACCTCTACTAAAGTATAGAATGCGAGTACTTTTGCCTCCTCTGCCTATATTTTTTCCTCTTCCCATTTTTTTTTTTTTTTTTATGAACACGGAACACCTACCTGATGATAGGCCCCAGGAGCAGCAGGTGCAGCAGGAGGACCAGCGGCCGGTCTCGGCCCACGTCCCTGTGGATGAAGATGAGGGTCATCTGAATGAGCACGGCCGGCAGGAGCATAAAGGTGATGGTGAAGCCCAGCCAATGCTCGTCGTCCGTGCGGTGATAGCTGCCGCACAGCACGGCGGCGTTGAGCAGCTCCGCACAGTACAGCACCGTGGCGAGCACCACGCCCAGCGGAGGGCGCACTCGACTCGGATTCACCACGACCACAACCTCGCTGTCCGACGCCGGGGGGTCCTCGTAGGAAATCTCCCTCTCCTGCTCCTCCATGGCGACAGCGGGAAAAAAATCCAACTTTTTTCTTCACGCTTTAACCATCCAGGGGACAGGCGTATTTCAATTAAAGAACAGTAGCGTCCATTAGTTCAACACTTAATTCGGCTCCATCTCTGCAACCTGCCACCATTGTTATTTCCTGCGTTCAAAAGAGTAAATACGTCATGTTTGGATACAATGTTAACCCTTAGGAAACGCCTGGTCAGCAGCAGTCGGATCGTTTCCCAGCCGGCGTCAGTGCCGCTCGCTCTCCGTCTGCGTGGAAGTTCCGCCTCGTCACGTCGTCAACTTATCATCGTTAAAACCTTCAAATGTCTTCTTTCCTGGCTCGTCCAACATTTGGGCCTCATGACAATGACTTGGTGGCGGCGTCAGTTGGCGTGATTGTGGTTGCATGTGTTTTCAGCTGTTTCAGGGCATGCACCCTCCGTGGTTGGTGGTTGTGTATAAAGAGCATGCAAGCTCGCGTACAAAACAAACACGATACCGGATGTGGAAACGACTGCCCTGTAAAATAAGAGCACACGACCAAGCGCGGATATCCGGTGTAGGTCCTTTGAAACAAAATGTATATTTAGGTTCTTGGAGGGAGTGGGTCTTCAATCCTGGTCCTGAAGGGTTTCCTGGATGTTTTCCATCTCTTGCTCCTTCTGCAACACGCCTGATTCAAATGATCAGATAATCAGCAAGGTCTACAGAAGCTGGATAATGATCTTGATCATTTGAATCAGGTGTGCTGCAGAGGGAGAGATGAAAAACAGGCAGGACAGCGGCCCTCCAGGAACACGATTGAAGACACCTGTTCTAGGGGATCTCAAACTTTTTGGTTTCTGGGCAGCACGGTCGTCGACTGGTTAGCACGTCCACCTCACAGTTCAGAGGTCGTGGGTTCGATCCCGGCCCCAGCCTCCCTGTGTGGAGTTTGCATGTTCTCCCCGTGCATGCGTGGGTTTTCTCCGGGTACTCCGGTTTCCTCCCACAAATGTAATTGTGAGTGCGGATGTTTGTCTCTGTGTGCCCTGCGATTGGCTGGCAACCAATTCAGGGTGTCCCCCGCCTACTGCCCGAAGACAGCTGGGATAGGCTCCAGCACGCCCCGCGACCGTTGTGAGGATAAGCGGTATCGATCATGGATTGATGGATGGTATTTATGGAATTATTTGGTTAAAAAAATGTTAATCAAAATAGAATATGGTTTATAATTTAGATTCTTCAAAGTAGGCACATTTTGTCCATACAACAGCTTTGCACATTTTTTTCAGTTACCTTAGATGATGCTCTATGACCTGGAATGACTTTCAGTTCACAGCTGTGCCTTACAGAGAGTTAGTAGCATTAATTTCTTGACCACTTATGTGTTTGAGACCATTTGAATTTGAAGGTGTCTCCAAACTTTTGACTCGTACTGTACCTATTATTCAAAAGAAAAAAAATGATTTCACTAATGCAGGGATGCCATACTGGCCATTACAGTTTAAAACTTAGCAAGGGTAACAATACAACAAAACATCAACGTTATGTATGCTATATATTTTGTATACAAAAAAAAAAATTCTGAAGAGTTCCTGTTGTGTGAACGCGGCAAATTTATGCTCAAGTTCCTAATTCTGAGTCTAAGTTACTGGTTTACTGCGGTGTAAAATAGTTTTTCGTGTGGTTTCAAATATTTGTGGATGTATGCTTGTGAATATACAAAAATAGTTTATTTTATACTTGTAGACACCAAATTCCTGATGAATAGTTATTATTTACAGTAACCAACGGTGTGTCACTGGAGACTTCCTTTTTACATATTTTTGGACGTACTGTAGCTGGAAAAGGTAAATACATGGGTGTCCAATAACAAAGCTCTTGAGGCACATCCCTGGAGAGCAGCCTTTCCCAAGATGGTTATTTTTATTGAGTGGCCTATTGTTAAATTATTTCATTTAGACAGGAACACGTTTTCTTGGCAAATGATTCCAGTTTGGTATGCTGAGTTCATGTCTATTGTGTTTTTCAGCATTCGTGCACATAATTAGCAAATCGTTATATCAACCTCTGTGTTTGTACTCTGTGTGTTTGGGTCCAAGGGAGGAACCAAATATGTAACAACATGGAGTCTTGAGCTGAAAAAGTTATGGGAAACCTGTCGGATCGAAATGGACCACACTACCAGCATTCCATTCGCTGTATATGAAAGCATATAAGATAACAATTTATTTAAATCAAAATGTATTTAAGATGCTATCTACTGTAACTGTCCCCCCAGTGCTACTTAACCTCTTGCCTTAACAGAAAAATGTGCTTTTTGGCAGCAGCCTCTCCAGAGAAAATCTAGCAGCTGGATTCTGTCAGGTTCCACGCCAACGGTGCCTTGAAATGTAGTCATCATGATGTTTTTATTTCAATATTTGTCTGAATATTGTCTCCTTAATGATGCTTTTTTCCGCCAGTGGACGCATGTGGAAAACTCCCTCCATTAGCACATGGTTACACGATAATGTCATCTCTCCTAAAAATTATTCCACTGCATTCAACTAAAAATGGATGAGTGTTTTGCAGTATATCATGTTCTTGTCAAAGTAAAAGCACAGAGAAGAACACACTGCAGCTTAGCAGTGGGATACATTTAGCATTGAGAGTTCAGTTGCTTTGCACTTCCATTTTTAGAGTTCACCCACTGGTTGTCCTAGGACTTGTTGCGCTGGGAACTGTACAGTAGAGAGAGAAACAATAACACAGGGTGACTCACTCTGCAACTCATTGACTGTTTAAACGGACATGTCCTCATTTGTCACACTGCTTGTTTAGGTCACGCTCGCTCTCTAGGGCACATGTTAAAATTGAGGTTAAGAGAACCAGTCTGACAGTTTGCTGAAGCGCGGAAAGCAAATGAGCTGCTTGTTTGCTGAAGGGATTTAATTATAGCCAAATGCACATAGTCAAACATTGTAAAGTCTAGGCAATTTTAAAACCAAGCTAAATTTTTAGGGGAAACCGTACTTAAACAATTTGAAGGTCACGCTGACAGCATATTGTTGAGGCTAGTTAAAAAAAAAAAATCCTATTGTAATGAATGAAGATGTTTTCCAAATTTAATTCATCCTGTGATATGTTTGAAGTTCACAGATTCCAACCCTTACAAAAATGTTCAGCTCCACATTATACTTTATACTATTATACTTTACCATTTTTACATTTTTCAAGTCTCACATTTGAAATTTCTAATACTTTTTAGTAAGATAAGATAAGATAAGAATGCCTTTATTGATCCCACAGTGGGGAAATTTTCGTTGTTACAGTAGCAAAGATATAGGTCACACAGGGGCGGCGGCATAATGTGGCCATTAATGTATAACATTGACGGCAAACATTTAGAATCAAACCTATGTAGATATACGCAGTAACATGTGTATATACACATGTGTATACACACCAACCTACATCTACATAAAAAATATGAGGAACACTCATTTCGGCCTGTACATAGTACAGAGGAAAAAATACTCTAAGTGACAGTGCTGCAGTGCTGTAGTGAAATGTAAGGAACAGCATTGGATAAAAATAAAACTAGACTAACAGTAGTGGGGAATGTTGAGTATTGCACGGTATTACAGTAGTGGGGAATATTGGGTATTGCACGATACGAGCTCAGGTGCAGGACTGCACAATTGCACTAATGACCGCCAGTTTGTGGAGACTACACAATGTTCTTGTTAAAGAGTCTGACAGCAGCAGGCAAGAAGGAACGGCGGAATCTCTCCTTTGCACAGCGAGGGTGTAACAGTCTGTCACTGAAGGTGCTATGGAGTGCTGTTAGGGTGCCCTGGAGGGGGTGGTCCGGGTTGCCCAGCATTGATGACAGCTTGGCCAACATCCTCCTGTCCCCCACCGAGTCCACAGAGTCCAGGGAGCAGCCCAGGACAGAGCCGGCCCTCTTGACCAGTTTGTCCAGCCGCTTCTTGTCCCGGGCCGAGACGCCGCCTGCCCAGGTGACCACTCCCTGGAAGATGACCGATGCAACCACCGAGTCATAAAAGTTCCTGAGGAGTGTCCCCTGAACCCCAAAAGACCTCAGTCTCCTGAGTAGGAAGAGTCTGCTCTGACTCTTCCTATAGAGGGCGTCTGTGTTGTCGCACCAGTCCAGTTTATTGTTCAGATGAACACCCAGGTACTTGTAAGTTGAGACTCTCTCAACATCTGTTCCCCGGATATTCACTGGTGCAGGTGAAGAGTGCTGGCGCCTACCGAAATCCACCACCATTTCTTTGGATTTCCCCGCATTGATCAGGAGGCGGTTCTGCTGGCACCAATCCACAAAACCCTGAGTAAGTTCTCTGTACTCCCGATCATCTCCGCCTGTGATGAGGCCGACAATCGCAGAGTCGTCAGAGAACTTCTGCAGGTGACAGGTAGGGGTGTTGTAGTTGAAGTCCGAGGTGTAGAGGGTGAACAGGAAGGGAGCCAAGACAGTTCCCTGTGGGGCCCCCGTGCTGCAGAGGAGCACGTCAGACACACAGTCCTGTGTTCTCACATACTGTGGCCGGTTTGTGAGGTAGTCCTGGATCCATGTGGTGAGGTGGTGCGCCACCCCCGCCCGCTCCAGCTTGTCTCCCAGTAGGGTGGGCTGGATGGTGTTGAAAGCACTGGAGAAATCAAAGAACATGATCCTCACAGTGCTCCCCGCCTTCTCCAGGTGGGAGAGTGAAGTGTGGAGGAGGTAGATGATGGCATCATCCACACTGATGCCAGGCTGGTATGCGAACTGGAGTGGGTCCATTGAGGAGCTCACCAGGGGGCGCAGGTGGACAAGGACCAGTCTCTCCAGGGTCTTCATCAGGTGAGACGTCAGCGCCACCGGTCTGAAGCTGTTGAGCTCCTTCGGGTGGGGGGTCTTTGGCACCGGGACCAGGCAGGATGTTTTCCATAGCTGGGGGACCCTGCCCAGCTTCAGGCTCAGGTTGAACATGTGCTGGACAATTCCACACAGCTGGTCTGCGCAGGATTTGAGGAGCTGGGGGCTGATGCCATCTGGACCCGCTGCCTTCCTCGCCTTCATCTTCTTCAGCTGGTTCCTCACCTGAGATGTTGTGAAGGCCAAGGCTGGTGTAGCTGGGAGCTGGAGTCTGTGGAGAAAAGAGGGGAGGGGGTGACACGCCCAGCAGGAGGAGTAGGTGGAGACTGCAGCAGGAGAGACTGAGTGGAGGCAGGCATCTGATCGAACCTATTGAAAAAGAGATTCAGCTCATTTGCCCACTGCAGGTCCCCCTCAGTATTTACATGCTATTTAAATACTAATAAAATATGTGCAGTTAACAGCAAGCTTTGTCTATAAAACACCACAAAAATGCATTCTCCCTCCAGATGGTAAACTGACTTGGCCGCTTTAGAGTGCCTTGTTGTCAGCCTTGAGTGCACAATGTCACGGAGAGAAGGCAGAAGAGCGAGGGCTGAAAAATAAACAAAAGTCTGGCATTACAGCCAGTGTGTGGACAGGGGTTTTGCACTGGTGCGTGTAGAGTGCCTCGTTTTCGTGACGTGGAAAAGCCCCATTGGTGGGACCTCGTCCAGCCATGGGAGGATTTAGCACATTTTTTCCCGTGGCTCAAACATGAAGTTACTATATTTGTAGGTTGAAGAGAAATGCTAGATGAAGTCGAAGTCATTTATGCAGCTTGTAGTAGAGGTCTTTGATTCACAGTTGACAGGTGGGCGGGGCATGATCGCTTTTCTAATCAAATTTTGCAGGGTTGTTAACAACACTCTTCTCTAGGGAGTGTCAAATTTATTTATGTTCACTTTTCATTGACTTAAAACGGTTAACGTAAAAAAAACAAACTGAGAGCTACACTTTGATATCCAACATATTCCATTATTTCCTCTGGGGGGAGGGAGGGGAGACTGACCACAGAGATCACTCCAAACATGCTATCTGCTTCCTGTCAGATTTAATCTCAGTAAATGAGTTGCGCACGGTACTGAGGAGGAGGAGGAAGCGGACAACACAAATGAAGGCTCATCATTACTAATGCATGCGTTGCTGTGGGTCACTGACTCCAGACTGCAGAGGCGCTGTGCTCATGTAGGGCCGTGGGGGAAAGCGGAAGATGGAAATATCATTATAGAGTAGCAGACGTCAGGCTTGCGCGGTGCAGCCTTTGTTTGAGATCGTTGTAAAGCGGCCTCTGAATCAGGAGGTCAAGCCCGAGTGCGAAATCAACTGACAGGGGTCTTTGAAGCATGTTATGTGGAGCAATCAGGGGTGTGGCGGCTTTGCTTGACCGCAGCTGTTTTGGGTATGTGTGTGTGCGCGGGCGTGTGTGGGGGTGGGTGCGTGCGTGTATGGGTGTGTGTGCGCGTGTGTTTGAGTGTAGCCGTTAGCAGCAGAGGAGGGTGGTACCTGACTGGACATTAGTGTACTGATTTAATGAGATAAACAATCCAACCCTGAATCCACACTCAATATTTATGCACCTTAAGTATAATAACACTATAACTAATATTAGCATATATTACCATACAACTACATGCAACATTTTAATCATATTTTTACTTTTTAGATAAGACTTTCTATGTCTTTTAATTACACCTCAATGCTGCTCTTTGTTTTTGTCTGCACTTTATTGGTTGTCCTGTAGTGTATTGCCAAGACAAGCCTATACAGTATCTCACAAAAATGAGCATTGCCCTCTCACCTTTGTAAATTACTTAACAAAAGATAATGGATGGATAGAGGACATCCATCTTTCTAATTATCTATCTATCTATGGTCAATGGTGTCAAATCCCCCTATTGGGAGTGTACCATGGGTGTCCCGCAAGGTTCCATTCTAGGACCAGTTCTTTTTTCTCTTTACATCAACAACCTTGCAAATGCATTTGAAAACATCCATATACAAATGTATGCAGATGAAGCAGTAATATACACCCCAGCAAAAAATACGCAGGAAGCTGGCCATAGCCTTACAACTGAATTGGCCCATATTCAAGACTAGCTCACAAAATCATGTCTCCTTTTACATTTTAAAAAGACTGTCTGCATGATGTTTTGCAAACAAAACAATAAAATTGTCAATTCAAATGTATTTCTCAGAGGTGATGAGCTCAAACTGGTACAATAATCCAAGTCCCTTGGAGTGGTCCTGGATTCCATTCTTACTTTCAAAAGTTACATTATGAGAATTTCTAAAATAATCAAACTCATCCTTCACAATTCCAGATTTATTTGCTCATCTGTATCAATTAAGGCTGCTAAGATGTTTTTGCATGCTATGATGTTTTCACATATAGAGCATTGTTTTACAAAGTGGTCTCTCACAAATGAAACGACATTTAAATAAATACAGCCATTATATAAAAGAGCTCTAAAAATAGTCGCTAGAAAATAGATTTTGTACCATCACCATCAAATTCTGGAGACGTACAATCTTCTGAGTTTTGATCATTTTAAATATTTTAAATTTGCTTGTAATATTTATTAAATACTCCAAATATTTCATAAAATATATAAATAAGTTCCTGGGATTGAATGGCTGACTGTGAAAAGACATATAAATATGTCTTTGGAATTGAATAAGTTAAGGGAATTTGTAAAGGTGAAATCTATGTTGGCAGCTGAGCCACAAGCTCTGTGGTCAGAGGAGACTGTGAAGTGCCCTACAGATTTTTGGACAGTCGGTTCTGTCAGTCAGAGACTGTAACATCTGGAACACTGTACCACTGCCCCACTTTCAACATCTTCAAGACTGAATTAAAAAACCGGCTAAAAGCAAATCAGTCGTGTAAGCATTACTTGGACCGTGTAAGCATTACTTGGACTTTTAATCGTGTTTTTATTCATCTTCGTTACTTTGTATATTGTGCTTTTATAGTGTGCTTTTTTTCTCTCCATTTTTCTATCCATCTGTCTGTATGTCTGTCCGTCCGTCCGTTTTCTTCAGTATCACACATTGTATACTTTGAATGGTTAGTATGGATGATGTGGTATGAAATGGGTTTTTAAGTATAACTTGCTGTGAATTTCACTGCACAAATAAGGAAACACTTTGGAAAATTGTGCCTCGCTTTGATTTAGTGCACTGTAGACCGCCCCCTCCCCCCCAAAAAAGTCCGTGACTGTGATGCCATCTACTGGTAGTTCTCTTCACCTCAGTAAACTAATTGCATGACGTTGTGTAACTAGTTGATCCCCTCTTGCTGATGTGTAATCCTACTGTCCACAAATATACTGCAGTGCGTTAAGAGATACGATTATTATTTTGTTCTAATCAAATCACGACTCAAGAAGATATAAATGACTTGCCTGTCACTTTTGTTAGCAAGGGGTCTGGGGTCTTTATAAACAATTTAAAGTGTAAATGGGATGCAACAACTGAACAAATGTAATGTTTATTATTAGAAATTATTATGAACATGTGTGTGTGTTCGTCTGTTGTCACAGTTGTATGGCAGCCAATCCCTAGCTTTGATTCGTATGTTTTTAACATCATTATTATCATGCATCGTACTGGTAGGTGTTTCTAAGATTTTGGTTACCCTATTGACCCTTTGTTCCAAATGATTAAGCTGCTGTTTTTTTTGTGTTTTTTTTTCATTTTTGTATGTTGTTGATGCAGTTCATAGCGAATTTGTAAAAAAAAAATTAAAAAAATCTATCAGTGACCCGATTTATGACGTTTTCGAGATACAAACTGTGATTCGGCTGATTTTATTTGCTTTTACCTGCAAGTGAAAACTTGAGATACAAGCGCTGTATGATGGCAGTGAACTCAACACAACATTCCTAAGCAGCAGTTTAGCAAATAGTAAACTATTCTTCAAAAAATAGACTTCAAGCTGTTTAATGCCACTCCTTTAATGTCAAACCAAACATAGACCTAAAAGAATTAGATGTATTTATTTAAGACTTAAGAATGGCCCGCTAGCATAATGCGAACATGGAGTGGAAAACGGCATTGGCGTGCTAACCATAATCATCGATAGTTGCAGTTGCAGTGTTATTATCCTTCAAGCAACAGTTGAACACATATGATGGAGCAATGTGTACACAATATTGTAGACAATATGACAATACTCATATAGGCATACATGTGTATTCTTTATTCTTTGCAACAACAACAAGTAATATTATTGAAGCTTATTGAGTCACAGAGAATATGGTGGCTTATTTGTCTGTATGACTGTACATTCTTATAATGCCTGCCAGTGGAAGACTTCGCTGTACTTCTACTATTAGTAGTCTTTTTTTGTATGCACAAGTATCTGTAATTCTACTTTAGTGCAGGGTGTGACTACTTTTGCCACCTCTGTTTATTTAACATGAATGAATCCTGTATGCAGAATAATTTGGAACACAGTATGACCCAGTGTATCTCACTACAATCAATTGATTTATATTATATAACACTTACCGGTATGTCCATATACTGTATTAAGAAAGCCTGCCTCACATGTACACTGTAGGGTGCCACATGGGCATCTTCGTTGTCAAGGTGATGTCATTTTCCACCCAGTCTAAATGTGTCCATAAACGACATGGTGCCACTTTCAGACATCACGGGTCACACCATGAGACCCATTTAGCCCCCCAGTGGGCTAAACTAACCTAATAGAGATCCCCATTAAGTTACTTTAGTCTTGTTAAAGAGGAGAAACCATGTCATCCAATAGGCCGGGCTGATGGCTCACGCGGTGTCCCTGTGATTGGCTGCGAAACCAAAACACAGGGGCTGCGCCTCCCGCATGGGGTGAGCGGAAGCTTAGCGTGAGCCTGATTAAGTGTTGTAGCACTAACAAACATGCACTAACAAGATGTTAGTGCATTGGTGTACACAAACAATTGCATGGACGTAGACCTGCTTCTGTAAGTAATTTATTACATTTTACAATCGTTTTATTATTCAAATGTATCATTATAAATGAATAATTGTATGCAACAATCATCTGCTAATGTTCGGTTGGAGTCCACTATTGTATGTTTATTTGCTTAGATCAATAAGTGCACGGCTTGTTATTGCTAAGGCAATGCATGCATTTTGTCAAGGTTAATACTCAATACAGTATGTTTTGAGAAAGATAAAGTTAGTTTTATGTATAGGACCAACCAGCCACTTAATTAACTTGAGTGGGCTAATTTCATTTTAGTTGTTTGAAATTTAAGTGCAGGAATGAATACAGAAAAGTGAATGCTATTGAACACTTTTCATGAAATATTGACAGATTTGATGGATGTTTGGACTTAAACCACGATTGCACTTTAATGGCAGTTATTGGGAAAACCTTTAGACCAGGGGTCACCAACTCCTGTCCTCGAGGGCACCTATCCTGCAGGTTTTCCATCTCTCCCTGCTGTAACACACCTGTTAAAATGATCAGGATCGTTATCAGGCTTCTCAAGAGCTTGCTGATGAGCTGATCATTTTAACAGCTGTGTTACAGCAGGGAGAGATGGAAAACCTGCAGGACAGGTGCCCTCGAGGACCGGAGTTGGTGACCGCTGCTTTAGACCCCGTCCCCGTGGAAACAAGTTTGAGTGTCTTCGCAAAGTTTTTATCATTTCTATTTTGCTTCCACATATAACCGACATTTTGGAAGCTCGAATGTGGTCATTTTTGAAACCTGGTCTCTCAGAGTGAATACATTTGAAAACGCTTCCCTTGCATCAACCCACACAAACGTCTCCTTGTTTGCTTCACATTCCTGCCATTTTTGGCATCGCATTGGCTTCTTATTCTCTGTTTTTGCTGGCTTCCTGTGGCAGCATTGTAGTGCCACTTTAGGCCTGGCATGTACACTCCAGCGTTTCACCATCTGTGTGGACAAACACATTTCTGGAAACAAGTCATGTTTACAGGAAACTTTTTAAAAAGGAAAATATTTCCGCCATCTCCATGTGACATGGTTTAGGCTACTCTCCTGCAAAATGACAAGAATTAATTTTGGCCACTTTAGTTCTCAGTGGCTCTATTATGGAGTTACAGTGCATCCAGGAATTACTCACCTCAAAAATGTAAAAAATGTGAAAAAATAAATGTAAAAAAAAAAAGGATAACTTCTGAAATCAGAAGCCAGTAAAAAAATATTCGCCTATTTTAAGAAGGAGTAAAAAATGCTTGGAATATATCAATGTTATTAAAAGTGAAGAAAATGTTGATGTTTTAGCAAGAAACATGAAGTACACATGCACAGCATGATTTGCCTTCACGGGCCACATGAAATGATGCGGCGGGCAGAATCTGGCCCCCTGGCTTTGAGTTTGACACTTATTCTCTCAATGAATAAAAGTTGCACATTAGCACTATGACTATACGAGCTTATTTGCAAATATTTCTATTGCTTTGACACAGAACCCGTTCTCATTCGCTTGTATGGTGACCTAGCGTCAAAGCAAATGGGTCAACTCGTTAACAACACAGGAAAAGCAGGCCACTCTAAACTGGCTTTAGCAGATTATACAAAGACATGACAGATGCACTGGAATGAAAGACCTGCCAGTTTGTGTGTGTGTTTGCGTGTGTGTGTGTGTTTTGTTGTGGTTGTTTTTTTCTGCTGACCTCAGACACTTGCTGTGTAGTACACACTAGATGACCATACACCCCTAAAACAGAGCAGTGTCTCATGCGTATGCAGCACTTGGAAGAAGTTACAGTTGGTTGCTGTCATTGAGAGCAATTTCAGGACGTTTACATGTTTTTCAGAAGCCCTCTTGGAATTGCTGTGCAAAGATTTGCCTTTTGGGGGGCTCGACAAGGCTGGAAACGCAGCACTTTTGATGGGCACGTGTATCCTGGTGAAAATGTGTCGATTCTTGGGATGCCCAACACCAGCCCACAAAACCCGCTCACAAGCAACCCTGGAATGTGAGACCAAATTCAACCCCGACACCAATTTGACTGGTCCACCTTAAATAGGACACATGAAAGACCATCAAAATCCATGCCCCAAATTGAACAGGAAGTCAGCCATTTTGGTTTGAAGAAGCCATTTGGGGTGATTTTCAGGATCGTACTTTGACCACCTCCTGTTAGGGAACTCATCCAAATGAACGCCTATGCCATGTAATTTGAGCAGAGCATGGCATAAGATTTTGTTGATCAATTCAAGAAGAAAAAAAAAATCTTCATTGTACAAAATATATAAACTCCAAGTCAGATGAAAAAAAAGTGTTAGTTTCAATTAATGTTTAGAAGGATGTTCCTGATATACCGTAATCTATTTCATGTTACAGTGGTGCTCAGGTCCAATAAGAGCATAAAAGCGTTAGAGGTAATTGTGGTGCTCACAAGGGATCCGAAATTTTTGGTTTTATTTATTCATTTCTTTTAGCCATTCTTGGATTTTAGTTGTTTTGTCAAGGATTGTTACAGGTATTTCCCCCACATTTTCCCATTTTTATCCTATCTCAGTATTAAAAAAAAAGACATTTATAGGTTGTGTGAGGGGAGGGAGGTAACAGGTGTCGTACACGTGAACACATATTTGATTTTGTTTTTTGCTTAGCTGTGATTGATTATGCATTTCCTTAAACCAACTAGGTTGCATCTCAATAAATTAGAATATTGCATAAAACTTGATTTCTTTCCGTAAGTACTAAAATAAATTTGGTTTTCCCATGATCTTCTAATCTACTCAAATTCATAGGTAACTCTCATCATGTATTTAGGCAAGAGACAGCAAGATTTAGTGACCTCTGTAAAGGTCACACAAATACAAGGCGGAATCATCAGGGACATCATCCAGGTTTATCTCTCATCTCTCAAAGGCACCCACTAATGAAATGTATATTTCAAATGATCATATGAGAGCATTTCACTAGTTGTTATGTAATAGTAGTAGTAGTAATCATGTCCTCTTGTGTTGCCAGATACCGCTTGCAGAGAAAATGGTGGCCACTGTGCACACCTTGCTCACCTCAAGACAACATGTTCAACCTGATGAGCAACTGCTGCACCTGGTTCTCCAAAATCCAGGAGCCTATAAGGTGATCTTAATTGGGATGCATGTCTAGTATATTGTCTCTGTCATTTGAAAAACACTTATCTCCATTTTTTTTCCCATTTTCTTGTTTCTACCTGAATCATGTTTCCGCGTTACAGAAATCGCATTAAAGTGAAAATTAAAAAAGTTTCCAAAATTGGAGATACGTGTTTTTCACAGGACAGCGACGATACTATAAGAATGCTTGTTTTTGACTGATGCTGCAGTGCATGTAAATGACATTATTCTGAGCAGTCTATACAGTGGTGCCTCCAGATAAAAGTGAATGAACTTGGTGGCAGTGAACTCAGTTTACTCCAAAATAAACAGCAATTTGGCAAATAGTGAACAACTCTTCAAAAAAGGCTCCAAGCTGTCTATTACCACTACCATTTGAAGTTTAGTGTCAAACTAAACATGAAACAAAGACAATTATACCTTGAGTATTTCAAATAACCACACAGCATAGCCTTCATTTTGCTACCTTGATGCTAACGCTAATTGGCATCTATGTTGCAGTAGACAAAGAGTACAGCTATTACCGTATATTCTTTATCTTCTGCAAATTATGACTATTATTAGTGGCATTGCCATACTGACGAACTGAGAAGAGCTGAGACGTCTAGTTACTGAGCAGTATCTGTCTATCTTACATTGCCCCCAGGTGGCCAAGCCAGGCACAGCAGAAAGAGCAGCACAATGGCCATTCAATTGATGCAGTGCGACAAATACTGTTGAATTCCTTTTGATTTTATTAAATAATGCAACTACTGCATGTTTGTATAAAGTACAATATTATGGGGTGTTATTTTCCCCTCAGTCAAATATACATTAGAACAATTTCTGTTTTTAGGAAGGTTAGAATGGATGAATCACATTTGCATTCATTTTAACGGCAAAAGATGATTTGAGGTACTCGTATCTCAAGTCACCGAGGTATTGGTAATCTTGTGTAGCTTAATGAATCATTCCATTCGTTGAGTCTCATCTTAACTTTTCTAACTGATTTGATTTCAATGCCAAATATTTTATTTATTTCTTAGGCGAGTGACTGTTCTTGTGGTGGGTCTTGACAAAGCAGGAAAGACGTCCTCCATCCGAGGGATGTTAAGAGGTATCCAACAATGACTTTGTAAATTCTTCGCACGACATAAAACATGATTTCTTCATCACCTCTTTGGTTTTTCCTTCTAAATACTGTGTTTCCACATGTGGTAGCTGTGGGGTCCATGTCTCTTTTGGTCATTGGATGTTATGATTGGAAGCAGATGTGAAAAACCTGGTTATTTTGATTTTCATTTTACAGTACAAAAACCAAAATGGAAATAGAGCTTGATTTCCAAGGTAGTTGTCTGGAACGAGTAAGGAGAAGTCTAAAGCCAATTTGATGTTTAATTTTCAATTATAAAACGAAAATGGAATACAGCACGCCTCGAGACACAAATAAATCGAAATACGGCTCGTATGTTGTTATCCTTTCGGCTTTCCCCTCAGGGGTCGCCACAGCGAATTAAGTGCACGCACGATTCGCATAATTGATATTTGTTTTAAATTACCGGAAGTTGTCACCGACACCATTTCTCAAACTCACCAGGAGATGGCGATATGTACTGTAATGCTCCAGCTCCAGCCTAAATCCACAAACGCTACGAAATAATAATAATAATAAAAATAATAATAATAATAATAATAATGATAATAATAATAATAATAATAATAATAATAATAATAATAATAATAATAATAATAATGATGATACTACTACTACTACTACTACTACTACTACTACTACTACTAATAATAATAATAATAGCAATAATAATAATAATAAAGACATATTAATTTTAATTAACCATTGAAAATCAGACATTGCTTTTGAACTGTGGTTCAGCAGATTTATCTTAAATTAAAAAAAAAAACGAACTCATGAAACAGGCCTGGACAAAAATGTGGCGGTTAAAGACTATGGTGACACACTGGTAAGATTGCATTTTCTTTTAAGCTGGTAATAAGCAACAAAGACATTGTGAGAAAGCTGCCATTGTAGGCTAAAGATAAGAACAGACTATTTAAAGACACTTGTCATTAAAGACACCAGACTCTGAGGTATCAGCAAAGGTGTTCAAAGTGAACAGTACGGGTCTGCACCTGAAATCACATTTTTAATTATTAAACTAATTATTAAAGTAAGGTAAAAATACTCTTTTGTTTTCACTTTTCTGTTTGTATTGACAAGTTTCCTGTTTTGGAGCTGTTGAATTCACGTGTGTCTCTTCTATCCCCTCCTACCCCCTCCAGTCCCGCACGCCGTGGAAGGAGGCCC
Source organism: Filicampus tigris (assembly GCF_054856515.1). Classification (NCBI taxonomy): domain Eukaryota; kingdom Metazoa; phylum Chordata; class Actinopteri; order Syngnathiformes; family Syngnathidae; genus Filicampus; species Filicampus tigris. The sequence goes on along the minus strand of NC_141218.1, from coordinate 29,544,934 downwards.
CACCCAAGGCTGCGTGAGGAGTGAGATGCGGGTGGAGAACTACCTGGTCACCCTGCTGGATGTGGGGGGCTCAGCAGAGTCACAGGGGGCCTGGAGGGAGTATTATGGGGAGGCACACGGTGTCATCTTCGTGGTGGACTCCAGCGACCGGCCGAGGATCAAGGAGGTCAAGGAGGTCCTGGCTGACCTTCTCAAGCAGCCCAGAGTGGCAGGAAAACCCATCCTGGTGTAATTATATGCCCTTTTCTTTTCATTTCTTTCTTTTTTTTTAATTTTTAAAAATTTTTTAAATGTACACTTCTATAAACTATTCCATATCGCTGGCATCGGGCCAAAACCTTGTATCTAAAAAATGGTCACTTTTCAGGAGACCCCAAAATGGCAGGTTTGTTCAACCATTAGCATTGCATTGTGAAAGAGAGCAAGTCTTTTTCAACACTTTAGATTGGTCAATCATGTGCAAAAATAACACGCATGCGACATCACACAAATAAACAGTAAAGATTTTTGAAAAAAGTTTAAATTCACCAAAATGTGATTTATAAGGTTTTTGCCCGATGCCAGTGATATGTGCAAAAGCGCCCTTTTTTTCCCCTGGAGCACTTGCCCCCCAAAATGTGTGTGCGCGCTACTGCTGTGCGCATGGGTGGAGTTTTCTTTCTTTTGGTATTTTAGCTAGACTTTGCGCCAATAGAATTTGGTGTAACGGTGTGTTTGGATGGAATTTAATGTTTTCCCATCCCTGATGCATCCCTAATTTGCATCAAAATCAGGGCGTTACACAGCGCACGCCCGAGCACGCCGTGCTTGACATGCGGAAACAGAAATTAGACTCGCTGGAATTCGTGCATGTCATTGGCACATAAACTGCACATGAGACTCAGTCCGTGCATCGGTGTTCGTCTTTGCAGCTTGGCGAACAAACAAGACAAAATGAATGCCCTGCTGGGAAGTGAGCTGATCGAGATGCTCTCCTTGGAGAAGCTAGTCAACCAGAGCCGCTCTGTGTGCCATATAGTGAGTCCCACAGTAACATGATCCCTGACCACTACCTAACTAACTAACATATACCGACTATGATCCCTTCTCCCCACAAGGAGCCTTGTTCAGCCTTAATGGACCTACGGCGCTGGTCGGACAGGAAGGCGTTACGGGGCCTTCGCTGGCTGCTGCGAGCCGTCTGTCTGGATTACCCAGGGCTGTGCACCCGTGTGGCCCAGGACAGCAAGAAGCCTCTGGAGCCCAGAGAAAGGAAAGCAGAGAAGATGAGAAGAGGAACCAAGAGCGAACGGTGAGTCACACTTCATGCCACTACATTATGGATACCTCCACGCTCTGATGAAATGAATGAATGAAAAATACACAGAACAAGGCTTGGTTTTCATTGATGCCTGTCAAGGCGATAGTCTTTTAACTGTTTTATTGTGGTTGTGGAAGTGCGCACTTTAAGAAGTAAAGATCGAGATTACATTACAAAAATATAAAAAAAATCGGGACCAAACAAAATTGTCACAAAAAGTATACATTCCGAATGATGTGGTCTCAGAGTACTCACAAATATTTTTCTGTTTAATTCATCCATCCATTATCTATACCGCTTATCTTCACAAGGGTCGCGGGGAGTGCTGGAGCCTATCCTAGCTCTCTGTGGGCGGTAGGCGGGGGACACCCTGAGCTGGTTGACAGCCAATTGCAGGGCGGCACACAGAGACAAACAAACATTCGCACTCACAATCACACTTAGGGGCAGTTTGGCGTGTCCAATCAACCTACCAAGCATGTTTTTGGAATGTGGGAGGAAACCGGAGTACCCGGAGAAAACCCACGCAGGCACGGGGAGAACATGCAAACTCCACGCAGGGAGGCCGGGGCCAGGATCGAACCCACAACCTCTGAACTGTGAGGCGGACGTGCTAACCAGTCGACCACCGTGCCTCCCCTGTTTAATTCAACACAATGCAATTATCTTTCATATGGCTCCGATTTCCAATCACGTGATTTGGTCAGGATATCCCTAGTCATTTTTCATAGATAATAAAGAATATACAGTACAGTACGCCTGTGTGAATATTATATAATCTCACTACCGTACGTGGGTTGCTCCAGAATTTGTGTTGAATATCCGTTGTTTCTAAAACAATGATAAGTATCAATGCTAACCGCTATCTTGTCAATGGAATTTTGCAGTGTTAGCATTAAGCTAAGTGGGCTCTCCAAAGACAAAGTTGTGGTTATTTTAAATGCACAAAGTGTAATTCTCTTTGTTTTATGTTTAGTTTCATGGTAAGCATCAGCTAACCTTGGAATGAAAATAAACTGCTTCAGCTTTTTTTTTTTTTTTTTTTATGAATTGTTCCATATTTGCTAAAGTGCTGCCGATTGTGAAGTCAACGCAGAAACTGGCTAACTGACAGCTCTCGAAAAACTCTTAAGTCAGGGTACTCATATCTCAAGGTACAGTTGTACTCTACCTTCCACCCACATTCCCCAAAACATTCATTGGAATGAAAAACATAGGTTTATTGAAGATTCTAAATTGTCCATAGGTATAAATCTAAGTTTGGAAGGTTGCTTGTTTATAAGTGCCCTAAGATTGACTGGCGACCGGACCAGGATGTACCTCAGCAGCTGGGATAGGAATGGAAAATCAATGGATGGATGGAGAATGTGCTTATCTGATGTATAATGTGACATTAACTGAAACCTTAATGTGACTTAATGTTATCCATCCTCACATGTAACCCTAGCATAAGATCCAGCAAGTCAGACCTCCGGCATGTTCACAGACCAAAGGACAAGGAGAAAATGACCAATAGTGAAGGAAAGTTGCAGCCTATTCAGAAAATAATGCAGAAGGTGAATAAAGTTTGGACCGGACTACTTTAAATCTGCCTTATCTCTGACCAGTCATACATGAATTATGGACAAGATGAATTGTAATTGACAGGAGAATACCTTAAAAAAGAAGCTGAAGAAGTCCACCAGGAGGAAGAAAAGGCCGATCAAAGTCAATAAAGACAGACAAAATGAAGAAGCAGTGAGCGAGAAGGAGGAAGAAGAGGCCAGTAAAGCGGAGACTGAGAACGCCGGCCATGGAGAAAAAAACAGTGGCACGCTCATCCTCCCCAGTAAGGGAAGACACACACAGAAGGGCAAGGTGAAAGAGGAGACACCGGATGCGCCTGAATCACCACACAATGATGAGAAGCCCCTCAGAGGTAAGGCCAGGATCATATTTTTAATTAATTAACATTAAATAAATTTTAAGTTTAATTTTACAAAGTATCTTTTAGTGTTTTTTGTTATTCTATAGTTCTTGAATGCTAAAAATGTTTTGTGTTTTTTTTATGGTGACTTGTATAGTGCATTGTTTTTAGCATGTATCATAAACACAATTATGAGCCCCTCTTCCTTTAATTTTTTTTCTTGTACATGGTCATAGCTGGAACATGTTTGGACATCGCTGGTTTAATGATTTTATTACTTATTACTTATTATGATTTCAAACACATCTTATGACATTACCCGTAAAAAATAATGTATGTGTACATGTACATGCAGCAAAGACTTCTTGTAACTTCTTCTGCTCACAACCCAGGCAAAACGTAACTCCTCCCCTACCTACTTACAAAGCCTACCTACTTTGTACAAAGCTTGACTTTCATTGGAGACGTATCGCTGCAACATACACTTCCCTCACACCAATGTACTACTTTTGTATTTGACAGGGCTCTGGTGCCATCTTGTGGCAACTAAGGGCATTTCAGAAAGTGCACAAAAACCACAAATAATTGAGTGTTTCAGTGGAAAAACTAGGTATAGGTTCCATGTAAAAAACCCTGGGCACAAATAAAGTCTTCAGAATTTGAATTAGGTGAATGTGTAAAAAATAAAATGTGAATATGCGGGGATTACTGTACAGTCGTCTTTCGTCATATCGTGCTTAACTTTTGGTGGCTTCACTATCATGGATTTTTATACAGTATATATCACATTTTATATTGCGGATTTCAAGATTTGTTGCTGTATCATGGGATTTTGGAGTGATTCTTTTTTCACATGACTGTTACAGCAGCATAAATTACACAACTGCATTTCTACTCTAAAGTAAAAATCATCAGTTAATTGAATATAGAGCCTTCTACTGCTCGTTAGGACGAATTGTTAACCCTTCAACTGTGGTCAAGGATAGGCAAAGCTGCTTGTGCACTTTCACTCACTTTACTGAACACAGGCTACAAAATAAACAAAAGCACATATTCACACTTGACCTGCCGCTTGCCACCTCTAACGCTGAGTCACTCAACATAGAGTGTCTAACGGTTGGCTGCTTATCGGCCAGCTATGTCTACATTCACTGAGTCCGACGTCCCTCAACAGTTTAGGCCCAGCCTTTTAAAGTCAAACGCATTCAGTCACAGTCACAGATACAGTATACTGTAGAACGTGAGGATTGTGACCCCAAGTGGACAAAAATAATACAGCACCTCGCATTCATATTGCATTGGTATTATTCATAAAGCTTCATAATGTCTAAAAAGCAGATTTTGCCTGTCGCAGGGGTGGTCTGGAACGTAACACCTGCAATAAACTAAGGATTACTGTACTGCAATGTAATAATTTGTCTGTGCAGCCAAGGGGGAAAAGAGGAAAAAGAACAAGGGTGTGAAAGTTAAAAGGAGGAACAAAATCAACACTGAAGGAACATCTGGAACTTCCTCTCAACCTGTGGATCTCTCTGCCACATTTGGTAAGAATTACCCACTCCCCCATCAGACACAAATCACTGGCGTTGGGCCAAAACCTTGTACCTCTGAATTAAGTCACTTCTCAGGAGCCGCCAAAAATTGCAAGTTTGTTCATCCAGTACCATTGCATTGTGAAAGAGAGCAAGCCATTTTCAACACTTTAGATTACCGTCGTCAATAATGTGCAAGAGTAACACCCACGGGTGTGGACTGACCAATAGTATCGATATATGAAATTCACCAAAATGTGACTTCTGAGGCTTTGGCCCGACGCCAGCAAAATTTAAACATGTTGTATTTTCTAATAAATATCTTGTCTCCTCATAGATCTTTACCGAAAAGCCATATTGGCTCTTAAGGAACGTCAAGATCAGGGACAATGAGAAAAAAGCACTGCTTGTTTGACATCACTTCATCCCTCCACTCACCAAAACGGACAGAACACATTTCAATGCATAAATGTCAATTTCCCACTGGATATGTGAGTCTTTCAAATGGGACATTCGATCATGTCGTGGGGGTATATTGTTTAATTAAACAAATCCAAACTGTATGTAAGTATGGTCAAATGTATTTTTAATGTTACATTTTCTAATAAAATTACAAGACTTTGGATGGATGAAAGAATGAGTGGATGCTGGATTGATGGATCAATGGAGTGATGTGTGGGTGGGAGCGTTGGATGCATGGAAGCATGAATAGATCAATGGATTGGTTGGCTTTATTGGTTGGAAGGATGATGGATGGCTTGATGGACAGATTGGTGGCCGGATGGATAGATATAGACTGGGGGTGCACCCCTAGTCTATCCTCAAGGGCCAGTACCGCAGTATCCTGGGTGTTTTATGTCTCCCAGCTCCAACACACCCGATTCAAATGATCAGGATCAATATCCAGCTTCTGCAGAGCTTGCTGTTGAACTGAACCGTCATCAAGCAGCACAAGAAGGCAAGCCCAGTTACCGGTACTTACTGTTTTCCCATTTGAATGGCATGGCCTATCCGTGTTTTTTACAAAATGATTACAATAATCATGTCTTTAATTAGCGTTTGCTAACCCCGTCGTAAAACAAGGAAATACCGCAAATCGGCTACTGTCTCTTTAAGCAGTAGTGCGCGCTCCCGCGGAAGACGAGCAGGTTGTCGGTGCGGGATCACTATTTGGCAAGGCACCCAGGCAGTAGCATCCGGTTCAACGACTCCCATTCATCGCAAACCCCGACTGGACTGCTCAAAAATGCCCTCACCGAGGACCATAACCATCGTGGCCCTTTCCTTCGCCCTCGGCTTGTTCTTCGTCTTCATGGGGACCATTAAGCTGACGCCGAGGCTCAGCAAAGACGCGTACAGCGAGATGGTGAGTGAAGGAGAGGTGGGGGAAGGCCATTGTTCTGTGGATGCTGACCCAAATATTCAACTAACCGCAAAATAACCGCTTACCTTCTCTTTTACGCCACTATTATCTCGTTATATTCTCCAAATAGACCTTATCCTTTAAACATCCTCGCTGGAAAATGGCATAAACTAAACGCCGGCCGGGTTGTACGACTACCAACACATCAGCATACAAACTAGGCCGTACAGGTGTTAGTTTTTCTCGGTGGTTTGGCAAATTTCTTGAAGCAAAATTATATTCTTAAAACTAAAGTATCATTTGTCCAAATAGTCTTTCAGTTCTGTGCAACAATACATGTCCTTAGCAAAAGCGCGCATCCCTCCCAATACTGTTCACATATGCCTCAAACTATATCTCTTTCTCCTATAAGGAGTCAGTACCAGTAAATCTGCAACGATACTTCTCAATTGCTTTGGCTCATTTGCATTCCTTTAGTGGTTTTGCCAAAATTAACCTGGATGGTTCAGCACAACACCATGGATCATCTACAAAATCCCATATCTCTCCCCAAACAGTTTACTTATGTGTCAAAACTAAATTCCTTTCTCATGTAGTCAGTGACCCAAAAATGCGTTGTCCCTTTGGCATTGTGCACGCAATGCAAGTCAAAATGCTGACATGTTTTGTCACTATGTTAGAGGTCAAGCTAATAGAATATAAGGATGTATCAATCTGAGAGAGAGAGAAAAAAAGTATTTCCCTTCTATTTAAAAAAAACAAAAAAAAAAAAAACAGCATAGTTTTGTCTTTTCATGCTGGTCGTGTTGATGTCACCAGCATGATCAAAACAGCAAGAACGAAACAAAACGGTCAAGATTTGAACAGCCGAACCTTTTTTCACCGGGCAATCTGCTCTATAACCTGAGCGACAGCCGCCCAGCAGGATGGCCCAGCCAGGAGCTGCTGCTAGCTGGTGACCAGCTGGTCTTGCTGGTGTTACCAGCTACCTGCACGGCAACAACAGCATGGTGGGCTTGCTGGATGGTTTTGCCTCAGTTGGTAGAGCGTGTTATCCACTGAACCAAGGTTCAACTGTTTGAAACTTGGCTGTTTTGTTTGGCTAGGTCTTGAATAATTCCACCATGGGATTCACATTCTCAGGTTTGAGAATTTATTCCCCTGCGTACGCGCGGCCGACAACGGCTGCACTGCATCACGTGACTGACATGTTGTGCTACACGTCTGAAATTGTTGCTGCACCTAGAATGTAGAATTATTTGTCACAATTGAGAAGAGGATCCGCACCATGCAGCTTGTTGCTGCTGCTGAGAAGCTAGCTAGCTTGGCCTTCTTGATCGATCTCACAAAACAATTAAATGCATCATCTAGTCATGTAGGCCCCTTTGTTCTAACAGGCATGATCTCCATTGTTGTCGGCTGTCGCTGTCACTTTGTTCATTGTTTGAGTACGCTCGCGACTTCCGGTAAGAGACTAACGGTAAAATGTTGCCATTTGTTACAGCGGATTGTGTTTCATGGAGCGGTTTATTTAAAATAGCAACGTGACAAGTGAGTGCCGTCTTTTCTAAAAAAGCATGGAATGAGCACTTCAAGCACCTCTAAAATCCTCCCATAACATAAATATACTCATGAAAAAAAAAGTTTATGACTGAAGTACATTCCTATTCTACTGCCCACATTGCTTTTCTCAAGAATAATGTTTCAGTTGTGCTATTTAAGTCAAGTTTTTAGGTCAAGTGACGCTTCAAACTTTTGAAAAAAGCCTCACGGTCAAATTGTATGATCTTATTGGTGGAAATTTTTTAGCTGAAAATAACGACGTTATACTGTTTTACTCTAATTTGAAGGAATTTTTGGGCCAGATTTTCTAGAAGGTAATATCACACAAAAAAGAATCCCCAGAAAGGCCATTTTTTCCAACACAAAAAACTCAATTTCTTCTGAACCCTTTATCCAATTTTCGAAATTATGGTGGATTGTGCCCATGTTGAAGTGGCAACTCCAACCAGACTCAACATTTTGATGGGTTATAATTTTTAAGATATCTTGTCACTTGCAGGGTTCAACATTAACAGTGGCCCAGGGCCATTTTGTGACTGTCGAGTCACCGGAAGTTCACTGACACCAGAATTACCAAGTCGAACTCTTTTTTTTACCTCTATTAGCCTTTAAAAAAAAACAACGTTTTCTCTAATTTGTCCCATGTGATTTCCTCTAGAAACGGGCATACAAGAGCTACGCCAAAGCTTTGCCAGGCCTGAAAAAGATCGGCGTGACCTCCGTGCTGCTCCGCAAGATCATCGGCTCCCTGGAGGTGGCCTGCGGCGTGGTCCTGACCCTGGTGCCGGGTCGGCCCAAGGACGTGGCCAACTTCATGCTGCTGCTGGTCATGCTGGCCGTGCTGTTCTTCCACCAGCTTGTAGGCGACCCCCTCAAGCGCTACGCCCACGCGCTGGTCTTCGGCATCCTGCTTACCTGCCGGCTGCTCATCGCCCGGCAGAGCGATGAGCGACCAGAGAGGGAGGAGAGCAGGGAGGAGCTGCAGCCGCAACATCAGCAGCATGTCAACGACCAGGAAAAGAACAAGGTCAAGCAGTCTTAAAAACAAAGCATTTTTTTGCGCTGCAGCTACAGTGAAGGGAATCATTGATATTTTTAACACGCATACTGGTGGTTACTCATCTCCTCGACATGACTGTGGACAATCATCCCTGTGGACATGAGCTCACGTCATTGTCTTGTCCCATTCTGAAATTACAGACAGTTCAGTGTTCCCCCGCTACATCGTGGATTTCTCAAGGGATTCAGTTTTTATGTGTTTTTACAGTAAACAGTAGCACCTTGACTTAAGAGCACCCCAACTTGGAAGTATTTCCAGCAATGAGCCATCGCTTGGTCGATTTCTTGCATCAGATGCGTCACCATTTGAGTAAAGTGTAAAAAAAAAAAATGCAGCAATTAACTTGTTCACCGACAGCCGTTTTCAAAGCAGAGTTCCCCATATTTCCGGCCATTCTGGAGCATTTCGACTGCTCTTTCAAGACCACAGCAAAGTTGTGCTCACTGTTTATCCGCATTTGTCACTTCACATTTGTACTCCGTGCGCTGATTCGCAAGCTAACAGCCAATCAGAGTGACCAAATGTCACGACTCATGACGCTGATTCAACATGCTAAAACGCCCACCAGACGCTTCTTGATGAAGTCTGATGTTACGACGGTGTTCGCTACACCAATCAGACGGCGCAATCAGACGCCCCAACGCTTACCAACGTCCGACGTCGTTTTGGTGTATCTAGGCCTTTGGGGTGAAAGAGGGTCTGAAAATATCTGGCAGTGAATGAATTAAGCGCATCCCTGCAAGGGTGCATGCATGGCCAATGACGGATTACACCCTTCCATCACACCTTTTGTCTACAGTCTGACTATTCTTGTCTTGGTGTGCTGTGTTTTAAAATAATAATCGAAAATAGAATTAGAGGCATAAGATGGGGTCAGAAAAGGGTGATTTCTCAAAAGATATTTTTAATAATATTTTACTGTCACGACAAAAAAAAACAAAAAATTGTTTGTTTTTTTAACTGCAAACTCGTCCTATAAGTAATAATTTTTTGTAAATGTATTTGTTCGCAAGGAGTTCAGAGGCATTTGAAGTGCTTATTCCATGTTTTTTCTCCATAGATAACACAAACATGGCGGCCACTTGCCACGTTACTAATACTACTATGAAATGTGCAGTGAGCAACGCTGACTCACCGCATTGTTAAAGTCAAACATCAGTTTGGCGTTTTTGCATGCTGTTTGCCGTTTCTTCCATGAACTGTGTCATCTGTTCTCACAATCGTGAAACGCATCTTCTATTGCCAAGGGGCCCCAGCCCCATCTGGTTGCACATTAGCATCCCAGAAGCTTTCTCAGGCTAGGTTCACGCCACAGGTCTTAATGCTCAATTTGGATTTTTTGAAAGAAAAAAAACCTGATTTTTTTTTTGTGTAAGCGTTCATATTGCATTATAAATGTGACCTCAGTCTTGTCTGCTGTTTGAACACATGCGCCGCCAAAGTGACCCGCATGCGCAGAAGAAGCGACAACGTCACTCCCATACACATGGTGTATGTGGAAGTAAATGTGGTCGAGCGTGTCGGGGCATTTATACAGTGAAGCGGTTAGGTAGTAGGTAGGAATAAAGACAGTATTTGGGGGAAATTATGAGGCGAGGGCTTAATATCTCATTTCTTGAAGACATCACTAACGGTGACGTCAGGTAACCATGCTTAAAAAATGAATCGATCTGAACCGTGGCTGAATTACTACTATCACCATAAATGTCCACTTTATGCTTCATGTTTCAAGTGGGATTAAATTAAAGTCAAATATAAAGTCAACAGTATTTCTCAAAACAACTTGTGGCACAAGCACATTCGATCGCCCTGCTGCCAGCACTTTTCCTCTGCCCGCACGGAGCACATTTTGGGCTCCATATGATGTCAATGTTGGGCATATGCGATATATATGTTTAGACCGCGGCCGTATTGAAAAAAAATGAGATGCGTATCTGATTTAGGACAACCCAGGTCGGATTTGAAAACATCGGAATTGAGCCGTTCTGATACATCTGTTACAGGTCGCATATGAGCAAAAAAATCAGATTTGGGTCGCATTTGCCTGCGGTGTAAACCTAGCCTCAGTCTCTCTTGCTGTCACACCAGGCCACTTCGCCAACAAGCTTGTACAGTCTTCTTCATCATGCAGCAGGGCAGCGTTTGGAAACCTGTTTATGTGTTTGGGAGACACACAGAACCGCAGTTGCTGTCCTCCGGGGATAGTGCTTGTCATCCGTTGCCACCTATGGTGCGAGTCAGTAGCCAAACAAACAACAGAGAGACGGGGGTTGCGATGTAGCGATGGCTGCATTTATGCCACTCATTCCCTCTGCTCATTAAACTCAACTCAAGATGTTTCTCTTTGCGATCAATTGCTCCTACACACAGCTTAGCACAAACACTTTGGTAATTTTCTCTCAGGCAGCCCGTCCCTACCTCACTCGTGCGCACTCCAACCCGCAAATGGCTGATATGAAGATTCAGTATGAGGGCGGACTCAGACTGTTTAATTGGTCCAGTGTGACGAGTTTTCTAATGTCATTGGTCTGATGTAACGAGACTATCGGTAAATCTATTGGTGGTAGCATGAAGCTCGTCAGTAAAAATTCGTAAATAAACCATTTCACATTAAAAGCTGCAGGGTTCAAAACGTGGGGAAAAAAAGTAGTGGATTATAGTCTGGAAAGTACGGTAATCGTAGAAACGTCCACAGCAGTGAATGTGCCAAGTAGTGTAATGCCCTGGCATGTGGGCAAGGAGTCCCACAGTTGCTGTTTAGTAAATGGGACCAAAGAGTCAAACACAAAAATGCAAAATGGGAACACTCGCAAGGAGCAACCACAACTCCTGAAGTCATTAAAAAAAGAAATTGCAGGCCTGAAAATGTTTTTTATATCCATGATATAGCTGGACCGCGATTGGATAACCATGATGTAGCTGGGGATTCATGTTTACTTACAAATGTACTTTTTTTTTTAGTGTGAAATCTGGGCCTCTTTTGTTGAACTCAAAGCTATTAATCTGTTGTATGTATGTAAGCAATGGTTGGGAATCACTGAATGAGAGCATGTTTCTTTCGGTGGACATTTCAGGTCATGAAAGGATTTTTTCCTCAATAAACATCAAATCATTCATGACATATCCACAACATCCGATGCAGAATATCTTTAGAATTAAACATAAACATTAGGCTTATTATTCTCTACCCCCACCATTCCCCCTGCCACGTTTTTAGTATTCACAGAAGTGTGCATGTTCCCAAATGTAAATGACAAAGAAAATACCTGTTTCTCCAGTTACAATACTATCTTTTATTTATTGTCGGTTACAAATGGAATTTTGTAAGTGCTATGTGTTTGTTCTTTGTAAGAGGAGTATTGGGTGATTTTTTGTTTTGTTTTGTTTTAAATGTACCTAAAATGCTCAAATAAAGACCCTGATTATTTTTTTCTTCTTCATTTGCAGTTTGTGGGCATCGATTGTATAGTACACAGAGCTGGGCATACTGTCTGACTATGTGACGGACCGGTCCGTCCATCCGCCTATGATGGCGATAAACGATAGATGGGAAAACGTAAAAAAATAGACAGACTAAGCATAGGCAGAAGCACATTTATTCTGTATATCTAAACGTCTATGGATGCTTCAGGCTTCCGTTTCTCGTTCGCCGTGGTGAGGCTTTTTGACTGCTTCTGGGTCCTAAAAGGAGACTCATTTAGTCCAGCCGCAGTGAGGCTTCCATGCCACGGTGAGTATTTTGATTCAAATTTCGCTCAGCGGGGGGGGGGGGTGAAGGCTGACTGACGTTGGTCAACAGAATCACGAAGGGAATTCCGTTTAAAATGATAGTCGGACCAACATGTAGGCGATTACTATTTAGTCCAGCTTGACAAAAAAACGGAAGACGAACGGCGCAAGGGCATACCTGTCAACCAGTACGTTTTTCCTGTACAAAGTATGTTTTTTTTAATTCCTTTTTTCCAGATGTGTACGGCGTAGAAGGAAATCTGTACGGAAAAACGCAAATTTGCCAATTATGGGTACCATCCGGTATGCACTGAATATCAAGAAACGGCAAATCAAACGAGTTCACCGCGGTAGGCTCCATTCCGTATCGTTTTTTCGCCGCAAACTAAACGAGCAGGTTGATGCTACTGTGTGCATGCGTTTGCCGCCTTGGTATTTCCCATTACATAATTCCGATCACACGTGAACAGAGCGAAAGCACAGTACAATGTAGTTTTAAACTTTTTGGGGATACAATCATCAAGTTGCGATGTCCGAACCTGAATTAAAACGCCCTAAGTTAAATGGAAGATTTGTATCCGTAATAAATGTTGTATTTCTTACAGTAATGTCTGAACATACAAATTACATACAAATACAAATTTGTCTTGCATTTATGGGCAGTATATTTCCATTACTGCAAACGTGTACCTGGTCCCTAATTTTGAGTTATTATTCCAGCCATAGATCGATCAACATAATTCTATGTAGTGCTGTATAATAAAAAGGACTATTTATGTTATTGGTACATGCGTAATCGAAGGACCACAGGCCACTTGGTGTGGGACCCCGGGAGGAACATTGAGCTGGCAATTAATTTGTGCGTATAGTGAAGATTCGTAGTCGTGGAAGCGGGAGTTGTATTGACAAAACAATGCACTCACAGATTTTGATTCATTCACAAGAAAAAAATTCAAAACCTCATATTTTTTATTCATACACACAAGAAAAAAATTCAAAATCTCACAATTTTGTTTTGTACTCACAATAAAAGAATTAAAACCCTCACAATTCTGATTTGTACTCACAGGGAGATAATCAAAACACAAATTATTACTATTACGGATACAAATCGTTAATCACGCATATGTCTTTTTGACAGCCATCTTACGCCATACCGAATGGAGGTTCACCCAGGGAGCACTATCTAGTTGAACCCAGCAAGAGCTTTTCAGAGAACAGCTAGAGACTCCCCAACACTGCAGTCTTCTGCATTGCCCATTGTCAGAAGGGCTCGGGTACTCTCTTCACCTGTGTTAACAGATCTCGAGGTACCAAACCAAGGGTGCCGAGAACAATGGGGAGTCGGACGACTTTGTACTTATGGTATATTATTATTGTTGTTGTTGTTTTATTTTATTTTGTGAATTGTATCAAAACAAAAAAAGCACGCTAGACCGACAAGTTGTTTGGCTGCGTCCATTAGAGCAGTGCTTTTCAAACTGTGTGCCGCGGCACACCAGTGTGAGATATTGTCAAGTGTGCGGTGGGAAATTATCTAATTTGTGTGCCTATGCGAGTGTGCGGTCAAGCGCTTGGCAGCGTAATCATGTATTTACTACATTGTAGTACTCTTCCATACCAGCAGGTGGCAGCAGCAGCATGTAGCCAATTGTCTTTGTTTAGAGACAAGCGAATTAGTGACGCATGTTTATCCAAACAGGCCCATGTTTCACACTAAGTATCAATATGAAACATTATAAAATACTTTTTTCTTTGTGTTTATTTAATTCCTATTCAAGACGTTATAATATAACGTTATTCTTCATGTTAAAAAATGCTTATATACACAATGTAACACTTATCTTGTTAAAATAAGCTTTTTTCCCCACAATTTCAGCTGCTGGTGTGCCGCGGGATTTTTTCAATGAAATAAATGTGCCTTGCCTCAACAAAGTTTGAAAAACACAGCATCAGAGTGCTTGATGTAGCTTTGCTGCAACCTGCAGACTCATTTTGGCAACTGCAACTGTACTACAACGTATTTCTCATTAAAAGCACACACATTAACAAAAACCTGTAAGCAAATAACCTTGTTTCTACTTACACATTATACGGCCTTGGTCCTGACGAGTCAATAATAAGGAAAATATAGTCTGTTTCTATGGCAACGCTACAATCACGCGCACTGATGGCTACTTCCGTGTTCGTGTCACGTGACATCGCGGCTGGCTTCTGGCCGATTTTCAGTGGCATCCAAGCGAGGGAAGACAGTTAACTGACTGGGATTTGTCACCACCCACGACGACAACATGAGCACAAAAGCTCCTTGGAGACGTTAGTGCAACCCACAGAAGCAACGAGAAGCGACAGGGACGACGTCTTCTTTTACGAAGGTAATAAAACAAAAAGATATTGTGTGTGGCGCTCCTTGTTGACGGTCACAAGGATGGCTAGCGTCGGCTAGCAAGGTTGATTTATTTGTGTTTCGCTATATTATTATGGCTGTCCTGGGCGTAACAGGTTTAGATTAGCGCGGTCATCTTGTCGTTTACACGTAACTCGTCGTCACTCAGCCTATTTTTAGAAGCCCCGTGTCGTGTTATTCTAGTGTTATACGGGGCTAATGGTTTGGTAGCCATGGTGCGGTTGTAGTCTATGAATCGGGTCCAAGTAACCACCTCCACGGCAAAGCCTTCTAATTAGAGCTGGTCGGTGTGGTATTTCTGGTCTGGTCCCATCAGGGGCAATGCTTCTCAATTATTTTCTGTTGCGCCCCCACTATAAGTCCGTGCACGTCCCCCCCTAGGAGGAAGAAAACATTTCGGCCCCCTCTCCGCACTCTCCGCTGTGACTAATCATTTGTCTAGAAAAGTGTTATAAGTACAGCTCTGCATTAGTTATAGACCGATATTCTTTTCTTAGGACCAAACGATACCGATTATTAGTAGTCAAAGCAGGGCGATGTCCGATATTTTTAAGCCGATATTCATATGCTGAAAAAATTGGCGTCAAACTTTTTTGAATAAAAATTCCAGCACTTGAGTGTTTAAATGACTTTAAGCACATGTTTGTTACACAGATTTTGTGATTTGCAACATGTTTTTGTAACTGTGTTACAAAAAGTGCTGGGAGCTCCCAGGCTCAGCAGCATGTCCTATGAAGTTAAATGAAAACATAAATATGTCCTTAAGGTTTACTACAGTAAAAGTTCTCAAAAAAATCAATATACTGTAAGAGAAATGTTTATCTTTCACGAATCACTTAACTTAGTTTTAAAGTTCACAAACAAAAAAGTGCAGCCACTGGCTGTTGAAATGAAATGAAAATCTCATCAACGTGACTGTCTTCTCTCCGTTGCTTTTTGTGTTCCTTTATTCTTGTGTGTACCATATGCTGCCTCTGTCTTCGTCATACTGGCTTTCTGTGACAGAAAGTAGTGAAACAGGTACAACTAGGGGTGGGCGATATAGGCAAAAAAAATCTCTATTTAAAAAAAAAACAACTTGATAACGATAATTTGACGATATTCTACAAAAAATACTTTAAATCTGCACTTGCTTCACAGACCAATTGTGGATAGACAGCGTTTGCGAACAACATCTCTTTGAAACGGCTAAATACAGCTTCTGCAAAACATAATGACGACAATATTTAACAAAGAACAAAAAATGATGGACAGTGATCCCTCGCTACTTCGCGCTTCAACTTTCGCACCCTCAGTGCATTGCGGATTTTTCAGAAGCATTCATAAATTGAAAATGAAACAACACAGCCATATCGGGAGCTATATTGCAGAAAGACGCATTGTTTCAAAGATATGAGTTGACTCTGAGGCTTTGTACATACCCGCAGACACTCATAAAAGGCGGTGACTGGTTCCCAGCGCGTGATCGACCAATGAGAGCACAAATGGATTTAATTTTTCCACACACTGTACTGTACGTGAGCTGACTGGGTGCACATCATCGCAGCCTCTCGCGAGTCTCGTCCACTATTCAAATGTGCCGTTGATTTAGTCAGAGTCAAGCTGGATACTTTCTCATCCGTATTTGTAATGATGTGTTTGGATGAATTACACTATGGCATTCTAGTTAAGGCAAGTCAATTTTATGAGAAAAATTAAAACTTAAATGTAGTTTTTAGCGTTCCGTCATGATCGTCAGCTGCCGCGGTCGGCTGAAGCTAAATTCTGATCACAGCCTGCAAGCTTGGTATTTATATTCTTCATTTTGCATTTTTATAGTTAAATTGATTGTTTAACAAGTATTTAGAAGTGTGGGAACCATGTCGGGGTTCACAACAG
This sequence comes from Filicampus tigris, assembly GCF_054856515.1. NCBI lineage: Eukaryota > Metazoa > Chordata > Actinopteri > Syngnathiformes > Syngnathidae > Filicampus > Filicampus tigris. The sequence goes on along the minus strand of NC_141218.1, from coordinate 29,528,196 downwards.
CGTAACAGAGGCGCAAATCCCCCCAAATAAAACTACAATAAATATCATATAAAAAAAATAAAATAATCGTAAGTCCGACTCTACTTTGCGGGTTTCAATATTTATGTCATTTAGTCTCTGCTGTTATCTTCCATAATGATGTGACATTTTGAGCTGCAGTAAGTACTGGTGTACAACTGCCAACTACTAGACACTAGAGCAATCAGAATGAGAAAAAGGTGTTAACTACAGCAATCAGAATGAGGAAAAATGTATTTGATATGTCACGTGTGACGAAGTGTCACCCAGCCAGAGAAAAAAAAGACATCGTCATGACAACACCCATTCTCATACATTGGCCACCGTATTCAGAATAAAGTTGAATAACAAAACTGCAATTTACCGGAAAGTGCATTTTCCCACTCATTCATCGCTGTGATATGTAGACTTGTGACTTTATTCATGTCGTAATCTGTGCAACGATGCGGACTACAACCGTGTAAACTGAATGTTAACCGATCATTCAGGATGTCACGTTTGGCTTGCTCGCTAAAGTAATGAGTGTGTGTGTGTGCGTGAGTCGGTTTATATTTGTTGGTTCAACTCGGCGACTGTTTCATGAGTGTGTGTGTTTAAGCTTTTGTTTAGCATGCTTGCGTGGTCGCCAAGTTTTCCTCGTAATCCATAGGGTTCGTGGTGCAACAGAATTGCTCTTCACGGTGACAATTTGGCGCATCTAACAATGTTATTCCCACCGACGTCAGTCTTGTCAACCCCCAACCATTACGGTTATCTGTTTTGTGGTCGGATTTGTGTTTTGCTGAGTTGTGATGTTTCCGAGGCTCATGAATGCATCATACGGCAAGCGAGAAAAGCAGCGGAGAACGTGCTTGCTTCCTCTTCTAAAAAACATTCACAGTCGGATGATGCCGTGCACGTTAGACGTGCTACCTGCAACATAGCCTCCGATCTCATGTAGCAATGTCGGCACACAACTTTGGGACTTATCCACGTACCTCTCCCCTTCTGCGATTTTAACAGGAAAGCCAGAATGTTCCCAAACAGGAGACCGCAGTGTACGCGTGGCCCTTCGAGCTCTGCCTTGTTTGCGTATGCCATAATAAGCCATTTATCCATGCATATGTGATTTATCACGGCTTCTGGCGTACTGGCTCTTTTGTGCCGCAACCCTCCTCTCCCATGTGCAACAGTCAATGCAACAGTCAATAGCGCCCGTGCATATAATAAAAACTGATCAGAAATGGTACGCAAGTGGACCGAACCGAACATGCCATGCCGAAACGTATTAATACACCCACGTATACCGTTACACTCCTACAGCGCAACGCAACGCAGCACAGCACAGCACAACACAACACGCTCCGAGCTGGTACGGGATCATGTCTACAAAGATTGAAGTGCAAACGGAATGCTTGTTGTGTTGCAGTTATAGATTTGTTTGTTTTGATAAACGTTTCCACAATGAAAGCGAATGCGATGCCCACCAGTTCAATTCATGGCAACAACTGAAAAAGAAACAAAAAAACAATGGCATCATAAGGAAACCAGCAAAATTGCATTATATGTACTTTTCGAAAATAAAAACACTTTTTTGTTTCTTTGCTTAATTTGCCTTTTATTTAACCTACAAATGTGTCAGATCATTTTGCCTGACCCTGTACAACTGCTGTAAATTCAAGTGACTAAAATACAGACATGTCGAGAGACTGCGAGTGAGCACAGCCACCGCTTTGTGTTTATATAAAGTTAATGGACTCATCGTAACATTACAAGTTGTTGTAGAAGACTGAGATTTATTACAATTTCGGTAAAGTCCCTGCCCTTAATTTACCATTGCTCACTGGACTGGTTTCTCCTCTCCCGGTGCGTGAGTCTTAAAAGGCAGAGCAAACTCTTGGAGCAATACGTATGCAACTTTTCACTGCTGATTGGCTGTTACCAACTGCACGAGCAACCAATCAGATGTTGTGGGCGGGCCAATGCTGGAGAGTCACAACAGATGGAGGCGTGCTGCGACCATGAGAGCCAAAATAACCCAATTTTTAAATAATCACATATCGGCCGTCGGATGAATAAAAAAGGCCGATAATTGCCAAAATGATATGGGGAAATGGGATAATCTCAGTTAGATTATATTTCGAACTCGCTGTGATTAATTTAAATGATGGGTTAATCTCGGTTCTTAACATGACTGTTTTGTGGTTTCGAGCCGGTTCGACTGGGCTGGTTTTAAGGATTCACTTAATACAAACAGTGTTGTAATAAACAATGACAAGTGAGTTGTTTGTCATGAGTAAACGCTTTCAAGGATGAAAAGGTTTACCCATAAACGGTGATTAGGTAAAAAAAAAAAAAAAAGTTCACATTATTGCTAGAAATGTTCTACAAATTATGCTTTGATTTAGGAATTTAATTGCACTGTTATTGAAATGCCAATAATTTGTTTCAGGACCCCAAGAACACCACATTTTTGTTATGTAAAAACATAATAAATGAGAATGTAAATAATTAAATCATTTTTTTGTAAGTGTAATAATAATTTTTCAATTACTGTGTTGGATGTGTTGTTTGTTTGACTATCTGCGACTGTGGCTCTACTTACCTGCATGTAAGGGCATTACAGTATTGCACCCCTGCTAATCGTGGGGGCAAGGTACCTCGCTGGACTGCAAGTAATGAATTTCCAAAAATAATTGACGCTCTCCTAAAAACCGTGAAGTAGAGGTTGAATTTTTTGAATTATTATTTTGATTTTGGGGCGATTTACGCCTCGTGACCCCCGACATGGTTCACGTCCTTCTAAATATTTGTGACACAACAAATTTAACTTTCTAAATGCAACATGAAGAATAAATACCAAGCTGTAGGCTGTGAGAGGAAAGTGTTCTACAAGCTTGGCAGTGAACAATTACGACAGAACGTTGGCTAATAACTACGTTAAAGTTTTAATTTTTAGCCTAAAATTGGCTTACCTTAATTAGAATCTGGCAGTGCATTTTAGCCAAAGATACAATCCAGGTGGATAAATGCACTTTTAAACCCTTGTTGTTGTTCTGCAAAAGCGAAAGTTGGTGTCATTACTTCCGTTCTTGTTGCTTCTTCTTCTCCTTCCTCTTTCCTCTTTCCCCTTTCCTCTTCTTTTAAGACCACGAAGAAGAAGCACTGTCGCTGGATGTAGTCATGGAAATTTAAGTTTCGCTTTGCACAATAACATCAACAAGAACCTTTTGGATAAAATGCAATGCGGGATTCTAGTTTTAAGACAAACTTTAACGAACACTTTAACCCGTTATTCGCCGACGTTTCTTTGTCGTGCTGTCGGTGGCTGAGCGTGCATTGCTCTCAATTTCGGAACACAGCTGTTTACTAGGGGTGTAACGGTACACATGGGTGTATTAATAGGTTTCGGTATGGCATGTTCGGTTCGGTCCACTTTCGTTCGGTTCAGTCCACTTATTACACTGTTGCACGCTGACTGTTGCGTGCGGGAGAGGAGAGTGGCGGCACAACAGTGAGAGCCAGAAAAGAGCCAGAGCTCGAAGGTCCCCGCGTACACTGCGGTCTCCTGTTTGGGAACATTCTGGTTTTCCTGTTAAAATCGCCGATGGGGAAAGGCACGGCATCATCCGACTGTGAATGTTCCTTAGACGAGGGGGCAAAAACGTCAAACTTAAATAGCGAGATTGATCATATTGTAGCGTCTTCCAGGAACACGCCGTCAGACGTAGTTTAATTATCACGTTTTTATTAATCCAAGTAAACTGCTCGCGCTCTTCTTTCTCCACTGCTCCACTCGCTTACCGCACGATGCATTCATGAACCTCGGAAACATCACAACTCAGCAACACACAAATCCGACCACAACACGGATAACCCAATTCGTTACAATATGCTGTTGAACATTTAAAGATTTCAATGCCTAAAAAGTGTATACAATTTCATAAAGACTTTTTAAAGTTACTGTATTTTTTTTCATTATAAAAATTGTTTTAATATAGTTAGAAATAATTGTAACTGTTCTTGTATATATTATTTATCACAAAAGTGTATATATGTACTGTAATGACAACTTGGCTTTAACTTGAATACTTACATGTGTCATAGGCTTTTGCTGCTTAGTGTTTAAAGATTTCAGTGTCTTAATAATTTACAAAATTAAGAGATCTTTATTGTTAGTGTATTTTTCATTCTGGTGTAATTTCTTCACCCGAATGGTTCGCTTTTATTTATTTTTTTGAAAAAAGGACAGTTTACTTGTCATGTTTTCCAAATAAACATATTTTTAAAAAAAAAACATTTTTTTGGTAAATGGTTCGATAATATACCGAACCAAAGTTTCCCAAAAACCAAAATCGAAATGTGATTTAGCGTACCGTTACATCCCCTACTGTTTACTTTTCGGCGCTTATCCAGCTCGACTCTGACTAACTGAACAGCACCTTTGAATAACATTATGAGTTTCCAAACAGAACGTTGTTCAAAAGTGCTGTTTGTTTATTCAGTATGCAGCCAACACAGAGTGCCGCTGTACAGGTGCTCCAAATGCTTCAGTGTGTCAGGCAGTCCAGATTTAAACATTTGAAGCATGAGCTGCTGATTGGTTTAGAACATATGCTGCCTTTGGAAACTAATTAGAAGAGAGAGCGCGCTCTACCTCTCCGAACACACAGACTCACAGAGTAAGCGCCAGCGCCAGACTAAATTACCGAACGCCACCCTGATATTCATTTCCTGACTGGTCCGACTTAGAAGGAAGAAAAATGGCAAACGTGTCAAAATAGTGAGGTACAACTGTAATACGTGAAGTTTAGGTCACAAATGAAAATCCGCAATAAACGAACCGCGAAGTAGTGAGAGAATACTGTACTCGTGATAAAGTTAATATTGCATATCGTAATAGTGTGCAGATTGTGAGTCACTGCGATGACGGGGAGGTCTTTTTGCTTTGCTGATGAAGCGTTTTATTTCAGATTAGGCAATAGCCAGAGGTCAGTCGAGTAGAGCTGGGCAAGTAATCCAAAAGTAATAGTGATTTTGATTTTGACTTCTCTACATCATAAAAACAGAATAGGAGAAAAACAATGTGACAAACAGCGCAGCGTGTGTTCACACCACCCCTGAACACACCACCCTGAACACTGTGTTGCTTGCAGAAAGCGTGTGATGTGTCTATTACTCCGGTTTCCCTAAGATCTGCTTTAAGTTGCTTGGCACCCCAGTTGGGGATTTGCGGATATCTTTGGTTCTGGGTTAGGCTGTGGACAGTCGAAACCGGAGATTTATGTCACCATTCTGTGACAAAAATGCTCTGACTTCACATGCGAGCTTGTGTTTTCATGAGAGACAGCATGGATGCCCTTAAAACTGTGTTGCTTTTTGCTTGCATAATTTTGCAAACCCAGCTACTGCAACCTTGTCCAAGAACACATGTGAAGGAGGATTTTAAGGTTGATTCTTTACCACTTGATAACCGGAGGTGGGTGAGTCACAAAATTTTGCAGGTCCCTCATTTGCCAGTGGCTGGCCAACCCACCCGTCCATAAGTGGCTACGTTTACATGGAACCATTAATTTGGATTAAAAACCTGATTGGAATAAAACAGCTTCATGTACACACTCCATTCGTAATATTCTGTTCCAATCAAGCCCATCCCGATCAAGATTTTATTCCGAATGAGAAAAGTGGTTTATGTCGGTTGTTAATCTAATCGGCGCACATGAAAACACTTATTCTGAAATGTCGGAACAAACCGTCTTTACTGCGCGTGTCTGTGACATCAGTATACGCATTTCTGTTATTCCCGGATAGGCTTGTCATGATACTAGAATTACAACTTCGATACCGATACCCAGTTCAGTATCGATACTCTATACCATTTCGATACCACACGGAACAAATTAAAGCACACGCTTTTTTTTTTTTTTTTTTTTACTGTAAAACTTTTTTTATCGCCCAAAACTTAAATGATCATTAATACAATAGTTTTTTTTTAAAAGGTAGTGCAAAGAAATAATACAACTTCAGTATTTTATTTCGACAACCCTCTACAGTCAATGCCTGGAACACATTTTGTCTGAGCCTGGGGTAGTGCAAAAAAAAAAGGAAGAAGTAGTGCAAAGAACAAAACAAACAAAAATAATAATTATTCATCTGTAAATTGTCTTAACTAGTGCAAAGAAATAACCATACTGTGCAATAACCATAGCACATCATTTTCAAGTTGTTTGAGGTAGTGAAAAAGAATAACACCCACCACTTACAGTAACATAAATTGACAACAAAATCTGTAAGTTATCTGAGTATCTAGACCCACATGTTTATCTATTAAGGCAAGCCAACAAGTCACAGATAATAACAACAATTGTAATAATAAAAACAATTAAAAAAATAATTTAAAATACTTTCAGTTATTGGCTATCTAGAACAGTAGCAGGTAGGGTTGGGCATCGTTTGAATTTGGACGATTCCGGTTCCGATGTTTTGATTCGATTCTGGTTCCTAACGATATGCAATTCCGATTCTTAACAAAAAAAATAAAAATAGAAGGAGTTATTTTTGGACAATTGATATGAACTTCTCTGTTCTTCAATTTCATGAACTTTTTACTATTTGTGAACTTTACCATGGATTACTCAAAAGGCTGTTTTTAACCAGTATTTATTTTAATACATTTGTTTGCATTATTATCTCGTATTAGTTTTCACAAGAGCTTTATTTTTGAGAAGTTCAAGACAATACAATAATGCAGCTTTTACTGAAAACATGCTACTGAACAACAATTGATTGACTAACCTTGTCTTGCTTTAGAAAGAAAATATATATGCCAAACACAACGCTGCATTTTATGGGCAAGCAAGGAAAGGCTATCTAATCTCAGCAGTCTACGTAAACATATGATGCATATGTATGTACAGTGTTTATGTAAAGGCTGCAGCTGCGTATGCTATATGCTAAATATTAGCTGGATAGGTGCAATTGTGTGTTGAACTTGTTGGCTCAATGTTGCCATTAGACGTACTTAGACGATTCTGACTTTTTGGTCATAAACTGCATCGCGTCAGTTCCACGGCGAGGCGTCGGCCGAATGAGTGAGCCGGGCCGCGGCCCGGGAAGGATCAGCGACCCCGCAAAGACCGACCGCTGCCTCCGTGGCGGCTGCTGGGGAGATCCGTCGGCGGTGCCGGGCGCACGCCCAGAGTCGAAGGCACCGCGGCCCGCGCTTGCCGGCCGGTTCGAAGCAAGCGGAGGGGAGGGGGGGCTGACCGAGAGGACCACGGCAGCTCGAGTGGGGGCGAGCTTCCGTGCTATTGCGACGCAGCTTCGGCGGCAGGAGCCCGAGGCTGCGCGCCGTGCCGTGCGCGCACACTTTTTTTTATTTTTCTTTTAATTTGCCGTACGTCGTTTTTAGCTTTTCCGTGCGGCTAACTAGGGAGTCGACGAGCATCTGCACTCGGCAGAGCAGGGAGGGAGGGAGGGTAAGGGCGCACGGGGCAGGCTTCGGCAGTGTGTGCGGGAGCAGTAGACCATTAGGAGCACACGTTGGCAAAGCGCTGTTGGTATCGAAGTCAGTGGTTTGGTATCGGTAATATCGATGCCACAGCAAGCTAGTTTTGTATCCGTTCAAAATGTTTAGTATCGAGTAAGTACCGAAATATCTATATTTTTGACAAGCCTATTCCCTGAAGCTAGTAGAAGCAGAGCGAGCGACAGACATGGCAGGCACAAGACTGAACTTGTTCATTTGCAGCTCCATTAGGAAGTGTTAACTCGACGCAATGGCACAAAATTGGAAAAATATGAGAAATAATACCAACGTTTAAAGTAGAAATGGACGGAGCGATGTTTTGTTGACACGGAAGTCTCTACAGCTTGTTCTTCTCCTACTACTATATCCAGTATACAGGCAGTCCTCGTATTATGACGCGACCTACGTTTCGACTTTACGATGCCCGTGCCTCCTCCTCCATATTGTCCCAAGCACCATAGTGACTACGTTTACATGCAGTCAATATTGGGGTTAAAGTCAAAGTTCTGATTTCTGAGTTGCTCCGGCATTTGGATAATCCATTGTGTACGGTGACGCATGGCGTCACAACTCAAACAGAGGTAATTTCCGCTCGTTACTTCCAACTGTCAATACAACACTTGATATTCATGTCACCACATGAATGAAACGGCCGGTTTCCTCCTCGCTCCCAAAAGTGTGCTTTTGTGCTGCATCTCTGAGCTTGTTTACCTCTGCTTATGTATTTGCATTGGGTTTCGCGCCAAACAACGCACTTCCGCATACAAGCACTTCCTGTACTGCAAAGACCAGCATTCCTTGCGGTTGAGCAATGAGCATGCGCAGAGTGTCTCGATCGTGTCTGTTTGCGCGCCGGCAATATCTTTGCCTTTTCCTCTCCTTCTTCTCCATCCACTCCTAAGCAATAATGCTAAGTACTGCATCTTATGCTTTTTATTTTAATGTATTTTCGTTTTTTTTTTTTTTTTTTTTTAATCTGAAGGATTTTGACATAAATTTCGACTTAAACTGTGAAATCCGACATACGCCAAAATTTGTGTTACATCGCCAGTGTAGGAACGGAACTCGTTCGTAAAATGAGGACTCCCTTTATTTGGTCAATATGTGCATCTAATTTGTTCTGCTTGAAAATGTGATGCATGAACACGCAAGTCCTAATTGGATCAATATTTTCAGTGTCAATGAAAACAGTGCATCCCATCATGAACTCCGAACTCTGATCTGATTAGAAATGCGCCTCCACACCTTCCCGTGCAACAGTATCAGTTTCACCATGTCACAGGTGCATGCATCCTGCGTGTGTGAACGTAAAGGAGAAAAGGAGAGCGAGAGAGAGAGGGAGGGAGCCTCATTCGTTCCTTGCCAGCAATATTATACTGTGTTTGAGTGCACAATATTTACTCTCTATCCTGTTTAAATATTTGTTAGTATTATTAGAGCAAAGCCGCATATTGGAAGAAGCAGTTAAACAACGTCCTCCCGTTTTTGTTCATTTTAGCAACGAAGACAGTAGATAAAAACATCACAACTGAACATATTTGTAACCCAGTATTCATTCATTTATCCATTATTATTTTTTCATCCTATTGGATTTTGTTTTCTTTATTATACTTTAATTTGACCTTATTTTGTCTTTCTGAGTTTAAAAATGTTAAAAGTCCTCTCTCCAGTGTCACCTCATGAGAGACTCCGCTGGTGGGTGGGGCAGGGGAGTCTTCTTGATGTGCTTGTAAATACAGTGGTACCTCTAACGAAATTAATTGGTTCTGGAAGAAATTTCTGAAGTAGAACATTTTGTAAGTAGAGACATGTACTTACCGAGGGGCGAATGACGAGGACGCTGCATAGACATATCTATCTAATCTATCTTATCTATCTGCACACATAGACATATACGATAAAGGTCCCTCTTAGCCAATGGAATGCCAGGAAGATGCTAGACTAGCCAATGGCAGAGCAGCAGGGAATGTTTTACTCCATGGAAAGGGGGAAATTTGGTTTTAAAGAAAGCTGAGTGAGAGGCACATTGGGATTCCTTAGTAATTTACATATGAACAGGCAAAACAACACTTTTTTTTTCTCTCCTAGGGCTAAAGGCTTGTTTATACTCCCGCGTACGCACGGGCGGCAACTGCCGCATTGCATCACGTGACCGACGCGTCTGGGACATGTCTGCAACACATGTCGTGCACGCGTCAGAAATAGTTGTGTTCCTGGTTTCTGAAGCTGACCCATGATTAGTCGTTATCTGGCCCCTGCGAAACTGTGATGTCATTTTGAGTCGACAGAAGTGACAAAATGGCCACCCCCTGAGATGGCTAATTGCTGCTTGACTCGTATTCCACAAACACAATGTTAATCAGAACGCCGCGTTTCAACTCGTTGGCCTAAATAGAACATTTCTTGAAAAAATATATGCTTGGGTTGACTTTCCGTTGAATAAGCAAAATACACGGCTCGTTCGTCATCACACTCCAGCATCTGAGCGCTCCGGCGGATGCCAGAAGCTGCTTTCCCTGAGGTGGGGACATAACCGACGGGCCGGGTGACCGCTGAGGCAGCCTCTCATTCAAGTGAATGGAACCCAGCTGGCATTTACCCGTGTAAGATTTCACCCCAAGCTTCAATATTTACTGTATGATAAATACAGTATGATTGTTAGTGTCGAGGAGACTTTGGCTGGTTGCACGTGTACAACCTAGTGGCGGGCGATGTGGCAAAAATATATCACGATTTTAAAAAAAATAAAATCACGATGATGATTTTATCGTGATTCTTTTTCACATGTTGTTCTAGACTAATTTGCAAATTTTTGACCGTTTTCCTCATGTTAAACATATAAAAAATGTTAAAAGTAAGCAAAACTCTAAAAGAAAAAATAGACATTTTAAGCCAGATAAGCTTTCTGAACGGGTTTTAATTTGAATAGTGCCAATTTGTATCCAAATGTGCAGTGAATGTAAACATAAAAGGTAACATAACGTAAACATAAAAACACAGCTCGTAACGCGGGTCTAGTACTTTGAAGAGTCTTTTAAACCAATCGTTTTCCGCTGTTTTAATTGGAATCATGTCTTCAGCAAGGTAATAAGTCACTGCCTAAAGTTAATTCTTTACACTGCTTGCTTGCTTTTTCATATGGAGTGCCCTTGTTAAATGACTTACCGTGGGTTGTGTTAGCTTGGAGCTAGCGGCTGCCTCTGGCTACCATGTGTCTGATCTCCGTTTGCTTTGGCTGTTGGCGTAGTTTTTTGGGTGCTGTCTCTGTCTCCGCAAGTGATTAAACAGGTTTGTCGTGTTGCCATCTGACGTCCGAACCGAGTCCCTGCAAACTTTGCAAATAACTGTTTTGTGCTTTCTCCTCCGGGGAAAAGCCAAACCAAATCGACACTGTGGATGTGGAGGTTCTTTTCGGGACCAACTCTGCTTCGTGGTGACTTTCTGCTATAGCTTCCCGCTATACAAACAAACAGGGAGGCGGAGAGTGTCACGTACGGTGCACTGTGCGTGCTGTGATTGGTTGGTCGGGAATGCGTCAGCGGCTTTGAGCCGCCATAGAGCTAAACTGTATAGAATGTGCCCTGTAGACGATCAAACGACCTTTCGGCTTTATGAGATCGTCAACACGTTAAAGTCCTTAACGATCTAATATCGTCATATCGCCCACCGCTAGTACAACCTATAATTCCTTTCAGTCGCCACATTGCACACCATAGCCTGGCGAAAGGCGGAGGTGGCAAGAAAAGCCTGGTGGTCCGCCACTGGGGGAAACCCTGTACAAACTCTACTAGTCGCCAGTCAATTGCAGATATTTTCTGGTCTTACATTTTCACTTTCCAGCCGTTGGGTGTTATTGTTATTAATCCTTATTGAATGCAAAGGTGGTTAGTAAAGATTTTGTCAACTCGACGGATTGTTTTTGGTGTTAAATCCATTTGTCTTCTTCCTCGCAGTCAAGCGACTTCCATGCTGCACTCGCTGACGTACAGTTTTTAGCACCCAAGAGGTCGGGAGACGCACCACCGACATGATGTCCTCCAGCGACGACGTTCGAGGGGAAGGTATGAACATTTTTTGTGTCTCTGATGTTTAAAAAAAACATGTAAGCTAGTTTCATTGAAGATAACATTCTGTTTGATGTTTACAAAAAATGTAGTTTAAGTTTAAGTAATTCCCAAGTTGTATGTAACCTTCAAGTCTCATCTTGTGTAATCGCGACTCCAGCTTCGCTTTGCAGTAATGACATAAAACTTTATTTTTGTCTTGTTTTAGTTTAAACCCCGGATATCGCTGATAGTACTCAAAGGAAGTCACCACAGGCTAAAGGACTGACTCATGTACAAAATGTAATTGTGCCGATCATACAATGGTTCCGGGTATCGCAAATGTGGTTGTAATAAAGTTACAGAAATGTTTGTCAACCAATTTTTGTGGTCAACGTAATTGTGTTAGCTGACATTTTTCCCAGACCTAGACTAAATTGGCTATCTGTGCAATCCTAAACGCGAATCAATGTTGATGAGGTTCGTTTAAGACAAAAACTGTCATTGATGTTTAAAAAATGTACATCAGGATCATTAAAAAATTTAATTGCCTTAAGTATTTAATAAAAAAAAAGTATGTAGGTTATGTTCACTTTTGTCAGTTTACGATTCTAAATTGTTTGTTATAAGAACATTTCATCACCGTCCTGTGAAAAACACGTATGTCCCTATTTTGTCATTTTTTTTTTCTTTTTTAATATTCATGTTAATGGGATCTCTGTAACGCGGAAACCCCATTTCGCTCAGCCAGAAATGCTCAGCTTTCACAAAATTGCCCGCCAGGTTCAATAAATACTAAATTGTCTTTGATGTTGACAAAAATAAAATACATAAAACTCATTTTAAACACTCGTAATTGTCTGTGATTGTTGCAAAATGTGTGCTAGGGTCAATGAAGGCCTTAAATTGTCTTCTTGGCTTGCACGAATAAACCCAAAATAGAGCAAAACAGGCATTTTGTTGGTAAAATGATCATGTCATTTGCAGCAAACGCTGAACACATAGGGCTGACCATATGGTAAGTGCAAGCATGCTAAAGGAGCCTCCAATAGTAAACAGACTTGTCTGTTTACATGCCAGCTGCAGTTGTGTTGGATTTGCATTCACTCCAACTCCCATATTGATAACACCTGACTTTAGTCTTTTCATAGACGCTAGCAGTCATGTTGACTGTCCCTTGAAAAAGACAAGTCTACTGTGGTGTGAAAGCCGCCTCCCTATGTAATGTTGACCAGGTCCACAGACATATTGGACTCATTATGTAATCTTTGTAGATAGACGCCGTAGCTTTGACAACTTTAGATAACACGTTTCTGGGAAACGACGACAATATTGAACTGTGTGTGGATTTTGGACGTGAACGTTCAATGACGGAATTGAGATATTTTGTGGGCGTCACTAAAGACTTGACACTGCACTGTTGATATGAGGAAGTTCAGGCGTGAGTTATCATCATGCATTATGACAAGACCACAGTGGTGCGCATGCTACATTCAACACTCGCCTACCACAAGTGTGAAATTTCCTGAGTGCTGGCTTTAGTTTGAGGCTCTCTTGGCATGACAACCACCACGTCTTCTTTTGTTCTCCAAATTAATTTGGTCATGAAAACAGACAAAAAAAAAAAACCCAACATCATGGGTTCTGTAAAAACAAAACCGGGTCGAGTAGAAAGATTGATTAAATGATGCATCACAATTAGTGTTGTTCTGATACCACTTTTTGGCCCAGATACCGCTACCTGGCTGTGCCGTATCCGCTGATGCCAATACTGTACCGATACCCCTCCGTTTGAAAAAAAATCCAAAATAAGCGCTTTTTTTTTGTAATTCTAAAGAATTGCACTCACTTGGATGTAAAATTATTCATATTTAAATCATCACTTGCGAAGTATCTGTAGTAACATATACATACAAAATACATATGTTGAATAAACAGCCTTCATAGCTCTTCGTGCTTGTGAGAGTGAGACATGGGATACATGCTGTATTCACATGAATGTACATTTGTAATAAAGCAAGATGCAGCATTTGTACTTCTAAAATATATTCCGTGATTCTAACCGACCCCCCAATTCGTGACGTCACATTTGTATGCTGCCAGAGGGGCAGGCGGTCGAGTGAGTGAGATAACAGAAGTCCGTTATGTGTTTCTAAAAATGGTTAACACCTGTGCTGTTTATGGTTGCTCTAATCGATCAACTAGAGATTTTATTTTGTGATACCTGCAGTGATTCAAATTAACTGGAGGCAAAAACGAAGTTGTTTGAAAGCAGACGCGCACAATGTCTGTCAAATCTTCGTGACCACTTAACACCATTACAACATTCAAGGTTATGATACGATGACTTTATATCAGTTATTGTTTTCTTTTTATTTTTCAATCAAGATTTACTTTGCACTGCTGTTCAACATTAATCTCTTAATTATATAGGCAGAGCTGGGCAGTCCGTCCCTGAGCCGAACCAGTCGGACCCTCCGGCCTGGCCGGATTCCCATTTTGGGGGCGGAGTGGTGGGGGGGTGACAAATTTAGAAAAATGGCTGGACTAAGCATGGCCGGAAGTTGATTTTAGTCCGGCCCACTAATTGGCCCTCATGCGTGTGACGTGCTCGGGAGGCGGCCAAAAATCATCTCAGCCTACTCGGTGAAAGGCTTCTTTTTAGGCTTCTTTCTACTCCCGGGTCTGCGCGAGCGACAATTGCTGTTATAGGGATTATGGTATTGCCCCTCCGCCCCCTCTTGTAATGGTATGGCCCAGTTGCAGGTGGGAGGCGCGGGTTACGTGATGTGACAATGAGGAAATACAAACACGCTTGAGCGCACGTTGCTGTCTCACATGTTGCGATGACATACAGTTTCTCACACGGAGACGGATGCGCCACGCAGCTCGTTGCTGCTGCCGCAAAGTCCCATCACTCAAAGTAAACAAGCTACTCACCCACGTTCCCCCTTAGCCGCCACCTTCCGGATTGTTTTCGCAATAAAATTAAATGCATCGTCTAGTCATCCCTTTATGGTTGTAGCAGGCACGATATGCATTGTTGTCGCTGTCTTTTTGAAGCGACGCCCCACGACTTGTTTCAAAACAATTTGTGTCCACGAGTATATTCAGTCACTAGCACATCAAGGTGGGGTTCATGCACTTTTTCTGGCGTTCACTACTTCCGGAAATACGCCATACCAAACCTGCAGTGTATACTGGTTTGCTGGTATGCTTTTATTTTTAAGGCCGAGAAGGAGGGGAAGTTTGCAAAATTAACAGGTAACTTGACTACAACTTCTGCGACTTCTTCTTCTACGACTCTTCTCTATAATTATTGGACCCAAATAATTATACAATTATACCGTGTCCACAGCGGGTTCGAATAGTAAATTAGCCAGCTAATGATCCTTAAAAAGCCTCTGCCGTTACCGTCTCTCCCGCAGCGACGTCAATCACGGACGCTTTTTTTTTTTTTTTTTTTGGGTCGGTCGGCGGGACGGGGCGGGGCCCGACAATGTTTATGAATATGTCGGGGGGGTTGCGGCCGGAAGGGTACCCAAGTCAAGGGTGGAGGGCCGCGGCCGGACCGGAAAAAAATGGTCAAGTGCCCAGCTCTGTATATAGGTATACAAATTTCATATACGTTGATGGAACGTTATAGAAAATTTTGCTGAGCGATGTGTTGTAAACTCGTCTTTTTGTTAGCAGTTAGCAAGCTAGGGCGAGCTCGAAAAGCTTCGATGAATCATAAAGACGAGTTCATCTGGACACAAACCATTTCATGAAAGTCGTTTTACACCATTAAACTAGTGATCAATGTACTGTGTTAAACAAAAGCAACATACTTTGCTACGAGACAAAGATCCAGCCGACATGCCCCCAATTTGCAGGCTCTTGATTGCATCAAAGTTCACCCAAGTAACTGCCTCCAATGTGGCGATGTATGTCCTTATAGCGAACTTTTTCACCAAACTAGACATAAGTAGACCGATGACCAATAACGCTAATAATGGATAAGGCTTCTCCTCGTATTTTCCTAACGCATGCGGCTCTCAAATATGCGCGCTGCGTTCAAATAATGATACCAGTATCAATAACCGGCATCGGCGTTTTATTTGTTAGTACCGACCGATCCAATACCAGCGTTTTAATGCGGTATCGGGATACCACCCGATATCAGTATCTGTATTGGAACAATACTAGTTATAAGCAATGAAAGTACAATGATTTCCAATGGAGAGTTTGTAATCGGTTCCTCCAGTGACTCCGACCGAACAAAGATAGAACGGTAGGGGGCGCGGCCATTCTGCTCATTAACAAGAGGCGTTATTCGTGGAGTCACTTATTTCCTCATTTCTCACACATTTATTGATAAAATAGAAAATGACAACTCTTTTCATTTTCCTGATCAAAAAATATATAAAATCAACTTGAAAACATGGCCATCCCGGCCCCACCGTCCCCCCTTTAATACTGCCTCGAAAAGTATAATGAGTCAGTCGATGGCCACAAAGCAAGAGGAAAGGCTGAAATTCTCATTCGGCAAATCAGTGTGCATTGACGGCAAAGGAGGAGGAAGTGATGATCATTCGCCGAATCAGCGGGCAGGACCCAGTCACGTTTCAAATATGGAGGAGTGTCCAGCAGGGATAACAAGGCGCGAGTCCACGTCGTCCGTAGTCTGAAAATGGTTTGGAGTCGGTGGGAATAACATTGTTGGATGTGCCAAAACGGTCACAGTGAAGAGCAATTCTGTTCCACCACGAGTCATATGGATCACGGGGAAAACTTGGCGACCGCCCAAGCACGCTAAACAAAAGCTTAGTAAACACACACACACACCCCCCCACATGCGGCTCGCGAGCCATGGGTTGGCCTGTTCTATAACTTACTTTTGGACCATTTGAGGTCCTTAAAGTTGAGCTTTGTGAATGGAGTTTTATTTATTCCTGTTTATCAGGAACAGTTACTGGAATAGTTTATGCACTTTTCAATCGTGACACTTGAATAAATGTCAAATAGCACTTAAGTTACAACTTTGGAAACACATGCCTCAGGTTTTTTTTAAAATGATATTTAAAGAGGAAGTCAACCCAAGCATATTTTTTTCAATAAATTGTTTTCTGCATGCCCACTAGTTGAAACAAGGCATTCTGATAAATATTGTGTTTGTGGAATAACAGTTATTCCACCCGTTTTTAGCCATCTCTGGGGGTGTAGTCAGCCGTGATTGGTTGTTACCTAAGTCCTGAGCAGTTGTGTCATATTCAGTCGACAGAAGTGACAAAATGGCCGCCCCCTGAGATGGGACAAAAAGTGGATCGTTCCAGCCCTAGCATTTGTTATATGACACATCCAGGTTGGGTTTATATGACCTTAGTGTTTGACAATGTGGATTATTTCAACCCATTTCTTGTACTCTTATTTTTATTATGCTGCTAGACTAGTGATCCTTAATAACTAACAGGAGGACCAAGCCTGTTTATTATACAACACGTCCCGGTTGGCAGGTGATGGAAGTGAGTAGATTGTAGACTTTGTGTATTATCTCGAGTATGTGTCGTTTTGCTTTACAAAAGCAGTTAGAAGCACACTGGACCCAAGTGATTAAACAACTTTACCGCTTGTCTTGTACGTAGTTTCATATTACATATATGACCTTGATACCGTTCTCACTGAAGCACTTTTATGTGAGAGCCAGTAAAAGAACAAAAAATGAACACCGGTGGTCATGTGATCACCACGTCGTGACCATGCAGGTGTTTTGGGCCTCTTGTTTCCTTGAGGTGTTGAGGTCTAACATCACGAGCGCACATTCCTCCTGCTGTTGCCAAAATATGCAGTCATCTCTTTATCACATTCACCCCTGCCAGTGCTCACTTCCTCTTGTGCGTCAGTGTACAGCCAAGTGTCACGCCTGAGCCTCAGACGGCGACGGGTCGCCAAACGCCTTCATCAGCAAACTTCTATGTCGACATTATCGCCACCATTTGAAGCCATAAATAATCAACTTGTAGAAATTGATGGCTCAAAAACAAAAGAACGATTAGGAGTTAAGACATTAAAAGTATTTATTTGTCAAGGTGTTTTTTTTTCAACCAATATTTTATTTTTCTTTCAAGCGGCTTCCTTAATTTGAAGGTCTTTCCCATCGATGTACACTTGCACTGCCAACGACATACAGTAGCACCGAACAGAGAGGAGCTAGTTTACAAAGGCACAGTCAGTGGTGCCAGCTTAGCGATTTGGTCATGTCTGCACAGTCAAACAATGGGGAAAAATGACTAGGACTCTGACCTGCTTATTATTTGTATGCAGTATGCAGTTGAGTACAGTGGAGGTAGGATGTGCTGTTGAGGTCTGTCTTCTCACCCTTCTGCAGGGTCTCTCTTCTCTGATCAAAACCCATCCGAACTGGATGCTCTGTGTCCTTCCCCTCCAGGACCTTCACGATCACAGCGTCACTATGAGAGGATCGGCACGCAAACCGGAACATCGTACGTTGCAGAGTAGCTATGCCGCAAAAAGCCTCTTTGTGTAACACGGAAATGACTGACTTTCTTATCCTTTTGTGCAGTTTCTGTCAGACTCTGATCCACCTGCTGAAGGGCAACATTGGCACAGGGCTGCTGGGTCTGCCTTTGGCGGTCAAGAATGCAGGCCTGGTGGTGAGTCCCCAAAGCCTGTTTCACTTCGCAACATGAAACGACAAAACCATGGCCGAAAACACACAGACATTTTGATTGGGAGCTTACCATTTTGGGCTCGATTGCACTCACGCCTACTTTGGTTAGAAGCGTCCATTTTAGGGTCATAACGACCATTTCCAATTGTCCTTTAAAGATGAATTTGTCTTACCA
The DNA here is from genome assembly GCF_054856515.1 of Filicampus tigris. Taxonomy (NCBI): domain Eukaryota; kingdom Metazoa; phylum Chordata; class Actinopteri; order Syngnathiformes; family Syngnathidae; genus Filicampus; species Filicampus tigris. The sequence goes on along the minus strand of NC_141218.1, from coordinate 29,509,783 downwards.
AGTTTCACTTAGCAACATGAAATTTAGGAGACATGTCTCATGGGGAGACCCACAAGTCGCTTGGATGAAGGCTACTGCTTTGCACGTAAGTGTTCCCTTGATGGACTGCCATTTGGAAGTCACAGTTGAAGCCAGAGGGCAGCCATCTTGCATTGCCTCTTTTACTGACAACTTCTGTTATTGTTCCACTGAAACAGTTATCAGTGTTTTTTTTATGTCAAGATCCATGTATGGAGTAATAAGAGCCTCACAGATAGCAAAATTCACTGGCTGCAATGACCATTCAGAGTACATTATCTTAGTATTGTCAATCGTGACTTACAGAAGATAGGTGTACATTTCACAGCGATTTCTTTCTTGATGGAATTTTCTTTTAGTTCATGGTTCTGACAACATGATACAGATAAGTCTTTGAGTAGCACTCTTAGATATACCTCTGTAGAGAAAATTAATACTTTCATTCTTCCTGGTGAAATTTAGAGCGTATTCCAGACTTATTAGTAGAACCGTAGGCCACATACAGTGGCATTTTCTCCAGAGAGACAGAAATTAATGTGAAAACACTGCAGAGAAATCCATGTATTCAAGTTGGGTGAGCTTAGACATTGGCAACGCAAGTTGGCTGCCAGTGGCTACAGCAAATAACATGGCATCAACAGTTACAGAATCGTAATCTAGTCAGACTGCACCCCAACGCCCCATAAAAAAAAAAAATCTCTATCTTTGTAAATATTTAATTTTTTTTCTTCCCCAACCACCAACAGCCCCCCACAACCTAACCACATTATCCCGTTTTTTTTTTTTGTGGAAAACGCATATTCAATGTTTCTCTTATTTTTTTGTTATGTGCTCGTGTGTGTGTTTTCGTGTGTCCAGCTGGGTCCGGTCAGCCTGCTGTGCATGGGCTTCATCGCTGTGCACTGTATGAGGGTGCTGGTTGACTGTTCTCACCACCTCAGTGCCAAGTAAGCTCCGTTCTCTCCTTATTTTTTACATTTTTGTGATCACATGCTTGTTTGTTTGTCTTTGAATAACACTTACAATCTTAAATATAATTTGTCTTTGCTACAGGGCAATGTTTCGGCCTATTGCTCTTTTTGTCCTTGTGTTACACGACTACTCTTTTCACACTCTTTTCAAACCAAATTCCCACTTCCCTTAAAAGTTTCAGGAGCGCGACCTAGGGTGCATACTCAGCTGTTCGTTTGAAGCATACATTGAAGCAACACGTCGACCGTTCCATTCAGGAAGTCCTAATGTAGTTTACGAGCCACTCAAATGATGCTCACTCTCACATTTCAGAGGTCAGGTGACTAGAAATTTTACAGTTATATTAAATGGAATGTTTTCCATTATTTATGAAGGGACATTGTGGGACCATACATATTGTATTGAGACTTAATTCATTATGCTTAAAATGACCGCTGTGCTAAAATAAAAGAAACAAACTAGGGCTGATTTTATTTGTGGCACAAATATCTATTCAATGAAATATTATATTTTGATATAAAGGCGTATTCAATCATATGTTCTATTTTGATAAGTACATGGTTTGAGCTTTTTGTAACATACCTACATCATGTAAATTGTTACGATCGAAGGTTTTGGACAGGTGTGATACTGGTTCGGCCGCCGTGTGCTGGTGTTGCTCACCGTGGTCCAAGGAATGCTCAGAGAATTCGTGTGAATGCTCAGACACATGGAAAATTAGGCTTTTCTCAGAAATATATTCACAGTACTTAAATGGTGTCTTTACACTTCACTGTCTTCGCACTGTAACATAAAAAACAACAATTAATCCCTTTACCAACAACAGTTACGTCTATTGACTTTCCCCAAAAATATATTCACAAATATTTACATTTATACTGATTCTTTGCACAAGGTCTGAATAAATAAGTTAAAATTAACCAATAACAATACAGAATTAGGATGAATGACAGTTTGTATAAAGTCAGGCTCTAAACGTTTCCTCAAAGTGAACATTACTGTAGAAAATGAAAATAACTGAACAAATATGAACTCACATGAGCTTCAACCCCGCAACTAGAACAACACTGCACCTACAGAAAACCATCCCAAATTGAACAGTAATGTATTCACAGAACATCATGCAAGTCAAAGTATTTATTTCTAATATTTTTGTTATTTATATATCAGCTTTTCTGGATGCTTTGGCTCAGTATCCACTGGGTTACATTATAAATATCCAGTATGGTACAAAAGTTAAAGGCGCCATAGGATTTGTTGTTTATTATTTGAGCCTTAAGGATTAGTCGACTAATCGTGACTACTCTTGGTGATTAGTCGACTCGCAAAATAATATTTTGCGGCGTCCCTAATAATATATAATAAAGTAAACTACAATTTTGAAACGACTGTTTGACCTTCCTAAATTCTGTACAGATGTACAACAGTGCCGAAATAAATGCACTTAAAATGAGCCCTGAAAGTTTTTGTATGATACTAATTGACAACAAAGGGCATTTTCACTTTAATTATTGTGAGTTTTAGTTTGTTGTATAAACATAAGATGTAGTTTCACTTAGTTTTCTTGTTTTTAAAAACATTTTCGATTTTATTTCATTAAATGTTTTTTTTTTCCTCTCAAATTTAGTTGTAGTTATTTTGTTAGTTTTCGTTAGCTATAATAACCATGGCCTTGACTTGCATAAATGTCCTTGTAAGAAGAGGGTTTTGCCATTTCAGGATGAACAGGCAGTCTCTGACGTACGGTGAAGCGGTCCAGTACGGCATGGAGAATGTGTCGTGGCTCAGGAGACACTCGCATTGGGGAAAGTAGGTTAAAATTGTATTTGCTGTACGTTCTCCAGCATCATAACACATATTGTACATGTGTCATTTTTATTGCAATCAATTCTACACTTGTTGTGTAAGCATGCCATGAATAATGTGCGTCCTTTACTTTTAGACAGACAGTCAACTTGTTTCTTATCATCACCCAGCTCGGCTTCTGCTGCGTTTACTTTGTCTTCCTAAGCGACAATGTCAAACAGGTAACATACACACAAGATTTCCATTCACTCCAGCAACCTCCATTTTATCTGTGGTTACTCTGTTCTTTGATCATTGGCCTCAAATCACAGCTCTGCTCTGAAACTTGTACTGCAAAGTAAAACTAGTGAACTTTTGACACCTGCTCATTGCGCCACACGTGGACCTCATCAAATACTACAGGATTTATAGACATGGTCTTGCAAGGCCACTAGATGGCAGTGCCTCTCTGTTGGCACGCTGGTTCAGACATTGGCAGCACCATACAAATGTGCAGTGAAACCAAAACGTCAAAAGTCTTAATTTACACTCTCAAATGAAGTTTAAAAGCCTGTGTTAAGGTTTCATTCTAGGGTTAAGATTTCAAGTTAGTGTGTCAAGCCATGATTAGGTTTTAAATCGGTTTTAAATCTTGCCCGCTTCAGCGCCTGTGTAAGTGGAGAACTGATCTCCACGTTATTTTTGATTTTGTGGAGGTGCACATGATGAGATCATGTTTTATGTCAATAATTCCAAACTATTGTGCAGAACACTTTTATACTCTCACAGGTTGACGTGGACAAGAGTAGTAATGTGCATTTGCATTTTGGTGGCGATCGGTCGCTGTTTTAGACAACAGAACTGACAAAGCCAGCAATATTACCACGCTTGCCTCCCTCCGGTGACGTAGACTGCTGAGACCGAAAAAATAACAAGCCCAGCCCCAAAAAGGGGAGGGGCAATTTGTTGTAAATCTAATCACAAAAAAGCCCTTAAATCACTACAGAATCTTTTGAGGGGGGCATTTTAGTAGTGTCATTTTTACATGCAAACCTATTATAGAAGTGCCAATGTTAAGCTCATCCAAGTTTCACTTTCTCAAAAAATTAGCATATTCTGATAAAGGTCATTATTTTCGTTAATGCAATGATAGAAATTAAACTTTCATATATTTTAGATTCATTGCACACCAACTGAAGTAGTTCAAGGCTTTTATTGTTTTATTATTGATGTTTTGGCAAAAAAGTAAAGAAAAACAAAAATCCCTACCTCAAAAAATTAGCATATGTCATCCGACCAATAAAAAAAAAAAGTGTTTTAAACACAAAAAAGGTCAACCTTCAAATAATTATGTTCAGTTATGCACTCAATACTTGGTCGGGAATCCTTTTGCAGAAATGACTGCTTCAATGCGGCGTGGCATAGAGGCAATCAGCCGGTGGCACTGCTGAGGTGTTATGGAGGCCCAGGATGCTTCGATAGAGGCCTTAAGCCCATCCACAGTGTTGGGTCTGGTGTCTCTCAACTTCCTCTTCACAATATGCACATTTTTTGAGAAGGACCTGTATGTCCTCATTAGCCAATTACATTGAAGTTATTTAAGTCTAGTGTTGGTAGTCTTTGATTTGAGTACATGCCTTTTACATCTCCTTTAGATTTTCCCTCCAGGCGTTCAGTTTCTGAACAGACGACTCAGAAGACCCCGCTTCTAACATATTATTCAATCTGGAGACAATTCCCTTCCCATAGCAATCCTTTTTCATTTCAATTTCCAGTGTGGACAATATGGGAATTGAAATATATTGATTTTGAGCTGATCTAATAACGTTTCTCACCCGAAGATATTTTAAAAAGTGTTTGCGTGGAATATCATACTTGACAACCAGCTCATCAAATGACAATGGTCCAACTGCCGATCCTATGAGATCCCGTACTGTCTTCAAGCCTTTTTCAGCCCAAATCCTGGAGCGAAACAATAATTACCCCATATTGGGCTAAAGTGAGATAAAGGGGACAGTTCACCCATATATTTTTTTACCTGATACCAAGTTGTAATCATATCTCTAACTATAGGGTTATTTGTCTTATTTATTAGCATTCTAACATTTGCTGAGTGTGAGTACTGAGCGAGAGGGAGTTGAACAGAGCAGCTTTCAATATCCATCCAAAGTGGGAGACGTTTATCTGTAAAATAATACAACATGGTCTGTAATTGTGCTGCCCAGTAGTATCATCAAAAGTGGTAGCTATGATTTTCGATTAGTCAACAAAAAACGGACAAAGATTTTCTTTAAGTGGTGGGTGTTATTCTTTTTACTACCTCAAACAACTTGAAAATGATGTGATTGATTGCACAGTATGGTTATTTCTTTGCACTAGTTCAGACAATTTACAGATGAATAATTGTTTTGTTTGTTTGTTTTGTTCTTTGCACTACTTCTTCCTATGTTTTGCACTGCCCCAGGCTCAGACAACTTAAAATGTGTTCCAGGCATTGACTGTACAGAGGGTTGTCGAAATTAAATACTGCAGTTGTACTATTTCTTTGCACTGCCTCTTAAAAAAACTATTGTATTAATGATCATAGAAGTTTTGGGCGATAAAAAAAGTTTTACGGTAAAAAAAAAAAAAAAGAGCCTGTGCTTTAATTTGTTCCGTGTAGTATCGAAATGGTATGGAGTATCGATACTGAACTGGGTATCGGTATCGAAGTTGAAATTCTAGTATCGTGACAAGCCTATGACTAACTACGCTCAAGTGTGGTAAGATTTTTATTCAGTTTTGCCATATTGGCTAAGAGGTTTCATGACCCAGCACCATCCTTGCATTTTATTTATTTATTTTAAGGGATTTTTGCCTTGTTTTGTGGTCCTGGCAGGTGGTGGAGGCAGCCAACGCTACCACCTTTAACTGCCAAGTAGATGGCAACAACCAGACACAGGTGCTAGTGCCCAGCTTTGACTCACGCCTCTACATGCTCTGCTTCCTGCCCGCCTTCATCCTGTTGGTCTTTACGCCCAACCTTAAGTACCTGGCGCCGCTCTCGCTCATCGCCAACTTGGTCATGGCCGCCAGCCTGGTCCTCATCTACTTCTACTCCATCACGGTAAACATCAACGGGTATTTAAAAAAAAAAAAAAGCCTGTGAGATATGCCTGCCGAATATTTGCATGGAAAGTTATTTGTCCACTTTGACACTTTAAGTGGATGGGCACAGGCGGTGAATAACGAGCAGTTTTCTTGAACATTTCAATGGCTAAGGGAATTCTTTCTTTTCTAACAGATTATTTTCAAGTCCAAAAGGAACTTTACATTGATCCATTATTTTTTTTATTTGGTGGGTTTTCTTTTGAAACCTATTTGAATTATTCAAGAAAAAAGCTGTTTTATCAGTGGACTGTTTGTCTTGGACACTTCCGCATGGGGGCTTTAAAAGCAAACTTTAAGATTAAATTAAATTATATTTTCATCTGTTGGACTTTGCACTTTTTTTTTTTTCCTTTACTGATCGACGACTGGCGGAGTGGTGAAATCTATACACATGAAGTTTATAAACGGCGGACCGTTTATAAAATGTTCAAGTGTTGCTTAGTTTTGTCTTAAGTTTGTCTTAAAACAGCTTACCTTAACTAGAATCCCGCATTGCATTTTATCCAAAGGACCTTGTAAAGTTAAGCCGTGATTACCTCCGGCAACCGTGCTTCGTCTCTGTATTAAAAGAAGAACAAAGAGAGAAGAAGACGATGACAACAAAGAAGTAGTCATGACACTGTAGCTCACGTTCCTCTCACAGCCTAGCCTGGAGCTTGGTATTTACCGGTACTCTTCATTTTGCATTTTTAAAGATACATTTGTTGTTCACAAGTTTTTAGAAGGTTGGGAACCATGTCGGGGGGTTCGCAACGGTGTAATAGAGGCGTAAATCCCCCCCAAAATAAAACATTAAAATAAATATAATATCAGATGTAAAAAATAACAATAATTCAACCTCTATTTCGTGTTTTTTCAACTATCACGCGGGGTTCTAGTCCCCATTAACTGCGATATACGAGGGATTGCTGTATTGCTGCTTTGACCATCAAATTTCCCTCATGGAATGAATAAGGTATCTATCTTTCTAATCTATCCATCTATAATAACAAATATTGAAGAAAATAATAATTAATGACCATGGTGAGAGAGTTGTTATGGAAGTAAATGGGTTAGTTTAGGGTTTCAAATTAGGGTTTCAAGGTAGAGTTGGAGTTTCGAAAACACGTTTCAAGTCTGGGTCAGTGATACTAACAAGGGTTTTGGGTTCAAATAAGTGTTTCAAGCCACGGTTAGGATAACGAGGGTATCTATTCTGTCCAATGTTGTCCTGGCCAAGACACTCCTGTAAAGGAGCTTTTTCGTCTCAATGACGTTTTTCTTGTTAAATAATTTCAAATAAATAATGAAAAAAAATACACTTTTTTCTCTTCCATTGTTCCCCTTCCAGCACATCAGATACCCCATTGACCTTCCGGTTGTGGGCCGAGCCAAAGACTACCCGCTTTTCTTCGGGACGGCCATCTTTGCCTTTGAAGGGATCGGAGTGGTACGTGTAGGAACAACAAAGAAGGAGATCGCACGCACGCACACACGGCAAACACTTTGGCACACAGTTGTCGCTATGGTCTATAGGTCCTCCCGCTGGAGAACAAGATGCACAGGCCACAAAGTTTCCCCCTGGTCCTCTACCTGGGAATGGGCATCGTCAGCTTCCTCTACATTAGCCTTGGCACCATTGGGTATATGTGTTTTGGCCCTGACATCGGCGGCAGCATCACCCTCAACCTGCCCAATTGCTGGTAAGATGACGTCAGTGTGACAAGTGTCTGCATTTACAGTCGTTCAGGTCATTTGCTTGTGACCAAAAGAGGACATAAAAGTGTGTTGTCCATTTTCTGATACCTCCAAAGCCTTTAACAGGGGGTTAGGGTAACGTTAGGGTTAAGGTAACCATAATCTTTTTCAGAGTCTGAACACGCCGCCGCTTGGGCCAGTGATGTGAGTGACAGTGACACTATGTCAAATGGTCAGTGGGCGGAGCCAGCTCACAAAAATATCCAATTTTTCATTACGTTTTTACCAAAGTAATCTTTCGAATCTTATTATTTGTGCTTGTACTCCTTCTTAAAAACGTTTTCAGGCTATGAAAATACCTATAATTACAAAAAAATACTTGTAAAGGTATTTCACTTTTTTGGGCACCATCCTTTTTTTAATGTAGAGGAGAGTGAAATAAAATGAGTAAAATTAGGGAAACGCATTGTGCTAAATAAAATTAAACACTTGTGTTGTTTATTTTGTTTTTATTTAACCTTATTCCAAATCGTGTTGTTTTGCTTCTCTAATATGCATAATTTAATCTACTGTATTTTCCCGACTATAAGGTGCACCTTTATACAAGCCGCACCCACTCTATATAAAAAAAAAGTAGCCAAAAAAAAAAAAAAAACCACATAATAGCTGCACCTTTATATAAGCCACACCTATCTATGTTGAAAAATAGGGCCCATGCACGCCGCGTCATCGCTAACATTGCTACCTGGGTAGTATATTGGGAGCGCATTCTAGGCAGCTTGACTACTATTGTTACACACAAGAAAAACTTTGCTGTTTTTCTCGCTTGATTTAGACGGTCGAAATATATTCATTTGGTGAACCCTTGCTGTGTTAGGGGGTGCAGCAAAGCCACCCACGATCGCAAAGGAAGAACATTTAACAACGGACTGAGTTTGTATAGGTTTCCTGCTTGGCGGAAGACCAAGGGAACGAACCCGCGTTTCGGACATGTCAAAACGAAGTCGGGTGGCTTGGTCAAAACGAAGTCGGGTGGCTTGGTTATTGGCTGTAAGATGAAAACATTTCACCATAAACAACCTTCCGCCCTGGGCGACAGTATGTACTGTACGTTTTCATAGCGGTAAGTAGAGGTGGGCGATATATATCGTCATCGATATCATCCCTAATCTTGCTTTCACGATGTGTAATTTTACATTATCGAGTATTAATACTGCCTCGAAAAGCGAGTGAGCCGACGGCCGCAAATAAATGGTCGATCCAAGTTTATTTTCATTTGTTCCGTCCAGTTTTCTTTCTTCCTGTTTTGTTCTGCGTTTTCCTTTACTTTCTTTTGTGGTGGTATCACATAAGAAAGCCAAAGAAAAAGGTCACTGATACTTTGTTATACTGTATTCTACCTGTGCTCACATTTTTCCTTCTCCCTCGTCTTCCTCGCAGGACCTACCAAGCTGTTAAGATGCTCTACTGCTTCGGCATCTTCATCACGTTCGCCTTGCAGTTCTATGTTCCCGCTGAGATCCTTATCCCGTCTGCCGTAGCCCGCGTGTCAGCGCAGTGGGAGATGGCCGTTGACCTGCTGCTCCGCACCGTCCTTGTCATATTCACATGTGAGTACTTAAGTTATGTCGCTATTAGTCAGCAGTCACAAAGAAACGTGCTGTAAATGTGTCACAAGTCATCGCGTTAAGTTCCGTTTCTATGGTCATCATCAAAACGGAACACACTAAAGCCAAAGAATCAGCAAAACCCACTATTGTCTATTTTCCACCAACAAGCCCAGGAACTTTTGAGTTCCTCGTGACAGAATGTTCTGGTAGTAAAAGGGGCCTGTGGCCCATGTGGTTCCACCGCACCTCAAAATTTGGGATAGTTCAGCATTTCCCCTACATAGGCTTTCATTGGATGGCCTGCCGAAGTATATTGACAGCCGCCTGAGAAGATGAAACTAGAATTAAAAGGGGAAAAAACCATGCGCACTCATACTGGTACACTCAACCAAACCACCTCGTTAGAGCCCATCAGCTCACCTGCACTGTGGTTGCAGCATCACTCAGTCTTCAAAACTGGTGTTTCAGAGGTAAGTTAAGTAAACTTTCCACGCCCAAGTCGGAAAGCATTCAATGTCCGAAATGACGCATTGTTGTGTTTAACAGTAACAGTATCTTAAATGCAACATAGCCATGACATCACACACGTGTCCTATTTCTCTTAATATGACAAATGTGTGTAACACTAACATGAACCTTAGCAGCTATAACAACTGTGGTGCAATATGCAGCCAAAATTGTACAGTGTGAGTAGAACTTACTAAAAGAGGGAGCGAGAGCTTTGAGTGCTTGAGTAGAAGTGTAAGTTTCAACTAGATGGGAATATTTTAAGATTTTGACATGTAAACTAACTTTAAGAAGTTATGGGTACATCTGTAATTGGTAGCTGTACAAACAATCTTTGCACTTGTCCAGTTACACACTTTAGCATTAATGCAAATGTCACCAAGTTTGCTGTTCGTGTGCTATAGGCCTACCACTGCTGCGCTTTTTTCCAGTTTTCCATTAAGTGTTCATATAGTTGAGGGAAAAGGGGTGAAAATAGATAATACATACTTGTAATTGTGTTTGAACTAGCCTTAGAATTAGCCCTTTACAGTGTTATCCTATAATTGAAATATCACAACAATATTTATCATGAATTGCTCCTTAGTCACACATTTTGTGCAAGTCAAGCCGTTGACACCGTGCCTCATGTTTTAGCATTAGTATAAATGAACATACCACTGAATCCTTTCAATACAGAAAGGCCTTAGAGATGTTTTTTTCCAAAGCAAAGAAAGATCCATTGCTGGGACAGAAATTGTCAACTTTGTTCATAACTAACTGAAAATGAAATAGTTGCATAAGTGCAATAAATAACCATAATTCCTAAACCTTTGCTCTTGACTAGATTATTTCAATGCACTTATCAAACAGCAGTGCGCCACCCTTCACTGCCCCGCCCCCCACCACAAGTAAATTGTAAACCTAGGAGAAACACTTTAGATTGTCCAAATGAGACTGTTGTCCAAAGGTTTGTACCTGGAACTCAAATATTCTGCTGCAAACCCCACCGTAAATGTTGTTGGGCCCCTCCAAAGTACCATCCCATTTTTTTTTATGACAAGTGATTAACTGATAAATGACTCAGAATTATGTTTAGACAGTAGTAGTGTCCAAAAACATTCTTGGTCCCACCTTGCACTATGCAAGACCAAAAGAGTCAAGATTAAATAAATAAAAACATTTTGAAATAAATACCACTTTCAACAATACACATATGGCCATCAAATTGTACAATAAAGTAATAAGATGAAATGTATTTTATTATTCTTTATGTCATTATTATAATTGAATATTTCATAATTATTTTAACAATGTCCTACTCTTTAAAACCACTTTTTATTTATTTTCTAAGATTTTATAAATGAAAAAAAACATTTTACAAAGTCGATTTATACTTCATAATGTCCATTTCCACAATAGCCTTTTTATTTCATAATGCCGTTTTTAGCACAATGACTTAGTCTGTCGATCAAATCATGAGGTGGAACCAGTTAATTGGCTGATCCTGTACACATCGGTTCATTTGTGGATACTCATTTTATCTCTAATGCTGAGACGCCCGAGGGCCACGAGACAGAATGGCTGCAGGACAGAAGTCATTTTCAGAGTTACTCAGGGAAGTTACAAATTGTTTGGATAGTAACATAAGGTAAGGCCTTGCCCTCAGCCTGAGAGAGGACTGCAGCAGCTGGGTGTTTTTGATGAGGTTGTGTCTGGAAGTTCACGTAAGAGTTCAGCATTGACGCTACCAAATGCTAACGCTGGTGACCACACTCAGAGATCCAACCCAGACCAAGTTATTCTACCGAAAAACAATATTATGAAATAAAAAGGCCATTGTGGATGAGAACATTATGAAATAGAAATTTACTTTGTGAAAAGAAAACAAATCATCATTTAATTATGGCATTATTTTAAAAGGTTATGAAATATTTAACTCATTTGATGCCAAAACGCTTAAATACGTTTCTAGAATCGTTGTTCGTGGGTGCCATAACGTATTTTCAGTTGTTGTTTTTTTTTTTTTACTATAATATAGGTCTTTGCGCGGGTCACCAGTATCAAGGCTTTTCAATGCATTCAGTATGAAAAATCCCCACTAGATGGCAGGAGTGGCCAGATTTTCACAACGGCCTTCTCGACTCATGGGACAGCCCGCTTTCTATATGCAGCGCTTGAAAATGTGTGTGTGTGTGTGTGTGTGTGTGTGTGTGGGTGTGTGTGGGTGTGTGCGTGCTCTATGGCGAAGCCACGTGATGAGATGGCATGCAGAAGCACTGTTGCTCCACAACAGAGCTTTTTCAATCAAAGAAACGTGACATAGTCCCATCGTCATCAATGTTAGAAAGGAAAGGGATGATGTAAGGTGCACGCAATCGTGGTGACCGACGTACATGTGGAAAATTGAATTCCCCAGAAACGTGATTGAGTGTCAATGTACAGTCAGACAGAAGAGAAGTGACCACCCCTTTTAGAGGCGTCAACGTGAACAAGCACAGTGCGGTGTTTATCTTGCTATAAACACTTATGTGACCAAGTGCAATTTTTTGTGTACTTTATGATGTAGTAAAGCATTGATTAGATATTTGAGGTATCAGAAATGCAAAGAAAACAGCATCGAGGTGAAAGTTCTGTTTGAAATGCGTCCTTTCACAAAAAGCTCTTTTTCTCAGAATCTTTCTTGGAAATTTAAACTTAGCAATGTTCAACTGCTGTTTCCTAAAGAATAGTATTGGGCAGAAACATACTTTTTTTCTGATGAAAGAAGAGGATCAAAGCTTTCTTTTGGTAGATGTTCATATAGATACAGAACCAAATTTTCTGTGGACCTTAGAAAATGTGTCAAAATAGTCAAAAACGGCTGGCTTCCCATTTGAGAACATCGTCTGGTACTGAATGAGTTAATTATAATAATTAGATATTAAATAATAGTGAAACACATATCATCATAATATTAACTTCTTTTATTTTACAAATACAATATGTCTTTAATTATCAAAATGGCATTTATTCCAAAATGTTTTTATTCATTTAATTGCGACTCCTTTGGGCTTCCATACTGCACATACTACTAAAAATAATGAATGTACAAGCAGTGTTGTTGTGTGCGGCACTATAGTGTCCTGCTTTCTTGAAAAACACACCTCCTTGAGTTCCAAGCAGTAGTAATCGCTTGCCTCTAAATAGTCCTCTTGTTACCATTGATTTTTCATTATGCCAGGAACTCAGTGGTTGTGCCTGTCAACACCCACCATACACATCCCTCCTCACTCAGGTAGTTACACTGCCTGATTTAGTGTACAGGTGCTAGCTAGAGTATGACTTCCACACATTCAAATGACATTTGCTATAGTGCCGCTGCTTTGCTACTAGATTAATTACGAACCAATGAACCTCACATCCTCGCTGGTTATCTTGACCATCATTTCCGACGGCCCTGGCAAACGCGTACATTCTTCTTTTCTTTTATACATTCATAGTGTCAGTGCTCTTTAAAAAGGATGTCTGTTTTTTACGCCTGTGCTAATTTGCGTGTCTGATCGGCGCTCAAAGAAAATACTCCCCTTTCAATGCAGTATGACTCAGAATGGAATCATAATTAAAGCTGCGAGCGATGAATGGAAACTCACACCCTCATGCCCGATGTGGGCAGACGAAATAAGAGTGTTTTGAGTGGCGTTATTGCATTTACACACTTCTGATAATAAATGGCAGCTATGAATCACCCATGAGACATTTTGGTCAAACTCTGAGCTCTGTGTAATTAGTAGGGATGGGACGAGATCTCGTGCTACGAGATCTCGCGGGATAAAAACACCACGAGATGTCTCGTCCCTGCACAGCACGAGATCTATGTTCTTCTGACGGTGTTTTGGAGTCAGGGTGAATATAGCAGATGTCCTAAAAGGAGCTGTCACCGAATGGGAACTTCCGAGGCCAAATCACGGAGTCGCTGTTGTGACCGACAATGCTCGCAACATGGATGTGGCGATACGTGAGGCTGGCTTTGAGCCACACATTAAGTGCTTATCGTGCAGGCAATGAACGCAACGCTAGTGCGGCTGGTCCAAAGTTGGCCGCGTATCATGTTTGTTTAGACGTGTCAAGCATATTTTTTTTTTCCACCGATGCTCAACAGCAGCAGCACTTTTGACGTTAAATGAAGACAGCTCGAGCTGCCCGCGCACAAACTAATTATGGACGTAATCACGCGCTAAAACAACTTTTTGGACTCGCGATCTAGAGCAGCGGGGTGCCGTATCTGCAGCTCTGAGGAGCCCAGACCTACGACGAATTGCAGAAATCTTGACACAGACGCAGTGACATTCCTCTTGTTGAAGATCGACTGAGAAACAAGTTGAACTCTACAATACAATATAATTTTATATATATAGCGCATTTCATAACAGCTAGAGCTGTAACAAAGTACTTTACAAACAATGCAATAAATTAAAAAATTACAATTAAAATTACATTAGGTATTTTTTCATATTAGAAATTTAGCAAAAATCTCATCTCGTCTCGTTCTTGCGGACTCAAATCTCGTGAGACATCCCGGCTCGTGGGATTTTTGTCTCGTCCCATCCCTAGTAATTAGTTTAATATTTTATGGCGAATCACCAAAGTTCGCTGCTAAGCTCCATGCACGCAATGTGGAAAAGTAAAATATTTTCTCAATTCTTTCTTTTCTCAAAATCTGTCTAGAATACGGTTTAAAAGTAGGGACATTAACAGACAAAGTCTTTAGGTGAGTTTGTCTTTAAAGCACGCTTGACACATCAAACCAAAATGGCAGACTGCCTCAGTCTGTTCGGGCATTGGTTCTTGAGCAGTTTACCAAATATTTAATAAATTTAAAAATTCACTAGTCTCTGGGATAGAATTTTTAAGACGTTGGATCACGTTCTGACCTTATTGACTTGCATTATTAAAGAGTGCCATTATTATGGCAAATGAGTCACCCTCACCACCACCACACTCCTCCCATATGCAATGATGATAACAAATGTCTGTATTTAAAACATTTGCGTCACAATCTTTCTGGTACTCATAGATCAGATTTGGTGGTAAGTGGCAATATCACTTCTACAAATTCCTCTTTGAAGAACCACTGAGACATTGCTGCAATGGCCCTAAAATGGCCACTTTGAACCAAAATTCCAGACTTCCTGTGTCCTTTTGAGCATGGCACTAAAGACTTGTTTTTTGTTGCTCTACACATAATAGACATGGCTCCCAAATTTCATGTTGCTCGGTCAAACTGGCTTTGGGACCTCATTTTGAAAAATTCCAGGATATATTACTAAGACTGGTCTAATTTCAATACCACGCTCTACCCAAATGCAGAGACACACATACACAAATACTCAAATATTTCACACTTTGTCATCATTCATCTGTCTGGAATGAGATTCAGATTTTGCTGCAATCAGACAAAATCTCTCAAACAATTTTGTCTCTTGAAGGACCTCTGAAAATGAACAAAATAACCCTAAAATAGCCTGCCAAATGGCAGACTTCCTGTGTCTTTTCAGTAATGGCTTCTTAAGACTTTTTTTTGTGTGCCTTTGTGACATGCCTACCAAATTTCTTGTTGTTATACATAGTTGCTGGCTGAAGTTTCAAAACATCTATCCGTCCATATTCAACACCTCTTATCAACACTGGGGTGTGGGGGGGGGTGGTTGGGTGTTGCTGGAGCCTATCCCAGCTGACTATGGGTGAAAGGCAGACTACAGGGCACATATGGAGACGAACAAACACTCACACCTACATCCACACCGTCACTAGGTGGGAACCAATCCCACGCTGTCCGCACATAAATGAAAATATGAAAATTTCCCCACTGTGGGATCAATAAAGGCATTCTTATCTTATAAGTCAGACGAGGGTACCACTTAACCATCAGCGACCCAAGTTTCAAGACATTCTGTAGGAATTTCAGGAAGCTAAATGGTGATTTAATTGGCCTAAGTATAAAAACGACAAACAAAGCAATTTCACACTGTGTGCTTGGGCCCTAATAAGCATAGTTTGTTGTTGATGCTGCTCCTGAAGTAGAAGTCATTGAGCCTTTTTGAAAACACTGAAATCAATGAGCATTGACTCAGTAATCTGGTGAGTGGAAAGTGTAGCGTTTCACACATTTAGCAGTGCAGCGTTGTTGTTTTTTTCTTTTCGCAGCGTTGATCCAGCAATTCAGTTGCAAACCTTTAGCTGCATGCAGCTTTAAATGTCCTTCACTAGCCTGGCAAGCCACATCCACTAAGAAAGTTGGTCGGGTCTGGAGACTAAGCCCTTCACCATGGCTGTGCCTCCATTCAAAACAAAGCATCCAATCAACGTTGTTTACTTGCTGTGACGTGTCCTTCATGAGCAAAGTCACTCTCAGTTTTAAATAGCCAGAAGCACATGGAAGCAAACCCAGCAGATGACGGTAGCATTTATTTCAAAAGAAGGCATGTTTTTTTTTTTTTTTTTTGCGACATCACGTCTGCTCTTCGCTGATTGGTTCCTTCGAACTGTCTGTTTGCTCAAGTTTTCCGCGCCTTAGAAATTTGCTTGATGCAACTAGCCACCAGACTGAATCTCTGGTACAGCCCTCGCAGCCCTGGCCACGTTGGGATAGTGGCATGTTGTGGTACTTGCACATTGAGGGTCCAATGAAAAGGATCTGAAATGTCATTAACTGTCAGGATCTAGATGACCTGAAACATTAAATTAAAAAAACACTACACAAGGAAAGAAGACAAGAGAGTTTAACTTATTCTCACGAGGAGAACGAGACAGACATGCACAGTAACAAATCTCCGACCGCTCTGCGCACACTCTGTCTGTTGCCTCTTTTATTTACAAGAGGGTGGTTTTTCTTGTCTCCATTGACATTTGCTCCAACAGTTGGGAATTGTAAATCACAGATTGGAATGCTTTGAAAATAACAAACAAAAAAATGGTAAAACAGACTACTGCAGTAAAGTAATTTAAACCGCTGCAATAAAACAATTTAGAGACAGGATAGTCTTCTTGAGCTAAAGGCACCATTTCTTATGAGCAGATGTTTCTCAAGACCTGTTCTGCTTCTCACACAGACAACCTTAACAAACACGTTTATCCTGATGAGTAAATGCTTTCCAACACTAGAAAAGAGTATATATGGGATAACATATGTACACTTATTCTAACATTAACCCATTAAGGCCTAAAGCGCCCGGCGAAACATCCCTCTAAAATCTAAGGGCCACCTAGAATCATCCCCCAAAACCTGAAGTTTCCCTGAAATTCAACACCTACAAAATAATTGATATCTCAGCCCCTGTAGCAGATGGAAAAATAATTCCAAAAGAATTTGAGAGCTTAGACGTGTGGCTTTCATACAGTGTTGCTGTATTGGTGAGTTTATTATTATAAACCTTCATTTTATATTTTTTTTAAATCAACAAACTTCACACAAGGAAAGCCAATACAACAAACCAAAATAATGTGTGGATAATCAGAGCTCAGCAGTCCGTCCCGGGGTCGGAACAGTCTGTCCTCTGTCACGGACGGACGCCCATTTTTGGTACGCAGGACGGCGAGCGACAAGTTTTAAAAAAGGGACGAACTGAGCATGCGCGGAGGTGGATTTTAGTCCTTCCCACTAATCGTCCCTCTTGCATGTGACGTGGTCGCGAGGTGGCCAAAGTTAATCTCAACCTAGTCGGCGAAATGCATCCGAACACTTCAAATGTGTTACCCTAGTTACCCAACTGCGCAAGGACATTTTTCAACTGGAGGTACAGCGCGAGTTCTACGAGTACGACAAGTGATGAGACCCAGTAGCGCGAGCAGCGTCTGAGCCAGCACACCGGCGAGTGACGCCAGCATGTCGCTTGACTGTCCACTGCTGGAGGAGTACATACGTAGATTTAGTTGTGCTAAAGCTAATTCATACAAATATTGCCATCTTGGTAAGGTTCTACAGCTGTAAAAACCTAAAGAAAATAAAAACATAACAGGTATAACAAGCTCCTTGCTCACGGTTCTTCAAGCGTGGTCGCTTTTTTTTCTTGTCCCGGTACTGGTAGATGGCCGTGTCATATAGCTCGGGATGCCCACAAACCATAACAATAATGTTTTCCTTCATTTTGAGCTCTCCACACAAGACCCGCCAAGTGTATAGGACGCTGTGTGTGACGTAGTCCTCCCCGATGCTGACTGGCTACCGCAAGGCGAAGGGCGAAAAACGTTCATTTGTTTTAGCCGTGCCAAATGGGCAGATTTTCGGTGCTTCGCTCCGCGTCCCACCTCTCCCAATGTATCATCAGCACTGCCGCGCAAGGAACCGCACACGCCCACGCTAACTGCACTCTAATAACACTTGGGTTTAAAATTAACACAATTTTGGCTAAAAAATGGTCAATTTGACCCCACTTCTCGGGTTGTTTATGCAGAAATATATGCATATATATTAGGGGTCTAACGGCTCACAAAAGTCACAGTTCGGTACGTACCTCGGTATGGGGGTCACGGTTCGGTACAGCAATAAGTCTCAAATCAAAAGACTAGGTGGTTTTGTTTTAAATTTAGTTTTAACAGAGGGCTTGGTATTAAGCGGGTTGCTGAGCGGGTTTCTTCTTTCTACCCCAGATTAACTGTATCCGGGTGATGCCGTCTTACATGTGCTAGCATGTTTGAAGTGTTACCTGCAACATACCGCACCGAGGTTGAACAACGCCGGCACACAGTTCTTGTTCGCTCCACCGCTCGCACTCCATCGCCGTCGTACTCAAATCGGAAGCCAAAATGTTCCCAAGCGGCTGATTTGTATAGTGCAGACAGCTCCTCTAGCTCCATGCTTTCTCCCACACTCGCCATTTTTCTTCTACATTTGTTTTGATCTATTTCTTTTTCAAACAGAAAATGTGGCGGTCGCTTGGTGTCACGCGTTGACTTTTTTTCCCCCCCATCAGACGTATTTGTTGTATGACTGCGCACACCGAACCGTGAACCGGGTACGGGACGAAGACAAAAAACGTATGTGTGTGTGTGTGTGTTTGTGTGTGTGTGTGTGTATATATATATATATATATATATATATATATATATATATATATATATATATATATATATATATATATATATATATATATATATATATAGCGTTTATATGTATATAGCGGGCACGGAAAATATTCCGACCCCTTGACATGTTTCGCTTTCTGTGTCATTGCAGCCATTTGCCAAAATCCAAAAAGTTCATTTTATTTCTCAATGTACACTCAGCAACCCATCATTACAGAAAAAAACAAAAATGTAGACATTTTTGCAAATTTATGAAATAAGAAAAGCTGAAATATCATATGGTCATAAGAATACGCTACTTTTTCTTTAGCAGATAGAACACGGACGACAAATTACAAACAGTTATTTTCAAATTCTCGCCCCATCATCATGGAACCCACACGAAGAAGTTAGTATGATGCATTTAAGTTGAAGGCTATTGATCTTGCAAGCCAGGAACGAAACGACTTCATGGGTTTCAGCAAAGATGATTAAAGTGAATGGTGATTTCAAACACAAAAGAAATGAAGATAAATAAATACTGGTTATTTTCTCTTGGTTCTGTTCAGTTTTAATCAGCATGCTGCTGCCATGTTAAAAGGCCCTGTTAGGAAAGAATCTGTTCAGGTACGTACATTTACAGTTCACAATCATTCTGTGAATGCAATGAATATCTAATTTTTCAAAATAGATAGGTGGGCTTATAACCCAGTGCTGCTTATATATAGATTTTTCATTTTCACAGAATTTTGATCTCATCCATGCAACAACAACAAAAAGCAAGAGTGCTCATTCTGACTGGCATGAATTTTGGGCTAGCACAAGAAGCCTTCATCAGATGCAGGAAAAAAATAAAAGATTCATGACTCAAGTGGTGGACAAAATGATTGAAGGCAAACAAAAACAGGAAATGATAGCTAAAATTAAGCAGAGTAGAAATAACATTTTTTCATGAATACTTTTGTTGTTTTGAATGAAAAGGATATTTTTGGAGAATACTATGTTTAGGGGTGTCAACTTAGTGCATTAATTGCGATCAATTAATTACAGTCACAGTTACAGCGTTATTTTTTTTTAATCACATTAATTTTTAATCTCTTTACTGTTTCTGTATGATGAGGAAATCCATTTTGATGTGTGAGCCTGATAGGCTCCTATTGTAGGTGGGAGGGAAACTTCAGGAGCAGAGAGAAGACGTGAAAATGGAGGAGCATGTGAGAGTTGTAGGTCCGATGTATACTACATTTAAAAAACGCCCTGACTGCACTATTGATAAAGGAAAAGTGGTATGCCTTCTTTGTAAGAAGGACTTTGCTTACCAAAGAAGCAATTCAAGCCTACCACATAAATGCAAAGTAACCAGCAGCAACTAAAGCCACAGCTAATGATAGCAAGGAAAATGCTAATGTAGCGAGCCATTGCAAAGCTCTTCGCCAAACCAATCTCGATAACGGTACACGTCTGCGAATGTGAATAGCGATGAGCTTCAGGCCGATCAACATAGTTGAAGACAAGGTATTAATTGAGGATTTGCAAACCGCGTTCAATGACCCATACAAACCACTGCAGGACTGCAATGATGACTAAAATCAGCAAGATGTATGACGGTAAAAAGAAAAGCAAGCTTGATGTTTTGGTGGGGAATTCGGACAAATTTACTATAACCGCAGATCACTGGACCTTAACTCACAACCATGGTTATTCGGGGGTGACTGGCCACCTGATGGTGAGTGGAACTTCTACTCATTTTGCACTAGTCGTAGTCAAAACAGATACCAGGGACATGGTTGATAAATGTGCCAAACAGTTCCTCAAGGTGGCAAATGACTGCATATACACTATAAATACAGATACAGACATATATAAGTGAGATTAAAAATAGATTAATTAGATCAATTAATTACACATCATAATTAATCTCTTGAGTTTTTGAAAGATTTTGACAGCCCGAATTATGTTATCAGTGTATGTGGCCTGACCAACCATTAATAAATGAACCATTGAGTCGTAGCCTTTTAAGATTTGTATTTGAGTACACCTGCTTTAAGGTACATTTATAGTTTTTCCATTGTGAAGACATGATAATGAATGATTGAAATTATTATAAGTAATAAATATATATCGCTGCCATCGGGCTAACGCCTTGTACCTCCGAAATAGTAACTTTTCAGGAGACCCCAAAAATGGTAAGTTTGTTCAGCAATTAGCATTACATCGTGAAAGAAAGCAAGCCATTTTCAACACTTTTGATTGGGTAATAATGTATAAAAGTAACACCCAAGCATGTGGACTGACCAATAGTGTAGATTTTTGAAAAAATAGGGAATTCACCAAAATGTGACTTACATTTACGCTTTGGCCCGACACCAGCGATATATATTTTCTTTAAATACCTCTTTTATTAAATTTGACCTTTTAAACATCCTGTATGTTTATAATTATGAATATAAACTACATTTATAAAAATACTAAATGTATTGGCATGCTACATTCATGTACGCCCTTGGGTTACTTGAAATGTGCTGTATAAATTAAAGCCACTGCAACTTCGACTTGAATACTTCAGTGGTGAGACTTTGAACAGCTAACCATTTTCGGTGCACATGCACTCACACAATTTGTGTTTCTGCTGGAAATGACTACAACAGATAACTAACTAAATGACTATATTCCAAGTATTACTGCGAGTATTTCGTGTTTACCTTAGTCAGTAGCGCCACAGCAGAATCCATTGCTCCGGTGTCCAAGAACGACCCATGGCGTCTAGTTGGTCGTACAATTTGCGCACTTGATGGTCATTTCCACTACGGCTGTCGCGATCCATGAGGTTTTTATAAGTCTTGTTTAATCTTTGCATCTTCCACGGACTTATTTTTCTGCGCGAACGGTTTAAACTCGCCTTGCTTGGCAGTAATAAGATGGTACATACTGGTCGGTCCTTGTCATAGATTTAAAGTTGGGTTGGATGTCTTTTTCCCTCAAAAATGCTCAGAAGAGCCTCCACATATTCGTGCATCTACATATTCATTCACTTTTCCTTCATTTTTAAAATATTGGACGAGCGAGCACAGCAACTGCGCACGAGTTAGCAGTTACCAGTAGCTAAAGGCTAATGGCATTGTGAACAACACACCCCCAAGTTCGACCAACCAATCAGCATTCGTCAGCGCAGCCCGCCGCCGGCAAGAGTTCCTAGTGGGCCAATTTTGGTCCTGGTCGAGATCAGGGCCACCAAACGGCCCTGGGTCAAGTAGTTACCCTGGTAAATATTTTTGGTGGACACAAAAGGCGGAACCACTTTACCAGGGTAAAGTGAAAGGTTCCTCAAAAGGTTCCTGCGGTGGAAAAGGGGTTCTTGACTGACCTATCTATTTGGTCTCCTCTTTCATGCACTTACCGAGACAAAGTAGCTGTGTTTGCTAACCCAAGATTTGCACGAATACTTGAATTACTTGGCTGATAAACAGTCTTTGCCTAATTTGCTTCCCTTCCTCTTGAGCAATTTCAATAAAAAGCGAACCTTTTAATTATTTGAAAGGGAGGATTTCGTTCAGAGCTCTAAGCGAGTCTACAAAAGTGTTTGCTTACTGAATGTGTAGCCCACCTTCTCTTGATAAACAGCCATTATAGGAATCATTGCAAGTGAATCAAGGTCAAACCCGTGCCTTGAATGGAGATTCCCCGTGCCCTCGTGCTGGCTGTGCTCGCCTCGGGACTTTCCTTCATTAAGAAGCCGTGATTGGACCCCATAGCGACTCTTTCCGACAGCGTTACTTACATGCATGTTGATAAGACAATGAAAGGGAATAAATGCATACATGCACCACTTCACGTCCGCGGGTCATTCCGCAGACAGCCAATGATTTAATTAGCACTGTCGTGTGTTGAATGCGGGATTCATAAGACTGACTTTGGGTTGCGGTAAAGGCGGCCAGGGATCAGGAAGAGGAGGACACATTGAGATGGTATTGCAAAAGAGTGTACAGCGTGAGACTGAAGCGGGGAATCATTTTCTGAACACAAGGCATAGCAAACCCCTCAGAGGACTTCATTCTTTGAGGTGATCAGGTAGCGCGTCCTGGTTCCCGGCTATTCTCCAGGGAGACGCTTTGGTCTTTTTGCTGCTGCTGTTGTCAAACAGGTGCATTACTTGCCTGCTTTTCTAATGTGGAATGAAAGCGTATCACACCATGATCGCCATGGCGCCATGATCGGAAAAATTAGTATTCAGTTAAATTGTGGTTTGAGTTGGTTTTTACCTTTTTTTTTTCATCTAAACTCATCAAGATCTCAGCCGAGAGCCGACTAATTCCTATTTAAGTGGGGTACGTGGAAAGAGTGGGGTACATTATCAGCAATGTAGGAGCATAACACACCCACCGTTGCTGTGACTTTCAACTTATCTCGTACAGTAATTACTCTTTATCAGCCATTTTTTTTTCAATACATGCATTTTTTCATGTTTTATGTTTTTATACAATACATTGATATTTTTCTTCATTAAAGCAACACTATGACTGGTATGGTTTTCGTTGATTATGGCGGCGCCATATGGACAAGAGTGTATTGCCTAAAGTCAACTACATTTCCCATGAGCGCGAGCGCCACTAGCACCGCGCTGTGTGTCGTGAAATCCTGGGCAAAATTGTTATTTTCAACCCAACTGTTTTTAGAGTGTAACATGCCCTGGTAGTTGGGGTCTTTCTTTTGGTCAGCAACAGAGTAGTTAACTCGACGTGAATACGAACAGCAGTGTCTATAAACTGAGATTATGCCATTCCTGGTGGGAAAAGGCGTGCGTCTATATTGCAGGAGGCGTTCATTTGTTTTAAATGGCCGATGCAGTCAGCGATTTGAGGAAGTAAGGTTGAGTACATGACTGGGAAATGATTGCCGACTGTGTCTTGAGTAATGAGAACGGAGGGTGAATTTTAAGGGGGCTTCAGTGATACCTATAATTGCAACAATACAGTACATGCGCCTCTTGTGGGTTGTTCTCACTCGCTATAATACACCATTTTATCACCATTTTGAGTTGGGTGTGCTCTGTTGTCGGCTCGTTTCTTCAGAGGGGCTCACATGCACTGTTGAGTCGTTGACAGCAACCAGAAAGGACGGGAGAAGGTTTTACGAGCTTGCAGTGCAAAGGTGGCATGCCGCGGGTGAGCCCGTGCCGCCACTCGATGGGGCTGTCATGTTCCTAGCTTTCCGCTTTTGAGATGTTTGTTCACCTTTTAACGTTACTACGAACTGGTTCACCTCCTGTTGCTGGTTGACTTTTTGAGTTTCATCCCTGCTTCCAATCTTCCCAAGCCATTAAAGATACACTTATGGAGAATGATTTTTCATTTTGGTACGTTCAGTTTTCTGCTACTGAAGGGGGCTTCACCGGTGATCGCGGAACATTGGCATGTTTTCCACCGTATTACTTTACCTTTCCATTTTCACAACCCTTAATCAATATTTGTAAACTGAGGACACTAATTGTTGAAGCTTTGTTGGTGGAATTCATTATTTCGCTTGATGAACACCTTCAGTTGCTCAACTGTCCTGGGTCTCCGTTGTCATATTTTCTACTACGTAACCCATTAAGGACGGGAGCGCACAACCGCTTTTCTACCACTAAAGCCGGGAGCGTTTTTGCATGTTTCTCCCTTTAAAGCCGGGAGAGCGTATATGTCATTTTCTTTTTTTAATCCAATTCTCAGTCCCTCTCCTTTGAAATGCATCAGAATAGACATGTGTCGATGTCGTGAGTCGTCTGAGGATATCCAGAATTTTTTTGAGGAGTAATGGAGGCACAGTTGATCGCAGGAGCTCTGATATAAGTCACGGCAGTGATATAGACAAAATGTCAGGTTTTCAATGCTGACTCCAATGACGACCGTAGGTTCTAGAGAGATGTCTCACGAGGGGCTTCAGGCTTTAATGGGTTAATGTGCCACACCTTTCAAATGGATGACGGGTTTTGACTGCTGGCAGTCAGTCTTTCACTCGAACACACGCTCTCGTAACACGTGCAGAATGTCTCTTGCCATTGTCTTGCTGAAATAAGCAGACATCCATAAAAAAGACGTTGCTTCGATGACAGATTTTGTTGCTCCAAAACCTCTCTGTACCTATTAGCATTATTGGCGCATTCGCAGATGTGCAAGTCAGTCATGCCATGGGCCGAAACAAATTGAAATGTTGACTCATCAGGCCACAGCACACTTTTCCATTGTGTGTCAGTCCATCCAGCCGACAGCTTTTCTGGGTGCTGGAATTTTCCTGTCTTGGTTTGTCATGTTCTGTTTTCACCTAGTGTCTGAAACTGATTAATTGCCAGCCAAATTCATATTCACATTCCCTCTCTTGTCCATTTCAACCTGTGAAAATATAAAGGCGAGTTACACAATATCTAATGTAAGCTTCTATGAGGAAAAGCCCAAAATTGTGTTGTTTTTTTTTTACAGGTTGAAATGAACAATAGTTTGAATGTGCCCATGAATTTTGGTGGCGATTGGTCGAATATTTCAGACATTTAGCAATGCTACATTTTTGTCATATCTCTATAGGCAGACAGGCAGGCAGCCATGACTGTTGTCTCCTGCTAGCTCCAGTGACTTGTCGAGGCAGAATTAGCTTTCGATGGGTGACCAGACAAGATTAGCTGAACGAGATCAGATTCTTACCGTCCACACATGGGGCTCCATGTCTGGGGCACCTGCCCCACTTAGGCAGTTGAGTAGGAGTAGCTCCACGCCACCACCAATCAGCCAGTCAGCCAAAGAGCGCTCAGCCGTGTGCGTCAATTTCGGATAAACAGCTGTGAGACAAGCCCCAGAGGTCGGCATGTCGAAATTTCAAAGTTGGACTTGGATTCGTGTGTGTGTGTGTATTACGTTGATATCCATGTCCATTTTGAAGACCTCCAAGTTACAGGGCCTCAGTTTGAGCGCCACTGCGCTATTAAGGTAATTATTTTTCCTAATGGTTTTCCTCATCTGTTGCAAGGTTTTCATTTTTCATTTTTCCTGGAATCTTGATGATGCTTTTTCGCATGGAGGCAGACGTCAATTATTTCAAAATCATCATTTCAGGACATATTTGTATGGATTTATTCATGAAACGTGGGCTAAACAAGCAGCAAAACATCTTTTTGTCATACTCCACACCCGCAGTCCTACAATTTGTGGCAATCATGGTGCACAAGTGCGCTGTTTACATGGCAAGGTAAACCGTCCTCCGCAACCTCCAGTGCACGGCTTTTTCTTTTTCCCGCACATATGTTCACCGCTCATTACACTGTAAAAGACTGGCGATAAACAAAAAAAAACAAAACAAAGCTAGCAACGGTGTCTGACAATGTCTGTTATTTTCAATCTGCAGTAAGAGCTGTATTACATTCTTCCACTAAAATCACCATACAGGCTGCTGAAATGTGTTCTTTTACTCTACGTTTAATCGTCCCCACGGACCGACCCCTCATGATCCAACTGGCTGTATTTATGCTGATAAGACATTTCCCATGCCCCAATGTACTTGTGATTCTCTAGTGCTTGTCAAGCAAGCCATCTCATTGGTTTTAATATTCTGGACATGGCTTGGTCGGTTTTAATGTTGCATGTTTGTACAGGATTTTTCTTGCTTTTCCCAGAAATAAATGTGTTCTCAAACGCACAAAGATGAACGTAGTGCCCTTTGTGTTATCACAAAGCTAATGGCATTTATGCTAGTTTCGAAGAGCTGGCTACCCATATTCACTAAATAACTCAAGAAGAGTTATGGGAATTTGAATAGCAGAACTGTATTGCCTGACAATACAACTTGGTAATAAGAATGCAATACATGAAAATAAAACTGAAACCGTTTTTTTAGTTTTTTATTTTGCAGCGAAGCAAGACCAGGACGATAGCAAGGAACTTTTAGCACCATTCCATGCTCGCCACCCCTCACCACATTTGGGGTTAACGGCGCAATGCGCCCAGCTAAGCTCATGTCTGCAAAAGGCTTCAGGTGCCGCATGAAACCGGTCAAAGAGCCGCATGCGGCTCGCGAGCCGTGGGTTGGCCAGGCCTGCAGTAAGGGAACAAAGCAAATTGTTACAGTCATCAAGTGCTGTTTTGTACAGACACTTTATTTATTTAATTTTAATATTGAAATAGTGATTTTTTTGCACTGAGCTCCTTTTTCGTTACATTTTTCAGTGCAGCTTTTGAGAAGTGCTGCTTCATTGCCAACCTCTTGTGAGCTGTTTTCATTGAGAAATCTGTATTATTCACACATTATTTTGTTTGTTTTATTGGCTTTCCTTGTGTGAAGTTTGTTGATTTGAAAAAAAACCAAACATATTTATTAAAGGTTTGTAATAAACTCAGGCCTGTGTGAAAGCCACGGTTCAAAGGTCTCAAATTCGTCCGGAATAATGTTTCTATCTGCTAAAGGGGTTGAGATTATTATTTTGTAGGTGTTGAATTTCCGGGAAAAGTTCAGGTTTTAGAGTGTGATTCTAAAGTCGCCCTTAAGTTTTAGAGGGATGTTTCGCCGGGCATTTTAGGCCTTAATGAGTTAAATAAAATAGTGTAAACGTGTTGAGTCCTTTCTGATTGTATGCTTACTCTTCCTGTTACAAAGTGGGTTAATTTGTGTCCTTGACTGAATCATTGACTACATTTACATGCAGCCAATAAACCTTTTAAAACCCGAATATGCAGTATTCAGGACTATGCACTACTCCTGACTTAATTTTATGCCACAACAGAAGTGTTTGTTGTGTTTGCATTCATGCGTGTGTGTGTTAACTGCATCGTGTGTGTTGTTTTGTTCAATTTGACCATGCATGTCCGTAATAAGGATTAGTGGTTCAGATTATGGATGGATGTGTTGTGTGGCTTGAAAAAAAAAAGAAAAAAGTTTACTGTTCACCCTCACACCTGACAGTGGTTATGTATGCATTATTGCTTTACATAATGTGATGTGTGAACGCCCAGCAATATGAACTATGCCAGCCTGGAACGAGTTACAATAAAGTCATATGATACATGTCGGATGGTATAACTTTTTATAAATCCCCCCAAAAATGGTGGCAGTCAGGGAAGCCACGCCGTGTGTTGCGACAGAAATAGGACGTGGGCGATAATCATGAGCAAAGTGTGGATATATTGAAAGGTGAGGCTCACTCCCTTTCAGTTGAATGGACAGGGCTGCTCATGCATTTTTACAACAAACTTTGCTATTTCATTCACTGGTAATTTTGATACTATTAATACGGTCACATAATTTTCTTTGGCTTTCAGGTGAAATTTATGGAAAATATAAAAAGTTCACGCTCTGTGATATCAAATCATGGAAGGATGACATTTAAGTAGAAGGATGCACTGGTGATTTCCTCATCCCAAACAACATCTCACACAATTGACTGAAACACAAATTAACAATGGTGGGTACACTGCAACTAAAATGTCAACATATCAATAACTCGTCATGTGCCTTTGAGCCTCAATTACACCTTGCCAACGACGTCTCATGCTGTTCACAAGTCGACTTATTGTTTGCTGAGGCATGGCATCCCACTTTTCTTGAAGGGCAGCCCTCACGTCATTGAGGTTCTGGGGTGCAGAGTTTCGAGCCTCTACACGACGACTCAGCTGATCCGACAAGTTTTCAATGGGATTCAGGTCTGGAGAAAGTGCAGACCGTTCCATTTGAGAAACACCAGTTTCTTTCTAACATCCGTTCCCTGATGATGCAACCTCGATGAGCTGGAGCATCGTCGCCCATGAAGATGAAATGAGGCCTTTGTTGTTCATGTAGGGGCACAATCACTGGATTCCTGATGTTATTCAGGTAGTTTGGGCCTTCCCAAAGTGCAGGGCGGTTCTGTACCGACTGCACATACCTGCCTACACTGTAACACCGCAATGTAGTGGTCGGTCATCAGCATGGGATGTGGCCAAAGGACGTCCACGTCTACATCTTTATGTTACTCTTCCTGTCTCTGGGTATCGCAGTTGCAACCTGCTGATGACTTTCTGTGGCCACTTCCGTGTGAGAACGTCCTGTTTGAAGCATCACAATGGCAAGGTACTGTTGATCCATTGTGAGGTGTCGTCTTGGTATCGTGACGTCCTAATGTGAACATCACGATGAGGATGAGTGTTTAAACACCAGTTCTAATTGAACCAGGGCCTTTATCGGTGGATTCAAGGAACAAACACCTGTTGTGAATTGTGCCGTTAAGCTCCTCGTTAGAGAACAGCAACTTGTGTAAAAATTACTGAAACATTTAACAGTTGGACATGCATTCAAAAGCTTAGAGAAAGTCCCATTGTATACTTGTAAAGGTTTTCATTCATTTTAGGCTCATCCTGAAATTTCACCCAAAAGACAAATATCCCTATTTATGAGTAGCGTGTGTCTGTGTGTGTATTTATATACTGTATATAAATAGATATTAGGGGTGTAACAACAACCGGTTTGAACCGGAAAACAGTTTTTTGTTTTAAAAAGTGCGAGTGTGCATCAAATCGAATTGTTCCGCTTTGAAATTGATCGAGATACATATTGAATCAAATTGAATTGAATTGAAGGAATTTACACATTTACAGTACTAACAAATTCATTCAAATGTGTGTAATATAATAACAAACACTTGAACGGAGCCATTCTATATCGAATCGAATCGAATAGTAATCTCACTAAGTCGAATCGAACCGAATCGTTCCAGTTTCAAATCGAACCGTCCTTGAAGCGATCGACACAAGAAATTGAGAAATGCTCAAAATGTGACTCCCCCTATCATTCTGTTTAAAATGTGCATTTTTTAATGTAATTTTTATATTATTTCTACAGCCAGGTTGTGCAATGTTGTTTATGTAAATTAAAGCAAAAAAAAAAAAAAACAAGCGAAAGAAAAAGTCCCAGTTAACCGTGCCCCAAATCCAAACAGTCAATTCAGATTGAATCAGCCATTCTGGTTTGAAGCAATCATTTTGTAGAAATTCCATTGAGTGATTGTTGACAAATTCATAATTGGGAGTTTGCCCAAATGAGCCCCAAACAGACCCAGGGAACCTGCAGAGATTATATACAGGGGATACTAAATTGTGAAGCTCTTTTGGCTTACATCATCTAACATGGGCGCAGCAAGGCAAATTTGATCATTTCAAGGATTCACTGAAACATAAAAGAAAACATATTCCTTGACACAATCACTGATCAAGGTAAAATTGGGTGCACAAGCCAATCATCATATGATGTACAAAAAGTTTCCCTGAATTGACTCAGGAAGTCAGACATTTCAAATTTCAGGATGCACATTTTGATGTACTCCTATGGATTGTGCTAAAATGACCCCCAAATGGAAGCACATTTCTTGCCTACTCTGGCAGGCAAATGGGCAATGCTAAATGGTGAAGTTTTTATGCCTACGCTATCTAAATTTGGCACAGCTCGGTGTCAAAGGTTTGTTGATTTCAAGGAGTGGCCATAGGAAACGAGGTGAGAGTGTCCATTTGTCGCTCCTTGCAGCCTTCATTTCCTGTATAATTGTTTCATCTTCTGTTACGTCTCCAGTGTTTCAGCAGTAACAAATGTGGCAGGTGCAAAATAAACTCCCAACTCGTGCAATTCAATCAAAGGCCTCACGAGTGCTGGGAGCTTCCAATCACATCAATCGCATTCAAAGGGCTTGAATGAAATTAAATCAGCAAATACGGCAGCGCAATTTGATTCGGTTTCTCCTTGAACGGACTGATTGAATTAATCCTCTTGTGCACCTTTGGGGAGAATTTGAAGTGACATTTCCTGTTATCATAATATAGTTCCGTCAAAAGACCGTAAACCGGCGTGGATTGAACACCAGTGCGCCTCCTGTTTCCACTTACCCTAACTGTTTTTATTGCTCTAAAAGCGCATCCATCACTGTGAAATGAATTGTTTAAACCCAAGCATTTGTAGGCAACTGCTTAGTGTAGAAGCTAGTTCAGCTTGCTTGCTCAGTAGCCCATTTGCACTGCCTGTCAAAGATGGCTTTTACCCGTGTTGCTATGTGGAAAGCATTGACACGGAAAATGGAGGGACAAAGATGATTGGGGAATTTCAAGGGTAGTAGCAGAGGAGAAGAGATTGTTGAATATGGGATACCCGGTCAGGCTGTCAGCTGTGCGAAAGTGCACGTTAAGATCAGTCTTCGCCTTGTTGTGCATGAAAGGCACAGAAATATGAATGTCGGGATGAAGGCCATGGAATGAGTATCAGAGATGCAAATCTGAAATGTGTTCACTAGGTACTGTGTGAAAAGCACCGTCTTACATATTGTCGCTGTAGGGGTGAAATGTCGTAGTGTATGTCCAAATATGGTAAATTTGATCTTTTTCAAAAATCGATACTATTGGTCTGTCTGTACGTCATCTTTTTGTAATGCATTATTTCCCAATTAAAGTTTGAAAAAATAGCTTTAGAACAAATCTGTTGTGCTCCACTGTCTGAGAAGTATTGTAAAATTCCACCTCTTCCCTGCCTCTGCGGGAGCCGTGCGGCTTGATTTCGCCTCAAGATTGAAAGTCTGGATGTTTTTCAGACAGTGAATGAAAATCTCTTAGCTACATTTGGAAGTGGGCAGCCACGAAAGTTAAAGTGTGCAGATTAATTTCTACCTATTAATCTGCTTAGTCAGAACATTTTATTTATTGCATCACACTGTTTGGGTCACTCCTTGATGCCTTTGAACCCAGCTTGGACTGGACCATCACAAAAACTTAGAGGTGGCCACTCGCCACAGCACATTGGGTGATTTGATACACGGACACCCGGCTACATGAACTGAATCATCATTTTTGTGCATTTTCTGCACTGACAATTTGAGAGAATGTCCTGTTTCAGAAGAAAAGAGCTGTAAAAACACATGTCTTAATACATTTAATCCATTATTAACCGGTAGTTGCATTTCTAATTCATTGGCATTACAAATCCATTCCATATTGCACAGCTCAGTATTAGGTTGCGATGCAATGAGATTCTTGTTGAACGTAGACACTTTAAAATATGCATTAACTTGTCAGTACTGTAAATGCGGCATTTCCTGCAAAGAGATTAATCACCGACTAGAAAATGGGTTGCGCGACAGTGATGACATGACAGATGTACTGATATGTCTATGATGCACCAATTGTTTTGGTGAAAGAGGCCACAATGACCACCAATACCGTCTTACCCTTAGCTTGTCTTTGTTTCATCACTTTTTTTTTGAGTCGTTGGCATCACGCTACCCCCAGGTTGACTATATTAAGCATTATGTAAACATTGAGTGGAACATCTGCAGGGAATGATCCATTCTCTTGTTGAAGATAAACATGTATGTCATTTATCAGTCTGCTGATGTATTCTGAGCAAAGACGGATCATCTCAGTGGAGTGGACACATTTTATATCTCGTCTCAAAATCATTGGTTCAGCTGTCTTGTTTTCACAAAAATGATTGACAGAAACTGTTTTTTTTTTTTTCACCGCCGCACATCCACCACCGTCATCATTATTGTTGAAGTCTGAAGACCGGTCGACAGGTTCTCCCAAGCTTGTTCTAGAGATATGTTTTAACAATAATCTTCGGCAATGTGCACTTATTTTATAATCAGCTATGTTTTCTTTAGCTAGCTAGCACGATTACATTGCACACCTGTTTTACATTCACATTGTTTTACATACACTGTTAGCATTTAGATTCAACATGACCACAGCACACTTGTAATTTAAACACACCATTATCTAAGATAGCTAGCAAACCCGTAGCGCACCTCCATCTTATATAGACTATTTTTTTTTTTTTTTTTTTTACGTACACCATTAGCATTAGCTTTCGGGCCTGCAAGATGGAGCCTAGAAACGAGGTTGAATGACAGTGACTTTCCATAACATCATTCATCTATTAGCGTTGCATCATTAGCCATTAGCGTTAAGTGTTTTCATCCCTGAGATGCCAGTAGGAGGAGGGGAGAAAACCTGTGATTTTTCTTCTTTTGTTTCTGTACCATGAAAGTCACTTGCGTGGACAAATTGGCCCATTGTCGACTGAGCCTTTTAGCCACCCTCATACACTTTAGCTCTTTGACTTGAAAGCTGGGCTTCGTCTCCTGAGGTATGCCCGGCCCCCAATTCCCAACCCTTTCTCCTCTCCCGCCTGGATTGACGGGCGGCAAAGTCTTAACTGTTTTTTGAAGTGCGTCCTTCCATAGCCGAGTGCCGCCTTTGCTTGCTGTCACATGAAAGTCGACCTTGTCGTTGGCCCTTGGGTTAATTTGGCAGCAGGCTGCTATCGATTGCATTCAAAAGCTTCTTTGTCAGACCCTGGTAATGTGTTGGTGTGTATGTGTGTGTGTGTGTGTGGGGGGTGGGGGTGTGCGTGTGTGTGTGTGTGCGTGCGCCAGTTGCCTGTGTTGTAGAGGGCAAATTACTTTTTCTTTTGCGCACACAATAGGAACAGACAACTTGTCCAGTCATCACTAATAGATGCAGACTTGGTGTGTACAGACGCACGCGCACGCAATAAGAACCCACAACTTGTCTTGTCCAATCAACAGGCAACTCGATGCTTGAACTATTTTTTTTTTGTTGTTGCAGTTTTGCTAATTATGACTTTGATTAGCAATTTAGTAATTTTGAACAAGCAGTTTTTTGCATGTTAATCCGGGGGCGTTTGGGGGCGCAGCAGCCGGACTTTATTTATATCTTATGTAAGTCCGTGCGCAGCAGCAGCAAGGAGCTGCGTGATGCTGATCCTTTCCTCCGTGGTGACAAATAAACTACCCTAAAAAGTTGCACTTTCACCAAGGAGGCGAACGAGGAGTCGCTAAGCATGCTAATTGCAGAGTCGGGAAAGACCCAAAATAAGTGCTTAGGTGTACAGTAGACTTTTCACAGAGGTCTGGCTCGAACCGCGTTTCCTCCGGAGAGCCAGCAGCTATGAACAGATAATGTGTATTACAATTACTATGTATTTAAACAAATAAGTAATAAATAATAAATAATAATAACACAGATACATGCATTTTTGCTCTTAAGGAGATTCTGGATTTGTACAACAGACAAAATTCCACGATTTTTTATGTGTTTTATTGATGCCTCTAAGGCCTTTGATCGTGTGAATCACGAAAAATTGTTTTATAAATTGAAAAATAGAGGGGTTCCCATGTCACTTATTAGAATTCAGATTTTCTGGTACTCACACCAAGACAATGTATGTGAAATGGGGTGAATGTACATCTGCCCTCTTCAATGTATGTAATGGAGTTAGGCAGGGGAGTACTTTATCTCCATTCCTTTTTAATATTTATATGGATGAGTTCTCCAACCAACAACAGTTGCAGAACAGGCTGTATGGTAGGAGATGCTATTGTGAACCACCTGATGTACGCAGATGATCTGGTTGTCCTGTGTCCATACAGTGCTGGTTTCCAGCAGCTACTCAGAATATGCTCCCAATACGGCTCTGATTTTGACATGAAATTTAATGGTAAAAAGATCATCATCATCGTCAGAAGTAAGGAAGACAAGAAATGATCTTTTCCTGTCTTCTCTCTCTCTGGTACTGTCCTTAAAACATGTGAGGAAGTTAAATATCTAGGACATTATTTGAGTGACGACTTGTCTGATGATATATCTGATTCAGAGACAATGCCGTATGGTGTATGCACAGGCTAATATGCTGAAAAGAAAATGTAGTATGTGCTCGCAGCCTGCTAAGATAACTCTTTTTAAAACTTTCTGCACCCCAATGTATACTGCCCACTTGTGGCGGCACTACAAAAGGAGCTCCATGCAGAGACTCAAGGTGGCATATAATGATGGCCTGAGAATGCTTCTCAATGTCCCTAGCGGGAGCAGTGCGAGCCAAATGTTTGTGAGTGCTCGTGTCTCTACATGTCCTGCTGTACTCAGGAACCTTATGTTCAGCTGTATGTGTAGAATGTCCAAGTCAACAAACGGCATCATTTCTGCACTGGTAAATCCTGCCCTGAGTACGGTCAGGTTCACTTCAAGGCTCTGGATGGAGGCATTGGCGTCTTAGCTTGTACGTAAATATGAGACATGGGATATTTGTATGTTGTATGTTCTCTGTATTTTTTTTACAGTTTTTACTATGGACCGCCGCTGTGTCCGAAATAAAGAATTGAATTGAATTGAAATAAAAACAAATGATAAATAAAATAAGACGACGGCTACTTAAGCAATTAAGCATACGCTCGAATACTACGACGAAGAGACCAATGTCAAAAGTATATACTTATTGTATCAGCAATGTTATTTGCTTTTGTACTGTTTTGTACCACAGAGTACTGGGTTTTGAGATCTACACAGTAATAGGTTTCAAAATTAGTTTTATTTGATTCAGCTTTGCAATTGTACTTTTTTTTTATTTGTTAGAGCAGCATGTTCACATGGAAACGCAACTTTTGAATGAAAATTTTCACATTTAAATAACCCAATCAGAAATATTCCCATTATGATTTTTACACTCACCATTACTGTTAGGACCAAAATATTCAATCAATACCATGATATGAATTTCAGGCCATATTGCTACGTCCTCAGTCTCTGTTTGAGGCAGTTCAGTGTCTAGCAAAAATATAATAAAAATATTTACATCTTGCATTTATGTACAAAGAACATGTACATTAGTACAAAGCTTAAAACATTTTAGGTTAAAAAAAATGTGTGTATTTACTATATTTATATACTGACACATAATTGCATATTTATACATGATGGCAGGTAGTACAGTAAGTTTTGCCTTACTTGAATTTAAAAACCTTGAAAAAGGACGTCCTCCCTCACAAAACTCTCTTTAGTGTACTTGTATTATTAAAGTAATAGTTTTAATGTGTTTGATGGTATGATGTCATTTTCTGTCATTTGTAAATGTTGTAAATGCACTGAAGCTTCATTTGAAGAAAATCGCAAAGCAAATCGAAATTTTCGAAATCGCAATTTTTGTCAGAATAATCACAATGCATTTTTTTCTCTAAAATCGTTCAGCCCTACAAGGTGGTCTCCAACTGCCCACGTCACATGCGTGGCTGACTACATTATCCGCACGGAGAGATCTTGCAGTTTATGTGCCAATGTCATGCATGGACCCCACCGAGTCTATTTCTGTTTTCGCAATGTCAATTTGGCGTGCGCTGCGACCGCCCTGATTTGCATGCAAATGATGGATGCCGCCATTGGCCGGGAAAATGCTGATTCATCCCAAAATGGAGCACAAGTGCCGCGTTACGCCCAAGTCTACCTGTGCAAAGTCGAGCAAAAACACCAAAAGAAAGAAAACTCCACTAATGCGTGCAGTTAGACTTGCACTGGGAATGAAAATAGGGCCCATCGAGAGGGGAAAAACTATCCCCATTTGACTTCAGAAAAACCCTCCTCTGTTTTGGTACATGACCTGTTGCCTTCTCTGACTACCTTTGCCATATATTTCACCCACATGACTAGCCATTAATAATAGTACACCGACACACAGTGCCAGTTGGCGGTGCCTACACTGAGCAAACATTACAAGAACCCTGTATGATGTATTTATGGTCGCAGGCTTACTGTACTTTCCACCATGGTAATAAACAAGCCACAAATTGAACACTTAATCTAGACCTTAATGAGACCTATCCCTCCGCAGGTCTAATGTTATGTTAGTAAGGTACATTCACATTTGGGCTGGGATTTGAACATGGAAAAGCCAACCGTAGTTTGACCATGTCTGGTTTAGATGAGGAGTAGCTTGCACCTTGAGAAGGTGTCTCTTTATTGTTGCTAAAGAAAGCCATGGCTTTGCTCAATTTAAGGAGGAGGAGGAGGAGGAGGAGACGAGCAGCCGAAAAATAAAAAAAGGAATGGTGCATCTTTTACTAATGGCTTGGGTAGAATTTGAGAGTTTATTCAGTCTCTTGAGCTATAGTTCCACCTCCATCGCTTGGACTTACATTGCAGGCTGCGCAGGGAGCAGTGTCTTCGTAACCCTTTGCGATTCCAACGTCCCACCGGGGGATGCCCTATATATTTGTTATACATAGAACAACTTCAAAACATTCCCGGGCATGTTATATATGGTTAGAAAACTGAATTTCCGCCGTTTCGAATGATACCAAACATTATAACATACAATCATATGTGCAGGCTTGGCAAGCATTTAAGGCAAACAATTGCTAACACAAAAAAAATACGGAACTCACCATTTCATTGCTTTTTAGGCATTCAGGTAAAAATGCCAGGAGGAATTTAAAAGCAACTTAAGCACGTCACGATGTCAACTCTCTTGTGTCCCAAAGATTGGGACATTGAGACACCACATTTTGTCAGGCTTCCTCTCCTGCCTTTACATGTAAATAAGGGCGCCAAAATAGCACTAAATCACTCCACCAGCTCCTCTCCTTTTGGAGGCGCTTGTCTGACGTCATGGCGACACCGCTCTCGATTAAAACATTTTTCATTTTCAGGTGCCTTGCCATCGTGGCAGTTGTCCTCTTGCTGCGCCGCCCAACAAGGCTCCATTCCGTGGTGCCCGTCCGTCCCTTAGGACGCACACAATGAATGGATTTGTCGATGGCACGCCGCTCTCTGCTAAGTGCATTGTGAAATGGGCTTAACGATGGCCCGTGCCACTGCGCCAGGCCACTAGCTACCGTCAGACGCTGGCCTGACCGGACCACGAAGTCACTGAATGTTTTCGGCTGTCCAAATGTGCACGCGCACACACACTGACCAGTAAAGACATGTGACACGTGAATCTTCCCTGTCTTTTTGTCATCACCAGGCACCCTCGCCATTCTGATCCCGGAGCTGGACCTGGTCATCTCGCTGGTGGGCTCGGTCAGCAGCAGCTTCCTGGCGCTCATCTTCCCACCCATCCTGCAGGTGCTCACCTTCCACGGCGAGGGTTTGTCGCCAGCGTCGCTCGCCAAGAACCTGGCCATCAGCCTGGTGGGCCTGGTGGGCTTCCTGGCGGGCACCTATGTGGCCATCGAGCAGATCGTTGCTCGCAACGCGCTGAAACGTGAGCTCCAGTAGCAACAGCATCAAGACTTTTTATTGAAGGCGAGGTGTTTTTATTCATTATCACTGTGTGTGTCCACCATGTCGTACGCTACTCAGTCCGTCAGCTAGTTGCTCGTTACTTTTCACGTTTTGAGTTTGTTGATGTTTAGTCAAACTACCTCAACAAGTTTTATTTTGTAATGTACTGACATGCTTGTTAGTACCTGGCTTTTACCTTTAACCTCCACTGAGGGGCGAGTGTTTGCGAGTGTAGTGAATGTTGATTTGCAGTCAGGGTCCGTTCATGGGTGCAAATGTTTGCCAATAGTTTTAATAGTTTTTGCTCTCGCAAAATTTCCTTGTGACAAGAAAAACTGTCGGCGACCATTAAAATTGTTTGCGAACATCTTTGCGACCTTGAACGAACCCTACGAAAAATCGATATCCGCTATCCTTGCAAACGTTGGCCCCTCAGTGGGATATGGTCTTATTTGCAGTTTTTACCAGTACCGAGCAACAAAATCCAAGTTGCACTTTTATTTTTTGCCTTATGCAGTAAAACCGCGTAGAAAAATGGATGTAAAGATCATACAGACCATTATTCTAGTGTATATTATAATGTTAAAAAGTCGGGTTGTGCTTTGAATTTATAGGGACCAGTTTGAAATTGTTTAAACCAGTGGCCATTTTCTTGACATGGTTTACCAAAGACTTTTTCTTTTTTTTTTTTCTTTTTTTTTTTTTACTTTAAGTATCCACATATGAAACGAGCAGCACAAGGAATTTAAGTTGACAAAGTCAAAAAGTGCACTTGAAGCAAACATTTGCAACTTCTAGATGTTGAAAATTCGAAATGAATGTTGATCTCACTGCCGTTCAACCAAATTCAACATGTTCACTGTCAACACACTTGAAATCTCACTTTGTGAGTTTCCCCACACTTTACTACACTTGGGTGGGGGGGTTAAATTTGTGTGCGGGGTTAGGTTTACAAATTAAGGTTAGGGGTATATTAACACTTAAAGTGTTGCGAGTTTAATCAGTCGCTCTTGAGCTATAGTTAGTTGAATTGTGGGGTTAGCATTGAGGTTAGGATATAGGATGGGGTTCAGGAGTTGGGGTTATAAATTAAATATTTGGTTTTGGGGTTCATTTTGGAATTACGGCTCGAGTGTTATGTTTTGAGATTAGGGTTTTCAAATTTCAGTTTATGGTTCAGAGATAGCGTTTAGGGTTAGTTTTGGGGTTTACGATTTGGGGGATTCATGTTAGTGATGAGGGTTGGATTTAAATTGGCTTCAGGGGTTTTAGGGTTAGGGTGTTGGGTTTAGCGAGCACTGAGGGTTAGGTGTTAAGGTTAGGTAGGGTTTAGGGTTAGGATTAGCGTACCCCTAGGGGATTACTGGATTAATAAACCCAATGAAAGTCCTATCAAAGCCAACCCCGCAAAGACCGAATTCTATCAGCTCTTTTCATCCTTAAACTTTCTTTTTTGATTGTTAAATTTTGCTTTTTTATCCTTTAGCAAAACAAAAAAGTGTGTATTAAAAAAAGTTTTTATTTTTAATTAAAGCAGCACATTTTTTTTAGATCATTGGTGGAAAGTGTAATTAATCACCAAGAACTGTCATTTTCACTTCATCATGTCTATGTGTAATATATAAGTGAGAACCATATGTTATGAGATTTATGTATACAAAAAAAAAAAAAAAAAGACAAACCACCATACGCTGGATTACTTCAATGCACCTTAGGCCTGGTACACAGGAGGATTTTTCACATTTTAAAATATTTTATTTTATATCTGTGATAGACCCCGCGCATTAAAGAAATTAATCAGGCATTTAAGAGTTTTGGTCCTATTGAGTGTGGTTTGCTCCGATGTCAACACAGAACACCACACATAAAGATTCTGTTCCACCACCTGTCAAGAATCCAGTCCTCCAAGGGGGAGGGAGCTCTCATGTTATCACGTGATTTCACATGCACGAAGCCAACAAGACACTTCCGGGTATGCGCCGATGGGTGCCAAGTGTTTCCGAAGAGGAATGGAGGCAGCAGCGTTGTCAATTGGAGATGTTGGCAAAAAAATATTTGCTTTGTAAAATATTTCCTGTCGTCTGGGGAGCCCACTTTTATATATATATATATAAATAAAATTTAAAAAACTCATCAGGTAGAACATGCTTTATTTTTAAGTGCCGCTTCCGTTCCGTCAATCAGGACGCTTCTTGGTACATTCAATTCATGTCACAATTTACGGAGTCAGATAAGTCCACCACTCTCAGCACACCTCCGACCAAAAGATAATCTTATGGGACAGTCTTATAAGACATAAAATTGTCAGCCGTTCGGCATCCGTGGTCAGGAAGGGGCAAAATTGGGCCAAAAACAGCCCGATTGTCTTTTTGAGTGTACCAGGCCGTAGCTGCACTGTGACAGAAGGACTTTGAAAGATGTGATTTATTCACATCGGAACCATAAATCACATAAAAGTGTAATGATCTGTGTTAACTGTTGAACTGCACGTTTTAGTATTTCATTTTGGCAGACAAATGCAGTGTTTGTGCATTTCAATTTCCACTCCTACTTCCCTGCCAACAATAAAAGACATTGAAAACAAACCAAGCATTTTACGTTTGTTGTTTTTTCCAGAGCTTATCACAATTTTGAAGTTGACACAAACAATTCTATGTAGGAAAAGGTCTCACAACCAAAGAAAAGAAGTTCAAAGCCGTGACTATATTTTTTTGTTGTGTTCTTTTTGTCGTCTACTGTTGTCTTAGAGCACGTGTGATGTCAGCAAGTCTCATAAGATTTTAGCTCAGTGAGCAACTCAAGGGTGATTTTTTTTTTTCTTTGTTTAGCCAAGTAAAGCAATTGAGAACAGTTTTTCATTTACGACGCGTGAGTGTTTTGCTTTGCCATAATTGGTACAAAACCAGAGCTGGGCATGTCAGTTCTATTGTCTAAAACGGCGACCGATCGCCACCAAAATGCAAATGGACATCGCTTCTCCACTTACACTGGCTGAAGCGGACAAGAGCATGAGTGCGCTAAATGTCCGAAATATAACCAACTATGCTAAACTCGTGTCAACTCTCAGGAAGCAATCAAATCTTTACTTAACCATATTTATAATTTCATATGTACCTGTGCATGCAATAGACCCTTAGCGCGCGACGTCACATCTGGACGCCGTGTGCAAAGGCTTCCACGTCTGAGGGCAGGCGGTCGAGTGACTTACAAAACAGGCAAAATTTTTGCTGGTGAACACCTGTGCTGTTTACTGTTGCTCTGATCGCACAACTAGAGATAAGAAGTCATCCTTTCTGATACCAACAGTGATTGTAAGGCAGGGGCAAAAAAAATGAAGCAATTATATGAAAGAAGACGAGCACTTTGGCTATCAAATCTTTGACGTGACCGCTTTACACCATCGCAGCATGCTCTAATCAATTTATATCAGGTCCCACAGTACATCGAAAGGAGTCCTTATGGACTATAGG
Organism: Filicampus tigris; assembly: GCF_054856515.1. Classification (NCBI taxonomy): domain Eukaryota; kingdom Metazoa; phylum Chordata; class Actinopteri; order Syngnathiformes; family Syngnathidae; genus Filicampus; species Filicampus tigris. Next base: position 29,468,530 of record NC_141218.1, on the reverse strand, counting down.
CCTGTCAGGAATCTGTGTAGCCCCAGTTAAGTCGCTTCAGCATTGTATTTGATATTCTAAAATACATTTAGAAATTATTTTCTCAGCCCCCCTATGTATCGGTCAAGTAAAAAGATCCCGGAGCCGTCCCTGTTGATGCTAAATTGGCCAATTTGCAGAGGTGAGTGGCCAGCTGTCATTTGTCATTGTAATCTTTTGAAAACGAGTTGCCTTGTAAATGAGCCTGTGTGTTGGACAGGACTAGTGCTGGAATCGTTAAAAAAAAAAAAAGGCATTCTGCCACCATTGTAGGATGTCATACTTCACAAGAACTGTGCATTCTATAAATAATGTTCCATAATAACTTTATGTGTTTATTGTTATCCACAGGAACATTTCAATGATTACTAGAGTGGTTCTGGTTACCTTGCTTGGAGATTGAAAACTGTTGAGCACAACTCACCTCAAGAGGTCAATATATCTCAACACACCGTTCAAGATAGGCCCACAACTCATCACAGCCCGTGTGAAAGTGTGAGGCAGTTGTCTGGTGATGACCGCAAGGAAGCAATGCTTGGTTTAAAGAACTGAAATAAATTGTATACCAGTTTACAAATGTATCTATCTTATAGATGGATTTGCATTTCCTGGCTGACAGCCAATCAGAGTGATTGTCACTGACACCACTTTGCAGACTGCCGTTGGTTTCTTATTCATTCAATTCATATCTAAAAGCACCATGACAGAAAATATACGAATTTGATACAATTTCTAAACTCTACTTTTTAATTTAGATTTGTTCTCACTTACGCCGTGAATGTGCTGAACAAAATTCTGGACACGTATGCATTCTACTTTATGAAACCATGACAAACAATGACCTCCCTCTGCCATGTTAACATACAAATATCACCAAGTAGGCCAAGATGAAATTTGACCATAGCACATGCATATTGGCTGATTAGTGGGCAGTACTAAAATCCATTTCCTCCCTTGCTAAATTGAGCCCTTTTTTTTTTTTCCCTACTGTTATTGTTGCTGAAATTATGTCAACATCAAGAATGATGTGCCTGAAGATAAACACACATTTTTTTTTAAACTTTCACTTGTTCTTATTAGTACATTTTTGGGGAAGGGGCCGTGTCCTTAGCACTATACACAAAATAAATAAATACCACAAATAAATAAAATAATGAAATAACCCAAGTACTTGCATTGTTTTGACCCAATTTCTTGTGTTCATTTCACCCTTAATTTTGGGTCAAAATGGAATAACCCAATTTTTTGTGTTCATTTAACCCTAAAAGTTGGGTCACAACTGTATAACCCAATTTTTTGGTTCAAATTGACCCAAGTCGGGGTCGGTCCTTTTTTTAACACAACAGTTGGGTCAAATTTAACCCAAAATAGTTATTTGTGACCCAACTGTTTTTAGAGTGGACTTTCAGACCACCTAAGAGGTAAAACAATAATTTAACATGTCACATCAGACACTGATGTCATCCAAATGCGGGATTCTGATTTGCTGTGTTTAAGTGTGCACAGTTGACGTAATATCTCGCCTCGCTTGGTTCTGTGTGAAGAGCACAGGCTGATAAATGCCAGATATTCTGTTATGGCTTTGATGTCTCTCGTGAAAGTGGTTCACAGGCAATTAGCTTTGTAGGCTGACTTTGTGTTGGGCATCAAAGAAGGGATGTATGCTGAATATAAAGCAGCAGAGGAATTAATGGCACATTAAAGATCCACATGTGGAAATACCATATAGACACACACACTCACTATACATTGACTGTATGGAACACATTCAAGTGAACCATGTTCACCTTCCAAAGCTGTAAAAATGACATCTGCACTGTAGTGGGCTAATTCAGTGGACACAGAGGAGGCTGTTAATGGTGTACTAAATTTCTAGAACGTGACCATCTCCTTCCTTGTTTTTTTTCCTTCTTCTTAAAGGGGACTAAACTCAAAAATCAAACCTCTCAGGACTGGCAGGCAAGCGGCCGGTCGGCATGGGTGGCGAGCGACTAGCTGGCGTGACCGAGCAATAAATTAGCTATTTTGTGGTGTATTAAATTAGCGATTGAATGTGATTTTGGTGTGGTGTTTTCTTGATGGTGGAGTCCAGTGGCACGGCTCGAAATACATACAGTAAGCGGTTTGGCATTGCAGTTTGCAAGTCAAAATTCACATTTTCCACCTCAAACAAACACACTGAAACACCAAACTGCGAATGGGCCAGCATCTCTGTGGCAAAACGCAGAGAATCACGGAATGCTAACTCGCTACGCCCAGAACACATCATGATGTAGTTCCGAATATTTTTCAAAAAAATCATCACATTGGCTGCCGCTACCGAGTGCTTTAGTTTTTCTTCCGCTCCCTTTGTGTGGGACTTGGGAGGCGGGAAGCGCGGCAGCCCCGGTGGGTCCCTCATAACCGATCGGGGAAGAGAGTCCCGCTCATGTGTGTCAGCCTACCTTTTGTGCCGAACTAAAGCATATAGCTGTGACGTACGAATCAAGTGTGGATGGTCCATGTATTTTGCAATTCAGGTTAGCTCTCCCAGTGGGAATGTCAGCCGGCTTGCAACCGCACTTACTCAGTGCAGGACCGTAGCTAGTTGTTTGGGGCACATAACCCAAACACAAACAACAAACATGCACACACGCGCACACACTTATTTTAGTTCGATTTTTACAAAAGATAAGTTGTGTAATTTAGGCCACTTTGTGGTTATAGTTTATAGTTTACCATTTCCACTTTTTCCTCTAAAGGAGCCAGGCATTAACAGTTGTCTGTTGTTATTTTATGGACTCAGTAAATTTAAACTGTTATACAAGCTGAACACTCACTACATTACATTTTTTCAGTATCTCATTAGTACCAAATGAAGTTATGTGTGCGTGTGTGTAGTAAATTAGAAACGTGAGGCAGCACAGGCTTGTTGTCACAGTGAAGTCTTTATTAGCTCGGCTCCGTTAGCGGCTTTATAGCAATGTGACAAAAACATTCAGTGAGAACATTCTCTATGGCGATGTGCAAAAAGGTCATGTGAGGCTCCCCACATTCAGCTGGCCTGTACTCCTTGAACGCACCACCGCCAGCAGTTAATCACATTTTCCATCTTTTGAGGCTTTTTGACAACACAGCTGTCACGAGGTCATTTGAAGGCGACAAGAAGATAAAACAAAATGGCCTACAACTTATTAAACAACTATTTGGCCTTCATTGTCTGTCAAATTTGTGGAGTGTATATTGTGTGCATGTATTGCATCGTGTGTATGTAGTAGGCCCTATGTCATTGTAGTATGTGGTGGGTATTGTGCACTTGTGGGGTTGCAGAAACAATGTGTAAAACATTAGCCAGTTAGCAATAGCCAGCTGCTAGCTGAAAAGTGCAAAAGTAAAGCAGTGTAAAAATGATAAGGTAGTAGTGAGGTATCCTATGGAAGTATCATAAATAATCTTTTGTGCACATTTGACATGAAAACAAAGGCAAGAAATCAAAAGTCTTATTTCAGCATGTCAATAAAATATGTCAACCAAAACATGTCAACATAAAGCCATCCATCCGTCCATCCATTATCCAAACCAATGTTTCAGCATATCAATTAACAAAACTTTTCTACAAAAACATGTTTCAGCACGTCAACTTGTCATCTGAACTTGTCAACAAAAACATCAACAAAAACATGCTTGAGCATGTAAAAGAAAACATCTCAGTTAAAAATAGCGTCCACAAAATTTTGGAAACCAAAGTACGGTATGTCAATGAAACGTCATCATGCAGCAGCATGTTTCAGCCAACAAAACATGACAATAAAAATGTTCCAGCACGTCAACAAAAACACATCAGCTAAACATGCTTTGGCGAGTCAACAAAATTGTCAACAAAAGCATGTCAATAAAAGTTTCCAACAAAGATTCAGTGTGTCAACAAAAACATGGCAATTAAATATGTCAACAAAACGTATTTCAGCTGTTAACAAAAATACGTCAGCAGGTCAACAAAAAAGTCAACCAACCCTAACCACTAGACAAAAATACATTTTGGCATGTCAACCAAAAACGTCAACCACAAACACACACACAAATATGTAAACATCACAGTGTGTATAGCAGGTTGTGAACCTAGTTGCATTCATAAAATACTCATTTGAAAATGTCTCATCTACCATCTTATTTACAAATTTTCCCCCCAAAATGTTTTCTACATCCCGTAATCACATTTTAGACCAGGGATGAGCAACTGGCGGCTCACAGCCACATGTGGCCCGTGACCACACTCTGAATGGCCTCTGATTAATTTTCATGAAAATGTCCAACCCCAAAAAAATCTTCAGAAAATGCTGATAAACATTCATTATGTTTTTCACAAGAAATATACTGAAAGAAAAAAATCTGCGAATCTGCGAACCTGCGGTTGCCAAACCGTGAGTTTGCAGGGGTTGACTGTAGTTTTATATATTTTATATTTTATATATTATTTATATCTATATTTATTAATGCATGTATCACAGCCTTTTCTTCTTTTTGTTCTATTTATTGTATTGTTTGTAAAGTGCTTTGTTACAGCTCTAGCTGTTATGAAATGCGCTATATAAATACAATTTTATTGTATTGTATTGTATTAATAAATGTATTATGAAGAATGAAAATATAATAAAAGCATGTATTTTGCACATATTTTGTTGATACATTTTAAATGGCATTTTTGCCTTGCATCTGGTTAGGTAATGTATAAGTAAGTATTATTCAGAGATGGTCATTCCGTCCCAGGGATGGAACAGTCCGTCTCGGACGGACGGCCTTTTTGGAGACGTAGAATGAGAATTTTTTTTTTTTTTAAAGGACGGACTAAGCAAGGACGGAAGTGGGTTTTCGTCCATCCCTGTAATCGTTACCATGGAGCCGCCTTTATAAACTGCCTTTTTCATGTGCATTCCCTGCAGTAGCATTATAATCACAGCCATAGTCTACACATGTAATACCAGAGCTGGACACGACCCTTTTTGCCGGTCCGTCCTCCGTGCGTGACCTAGGTACCTTTCAGGCCTCGTCCTTCCATGCTTATTCATAAAAATTCGACCCCATCCGTCCTCGTCCTTTTAAAGCAGTTCCATTCATCCGTCCGCCCCCACACAAAAAAAAAAAGCGTCCGTGCATGACGCAGTGGGAGAGATGCTAACGGCGGAGGTTTATTTTAGCTCATTAGCTGGCTAATTTACTATTCAAATCCGCACCCACTTCTGGGTAAACAATGAGACGAACCGCTTGCCACCATGAGTTGTACGTGTGTAAGGAGAGAAAGTGAGCGAGTGGAGAGTAAAAGTATAACTGCCTTATTTAACAGTGGTCATTGTTTGTATGTCAATGAAGCGGACGTGAAAGACGTCAGTCTCGGATGAACAGCTGTGACGCCCGGTCCACGGAGCGCTTCCATTGGTCAGCCCTTCAGGTTGCTGATTGGCTCTCTCTCTCTCTCTCATCAGTCCGTGTGTGGAGAAACAAATCACGCAGGAGCAGTTTCGGTGCTGCTACATGACAATTGCTACATCAATTATTCAATTGATCTGGCGGCGTGATTCAATTTAAGTCAATGTAGTTAGCGCGGGCTTGGTATGTTTTGACTTTCTTTCGCTTTTTTACAGCTGTTGAACTTTACCAAGACGGCAATATCGTTTGCGTTAGCTTTAGCGCAGTGTCGGCCACTTGAATGCGATGTCGAAACCTTTTTTTTTGTTTTGCCAGTTGTCGTTGACTACCAAGCGAAGCCCCTCCTCTCCGATGTGTGCGAAGCGGCGGCGGCATTCAGGTTTCAAATTTCCTGCGGTCTAACGCCAGCGTTCCTTCTTCTTCTCCTTCATTTTCTTCGTCACATTCTTCTCCTTCCTTTTCTTCTCCCCTCTGTGCAGACCAAACGTGTGTAGTGCACAGCGTTCCCAATACAAGTAAGTACGTGCAGTTGGATATCTAGTAGCGCGAGGCAATTTTTGTCGTTTGATCATTTCGCCGAGTAGGTTAAGTAGAACTTTGGCCGCCTCGTGACCACGTCACACGCATGAGGGACGATCAGTGGGCTGTACTAAAATCCACCTCCGCCCTTTTTAAAAACTTGTCGCCCCGGATCCTCCGTCCCAAAAATGGGCGTCCGTCCAGGATGGAGGGACGGACCGTTCCGCCCCCGGGACGGACTGCCCAGCTCTGTGTAATACTATGGATTATGGCACATGACGCCCGTTTCACTGATGACTGACAGAAACGCGCCCAGTCTGTCTTGCGTGTGTAACCCGCCAATACGCGACGTCAGACTCTATGTATGACTCCGGATGTCAGGGGCGTAGGAAAAAGGTGGATAGTACTTTTGTTTTGTTAACTAACTGTTAACATTTAGTACATATCGTACGCTCCCTTTGCATGCTAAAGTATGTCCTTGTCTGGGACATCTCCAGAGAGTAAAAATCTTTCCAAGTAGTCATTCATGCCAGCGCCGCCGTGCACTTAAAGCTATGACCCGGAAGTGGAAGTCTTTACGTTCTCTTCCTAAAATAACATTGCATTATTTTACAATGATTATTTTTAATGCGAAATAACGCAATAAAAACTGAAAAACCATTGCATCATAAAACCAAGGTTTTGAAATAAAACTCAGTAGCAATACTATTGCGAAATTCCGCTATAATGGTTGCATTATATTGCAAAGTATTGCATGACGGGCGGCACGGTGGGCGACTGGTTAGCACGTCAGCCTCACAGTTCAGAGGTCGTGGGTTCGATCCCGGCCCTGGCCTTCGTGCGTGGAGTTTGCATGTTCTCCACGTGCTTGCATGGGTTTTCCCCGGGTACTTCGGTTTCCTCCCACATTCCAAAAACATGCATGGTAAGTTAATTGATCACTCTAAATTACCCCTAGGTGTGATTGTGAGTGTGTGTGTTTGTTTGTCTCTGTGTGCCCTGCAATTGGCTGGTGACCAGTTCAGAGTGTACCCCGCCTACTGCCCGATGACAGCTGGGATAGGCTCCAGCACGCCCGCGACCCTTTTGAGGACAAGCGGTATAGATAATGGATGGTATTGCGTGATGTCCCGTGGCCGGCTTCGTGGTGGAGCACTCGTCCTCCGTCAAAAAAAGTTGACACGAGCCAGTCAGTCCGGGGATCTAGGGTGGTTGGTTTGGCAGCTAAATGCTATCTCAGTGGGCACTTAAACAGTTGTAAACAATTCAATCCACTCACATGCTCCCAGCTGCTAAATTGGATGTGAATAGGAAATTAGCCAGATAATGTTTATGAATTATGAAACATCTGCCCTGCCGTTAGCCTCTCTCCCACGGCGTCATGCACGGACGCTTTTTTTTTTTTTTTCCTGCGGGTGGACGAACTGATGAAATGTAAGGATGGAAGCGCTTTAAAAGGGCAGGGACGGAAGACGGTTATTTTTATGAATAAGGACGGAGGGACAAAGGCCTTAAGGGTGCTCAGGTCACGGACGGAGGACAGACCGGCAAAATAGAGTGAAGAGCCAATCTCTGGTAGTACTGATGAAATATTGTGGCCCACTCCAACATTTAAGTTGCCCATCCCTGTTTTAGACCAAAGTTGAGGCTTGTGTTTTCCTGAAAGCATTTGTGATTAAAATCATGTAAACACACAGACACTTGTTCCCATGGCGACTGCTCACACACGCAGCCATTTTCACCTGTTTTTTTTGTGTATTTTTTAAGGTTTTAGTTCTTGGACCTTTCGAAAGAACAACCTCCACTTGCAGGGTTTTTCTTTTGGCCCAAGAACCATATTTTTGGAAACAGTTCCAGTTAAATTTGGGGAACTTAAAGTTCTTGCTACTTGTAGTCCTTTCCATTTTTAAGCTCCGATCTGAACCAAACAAATCAAATAAATTGCTGATTCTTGTCTCTCCGGAAAGTACGCCCCTGCTTAGAAGGGTTTTCTTTGGCTCTCAGTAAACCCCACAACAACATTTGCAAATGGTACCCGAAAAGGTCCTAGTCCTGGGTAAAGTTTCATGCGGTGCGAAATGCTCTGTGAATGGAGCTCATCCTGACAGTTGACACTTGTTTTCGCAAACACAAAAGAAGCTGATGATAAACACGCCTCCTCCACATTTTATGTAACACATTGATGTGGTTACCATGTTCTAATGTAAAGTGTGTGTGCATGCGTGTGTGTCAGATGAGTCACAGTAATGTCTGGCCTCTTGTTATTTCACTGGCAAAATGGCAGTTGGAACTAATTAACAGGCCGGAAGAAGAAGAAGGAGGAGGTGGTGCAACCTGGGTCCTGTGTCTCACATGTTCAGGGTGGGTGTGGAGGTAATGATCACCGGCAAACTAATCTATAGCGAATACCTTTTTGTACCTCTTGAGAGCAGTCATTTTTTAAAGCCGAAAGAAAAAAAATGTGATAGCCCTTGAAGAAGCCGATGGGATCAAATCAATCAGTGGGACACCGACGGGAAGTAACGATGATGTGGATTGATTTTTTTTTTTTTTGTTTAAACAGTTTCTGCATCCTGTTTTTTTTTTTCTGTGTTTTCCCAATGAATAATCTGATTCAACATCTAAATGTTTAGCGATTAAAAGCTGTCTCAATACCTTTGTCCATTTAGTGTCTGTTGCCGCGCTGCTTTTTTGAAACTACAGCAATATCGGAGACTTTCCACTGGAAGCTTTCAAAACCATCAAAAATGTTTACGTGTCAGTCATATGACCATAATAGTTTATGAATATGAATCACTTCCTTTTGCGGGACGTTATGGGTTCTCGATAGTAGAAAGCAACTGCTTTCCTAGTTTCATTGAATGCAACATTGCAAATGCAGGCCGATCCGAAACGTAGGGATTGTTCATTTATCATCATTTACTGTATAGCCAAGTAGCATGGACCACATCAAGCTGAATTTTCTGCTTTCCCAGTTTCCTTGGTAGAACGTTACAAGTGAACGTTACGCTACAAATGTAGCCAATCCGGCCAAAACCTCATAAATCACATTTTGGAGAAAAATATTTACTATCGGTCAGTCCAGACGCGTGGGTGTTATTTTTACAGATTATTGATGAATCTAAAGTGTTGAAAAAAGCTTGCTCTCTTTCACAATGCAATGCTAATGGTTGAACAATCTTGACATTTTTGGGCTCTACTGAAAAGTGACCGTTTTGGAGGTACAGTACAAGATTTTGGCCCAACGCCAGCGATATGCAAATAATATTGTGTTACTGGTGCCACCAATAAGTCTAGTTTATGTAAATTCCTGCTATCCCAGTGTCCTTTAAAGCAGCATTGGTTTACCAAGTTACCAAATTGAGTGCAGCATCCGATAGCAGAACGCCACTATTAGTGAGGTTTGTGGGACGTGTAGTCAATTTCTAAAATATTTCATACAACAAATTTCTAATCTGTTGTCTTCTATAGCTGAGTTGCACAATCTACATCAAGCTGAACTTTCCACTTTCCTAGTTCCCTTCAATGCAGCACAAGTTATGCAAAACGTGACCAGTGAGGCTTGTCTGAAATGTTAGGGAATGTTTAAAGTCCGAAATCACCCCACCCTTAATACTGGATTTTTTATTTTTAAATTTTGTTTTCCCAGTTTAGTTGAATGTGGCATCAGATGTGCAAAAAGTGATGCGGGAAATGTGGTGAATGTCTAAAATATCTTGTTAAACATTAATATCTAGTTTATTGTATTTTTAGCCAAGTAGCTATGTTAAGTTGAATTTTCAAATTGACTGAAAGCACCATTCAGTACGCAGAAAGTGACTAGTGAGGCTTATGGGAAATGCAGTCAACGTTTGAATAAATGTAATTTGTCAACGACTAGGCCAACCAATAACCACTTTAAATGTAAAATTTCCAAATACCCAGTATCCTTGAATGCAGCATCGGACTGCGGAATGGGATTGTTGAGTCAGATTTGCAGAACGCGACTCGTGAGGCTTGAGGGAAATTTAGTGAATGTCTCGATAAGATTTTGTTGAACGTCAATTAGTAGTACAGCCCATAAGCACATTTGTTACATTCTGTTTTCCCAGTATCCTTGAATGTAGCATCAGATAGCAAGAAACCTTAGTAACATTGTGAAACAAAGCCCAATTTTTTTTTTCCTCTCGCAACGGCGGACAGTTTCAAAATGAACCTTGATGATGACGATGATGTCATCGTCCTAAAAAGCACCAACATTTTTTGTTTGGGTTTGGCAGGAAAGATCAATCAGAAAATGTCACAGCTTAATGGTATTAATAATAATATGAGTGACTCCATCTTTGCTGTAGCGTTTCCATCTCAAACGCTTGACGCCTGCTAGCCCAAAGGCCCCCCCGCCGCCCCTCGGCCGCCCCTCAACAGTGGAACTTGAAGACGACCAGCACGATGCGCTTGTACTCCTTCCTGAAGTTGTGGTTGAGCGCGCCGTAAACGACAGCGTTGAGGCAACTGTTGAAGTAGGCCATGAAGTAGCTGGCGGTGAAGAGCCACTCGGGGATGGCGCGGCCCAGCCGGGGGTCCAGCGCCACCGCCAGGCCGATGAGGTTGAGAGGCGCCCAGCACACGGCGAACAGCACAAAGACAACGAACATGGTGAGGAAGTTGCGCAGGTCGTGCGGCTTGAGCTTGGGCCGCGAGTCGGGTTTGACGCGGCGCCGCACGCGGATGACCAGCATCCAGATGCGCAGGTAGCAGTAGCTGACGATGGCGATGGGCAGCACGAAGTGGACCACCACCACGGCGATGGTGTACGCCGAGCTCACCGACTGGGCGAAGGTGCAGGAGTAGACGCGGGGGTCGTACTGCAGCGACTCCACGAACCAGTTGGGTACGATGGCCAGCACGGTCAGCGCCCACACCAGCGCCACGTAGCACACGGTGTTGGCGCCCGAGAAGAGCCGGTCGTAGCGCAGGCTGTGGCAGATGTAGCAGTAGCGGTTGATGGCGATGCCCGTGATGTTGAAGATGGAGCCGATCACGCTCAGGCCCATCAGGAAGCCGCTCACCTGCCGGGGGTAGGTAAGGCCTTCAAATTAGCCTTTCAGACCAGGGGTAGGGCTTCGAACAAGGCTTAGAGGTTTTCATATGAGGGGTTCATTCGTGCCAGGGCTTGGCTTTCAAATTAGGCATTCCGAGTAGGATTTGAAGACAGGGTTGAATTTGGGTTTTTGAGGCACAGCTAAGATTTCAAGCAAGGCCAAAGGGAAAGTCAAGCCAAACATATTTTATGTTTATTCTATGCAAGCCCACTAGTTGAAACAAAGCATTCTGATAAGTATTGCGTTTGTGGAATAAGAGTTAGTCCACACGTTTTTAGCCAAATCTGGGGGCGGCCATTTTGTCACTTCTGTTAACTGAAAATGAGATCACAGTATCTCAGCTGGGTAGTTGTGATGTCATTTTCAGTCGACAGAAATGACAAAATGGCCGACTCCTGGGATGGCTAAAAACAGGTTTATTTTGCTGGGAGTTGACTGACAAATCAGATTTCAGCCTGCTTTATTTCAAATTCTGGGATTACAAATGCAGCGATTATCGCAGTCTCTGCCTATTTGTCTGTATATATTTACAAATATTCATAATAACCATCAACATAATGCTGATGAACTTGCTGTGATTTAGTGCTGGTCTCCCTGGTAAAACTGCAAGACAAGAACAAAAACACAGCAAAACCTTTTTTTTTTTTTTTTGTAATTTGTTACCCTTGAGCCATCAACCGCTACTGCTACATTTGCCTCAGAGATCGGCCGTAATCAGTGTGAAATCAGGGCTTGCTTAATTGAACACAAAGTTGATATATTTGCAGGCAGCCATGACCGGCCGGAAGAAGGTCTTCCGAGTCAAAGCGAGCTCAAGGGAAACAAATTATAGTCATATTTGTGTTCTTGACTTGTGTTAAATAAACACATAATAGAAGCGTTTTGCGTGTTTGTTTTTCGTTGTTCAATTTCCAATTTTTAAATGCAAAACGGGAGATGACTTGTTCCTGTTCAAAGGAAACAGCAAACATTGCCTCCTCGCAGACGGAGGAGGGACGGACCTTTACACACGCGAATATCTGAAACCTGTCTGTGTGAATATTCTGAAACTACGTGACATTTATCTCAAAATGAAATGCGTGTGTATACACACACACACATATTTCATTAACAGAATGTTATGGTATTTCCATTCACTTCAATGGGGAAAAATGATTTGAAATTGAAAAGGCCCCAATTTCTCAGTGAGTCATTTTGTGGGAAGACCTTCTTCTTCTTTGAGTACACTCCTTTTTGTCACTCTTACCTGGCAGTGCAGGTATCCCGCGGTCCAGCCGTCGTGGAAGATGGCCGTCAGCACCAGCGGGTACGGGTAGACGGCCACCAGAAGGTCAGCCAGCGCCAGGCTCACCACAAACGCGTTTCCTAAGGGGAAGACAGGGCTTGCAAATGACATGGTGAACAATGCCAGGCTTTGCAGACAGCGTCATGACTGTTGTCAGAAATTTTGTTCTCCCGACATTGCAGGCTACTGGTGAGCTCGAGACACCGGTCACGTATTACAATCGGCAGCTGTTTAAGGGCGGCTGAAGTAGCGCGCTAGTGCCAAATGATTTCATGGCTTGCTTCCATAGTTCTTCTCGCCGTATTATCCGTGTTGATTATTAGAGTTTATGTTCACGTGCTTATGTTTTTTATTGTCTGTGTATTTTATCTCAGCCACCGTAAGTACACTTACGCAGAGCTGGGCATCGCCTAACCGCCACCGACTTCCTGTCTGCATATCTAAACGACCCACGTGATCCCAGTCCGTCCGAGTCAGTCAAACGACGTCGAGAACGTATGCTTCATGTCACGCGCGGGTGCCACACGAGCAGACACGCCGCTATAAAGCAAAAAAAGAATCAAACAAAAACAACTGACACACGCGCACACACATGCACAGCGTGTCGGTTGACCGGTAGCACGTCACACGCAGGTGCCGCACTCCTGACACGCAGCCAAATAAAGAAAAAAAATAAAACCGTGTTTGTACTTTGCGGTCCCACAGACGCAATGACATGTGGCCCATATTGTTTTGATTTCACCGATCATCACGCTGTGCGTGTCTGTTGTTTTTGTTTGATATTTTCTCTTTGTTTGGCAGCATGTCTGCTCGTGCGGCATCTGCGTGTGACATGAACAATACATTCTCGACGTCGATTGGCTGTCGCTGACAAGGGATGGACTGGGACCACGTAGGTCGTTAAAATATGCAGATGGGAACTCAGAGGCCGTTGCGCCTTTGTCCACCTCCTTTTGTTTTTAGAGTATACACGCATCCCAGTAATCCCTCGACACTTTGCGGTTCGACTTTCGCTGCCTCGGTGCATCGTGGGTTTTCAAAAAGTATTCATCTAAAAAATAAAAATGAAAAATATAGCCATATTGCAGAAAGACGCATTGTTTCAAAGGGATGTTGACTCGGAGGATTTGTACAATAGCCGCGTGATTGGTTCCCGGCGCGTGATCGACCAATGAGAGAGCAGGAGTGGATTTATCCCGTGAGCTGATTGGCTGCGCATCATCATGTTCCACACCGCTCATCCTGTACAGGGTCGCGGGGGGATGCTGGAGCCTGTCCCAGCTGACTATGGGCCAGAGGCGGACTACACCCTGAACTGGTTGGGAAATATGTAAGAAAAATAAATCGGAGTAATAATGGAATAATCGATTCCAAAAAAGACTCGTTTGTGACAGCCTTAATTGTAATGAAATGTGCAGAGACGTGCAGCCGCGAACGAGATAAATCTGCTGTGCGGTTATCGGAAATGAAGCGGAGAAAAAAAAGTGGCGATTGCAATGCCGGCATATTTATTATCATCAGGCCCAAGTGGCGTGGCGGTATGGCTTTCAGTCATGCGGTGGGCGGGAGAATGAAAATGAGGCCGGGACTCTGTCATGAGCACACTGCGCGTCGCCGACGTGACACGCGACAAAGTTACAACACGCTTCCCCGTCCGTCAACGCATGCAGTGTTGCTTAGGGTTGGAAATGAAGTGAGGTCTCATATTAGGGTTTCAATACAGGGTTAGTGCTTCAAATGAGGATTTCAGGACACAGTTGGGGTTTCAAGCAAGGGCTAAGTTTTCAAAGCTTTCAACTCTGGGTTAAGGTTTCAAATTAAGATTTCAAGTCTTGGTTAGGGTTTCAAGTTGGAGCTTTTAGCTTTCAAATTAGGGTTGGACGTCTGACTTCAAGGCCTGGCTGGGGTCAAAGACAATAGTCTTTGAAACTAGGGTTTCAAGCCAGGCTTTTAGCTTTCAAATTAGAGTTGGACGTCTGAGTTCAAGGCCTGGCTGGGGTTTCAAACTACACTGAAAAAAAGGCATGTTGAATTTACTCAACTTTTTCTGTTAGCCTAGGTTCTGGCTCTGAATCCCTTTCTGCCCCTCTATCGTATGGTGTTCCACAGGGTTCTATATTGGGGCCATTGCTGTTCTCTTTTTATTTGCTGCCCATGGGTTCCATCCTTTGAAAACACTTCCTTTCACTGCTATGCGGACGACTGTCAAATCTATATCCCGCTGAGCAAAAAAGACACACTCTCCATTAGACCACTTTTGTCCTGCCTAGAGGACATCAAAGACTGGATGTCACTGAATTTCCTAAATTTCAATGAAAAGAAAACAGAAGTTATGGTGTTCAGTCCCAGTGGCTCATCTACATCCCTGGGCCCCCTGGCTTCATATCTAAAGCCAACAGTCTCAAACCTGGGTTTTAAAATGGACAGTGATCTTAAATTGGACGAGCAAATCTGCGCTGTTGTAAAGTCGAGCTTTTTTCACCTTAGACAGCTGGCTAAGGTAAAGCCCCTTTTTTCTCATCAGCGCTGAGAAACAGTCATCCATGCCTTTGTTACATCTCGGCTAGATTACTGTAATGCACTTCATTTTGGAGTCAGCCATTCCTCCCTCAAACGTCTCCAGTTGGTCAAAAATGCTGCTGCTCACCTACTAACTGGAGCTTGGAAGATGGAGCGTGTAACACCAATTCTGGCCTGTCTTCACTGGCTCTCGGTGCATTTCAGGGTTCAATTTAAGATGCTTCTGTTTGTCTATAAATCATTAAATGGCCTCGCCCCGGCGTACCTCGCCGAGCTCCTCCACTCCTAAGCACCTTCCCGCAGCCTTAGATCTGCGGACCAGACGTTGCTCGAGGTGCCGGGGACCAAGCGGAGCCTCAGAGGGGATCGAGCCTTTTCGACTGCTGGTCCTTCCCTTTGGAATGACCTCCCATTGGATGTTAGGCAAGCTCCCTCTCTGTCCATTTTTGAAACCCGATTGAAGACACATTTCTATTCTCTGGCTTTTGATCAGACCTGAAATTTTCGGCTCTTTTCGGTGTCAGTTGTATATAGTGTTTTATGTTAATTTATTGATCAACACTTGTGTATTATGGCCTTTTTATTGTTTATTATTTTATTATTATTTATTGTTTGTAAAGTGCTTCGTTACAGCTCCAGCTATTATAAAATGCGCTATATAAATAAAATGGTATTTTATTGTATTTTATCTACTTTAAAATCTGGATACAGAAGATTTCATTTCGACGAAATAAAATTGAGTAAATTCAACCATCATCTTTTTCAGTGTAAGGTTTTAAATCAGGGTTAGTGTTTTGAATTAGGATTTCAAAGAAGGGTTAAAGTTTAAAAAAGGGGTTTCAAATTAGGCCTTCAAGACTGTTAAGTTTTCAAATTATGATTTCAAGCCAGCGCAAAAGGTTTAAAATAGGCTTTCTAACCTGTATTTAGGGTTGAAATTAAGAATAAAGCAAGGTTTCAAATTAGGGTTTGAAGTTGAACTCTGAATTTGGAGTTTCAGGACTCAAGTGTTTAAGACTGTAGGTTAAGGTTTCGAGTCTGGATTAGGCTTTCAAATTAGCGTTCAAAGCCAGCATCAAGCAAGGGTTTGGTTTTCCAAATTGGGATTCTGACTCCAGGGATAGTGTGTCAACATGGCAAAAAGCCTTTCATTAATAGTCAACTCTTGTTTAATTACTCCTCCCTGATCCACATGTTCATCTCCCACTGGAAGGAGCAGATGCTTTTCCCGGAATGTTCCTGACAGCCGGCCTACGTCGCCATGCTCTGCACAGCAATCCGCCCTCCTCGCATGCACGCCCTCCAGTTACCTTCCCGCCTCCTCCTTTCCCGCCCGGCTCATGCGTCAGCACTCGTTTCTCTTTCCACTTTCACGGGGTCGGAAGACCGAGGATACCGCCCCGCAACCGGGAGAACACTCTCGGGTCTGAACAATGGCGACTCATTTGCATACAATAGCCCCGTAGGAGGTCTGACAGATGATTCCGGGAGGCGGGTTACGGAATAATGGAGACGGGAGGAGAATAGTCGGGATGGAAAATTGGAAAAAGTAGAACGCTGCCAAGGGTGACAACAAGAGAAGCGTGGAGGAAGGACTGGGGGTGATGAATAACGGGAATAGGATAGAAAAAATTGTCGGGAGATGAATTGAGATGAGAGTGGAGAAGACGGGAGAAAACGTATTTGGCGCTGAGTGGGTTGGTGGGAAGGTCAGTAAAACAATTTACAGTTAGATGACAAAAATTTGGGCTAAAACTAAGTACCATTTTAGTCGAAAGCCTGACTTTTGGTAAGCAGGTAAGAAGGTATTGCTATGAAGGTGGAGATGTGAATGGTTGGTAGGTAGGTTTTTGGCTACTCTAGCATTTGCTCTTTTTCCCCTTGATGCCCAAACTTTTTTTGGCATGTGCTTGTGTGTGAAAGCTTGTTCGTGGCCTTGGTATGCAAGTCAGAAATGGTTGAAGATAAAACACATTTCGGAATCAATACAGTCACAAGTGTTTGACTTTGTGAGAGGAGAGGGCAGAGGAAGAAGCAACATAAAACAGCAGGCACGTATCTAGTAGAATGTGGTCTCAAAGTGCCCACTGTGGTCTCGCTTGGCCAACTTAACATCATCCGCAAGTGGAGATCTGCTCGCTGTTTCTTCTAAATGTACTTTGCATGCCTTGACCTCCCACATGGACTACAGCAGATCAGTTTACGCTTCTGCCATGTTAAGGACTGTGCACCTGTTGTGCACCGATTTTAAAAGGAATGAGAGGAACCGCTTCCGTTGGCTGCAAAGCAAGTCGTCTGTGTTCACGCCCACAACGACGCAAACCACCCGTTTCTAATTGCACTAATCTGCACGCACCTGTGAAAATACCCGCCGATGCGCACAGTTCGACCACATTAGAATGTGCACTAGAATGACAGTAGGCATGAATATAAAGAAAATAACTTGTGAAGTAGCAATGTGATGTTCTCTAATCTTTTTAAGTCACGTTGCCTAGGTAACTCATGTGAACCAATCAATGTGTTGTTCATTTTGACTCGGTGACATCTCATTCATCTTATTTGGTGTCACAGGGAAGATGGAGCTCAACGAGCGCCATCATACATCGTACAAAGCCTCATATCATTTTGTGACACCCTACACCCATCACCTGTCAATCATAGGACAGACATGTGCAGACAAAACCACCACTCACACATTTACAGACACTTCAGAGGAAATAGACATAACTGAAGCACAGAACCCAACCTTCTTATCTACAAATGTGTTCCATCTGAAGTGAAAATTCCAACATTTGCCTTGAATGTATTCAAAGGCGTTGACAGATTTTCTACGCGTGACGGAACTTTCAATGGAGTATAAAACATTTTTTTTCTTTGCATCCTAAACACAATGAGATGAGCTGTTAAATCAAATGATGTGTGCATCATCATTGTCGAATGCTTTTCACACAACTTCACACATTAAAAATGACTAAAAGAATGCACTAAATGACAGCCAAACCAAAACAACAAATGGAAGCATCATTAAAGGTAATGAAAGTAAAAAATGGTAAAGAAACGGTTTGTAGGAATGGCACAAATTGGTTCAAAGTTACTGAAAATAAAGATAATGCAGACACGATTGAAGAAAAATGTTGAAAAATAGTTCAAATAAAAAAATAACACAAGTAGGAAAAAATAAATAAAAAATAAAAATAAAATAATAATAGTAAAATAGTACAAGTAAAAACCAATACTAGACAAAATAATTACATTGAAAAAAAAGAATTGAAAAATAATTCAAATTAAAAAAAGATTTAAACAAAAATAAAAGTGGTAAAATCAATAAAAAGAAAAAATATGGGTACAACCAATAAATGGAATAAAAAGAAGAATACAAGTAAAAAAAAGTTTTAAAAAATATTACTAAAGAGTCATAAAATAAAATGTAAAAATAGAAAAAGTAAAAATGAACGGTATAAAGTAGCAAAAATAAAAAGAATACTACTAAAAGTAGCACAAATTAAATGACATAAACTAAAGTTACTGAAAATAGTAAAAAACAAGACAAAGATGGCAAAAACAAGAATAATACTGATAAAGAGGAACAAAACTACTATAAGTAATAAAAATGCACCTGAAAATATTAAATAAAAAAGAATACTTGTAAAGGTACAACGTATATTAGTAAACATATCAAAAAAAGGCTAATACTAGTAGTAAAAATAGTAAAAAAAAACCAAAACAATAATAGTAAAATAGGTAATCAAGAATACATGTAAAAATGCCAGTAAGAATAGTAATTTTAAAAAATGATAGGAGAAAACTAGTAAATAGTACGAGAAACACTAGTGGAGTAGTAAAAAAAACTAATCGGAACAAATAAGTTAACTTACAAGTAAGTTATTTGTTAGTTACGGTTGTTATTATTTTAAATAACACTAGCCAAATTGAAAAAAACAATACTACAAACAATAAATAAACAATAAAACATGGTAGAAATGAAAGACAACTTTAAAACAGCTGGGTTTGACAAAAAAAAAAGGCTATTTATTTGTAAGTATAGTTAAAAAAAGTAGGAGTAAAAGTTAAAATGAAAGCCACTAGTTAAAATAATGAAGAGTATCCCATAATGTATGTGCAATAAAAGTAGTGTGAGTAGTGTACCAGTCTTCCTGAGTTTCCTGTTCCTGAAGACGGACAGGATGACGAGCAGGTTGCCGATAACGTCCACCACGATGGTGGTGATGAGCACGCTGGCCAGGACTGTCATCGCCCAGGGGAAAGCATGCTGCTGCTGCGGGGCACCGGCCAGCGTGGAGTTGCGCGGCCCCGGCGTGGCCCCCAGCGCGTCCGGGGGCCACGCCGGGGGTTGCTGCTGCTGGGCGGCCATCAGCTGCGGGAGCTGCCGCGGGTCCACCAGCTTCGCCGCCGGGTCTCGCTGCGGCCGCAACATGGCAGAGATATACGTCCCGCGAGCTTTTTACGCGGCGTTTCGGGACATGACAGGTTGAGGCGGCGGCGGGAGTGGTTCGCGCTGGAGGAGTCACACGTTGGAGTCTCGGCATGCGCGGTAGCGGCGGCACACGTGCGCGGCCATGTTGGCGCGCCTCCCCTTTCCCTTAAGCAGGTTGTTCCCGCCAGTGAATGAGCGTGTGCGTGAGTGCATGTGAGTGTGTGTGAATCTTGCGCGCGCCTTTTAGTTTCTCTTTTTCTCTCTCTCTCTCTCTCTCTCTCCATCTCTCGCTCTCTCTCTCTCCCTCCCCCCTTCACTCTCTCTCCTTCACTCTCCCTTTCTCTCTCTCTTTCTTTCTCTTTTTATCTTGTCGCCGCTCTTTTCCCGCCCATTCCACAGCGTTGGTGTAAATGCCACACGTGGTTACAACCCAACAAGTCAACAACTTCTGCTTATTCTTCCTCTTCTTTGATACATTTCTTTTGTTAGTCAAACCCCACAAACAAAAAAAATCCATATGACGTCGCCACTTTGTTGTTGCACGTTAAATTCAACTTCAAGTAACGAAGTACAAATACTTTGTTAAGTACTTGAGTAGTTTTTCCGGTACTTTGTAATCACTGTCACTGAGTATTTATTTTTGAGAATACTTTTTACTTTTATCTGTTACATTTTAGGCTCGCTGGTGGTGTAGTGGTACACGTGCCTGAGTGTGCGGGCAGCGTGGGATCGGATCCCGCTCAGCGACGGTGTCTGTGTGTGCCCTGCGACACAAGACAAGCAGCGGCTTCTTCTCGGGTCGTTAGCGGAAGTGACGTACGAGCTGCCTCGCAAAAGTAGCAGTAACGTACTTTATTTTATTTTTTATTTAGTAACACCGAACATAAAAACACAACAGCCAGGGGGGTGACAAACATAGAGGCAAAGAAATATATGACAAAAATATAAAGCGTGACATCATCAGCAGGCGCGAAGGACCCCATCCCAAAAAAATTCAATGAACATTCTATCAGTCCAGCCCTCAGCTTGTAGCTAAATTTTTTTATGTGGCCCTCCATCCAATTGACTCTGACACCCCTGCTGTACAGGATAAGCGGTGTGGAAGATAACACATATTACATTTTAACACCAGTATCTGTACTTTTTACTCCATACATTCTCAAAACAAGTTGATTACCTTTGTTTTATGTGACGCATGACGATTAAAAAATAAATTAGATCAATGCTCGTAGTTGCGCCAATCATATGAAGAGTTACAGGGTTCCGGACGTCCCAGCTTGTGATTGGCCGTATCTCAAGCTACATCCCCTGAGAAAACGCTATGCTACCCACTACATAAGATAATTTAATTGGAAGGTGAGAAGAAGTAAAATGATCGACGAATGGAGTGTGATGGCGTTGAACCTGTGAACCAAAATAGGCTCGACTGAGAAGGAGCCAGCGCCAGCAAGTCAGCAGCCGGCTGACGCCCAGCCATGGCCTTACCTGCGGGAAATGTTTGTGTAAGAATAATAATGTAAATAATGATTCACTCACTCACTTGACAGTTTGCATTTGGTCGGCTCGAAGAACGATTCTTGGCGAATGCATTTTGTCCTGCGTAAACCTAAAGTCCACGAGCTTGCCGCCTACAACAATTCCGCATCCAATCTGAGAAAACATATCGAGGGTAAAGCTAAATAATTACCCTTTCGTTAGCTCGAATGTAATCCGTTTCATCACCATGTTCAAACGAGCCCTCCACACACACCGTATGCAGGCGTTATAATTGTGCCACAATTCTTAACCAATTCTGATTGGCTGGTTTCTATCCAATTGCATTTCAAAGCAGTAAGTACGACACCCGGGAACCCTCAAACACAAAGTCGATGGAAGGGTACTGTATGTATGGCGTATTGTTGTGGTTAATAATTAAAAATATATTTTTTCAAAGTAACTTTGTTTGGTTTAACGTTATTGTCCCTTGAAACGCCGGCAGTTGTTTTTTTCACCAGTTTCTCCCCACTTCTTAGTTATGGTTGGATAGTAAGCAGCCAATCAGAATTAGCCCTGATTGGTTAAGAGTTGTGGCACAATTATAACGCCTGCATCCCAAGTGTGAATCAGCGTATTGTACGCGTAGTTGAGAAGAAGCAAGAGTAAAAAACAATCTTGTGCATGCAAGTGGATGGTTTTGTACACGCGAAACACATTTTGAACGCACAAAACATGCTTTTGTGCGCGGTATTTCACATTACATCCACGTGAAACATATTTTTGTACGGGGTATTTGACATTATGCTAACGTAATTGTGGCATCAATCGAACGCCATAGGCTAGGCCTGTTTTAGCGTAACATGCTGTATTAGTGTGGTCAACCAGTTGGTTCCATTTCCATTTCCATTCAGGATGAAACTGAAATTTTGAAGTTTGAGAACCATTATTCATATCATATTCAATAGGTGGGTCTACCTGAATGATTCATCACATCACAGCTAAAACCAATCCAGTCAGTGTGTTAAAGGGCCACTTGGGTGGAATGAACATTGGCACTTATATGATAGGTCTGTATTAAAAAATGTTGTCAGCACTAAAATTCCCCCCAAGAAAAAACTCAGACGTGATTTAAGAGTATTTTTGGAACGGACTGGCAGAGGACTTTGCCCCGCCCACAAATTGGGTGGAGTCTGCTTGACATCAGCCTGACGACGTCATTGAAGGGAGGGCGAAGCAGTTCACGATTGTTTCCTGCCTTGCTTTGTTCACGTCCTGTTGTTTTGGAAATGAATTTTGAACATTTGAGGCAGCAAATATGCCCAACCGATGCATTGTGGCTGGGTGTAGTAACACATCGAAAGAAGGGGTCAGCTAACATCAATTCCCAAAGGATAAAAAAGTGAGGAAACTGGACCTAAAACACAAAAAAAAAACAAGACTGCAATGGGACAGACTAGGCAAGTGTGATTTACACTGCACAGTTTGATGAGTCTGATTTTGAAGATGAAGGGCTGTGGTCGGAATTTGGAGTTACCAAAATTGAACTACCATCCCAACAATAAAAAGCACCAGAGAGGGGACAAACACAGACTCAGAGACGAAAGCAGAGACGACGGGCAGACCTGGCGCTCAAAACTGGAGAATAGAAAGGTAAGTTTTTTGACATGAATTTTATTTCCAAAAACATAATCTTTCCAAAAATACTGACCTAAGTTTTTCACTATTAAATTTTGTAAATGTACTGCACATTTCATTATAGCAACGCCATCTTACAACTACTTTCACATTATTTGGCAAACGCTAAATAACTATGAGACAATGTCAGGTTTAGGGTTGCGTAGTGTTACTGTCTTTGCAAATAAAAATGTTACATAACTAAAAATGGTAAGGTCTTTATTTGTTCCGTAAGCATTTGGGAAATTGCATTCGCAAACAAGAGCTAAGGTGTTGTCTGAAATTGTTCGGCAAGCGTAATAAACACAAACTAAGCAAAAGTCACATTTAGGGCTGGGTAGTCTTGCTGTCTTGAAGTACATGAAGTGTGACACAAGTAAAAAGTGATCTGTTCCTGGATGTTCATGGAAGTGTACAATTACTTACAAAATACATTTTCATTATAGTAACACACTAAATTAAAGGTTTAATATAGAAGACATGAGGAAACGATGTTCTTTGGCTCCTGAAACCCACGGTGGAAAAGGCCTTCCTGATCTTGGTCACGGTGCAGGATGGAAGTCGTACCCAAATTGAGCAGCCCAGGAATCGCTAGCACCATCTCATCAACCGCCTGTAGGCGGCATGCCTATTCCTCCTGAAAGAAGAAGGGAAGCGTAAGAATAAAAAATTGGGAAGTGGAGGGATAACATATGATTTTGTAACGCAGTACAAAACGCAGTAACGCAGTTACATATTGAGTTAGTAAGTGATAAAAATGACAACACGGAAACTCATCCCAATATCATATTCAAGTTAATTTTTGCATCTTGGTGAACTTCAGAAAACTATTTTGGCTGTAGCTATTCCGGACAAATGTAAGATCAGGTTAGAGTAAACATATTTATTTAAAAACAAAAAAAGACAAACTCACTCATGTTCTGAGGCTTCACAGCTCTGCGCCAAACTGTGCATTGTGCCGGTAGTACGCCGCCTCCAGTACATATGTGTCTAAGCAGATTGTAAAGAATCCAGGGTGTTGAGTGATGCAGTCCAGCTCCTCGGAAACGCTAGCCATCATCACCACTTGTGGAATTTTTTTGCAACAAATGCTCTCCTCAACTGTTGGCATTGGGGAGCGTCTTCCACTGTACGAACACCTGTAGGTAACATGCAATTTGTTTAAAAAAAAAAAAAGTCCCTCGATATCTTATTTCAATTTCTGTACTTCGTACATGCATCAAGTGCTCGAAATTGTCCTGCGAGAGTCCTGGGAATGATCACTGAAACAAGCAAGTAACGTGGCTAGTAGGATAGAGGAATATGTGAGATGAAAAATAATAGTGAAATGACAGTGCATGTACTAGTGTGAAAAACAGTAGACACATGTGTGCCTCACATTATTGCATGGGAATTTGTCATATGTATGAAAAACAGGCAACGTCGCCCAGACAGCTGGTGTGTGGTGATGCAGATGAAAACTGGCCGTATCAAGTTAAACGACGTGATCGGGGCCGAAAATAAACACACGGATTAGATTTTTGTAACATTGGTCTACAGTGTACATGACAAAACAATTGCAATTGCACAGATGAAGCCCAAAGGCAGACTTTTTTTGCACGCTATACCACTATGTTTCAGCAGTTGAAAAACGACACGTATTATATATATTGACTTTAAGCATCTTGATTATTCATTTAGGCGGCACGGTGGTCGACTGGTTAGCACGTCCGCCTCACAGTTCAGAGGTCGTGGGTTCGATCCCGGCTCCGGCCACCCTGTGTGGAGTTTGCATGTTCTCCCCGTGCCTGCGTGGGTTTCCTCCGGGTACTCCGGTTTCCTCCCACATTCCAAAAACATGCATGGTAAGTTGATTGGACTCTCTAAATTGCCCCTAGGTGTGATTGTGAGTGCGGATGTTTGTCTCTGTGTGCCCTGCGATTGGCTGGCAACCAATTCAGGGTGTCCCCTGCCTACTGCCCAAAGACAGCTGGGATAGGCTCCAGCACGCCCGCGACCCTTGTGAGGATAAGCGGTATGGATAATGAGTGAATGAATGAATGATTATTCATTTAAACATTAAGAAATACAATAACAATACCCACCAACAATTGTTGCCGAGCCATCTCTCTTGGTCTTCGTCGTCTGCGTCCGGCATGGGAGCAGGATTAGCTTCCCCCTCTTCGACTTCAGGCTCGAAGCAGTCTGGTTGAATTCCGAGCTGTCCGATAGCTTGGCCTTCTACTTCGCCGTCGGGAGAACCGGAATACAAAATCTTTGACTCAGAAATACAGTCAGAGCTGCTGCGTTGAGACGTTTTCTAGTTGTCGGTGTGTAGTGGGTATTAACGTCGCCTACAGTGGAAAAAAATGGTGCCAATCCTTGTAAAATGAATCTGTAAATATCCCAACTGGTGCTTTATGCCCCATACGTCCTCACGTCCTCACTGTGGACTGCAAAGAAGCAGTGTGCGAGTGTTCGCGTCCTCCCAGCCTCCCTGCTCCACCTTTATCTGCTCACTTCCACATTTCCTCGTTCTCATACAAAACAGCCATGGAGAGGCTGATCCTTGTGATATGTTGAAGTGGTCACGAGCAGGGGTGTCCCCATAGGTTTTGGCGCCGATTGATCACCGTTTTTGGACGTTAAAAGCGAGTTGTGTACAATGATTTGCAATGGACAAACCGCGATCGGTAGCGACTCCCACTCAGACATGGAGAGAACGGGGCATTCCTCATTAAGAGTGGGCGTTATTCATGCTTTTCCTAATTTCTCCCAAATGATTGGATAAAATAGAAAATGACAACTCCTTTCATTTTCCTGATCAAAAAATATATGAACTGAACTTGTTTGTGAAAAACATGGCCACCCTGACCCAAGTGTCTGTGGGACAATAAGAGCACCAAATAGGGGACGCCATCATTTAAGCGTGGCTCCACCCAGAGTGCGTGCATTTCATGAAGGTGCGTAAGTGACACGCTTAGGTCGATGGAAGAATCTGCGCAGCCAAAAAAAGAGCACGCAAGAGAATATGTCCCAAAATGTGGTAAGTACGGCTTCAACTCGTGCAGGGATGTCAAACTCATATTTGTCGCAGGCCACATAATAGTTATGGTGTCCCACGGGGGGCCGTTAAGACAGTGAACCCATAGAAATGTATGATCGTCTTATCACATATACACAACATATTGATGGATAAGTAGTTTTGAAATCAGAAGCCGAGAAATAGTTTGTTCAACTCTTTTCAATGTATTTTAAAGTAGCGATTGGTAACAAATGTTTGCAATATCGTATATGTAGTGGTAACAGTGAAGACAATTTGAAATAAACATGTCAAGTCAACATCCACGATTTGCCTTCGCGGGCCACATCAAATGATGTTGCGGGCCGGATCTGGCCCCCGGGCCTTGAGTTTGGCTTCCTCTAGTGCACAGGTGTCAAACTCAGGCCTGGAAGTCAGATCTGGCCCGCAACATGATTTTATGTGGCCCCGCCAAAGCAAATTATGTGCATGGACTTCATGTTTCTTGCTAAAATACCAAAATCACAAATTGCCTTCCCTTTTAAAAAATCTCACGATATTGCAAGTATTTTTGTCAGCAGATCCAATTTAAAAATAAATGTAATCATATTTTCGGCCTCTGATTTCAAAACTTGGTATTCGTCAATTGCTGCGCTACAGCCTTGATGTTTTCAGGTGGTACTGGCTTTTAAAAGTTTGAGAATTCCTGATACAGAATATAGCATATTGTATTTTTTAACATTGCATTCAAGCCAGTGAGGTATGTAGTGGTTCACCGGGCCTGACTTGACCCAGAACAGGCTGAGTGACAGAAAATGGATGAATGTAGCATGTAGCATTTCGTGGCCCCATTTCTGGGAAATAAAATGAGCGCTGGGCTGCGGGAAAATAGCTTTTGCCTGACCTTTGACAGCCGCCTCTGTCCTCTCTCGGATCATTACGGCCCGCAGGCGCCGACCTGCCGTATGTGCGAATATTGTGCCTTTTCACACGGTACACATTTATTACACATGCACACGCGAAAATAGACACACGGACAAACAAACAGAAATGCAATTGGACCGTTGCTGCAGATACAACTTGTTTAACTGTAATTTTTGTGTGTGCGTATGTGTGCGTGCGCGCGCGTGCGTGTGTGCTCATGCTGATATAGTAAAACAGACAGCGCGTCTAAATTTGCATATTCATGAAGCGTAATTAAGGCAGAGCACGCTGACGAGGCGTTCAAGTGTGCATGCGCACGCGCACCCACACACGCACACACACATACACACACACCTGATAGATACGAGAAAAGCCAGCATGAATGTAATCAATTCATTATAAAATGAACTAATGAATAGAAACAATCATAATTTTAATAAGGGCTAAGTGTGAGGTTTTAGTGTTGAAGCACTTTTGCTTAATATCATATGTATAATGCAGTCATGCAGATGCAAATGAAGAACAATAGTTTTACAACCACTGTAAGCGATTCAATAATATGCTGTAACATCAGACTTTTTTTGTACAGGACAAAGAATATATGCCTGTGAGTGTCGTAATACATTCTGTCTACATGTGTCGCTCCACCGCTTGTGTTCAAATATCCATTGCTTCCAAAACCTGACTGGCGATGCTAGCTGCTAGCATGTCAATGGTGTTTTGAATTGTTTGTTAGCTAAACGGTAACTCCGTTGGCCCGTTTCCAGGTATTGATGGTGAAAGGGAGCAGTTTGGTAATTATCTGGCGTTCCCATCTTTGTGTCTAGTCTTGTAAAAAACAGCACACCCGCAGTCCCCTTGGTTAATTTGAATGCGCCATGTTAGAAATAGAGGTGATGTCACATCATTGAATGGGACTCGTACCTCAAATCTGCGATCGCTGTTAGTTAACCATTTAACCGCTGAATCCCGAATCCATTCAAATGGAATTACTAACAGAGCTGGGCATCGTCTATCTGTGTATAACTTCTGGGTGGTATTTCTGGCCGACCCACGTGGTCCCAATCCGTCCCTCGTTGGCAACAGCCAATTGGCATTAAGAACATAATTCGCACGTCACACGCAGGCGCAAGCAGACACGCCACCGAATAAAGGAAAAAAAAAAATCAAACAAAAACAACAGACACACACACGCACAGTGTGGGGATCGTTGAAATAACAACCAAATCTGTGAAGAAAGAGATGTGAAAGGGTTAGGGTTAGGGGTTAGGGTTATGATAGAGATGTTAAGTTAAGTTAGATGAAAAAGATCTATATCTGAAAGATATACACTTTTTTTATATTTTATTTTTTAATTTTTTGGCTGTGTGCCAGGAGTGGGTCTCCTGTGTGTGACGTGGTACCGGTAAAGACCGGTTCTCGACACCGTTTGGCTGACCCGCCCTGAAATATAGACGGGAACGCATAGACGGACTAAAGCATAGACCAGGGGTGTCAAACTCATTTTTTTTGCGGGCCGCATCGTATTTCTGATTTCACTCGGAGGGCGTTACGACTGTTAACCCGTGTAAATGATCGCCTTACTAATAGATTTGAAATCAGAATCCAGTAAATAGTTTGTTAAACTATTTTTCAGTGTATTTTAAAGGAAGGATTGGTAAGAAATGCTTTAAATATTGAATATGTTGTGTTCACAGTGAAGACAATTTCAAAAAACATCAAGTCAAGTCAACACACATGATTAGTCTTCGCGGGCCACATATAATGATGTCGCGGGCTGGATCTGGCCCCCCGGGCCTTGAGTTTGACACCTGTAGCATAGACGAATGCCCACTCTGATTATTAATTGTACTCGTGCTGAAAAACAAGTCATAGATAGTCCCAAAAATGTGACATCCAATTTTATCATGATGGTAATGAAGTGCACTTGTACAGTGCTCTATCTACACCATATCTTGTCCAAAGCACTTTGCCATGCTTCAAATTGACTTTTTTGAAAACATTTCGAGTGTTAATGGCAACGCAGCATCAACCTTTTGTCTAAGACATCAGTTACTACTTTAACTACCAGGATCCCCCACTGTACACTGTCGAACGGCAGAACCCAGGTTGTTCTTCCAAATATCCATCGATCCGTTTTCTGAAGCGCCTATCCTATGAGGCTAATTTTAAACCCATCCGCTTGATACAAGCTGCTAGCTAGCATTAAGCTTCATCTGCGGCTGTGGCGGCGTGAGGCAAGCAATGACGTAACGAAGACAAAGGCTTAAATTGATAAACTGTCTGTCTGGGCCTCATTGACTGCTTGACAGTTTAATTTAATGCTCGATAGCCGGCTAAGTATTGTCATACACACACAAACACTTCTGTGTTTTCTTCTCGAATGCACCTGGGTTTCACACAGCGCATGCACTTCTCCCACATACAGACGTGAGACTTGTATTTGTGTATATGTACAGGTATGTGTGTGTGTGTATTGTGACTCGAATCTGGAAATAGTCACTCAGCGTTCCTAATGGCTCATTTCTGTTTATGATGATTTTGGTTTGAAGACAGCCATGCGCTCTGCATTCCGCCATGATAGCTTTTTCAAAGACCAGTATCCTGTGTAAGCAGGTTCTGCCTACGGTAGCCAATAGCAATCAAGACTCGCCTTTCAACGATGCTACATCACAGCTCCGTCCGCTTCCAGCAGACCAAGGGGGAGCAAGCACGTCTCGGACAGATAGGTCTCACGAGATCTTATAAGCTTGCTTTCGGAGATGGGCACTTTACCCTGTTTTGCCGGTCCATCCTTCGTCCGTGACTTGGGTACCCTTCTGTCCTTGTCCCTCCATCCTTATTCATCAAAATAATCGTCCTTCGACCCCGTCCGTCCTCTTTCATTTAAAGCACTTCTCTCCTTACATTTTGTCAGTCCGCCCCCCAGCCCCCCCCCCTCAAAAAAGCGTCTGTGCACTCACATTAACATTATTTAAAGCTCATTAGCTGGCTAATTTCCTTTGAACATCTGGCTGGGAGTATCCTGAGTTGATTGAAGTGTTTACAACTATTTAACCAAGATAGCATTTAGCTTCCAACTTCACACGGGTCGGTCACCTGAACAGAGCCTGCCAGGATAAATCACGAGAATATTTAAGATTGTATTAAAAGGCAGATAAGCGTGGGCGAATTATATCTAGGCGAGGGAAGATAATCACAACCAAAGGGATTGAACACCTGAAAGCATCAAAGCAGATCTGCAGGTCAGCTGTAATTACCTTCCACAGACAAATAGCAATCATGAGGAGGCAGCTCGGAGGGCAGCCACAACCAAATACCTAAGGAAAGAGAGGCAGATCCTGAATATTCAGCTGAATGGCAAAAATAAGATACAGGCCATTAACAGCTATGCCTTGCCAGTCATCAGTTACCCTGCTGGCATAATCCCCTGGCCACTGGAAGAAATGCAAACCACTGACATCAAGACAAGAAAGCTCCTTACAAGGCACGGAGGGTACCACCCCAAGTCCAGCATCCTGAGGCTGTACACCGTGGACTAGTGAGTGTCCAGGGCACTATCCAGGAGGAAATAACAGGTCTCCAAGAATACATCAAGATGATGGCCCCAAGGGATGACCTGCTTAGTGAATGCCTCGGGGGAAAAAAGCCTAGGAAGGAGAAGGATCCAGATGGACTGTCATCGAAAAACAAGTCCCTGCATGGCATATACCACCGTCAAATTGAAGAAGTGGCTGACATTGAGAAAACATACCAGTGGCTGGAAAAGGCTGGACTGAAAGACAGCACAGAGGCGCTAATCAAGAACAGGCCCTAAACACAAGATCAAGAGAGGCCGGAGTCTACCACATCAGACACCATCCCACGTGTAGGCTGTACAAAGAATCCCCAGAGATGCTGCAGCATATCATAGCAGAGTGAAAGGTAGCAGGAATAGTGTACCGGAACATCTGTAGCAAACATAGATAAGAGGTCCCAGAATCTAGATGGCAAACACCTCCAAAGGTAGTTGAGAACAACCAGGCCAAGATCCTGTGGGACTTTGAGATCCAGACCGACAAACTGGTGATAGCCAACCAGCCTGACATAGTGGTGGTGGCATAAACATCAGAAGACAGCAGCCATGGTCGATGTAGCAATCCCGAATGATAGCAACATCTATAAAAAGGAACATGAGAAGCTGGAGAAGTACCAATGGCTGAAGAAAGAACTAGAGAAAATCTGGCGGGTAGAGGTAACAGTGGTGATCAGGTCACTGGAGGCAAGCTGGATGGATGGATCCAGCAGATAGGAACAACATCTGACATCTCAACTCAAGAGTGCAATACTGGGAACAGCTAAGATCCTGCGCAGAGTCCTCAAGCTCTCAGGCCTCTGGTAGAAGAAGAAGAGCTTGAAGGAGATACCGCCCAGGTGGGCGAGGCAAAGATTTATAAATATATATATGTTTATTAGCGTGGACGAAATTGGCGAGACACAACAAGGGAAATGCCTTGTTGCGATGATGCATAGCCAATCAGTTCACGAGATGAATCCACCTGTGCTCTCATTGGTGGAACCAATCATGCATCTTGTATTAGTGCCCGTGGTTATGTACAAAGTCAGAGTCAACTATCAACAAGAGTCAACAATCTCTTAGAAACAGCACGTCTTTCCGCAATATGGCTGCCAATATGGCTGTATTTTTTCATTTTTATTTTTTGATGAATATTTTTTTAAAACCGCGATGCTCTGAGGCCGCCAAACTACGAAGTGGCGAGGCATAACTGTATTTATCTTTCATAAAAAGATGCCATTCTTGCAAGATAATTTACTTTTTCAGCCCTAACCCCCAAAATTCACCACATTTGTTTTCTTGAAAAAAATATACCGGTACCACTTTATTCTCAAGAGGTCACATCTTTTTTTCTTGAAAATGTACTAACTTTTCCTTTAACCCCCCCCCCCCGCTCCCATATGCGGTGCTTTCGTTTTTCTGATGTCAAGGCAAAAGCCACAACTCAAAACCTTCACTTTTTACTACGAGTTTCCATTAAAGATGAATTGTAACAAACGCCTCTAGCTTCTACATAATTTTCTCAAAAGACATACGCACACACCGGCCTCTCTTAGTGGATAATGATGACGACACCTGAGGTGTTGAAATAATGGACACTGTTTGATGTCTCATCAAATGTTACTCACACAAACGTGCTCACCTTCCTTGGATGCACACACACTCTTATACACACATACATATGCCCCTTCAGTCTGAGAATGCAATGCAGTGGGGCAACACACTCATTGGTAATGTGATTTATTCCATGAACCTGTGTGTATGTAAATTATTATTAATTGAAAACTATTTTTCTTTAAAAAAAAAGTACATTACTTCATTCTGTAAATAATTACATTTTTTTTAACCCCGCCCCACTATTTTTCCTCCTCGAAATATATATTTCCTACAAGATTATTACTTTTTTCCAGGCAATGATTTTCTTCTCAAAAAAAAAACAATTATTAAACAAGAAGCACTTGAGAAAATATATATGGTTTATGGTTTCAATGGAAATGGGTGAGGGGATGGATGAGGAAAAGAAATCATGGAAAAAACAGGCAAAACTAAAATATTGTCACTGTCCTTTGAAAAACACTTATGTCCAATTTTGGAAAAAAAAAAATATTTTCACGTTAAAGCAAAACTGCAAACAGAGCACACACAGACATCAAATAGCTGGAATCTCTGTTACCTCTGCCAAGAATGTTAAAGAAACACTGTGTCATTTGTCAATTTTTGTTGATTATGGCGGCGCCATTTGGACAAAAGCGGTAATGTTTTGACAAAAATCAACCACATTTACCATGCGTGCCAGAGTGTAGTGTCGTGACATCCTGAGCCGTCCTTATAGCGAAAGGGGGAAGTGAGTATGCCGTAAAGCAATTCAGGACATTTGTATTTTTTTTGTGTGCCAGGGTTGATCCCATCCTTCTCAAAGTTATTTTGTGCCAGTAAGAACAATACAGACCCCCTCAAGGCATGAAGTCCCATTCAACTACTGTACTTGTAAGTCAATGTTTCATCAAAAGAGTTGTGAAAAAAATATATTAAGGTCGATTTCTTGCCCAGTGCTGCTTTAATGTGATGTCTGTAATGTGGAAACACTATTCATGTAATAATAAGAAAATTGATTAAAAAAAAATGGACATAGGCCTAAGTGTTTTTCACAGGACAGCGACAATATGAAGAAATATTGAAAAAAAAAAGGAAATTGTATATATACGAATCCGTGGGTGCTGAACTCCAAATATGCAGGTGTTGACTGTAGTTTTAAGTTGTAATATCACCAATCCACACTTGATGGCAGACATGTCTTAGGTCTTAGCCTGCCCTGCATTACTGAGTAAGCCTAATAAATTCTTGCAGATTTGGAATGATACGCAGGACAAACATGGTAACCTCTCAATAATATTTGAGTAGAGTTTTATGGAATAAAATATAAGGAGCACTTAATGTTGATTTCTTGTTTGGCAGTTTTGTGTCTTCCTTGAATGGTAATTTCTTTGTGTGCAAGAACTAGAAAAAAATATGGCATGTGGTTATATTGTTGTTGGCTTCAAACCCTTTGTTGTTGGGTTAGGATCATGCATCTTTTATACATTACATACTTAAAAAAACATTTTTATTTTTTTTGTTTATTGCACATAAAAACAGATAACAGAAAATATTTTTGTTGGAAGTATAAAGATTTAAAAGATGAGAAAAAATAAATGGTCATCATTAATCTCAGTTTACATTTTCAAAGGGGAGTAGGAAGAAGTCAAAAACTTTTTTAGAGCACATATTTTGTCCGTATTTAAAATAACATTTTTGTCATAAATCTGGTTAGGAAGTACATGGTCCTGTGTGGCCCCCCTCATATGCACTGATGAAAAATTGTGGTCCTCTCCAGCATTTAAGTGTCCATCCCTGTTATAGACACATATGACACATATGTCCCGTGTTCGAATGAATGGTTCCGATTGTCCAACTAAAAGTCTGTTGACTTTTGCCTTGACACTGAAGTCCCCTTACCTCCACTGTAAACAGTTGGCCAACAGAAGTGGTTTTCAATTTATGATGGCGCACCGCTACGCTCAAATGCTTACAATTTAAGGGGCAAGCACATTTGACCCATATCCAGCCCATCAAAAAACATGTCAAATGACATAACATTTTATCTGAATGGACACCTTGAGTCATTCTTGGCATTTAACTCATTCACACCCAGACATTTTCAGACCCTCTTTTACCCTAACATTAAAAAAAAAAAAAAAAAATTATAAATAAATTCCTGGGATTGAATGGCTGGACTGTTAAAAGACAAGTAAATTCATCAATGGCAGTGAATGAGTTAATGAGTTAAAAACATAATCATAAAAAATGGTATAACTATTTGTCAGAATCTTATTTATTTTACGCAAATTTAGATTTAATCTAAATTTAAAAAAAATTCTGGATTAAAAAAAAAGTCTGAATTTTTGACCACCTTAATTGAGGTTCACTCACACACAAAGACGTTTTCCGATGTAATAACGTCTTTATTTCGATATTCAGATTTGGTGTACACATCAAAGACAGCATCGCAATAAAATGTCACAGCGAAGAAACACTAAAAAAATAAACTCTGACATTTGATTGGAACAAAAATAAAAAATTCAACCCAACTACACAGCATGACACTTTAACACAACAACAATAATACACATTTATACACAAAACATTTCACATTGTGGCAAGACCACACATTTCCGTCTAAAAAAGTGCTAAAACAATGCTCATGTAGGGGAAAATGTGTTTTTATTTTGAAATCTATAGTCTGCTAATGGGACAGTGGAAGTGCACCTGGGATTTCAAAATAAAAGAATGAGTCTTTTGACTGAGTCGGACTAATGGGAACAGGAAATGGACATAAAAAATATTCTAGTGAACCTGTTTTGATGGAGGCTCTTATTTTGAAATTGTGAGTGTATTTTCAGTCTTATCTGGTTCGAGGCCCATTTGAAGGACCTTAATATGAAAGCAGTTGCAGAGAAATGGCAACTGTAAAAACGATCTGATGCACAATTTTTTGGCACACTCTGAAAATTCTGTTACATTTCAATAGTAAAGGGACTAGCAAGTGCTGGGATTCCAAAATATAAGATTACAATTTTATTTCAGTCTGACTACAAGGAGCAGGAAATGATTTTTTTTAAGTACATGCTAATGAAAATGGATGAATGGACACTCTTAGTTTGAAATGTTTACTGTATGCTCAGGGCTTCATCAAGGTTCTTAATGTGAAAGGACACCAGGTGAAAATGCTGTCTAAATGTAATACTAATGCTGCACATGTGACGATGGGGTGCATCTGGGATTTTCAAAATAAAAGCCTAGCCAAACAAAAGCCTGTTACTGAAAATGTCAGAAGTAACACTTCATTTGAGAAACTTTTTGGCTTCCATTTTGTTCCTTGTTCAGAGGATCCAGCCTCTTAGAAATGTTGATGACATTATGGACGGGACATTTAGTATTGATGTGCCTGCCGTCATGACAACGGCAGCATAATGAAGGACAAAACAGTTTTGTCATTATGTCATTCAGTGTGTAGTTCCTGTCAATTTCAACTTCCCTTCAGTTTCCCCTTCATCTTAGTTGCCAGTTTGTTTTCACTTACTGCCATTGTCTACTTCCTGCCATTTCTTCTGTTTCCACTTTGTTGGTGCTCCACTTTCTGTCAGTTTCAACTTCCAGAGTATACATTTCCCGTCAGTTTCCAATTTGTGTCCACTTCCTGTCAGTTTCATCTTACTTTCAGTGACTGCTCCCTGTCAGTTTCCATTTTCTTAGTGTCTACTTCCTGTCAGTGTCTACTTCCTGTCAATTTTGACAGGACATTGAATGATGAGCTCGGGATCGGATTTGCTGGTCCGGAAAGTCTAACAAACGAAATGTTGTTTCAAAAATAAAAGATCCGGGTTCTCCCGTCAAGCTGCCATCATGTCGTCCGGCCTCGGAATGACGCAAAGTTGTCCAGCCTGTCCGCGTCTTAAAACAGGACTTCCTCACAGCTTCCGAAGTCGCTCTCCAGCATGCTTGTCCCGTCGCAGCTGTGCGAGTCGATCCCACTTGGTCGCGTCTGCGGTTGGGCGACATTGGGCGACGCTCCCGCCTGCTCGGCGTGGGACGACCTGGCCACACTGAGCCGCACGCTGAGCCGTTTGTAGCCCGCTGCCGTGTGGCCTTCTAGGCTGCCCGCGTGCTTTGCCGCGTAATAGCTGGTGGCTGCGTATGCATCGGGACACTGCGAACGCGGAAGAGGGACACCGTCGGGATCCAGGAAGTGGTCCAGGTTCTGGTTGCTGTAGCACGGCGGCAGCGGGGCTCGGCGATCCGAGCGCTCCAGCGGGAACGGGAAGCCGCCGAAGCGAGAGTTTCGCCGCGAATGCGACATCGTGGACGAGGAGTAGTCGTCGTCCACAATGTCAAACTGAGGGAACTCCTGGACTGCGGCCATGGGACGGCCGAAGTAGTCGGGATCAGCCGGGTAAACTGCAGACAGAGCACACACAGGCATCAAATAGCTGGAAACTCTGTTACCTCTGCCAAGAATGTAAAAAGCAACACTGTGTCATATGTCAGTTTTTGTTGATTATGGCGGTGCCATGTGGACAAAAGCGGTAATATTTTGACAAAAATCAACCGCATTTCCCATGCGTGCCAGCGCGTAGTGTCGTGAAATCCTGAGCCGTCCTTATAGCGAAAGGAGGAAGTGAGTACAGTGGTACCTCTACTTACGAACGTCTCTTCGAAATTTTCAAGTTACGAAACGCCTCAACAGGAAAATATTGCCTCTTGTAATTAGAGGCGGACCAGCCAGCTACTATTTTTTTCTCCCCAGAATAAAAGCCGAATGACGGACAACGGAAGGGTACGCACGCTGCAGACGGATGACGAATAACGGACGCTCAATTTTCAGTAAAATGCCCAGCTCTGCCAACCCACTTGCAAACCGAACTGCAAGAGTTGAAACAAACGGTTCGGACAGTTTTCACAAACCATCCCACCCAAGGCCGGGTCTAGACAGGCATGTATGAGGGGGCAGCTTCAAATGTAGAGGAGGCATTGTGCTCCAGCACCTTTTACCATGTCGAAGTGACAACACTGGCTCATTTGCATACTGAAAGGTGATTGGATCTCAGTTCGTTGCAGACAACTACATCTCACAGCGAACCAGAAGCAGGCCAATACTCTGAGCAGAGTGAAAAGGGGAGATGGAGCGGAGTCGAGAAAAAACTTGATCTATTTCATATTTGAGTGAGTAAGCAAGACTTTAAGACTGGAGAGTGGAGCAGAGGAGAGAGGCATAAGATAATGTGAAATATAATATATTTTGAGGGATTTACTTTAGGGGGGGCACTGCATTTATTTGAGGGGGCCCAGGCCCCCCCTTGCCCCTGCCTAGACCCGGCGCTGATCCCACCCCAGTTTTTACTGGGCCCAGTCTTCGTATTACTAGCTAAACTGTGACGTTAGCTTACCGGTCATGTTGTTGTTTTGTCCTCATTCTGTGAGTTGCAAACCATGCATTTTGCCGTCCTATATTTGCCAACATCATTGACAAGATAATCCATTAAATTCATATCAATGATCTTCGGAGCTGCTCCCATTATTGTTGGTGTTTACGTCAACACTTTCCACAAAAACAAGTGACGCTGAGACTGAGTTGCCAGATTGGCGTAAATGAAAAAAACAAACTTCCTTCTTCCCTTCCTTGCTTCCTTCCTTCCTTCCTTTTTTCTGTCCTTCCTAAATTGACATTAATTCTGATTTCCAACTGTAACCAAGATGGCTTGTCAAGTCAGGAAGTTTAAGTCTAAGTCAAGTCAAGTCTTTCTCAAGTCACCAGCCAAGCAAGTCACAAGACTCGAGTCTCCCATCTCTGAAAATCAGGGGTGCTCAAATCCAGTCCCCAAGAGACCCTATCCAGCCCGTTTTCCATCTCTCCCTGCCTGCAACACACCTGATTCAAATGATCCGCTCATCAGCAGGCTTCGCACAAGCCTGATAACGATCGTGATTATTTGAATCAGGTGTGTTGCAGGCAGGTAGAGATGGAAAACGGGTTGACTAGGGGCTTGTGAGAACCGGACTTGAGCAGCCCTGCTGTAAATCAACTTTTGGGTGCGACTTTAATCCTGCCTGAAAACCAAAAGCAAGTTGGCCATTTTGGTTCGACGCGGCCATGCTTCGAGTATTTTTTTGCCATTGATGAGTCTCTTTACAAAAGAGCTTGTTTGTGTGTTTTTGTGTGTAGTTCACGAAAGCGTCCAGTGTAAAGTGTGTCTTCAAAAGTGTCTGAAGGCCTCATAAAAAGTGCATAAAGTGGTGCGTTAAGCAAATGAAGCGTTGGCATTTGCATTTGTTGGGCTTAAAAGAATGCACGGTGGCAGCTGCTGACCTTGCCTGCAATTCGGGCTTTCAAACTGTGCGTTATAGTAGCGGAACAGAAATGCCAATTAGTCTGCATGTGCTCTGCAGTTTACCTTGTGTTTGATGATGGACAACATCATCACGCTTGGCTCTTCAAGTGTGTTCAAGGCCTCGAGACTCAAACTTCCCGTTTGTGATATTTCCCCCCATCCCCATTTTTCTGAGTTCACTTTTCAGCCTTGATACTTAAAATGCAGCCTGTCTTTTTGCCAGTGGGTAGTTGGAATGTGTCCCAGTATTTTTCTTCATCATATCATATATATGAATGTGATTTTTCATGGCAAAGTGGAGGTGTAGTACACACACATGCCCACGCACGCACGCACACCTTCATAGTCAAGGTCCCAGTGGGTCTTCTTAACGGAGTCATTGTCGGAGCTGGACGGGGGTCTGACGGGCAGGTTGGGGGCCACGCTGCAGACAATCGGTCCGTGCGACTTGTCGGTGGGCGCTTGGCTGCGGGGACGCAGCGAGCGGAAGGGCGAGTGGTCAAGGTCGTTGGTGGGTGACGTCATGCAGCTGAGCTCCATGTGGCTGCCGTCCTGATTGCAAGCTTTTGGGCTCTTGGACAATGTGGACGCCGTGTAACTGAAAAACATGTTTGTGTGTCATTCATATGGAAAATGATCATGTTGAGAAGGACTTCATAATATGTTGGAATATCTCTATAGTTTTTAAGAGCCAACACATGGAACGCATGCTGGAGGACCTATCTGGGAAGCATCATGAAGAAAGGGCAACAAGTAAGATTCCATAGAAAATAATCTTCAACAACAAAATAAATGCCCTACTGACTACCATACTATTTACGGAGTAACTGAGTGACTAACAACCAACTAACCAGCTTTTGTAACTGATTAGTTAATGTCAGTGTGTATGTTTCCTCCAACTATAACTGACTGAACTACCAGCCAACCAACTGACTGATTAGTAACCAAGCAGCCAATCATTTGACCAATTAACTAACTAGCTAACCGATTGACTAGTAAGCCAAATCACTAACAACCACCTGATATACTAACCAACACCACACCCAACTAACTAACTAACTAACTAACTAACTAACTGTTATGTAATAGTGGGATACTTGAAGTGTGTCGGATAGTTTTCCCTCTTAAAATCTTGGCTCTTGGCTTAAAATCAAACAAGACCAAATCAAATATTGAACTTGAAACAGCAACAATTATCAAGTAGGACATAAATGACATAAAGAAGAGTCACGTTACCCGTTGGAGTCGTTCTTCATCTTCTTGTTCTTCCTCTGTTGGATGTAGCGCTTGCGTCCACAAACAAAGATGGCCACCAGCAGCAGGAGGCCCAGCACGCTGGCGCCGATCTCCATCATCTCCACGTAGCCCACCACCGGAGACACCTGGGACGGACCAGCCAACACGGTCAAGCCTGCTCGTCTACAAGAGGACCTGATTGAGAACTGACCTGCGGTAGAGGGTCGCAATGGAAGGAACCCGAGGAAACTTGGCAGAGGAAGCCTCTGGGACACGGATTGGGAGAGCACACGGTCGCACCGCTGTGACACCTGCGCCGCAAAGAAGGACGGGACGGAAAATTAGTGGTCCAAATTAAGGCTCAGTCCACATTCAGTATGCCTTCTCTAAAAATTTTACACTAGCGCATCTTGTGGATGTGTAAACTGGAGTGACCAGCAAACAAGCAGAACCATTTATCCAGAGGTGGGGGGGGGTTCAAATCGAAGTGAGGGAAGGTTACATTTTCAATGAGGCTTTCAAACAAATGTTGGGCTTTCAATGAGGCTTTCAAGCCAGAGTTAAGGCTTCAAACTAGAAGCAGAGTTTTAAATGACCGTTTCAACCAATGCTTAGGGTTTCAAAATAGAAATTCAAGCCAGCGTTAGGGCTGGGAGTAATGCAATGGTTATTGTTGCAATAGTTTCAGAGTAGGGGCTCAAGACAGGGTTAGGGTTTCGAAGGTCATCTTTTTAAGATCGGGTTAGGGTTCCAAACAAGGCTTGGAAAAAAAGTCTTGCCAATGTAAAAAAAACGACTAAATATGAAAACAAATCAATAAACGAAATTGAAAAAAACTTTGGTTGATTGTTTGTTTGTCTACATGTGCCCCGCAACTGACGGCGACTAGTCCTGGTGTACCCGGGCCTGCC
The DNA here is from genome assembly GCF_054856515.1 of Filicampus tigris. Taxonomy (NCBI): domain Eukaryota; kingdom Metazoa; phylum Chordata; class Actinopteri; order Syngnathiformes; family Syngnathidae; genus Filicampus; species Filicampus tigris. The sequence goes on along the minus strand of NC_141218.1, from coordinate 29,428,566 downwards.
TCTCACTCAGTCAGCTAAGCCGCAGAGGAAACGGATGAACGGACAAAAATGGATCGAAATAAAAGAATAGGAAAATGTGTTCAATTAAAAATTCCAAAAGCACAAGTAAGCTCAAATAAAAACAAAGCATGTCTCGTGTCAAAGAGAGCCTTCAAAAGTCCTCGTTGCAATTGTTCAACACGTTAATCACTCCTGAATGAAAACAAAGACAAATGTTTTGCCCTCCTTGAGGAACAACAGTTCATTTAGTAAAGAATGTCTCTGTGTGATGTGCACATCATGAACCAGCCTATTAACTCTTGTTTGGTGACAATCGTCTCATCTATTGAATGCTGCGGGAAACTTTGGAATCTGCTGATTCTTCAACTAAATGGCAAACACTGATAATAATAAAAATGCTAATAATAATAAGTCCTACGTCAGTGTGTGTGTTTCCTCCATTTACACTTCACTCCCCGCTGCAGCTTCCCTGCCGCTAACACTGAATAAAAGATGGGATATGTAAATGAGCCTGCAGCTGGCTACATGTGTGCGCATTGCTTCAGCGACCAACGGCGTGCGCGTGCCAATCCGAGGCGTGCTCTCCGGCATGCGGGTGTGTGACGGCGCATCGTAATGTGGCTCTGATGCTTTGAGCCGTGGAGGGATTCCACCGTTATGCTTTGCCTGTTGACAACATCAAACAAGTCCACTGGAGTCATTCACTGATCATGTAGTGGAATGGCTTTGGTGAAGCAGCATGGGGTTCATTGGCCAAGGCTATTCTTGTGCGCTCTGCAAACATTTTTCATGTTTGTCATCATGAAAGGCAGCTTTGCGTTTCGTCGATCTGGCCGTTCGACGACCAGGTCAACTAACTAACCAGTCAAACATACAACAGAATTATTATTGGACCACCCTGAAAAAAAATCATTTGCTTTTCCTAAATTCGAACATGTACGTCGGTTTCACATGATTAAAATGTGGTAAACCGATGTAATTTCCACGTTTTCCTCAAAAATAATAAAAATGATGTGTTAGTTTAACACATTTGTATCATGCAACCAAAAATCAAGTATTTTTTTTTCAGTGTGCCGTAATTTCTCAAGAATAACACACTTCCCCCCCAAAACAACAAAATCAAGCGTAAATGTTATACACGAGAAGTAGGGCAAAAAACATTGTCACATTGTATAGATCAGGTGGCAATTTATATGCTGGAGTGGGCCATAGTTTTTCATTGGGGTGCTACTGGGGGACCACAGAGAACCACACATTTCCTAACCAGATGTATGACAAATATTATTTTAAATATGGACAAAATACATGCTCTTAGTTTTTAGGTTTGATTTTTTATAACGCTGTACATTGTTCAAAGTATGTATAAAAGAAACACTAACACAACAACAAACGGTTTGAAGCAAACCACAAAATAACCACATACTGATTTTCTTTTCCAGTGCAAAGGTTCTCTTGCATGAAAATGACTATTCAAGGACAACACAAAACTGCTGAATAAGAAACCAACATCAAGTGCAAGAACTCATTTTGTACAATTTTTCACAAAAATCAACTCATTCAACATTGTTATGTTATTGAGGTACTGTTTGTCCTACATATCATTCCAAATTGGCAAAAAATATGAAGCACTCACGTTGTAGTGTAGGGCACTACAAGAAGAAGAGCATGTGAGACATGTCTGCCATCAAATGGTGAATGGTGATATTACAACTTAAAACTGTCGACCAGTGTTGATCAAATTTGCCATTCGGTTATTCGGAGTGGACCAAAAACGGAGTGCCGGTGCGTGTACAAAGGGCTCCGAAAGGGGACACGGGTGCGCAAGTGCTGGAAGCGTTCGCAAATTGATGGGAGTCACTTGTATTTGGCTTCACTATTTTGTTGAAGATTCTTTGAGCAAATTCAGTTAAAACTACTTTTATATCGAACATGCTTGTGGTGTGTATCATACCTTCATTCAAATAAAACGAAAGAACCTCTCAAGTAAATGAAGTCGTGAAAATCCTTTTTTTCCTCAGACTCCCCACATATCGGTCAAATCCCCCCTTACCCCTCGGAGAGAAAAAAAAAAGAGAGAGGAACGGAAAAGTACTGACATTGAGTAAAAGTACAATTACTTGTATGAAAAAATACTTTGGTAAAAGTAAAAGTACTCAAATACTAAAGTAAAGTATTTTTACCAGATGTTTCTTCCTCATGGCTATTACATTTGAAAGATTGTCACTTAACACACTCTTTAAACTGACGGGATTGTTTTTAACTGTGATGTGATGAATCATGCAGGTAGACCCACCTCATAAAATTAAGTTTTTATTAATGAACTGCTGTTTCAAACAGGATAAAACTAACGTCATTAACCAGGGCCAAGCTAATCATTAGTCATATTTAATCATTTAGATTTACCTCGAGATGTTTTCAAGGATTGGACGTGGACTACAGGGAGCAAACTCGTTGACTTTATGTTTACACAGGACACAAGGATTCTCCAAGAATTGTTCTTTGAGCCGATCAATGCGAACATTTCCCGCAGGTAAGGCCATGGCTGGGCGTCAGCCAGCCGCTGACTTGCTGGCGCTGGCTCATTATGAGTTGAGCCCACATTGTTGACAATTTCAACGTCGACACACTCCCCGTCGACGATCATTTTACTTCTCCTCACCTTCCGATTAAATTAACTTCTGTAGCCGGTTTAAGTTTAAATACAATTCTAATCCTATTCAGAGTCAGCCTATCCCCGCTTACTTTGGTTACAAAACTAGAATACAATAAAATGATATGAAATTATATTAAAAAATGCATTTACGCAAATGCATTTCTTACCATGTTCAGGGTGACGTGCAAGTTGATTTTGGAGGTTTACTCGAAAATATGATTGAAAATATTAACTAAACAAAACAGAATAAAATAAATGTGTCACAGCATTTCAATACAATAAAAATGTGAAATAAAACATGATTGGTCAGTTAGTGTTTTGTGGGTGTGGCTTCGTGAAAATGATGCATGATGCTGTCGCACATTGTCACAACTAATTGACTAGTCCGATAGAAAGCAGGTTTGTGCTGAATGTCTTCTCTTTTGTCTTCTTTTCTCACTCTCACTTTAAGCGTCAGAGGAGGTCGCTCAGCCAGGTCGTCGGTCGCCGACCTTTTAACCTCTCCGCGTTTGCGTGACAAGTCAGCGAGTCGTGAAAAAGTCATTATGAGGCAGGAGCAGAACATTAGCGTTCAGAGGGGTTACCGAGGCGAAAAGTCAACGGCCTCCATTCCGATCACGTCGCTGGGTTCATTTAATACTTTCAAGTGTCAATAAAACACTTGATATTCATGTCATTCACCACATGAGTAAAGCATCCGGTTTCCTCCTCGCTCCAAAAGTGTGCTTTTGTGCTGCGTCTCTGAGCTTGTTTACCTCTGCTTGTGTATTTGCGATGCATTTGTGAGTCAGCTAATTGGTTGGTTACTTACAGTAGTTAGTTTGTCGAGTTTGTCCGTTATTGAATACAGCTTGCTGCTGGTGACAGTTGGCACCTACCTGGTCAATTACTTTGTAAAAATGATTAAAGTTCATTTTAAGTTTGCATTTCCGCCACCTAGAGGACTGGAGTGGAGCCCAACCACGTAGCATGTCACATTTAGTGTTACTTGACCTTGGTACAGGCCATAGAATAAGATAGAATACTTTATTGTCTGTCTCAAATAGTGACAGACATTCCTCTTCGACAGGGCTCACAAACACATTCACACATCGCATCTTGACACATGACACACACACACACACACACACACACACACACACACGCACACAAATCCCAACAACAGGTGCTGTTTACTTAGCGTCAGTGTTAACTGGACACAAAAGTGTGCGGAATCACAGCTGGTTTTGGGTTAGTAAGAAGGGGAATAAGCTTACTGTGCGTCGGCATGTTCCATTGAGCAGTTGCAAATGTATCCTTGCTCTTTGGGGACGCACACGCGACCGTGGCTGCATGGCTGGGAGGCGCACGGGTTGTCTTCTCGCTCGCAGTGCGCGCCGTGGGACAGGCCTGTGCATCTGCAGCTGAACTCTGCGCGATGAAAAAGGAAACACAGACACATACACATGAACATGAGAAGATGATCTGACAAGTTTCGCTAGCATGAAGGTCAATGAGGGAAACAAACAACATCCTGATATTTCGCCATTCTGCCATGTTACAGGAACCATAGAGTACGTGGGTCGAACACTCGTAACAAGTAATGTAAGACTAAAGAAATACTACAATACAATACTGTACAATTTGATTTATATAGCGCATTTCATAACAGCTAGAGCTGTAACAAAGCACCTTACAAATACACAAGCACTCATAAATATAGATATAAATAATATATAAGATATAAATAAAAAACATACACAAATAAAAACAATAAATAAACATAGAACACAATTGACACCTGGAGAAGAGCAGAAAATTTCAGGTCTGATCAAAAGCCAGGGAATAGAAATTGGTCTTCACCCGTGCCAAGACCAACATGAACACGCAACAAAACCATGCTGGTCTATGTTTTTTTTTTTGTAAGAGCAGCTTTCAACACACACACTGCACTCATACTGCCAAGGAAATCGTAAGCATTTTCCTTCACACACAGAGTAACTTGACCTTCCACACATTACTGTAGAGTACATAAAAAGAGAATGTATGTAGTGTTTTGTACATGTAAGAAACACAAACACAAAAAAAAAGAAAAAAGAAAATATATATCTAGCCTACAGTGCCGTAAATAAAGTTTCACAACTACAGTAACACTTCCACTGGTTGCTGTCACCACCCTTCATCTCCTGGCCACCATCCTCATCCTCCTGGCCATACACGCGCTGCTCTCAGCTTGGCCATATTGACGTCCACATTGCAGCAAATATTTTCCGTTGCGATGCAACGAGAGAAGAAACAGCCTAAATGTCCCAACTGTCCCCTACACCGATCCCCTTTGATGTCCTCGCACGCAGCATCCATTGCATGGAGGAGGGATACACTCTCCACCTCCAAGCGGAAAAAAAAAAAAAAATCCCCAATCAGATTGAGGATAGGAGCGTACGGTGGTTGTAGCGCCATTCCATGAACATTTATCAAATGTTCCAAGGTATTCATATATGGTCATGGTATTATGTTCTTGACTCATTTTGACAAGTCAACAGACTACTGTGCATATGATGACTTACACAATGAAATCATGCTGACATGTTTTGGAGAGCATAAGAGTGAGAATCAACTAATACATTTACATCAGCAATATGTATTCATTTGTAAAATGTGCTAAATGTGTGCTCATTGTGCTAAGTGTAGGCAACTTGTACATAACCATTTGCAAAGATGCACTGAGACACTTGTGACATATAGTACGACATTTGCAATTTGATCAAATCAATGAGAAATGACATTCTGCTGTGAGCGATGGCAAGGTGGTTTGGGGATTTGTCATTTCAGAATGTCATTTCTGTTTCAAAAAATGAGCCAAACCAACGGAGAAAAACTGGAATATTATGGTAGGCTACTTCAATTATGCTACTAACCACATTTCTTCACTGGTAACTAATAAGTGTATGGGAATACATTTTTAAAGTAACCCTCCCAACTCTACGCAAGCACACGCATACACACACGCACGCAAGCACGCCCAAACACACGCGCGCACACAACCCAACCCACACCCCCACGCCTGCACACAAACACACTCGCGCACACGCGCACGCACAGAGCCTCTCAGTGTCAAAGTGAACCATTTCAGGTGTGATTTTTATCGGCTCTGCTCTGAATTGCAAAGCAAGCTGAGCTGCTATCTCTGCTAAGAAGAAGCCGCGCGCTGGCCAATTAGCGATAAGCCAAAATGCTAATGAGGGTCAGCATGGGACTCCAGCCTGGAGTCTATTTCTTGCGCAGTGTGCTCCTCTTCTTTTTGTGTGTTCTTTTAGTGTAATGAGATGTACACACTGCTGAATGGCCAGCAATTGCTCAGCACGAAAAATAGAATAGAAGAAGAGAATAGAATGGAAGAATGTGGGTTGCAGGCTCACACCACAAATGATGACCAAACTACATGAAAAATAGGCGCCCATCGATTCCTCTTCAAGAGCAAGTCTGAAGTCAACTCGGCCATCCATCTTTTGAGTAATGTTAACGGTTAAATCTATTTTAAGCATACTTTCGTTATTTTTATTTTTTTTTTTAAAGCAACTCAACCAGATTCATAATTAGACCCATAGCAATGCGCTTAACAACAAAAATGCAAATGTTCGCAATCTCCGGTAATCTTCGACGAGCGACGTCACTTGAAGAGATCGAGTCGCGAGTCACACATTGTACTGCATTGTTGATTGTCCCGTTAAAGAGCGAAGTCAACCCAAACATATTTTTTCAAGAGTACGTTCAATACAGGCCCATTAGTTGAAAAAAAAAAAAAGACGTTCTGATTAATATTGCGTTTGTGGAATATGAGTGAAGTAGCAAAATGCACCAATTTTTAGCCATCTCAGGGGCGGTCATTTTGTCACTTCTGTCGACTGACAATGATATTACAAATGCTCAGGGCTCAGATAACGACCAATCATGCTCAGCTTCCGAAAGCAGGTGAGCTGTGATTGGTCGTTACCTGAGTCGTGAGCAACTGTGATGTCATTTTCAGTCGAAAGATGAGCCATTCTTCCAATGTCAGTGGGCCTCGTCTCCCCTCCTTGTCCAGTCGTTTGGGCACAACACTTTCCTCGCCTCAACATCTGGCTCGTACATGCATGGTCCAACATACATCATGCCAAAACCTCTACTTCTTCCAACTCATCAAACACCTGAATGGCCTCAGATGAGTTTAAAATATTGCTTTCCGAGTCGATGTCTGACTGGCTTTGTATACTTTCCATGTTTCGCACTGCCTTAGTCGTCTTGACGTGAGGTTTCACTTCCCGGTTGTCGCTCGCCAGGATCAAACTTAGAAAAAACTCTATATAAAATAGCACTCTATAATAGTTTGTCGCAAAAGCATAATTTGATCTACACATTCAAAATGTGCTATGCATCTGGAACGAAAAAACGTTGCAAGACATCATTTTCTAGATGAAGTTAATCAACCCGATTTTTTGATTAATCGAATCGATTAATCGGGGCGCATCAATTTCACATCGATTTTTGAATAATCATTGCATCCCTACTCTATAATATCGTACAAAAACATACAGTAATGACATAATTAAATCAAATTAAGAAGTATTTCCCCTCTCTGAGCCATCACCTTATTGTGGTAGAGGGGTTTGTGTGTCCCAATGATCGTTGGAGCTAAGTTGTCTGGGGCTTTATGCCCCGGGCAGGGTCACTCATGGCAAAAAGACCCCAGGTGAGGCACTGGACAAAGTACGGCTCATCAATTTCCCCTGCCTGAAGGCGGGTCACCGGGGCCACCCTCTGGAGCTAGGCCTGGCGGTGGGGCTCATTGGCAGGCCTGCACTGGTGGGGCTCGGCCGGGCACAGCCCGGTGAGGCAACGTGGGTCCCTCTTTTCATGGGCTCACCACCTGTGGGAGGAGCCAAGCAGGTTGGGTCGCAGCCAAAGGCGGTGGCATTGGTGGTGTGAACCTCAGCTACAGAAGCTAACTCGAGGGTAGTGGAATGTCGCCTCTCTAGCCGGGATGAAGCCTGAGCTGGTGTGCGAGGTTTAGAGGTACCAACGAGATATAGTTGGGCCCACCATGACATGTCCGGGCTCTGGTACCAGTCTTCTCAAGAGGGCGTGGAAACTCTTTCACTCCGGAGTTGTCCACGGAGAGAGGCGTCAAGCACGTGTGGGTATACTTATTGCCCCTTGACTCGTTGTCTGTATATTAGGGTTCACCCCAGCGGATAGCCTCCCTCCAAGGCATTTGGGTGAGTCGACGAGTCCTGACTGTTTTTGTGCCAAACAGCAGTTCAGAGTACCCACCCTTCCTGGAGTCCTTGGAGGGAGTTCTTGCTGTAGAACGCTCCATCTGGGGAATGCCTTGTTCTTCAATGCTCACATGGGCAATGGCAGTGAGACCTGGAAGGGCGTGGTTGGGAGGGATGACCCCAAACCCAAACCCACCCCCCCCACGATCAGAAACTGAGCTGTGTTCTGTTATTGGACTTCCATTCCATTCTGATTTCTATTAAAGCAGTATGTGACGACCCTCCTGCTGTTTCAGTTTTATTTTCTATTCATGGTCTTCGGTGCTATAATAGCAGAGTCTCTGCTTGTTTATGACACAGGGTTTTTGCGCCAATTGAAAAGCAATCATTCACCCAGCCTTTTTATCTTTGCTGCTCGTATATATACTTACAGTAACTACCAGAAGTCTGCATATTCGTAGTTGAATTATTTAATGAATAGGGTTGGGAACTGAGAATCAAGTGGAAAGTAAAGAGTAGCATTCCATTTCTCCCACCATCATTTAGATTTTAAAATGTCGGTGCTAAATTGCGATTCCTACTTAGCCGTACGAAAGACGCATGAACGAAGGACCAATAGGAAATGTGTGTGCGCAGCACACAGCCCCTCCCCACAAACAGAGCTATGGCACGGTGAGCCTCAGCGTGGCGGGGGTCCAGCACACACTGACATTCGCAGGGCCTGTCCCCGCAGACCACTCCTTTTCCCTCCCACCGGGAGGGTGGCGGCGACTGCCCTTCACGGGTTCGCCCGCACCAAATCAGCTGTATGCACAGTTTGGTTGAACTTCATCATACAATCATACATTCATCTTACAATTACACATTACACCGATCGCGAGGATCGAAATCTGACGATATTGTGCATTTTATGCAAAATCGTGATAAACTGTAAGGTCATAATTTGTGCAATCTATCACTGATGTCATTGATCGCATACGCTAAATAAGACATGACAGCAAACAACCTCGTTCAGTCAGGAGTTGTTCTGTCCTGCCAGAGCGTATATGTTTGAGCCCAAAGCTAATCTACTTTTAGCCTCGTCTTGCTTCTTGTCAGCAGAAAGACTTTGTGCTGGGAGGCTGAAGTTCTGCCTCTGCGCCCTCGACTATCCAATCACAAAGTAATAGTGATTTTTGACTGGTAATAAGTCTGCAAAACACTTTTATTTACGTCAAAAAAGATAACTTTTAATTTGAGAATTTAATGAATTCAAAATAGCTTTGATCACTCAGCGTAAATTACGTGACCTCCCGGCCATACACATTTATAAGCCAAGGTAGGCGTGTTGTGTGTTTGAACTCACATGAAAAATAGATCAGTTGTCGACCACGAATGGAACGATTACATCCAAATATCGAGGATACGAGATATACTGCGGTCATCCTGAACATGTGTTGAGCTATTCTCGCGACGCCATTACATCAATCTATGATCCAATCTGCTCATCCTCACAAGGGTCGCGGGCGTGCTTGGAGCCTATCGCAACTGTCTTTGGGCAGTGGGCGGGGGACACCTCGAATTGGTTGCCAGCCAATTGCAGGGCACACAGAGACAAACAAACATTCACACTCACAATCACACCTAGGGGCAATTTAGGGTGTTCAATTCACCTACCATGCATGTTTTTGGAATGTGGGAGGAAACCGGAGTACCGGAGAAAACCCACGCAGGCACGGGGAGAACTTGCAAACTCCACACAGGAAGGCCGGGGCTGGATTCGAACCCACTACTTCTGCGCTGTGAGGTGGACGTGCTAACCAGTCGACCACCGTGCAGCCACGCCATTACATATAAAGTCAATACAGTTTGCTCAGATAGGGCCTATAATATATATATAATATATAATCTATACAGCATACACGCCAGGTAAAAATGGCCAAACTGACAAAATACTGTAGACTGTAGAGTAGATATACACCTTGTTTAAATTTCCTTATGTGCCCGTCAATCGTTTGTCATATCATAGGATATATATATATATATATATATATATATATATATATATATATATATATATATATATATATATATATATATATATATATATATATATATATATATGTGATTGGTAGCCTTCAGGACAGTAATAGTCATACTTGTGCCTTACTTTTTAGAAATAACTAGGCAACTTACACTCAATTGAACAGCCACGCCATCCTTTCTTAAAGGATGGAGAATGGGTACAGTAAAGGAATTCCCGACAGGAGGTATAAAGTTGAAACTGAACACCAGGCATACCAGGATGCAGTGTTGAGGCGTAACAGAGGCAGAGTGGGAACATCTACCTGGCTTCTCTTCATGAAAGAGCACACACTCACCTCCACTGGTGTCCTCGTGGCAGACGCCTCCATTCTGGCATGGGTTGTGGTCGCAGGGCCCCGCCCGACCGCAGCACTCGTAGACTCCAAACACCCGCCTCCTGCCCGGACCCCTCCACTCTGACGCATCACCCAGTCCGATCGGTTCCCCGTTCAGCTCCAGGTGCTCCAGGCAACCGCGGAATCGGCGATTGCCGAAGAGCAGGACCCCGCCGGAGCGCATCAGGCGGCACGGCGACGCCAGATTGGCCAAGGCATGCGGCTGGCGGTCCAGGGTCAGCCTCAAGGATGCGGCCCTCACCTCCAGGAGGACGCGGTGCCAGCGGCCATCGGACACTGCAGGCGAGGCCAGAGCCAGGCTGGAAGGAGGCAGGATGCCACAGCCGAAGGAGAAGTGAAGATGGCCGCCGCTCACCTGAGGACAGAAGATCAAGGTCACAGTCGGAGTCTGACCTTTACAAAAAATACCCTAGGTCTGCTCGGCGTCAGACTTGTAGTGTGCTCACTCGCCACACGTTTTACCATTAGGTTTGGTGAAGACTACACTCAATTTTATCCTTACAAAAATGTACGTTAGGTACATTGAACACTCCCTAAATGGTCCGTCTTGAAATACAAAATCTTTTCTTCAGGTCTGTGCTCAAAGCCCTAAACATAAGCAAGTTCTTGTCAGAGAACAAGTCTCAAAACAAATGGTGTCACTCGGGTAGCGATGAAGATAATCATAAAACACGGTCGCGGTTGCTATGACGACGAGTGTTAGCACTCGATGCGGTTAATCGGAGCAGCTGACAAGTTGCCAGTTGACATGTTTGTTTTGGTTATGTGCCGCTCACAATTTTGTGCATCCATTTTCAAACACTGCATGCTGGCGCCAGCCAGCATTCTATTGATTTTAATGCTCAATTACAGCAAATCACCCGCCATTATTACAGTTGCCTGCCCAGTATTGATTGGCTAACTAATGCCTCGCCAGACAGTCAAAATTCACAACTTTAAGTAAACCGCCGTTAAGTAAACCTCAAGCACTGCAGCAAGTGTTAGAGTATACAAACATTATTTTCACTACCAGAATATTCATGTTTACTCTCACGATTTCTGTTATTTGTGCTGTTTAGTAAATTAAAAGGGTTTTCCTGCAGGTGTGATTGAGAACACATATACTTTTTAAATAGATTTTTCCAAAGCTGTGAAAAATAAAAACAAATAAAAATGTCTTCACGCTTCATGACCTGGCTGATAAATTTCATACATGCTATTTCTTGGCCCAAAACTATTTATTTCTACACTGATAGGATGAACATCAAAAACAATCTTGAGTCTTTGATGAATGGAACATACATTTTTATAAGCTTCAAAGATGGTTAGTCTGTGATGAGCCTACGGTACATTTTATTTGAATAAATACTAATGATTTAGTCTTTAGTTAATAATTTTTGTAAACATCAAATATTATGACATTTTAATACATCTGATGTACAGTACATTTTTATTAACAGCAAACATGCGCCAATTTCCTTCATTTGTATAATCATCAAAGACTTTTCACAGATCTCATCAGCTGGATCGGATCGACAGATATTTTGCACTTTATGCAAAATTGGAGATTGGTTGTAATGTTATCATTTGCAGAACCATCACCAAAGTCAATGATCCGATCCGCAAAATAAGACATTACACCCTGTGGTGTCAAAATAGTGCATTAACTCATTCGCCGCCATCGACGACTTTGCTTGTCTTTTCACAGTCCAGGTGGGGGAGGGGTCTATGTGTAGACAAGGTAAATAACTAATGCACATTTTATAACATTACAGACGATTTAGTCTCCTTTATAACATAACTGATGATTTTAGAGCCTTCACTTGGTGATAATAATAATAAAAGTTGAGTTGAGTAACTTACAATACAATACAAACAAGAATCGCTTCATAGACATTTCACATAAAATAACCATAATACAAATTTTCAAAACTGATTTTAAGTCTTTAATAAACACAAGGTACATTTTTCACATTTAATGCTGGTCCTGAATTCTCTTGTTCGCTCTTAGCAACTCAGCCCGGCGACAGTGTCTCTTGTCTTTCGAAAAGCTCAATGCTTCATATGTACAGTAACTGGCTTATCGTGACTAATCCGTGGCCTTCCTCCCACTATGAACTCAAATGACGCCAACGCATCATCATCATCTGCAGCATTAAGTCAGAGCGGAATCACGTCGACCTCCGGACGTTAGCGTCGGCGTGGGGGGGAACAAACATTGACAAGACGGTAGTTTGTATTGCCCCTGAGCGCGCAATGAGCTTTTTGCGGAGCATCAGTGAGCCTCTTAGCATTCGAGCACACTCAGCACTTTTTATCGTAGAAGCAGCGAGAGAGAGAAAGAGTGGAGAGAAGACAAGAGTAACCCCTGTGATGTTTTATTGATGCTTGTTTGCTCTCATAATTCCCACAGACAAATCTGCTCCCGCCTTTTACGTGTCGCTTGTGTTCACGGGGATGTACTGGGCCCCAAATTTAGCCTGGGGACTTAAGATGGAGAAGGTCCCGTGCACGTGACTGATGGCCCCAAATACTAATCAATGAGTGGTGACAGTGACTTCAGTTTGTATTATGTGGTATAAAAGCGAATCACTCAGGCTTACAGTATATCAGGGATAGGGAACTGGCAGCCCGTGAGCAATATGTGGCCTCTTGATGAATTTGCTGAACGATTTTTTTATTTTTGGATCCTGGAAAAAAAAGTGAAAAATCCAAAATATGATTGAAAAAAAAATGCAATTTGAAATATCTGCAAATGTGTGAATCCAAGGTTGCCAAACTGTGAGTATGTAGGGGGTCGATTGTAGTTTTAAGTTGCAATTTCATCAATCACCACTAGATAGCAGACATGTCTTACTCGCAGACATGGGTCTATGTGCCGCCCAAACCCCACCGACACCCCCCCCAACGCCCCCAGTACCACAGATGAAAACTTGAAAGTCATCTCATATTTGTTGAATAGTAGGCTGTACTTGATTTTTTTTTGTTAGCACGCTCCTTCCTCCATGCGACACAGCGATGAAAGAAAAGAAGTGGTCCAGCCACTCAATTTTCAAAACTCCAGTCACACATTTTATTTTGTTTGCACAAAATATACCATTGGCAAAATGCCTTTGATATTTACAAAAAACCCTACATTAGACTACATTTTGTTTATTGTTTACAGAAATATACTGTATGCTAGGTTCATTGCAAACTCAAAATTTTCTTGATGCTTATACAAAGTTTTACACTAGGTTTGTGTAAGGCATTGTTTACAAAAATGTAAACTAGGTTCATAAAAGACTAATTTGACATTAATATTTACAAAAACTTTAAAAAAGTTAGGTTGGTAAAATATATATATATATTTTTTTACAAAAACACTAGGCTCATTGCGTAAAAACGGTCACTGACACACAATGAGCAATGTGGCCAAGCCCGACTGAATTCTTGTAGAGTGTGCAGGATTCGTCCCCTACCTGTAGTTTCATGAGTGGCCCATCATCCGGCCACTGATTTTCAGGTCATTCTCAATGTGAATCTCCATTGCATGAAGCAGATACATCTCAGATTACAGCCAATCAAAATGCACACAAGCTTTCACACGCACTAAAAATGCATTTCGGGGTTTTAAGTTCGTGAGGTCTAGCCGGCTGCCAAGCCATTCAAATACCGCATATATAAAGTATACATACCTGTATGATTGTATTTTACAACAATTGAAGATGACACATGACACTTAATATTTTTCTAATCTCATATACCTGTGGATAAAATAGCAAAGCTTGCAGTTCTGTCATGAAACTGTATGTGGAGCGGTGAACGTATCATGCCTGGTAAATTCAAATGAGAGCAAGCTGAGCCTCTGAGTATATCCTTGCGTCCTCTCTCTGTCACAACCCGCTTCTTCTTTGACTTTTATCTTTTTATGGTTTAATAAAAGCTATAAAGTACAATATACTGTATTTGCAGTCTTAAAATCTTATATAGGACTGTCATTTAACGTCGCAGGGTGCCCATAGATCAAATGGCTCAATGAGTAGGTATGAGTCGCCATCTGCCATTTTTTTTGGTTCAGCCCAAGTCTGGTTTGGTCAGTTCATGCAGCGAGCAGCGGGCTTAAATGGTCTGAAACGTTTATAAAAATACGGTAGCGAGCTACAATATAAATCTAGGTTTGTTTCATCGATGTTTACAAAAACTACTACATTAGACTAAAGTTTCTTTTACAATTACAGAGAATGTATGTGAGGTTCATTGCATACTCATAATAGCCTTTGATTAGGGCTGGGCGATAATTTAATCGTTGGCGAACGTCGTTTTGGTGTATCAGGGCCTTTAGCCTAAGGCGTACGGTAGGATAGTCGCACTATAAATTTGAGGTAAAAAATGAAGGGAAATTGATGAAAATGTTGAGTTCCAAAATGAAGCTAAGATGATTTCACACCAGCTGTGGTATTGGACTGACCAACACTCCTATGCAAAAGCAAAAGATTTTATGTTGCAGGTACGGCAGAGTCCTTATCGTGGCAAAGATGTTGATCAAGTGCTGGTGGCAGAACAAGAGACGGCCTTGCCTTGTAATCTATTTTACATCACTGGGTGTCATCTCCGCTGACAGATATTTCAAGACGGCCCGCTCGGAGGATTTACAACATCAGCATCAGTCGACGCGCAGCAGAGCATCAAGCCCACCCGAGCTCCGGAGGGACCAGAAAAGCTCCATGGCTTTGCAACTTCATAAATCAACGACCCCGGGCTCTGCTGCACTGAGGGAGCTTCCTGCGGGGGGAGTATTGCGCAACGCTTGTGTGTTTCGCATACACGGACACGCACGCACGCACGTACGTAACACACATACACGCTCACACACAGCTCTTCAGTGATAATGAAAGCGCTTATTAAAAAAATTCTAGTCGAATTCGCTTACTACGCATCGGTAATAAACAAAAATGGCCAGCAGGAGAGGAGCTCACATTGGCATGCACGACAGCCATCTTGACAGCGAGCGCCCACGTTAACAGGCACAGCCAGGTTCCCAACCACACCAATGGGAGACCTTTGGTCACACTAACTGGCGCCCCTATGCGGCTCCGAAAACTTAAAAAACACAACGGCCACTCACTGTTTGAATGTGAATGAAATGATTTATCCCATGCATTTATTCGCCTGTGCCTTTTCACACAAAAGCATGCAAAAATGAGACGGCAGCCACGTTCATGACTCTTCCTTCAAATCATCTTTCCCATTTGAAATAAATGGAAATGCAAATAATCCATTTCAACACCCATCCCAAAACACCTAAATTCGTTTTTAAAAATGTTTTTGTCATAAAAAAAAAAATGCACTCAACAGTATTTATAGTGTATAAAACCATACAATAATAGCATTTGCTTGGCAAATAACCGGCATCTACAAAAATATGAGCAAAATGTTTTTGTACTAAGAAAAATTGCACCCAACACTATTTATAGTGTATTAAAAAAAACACACAATAATTACATTTGCTTGCCAAATAACCTGCAACGTCAAAAAAATTAGAAAAATACACAACTGTACCTAACATTTTTTCTTCTTCTGTGGGGTTCATTGGTTGTTGGCAGACCAGTTTAGCGGTATATATCTCGAAAAACTCGGAAGCCAAGGAACTCATATCCCCAGCCGTCACAGTAATTAGATCAGTCATTCTAAAGCTGCTGTAACTGAAGCTGCAACTTGGGGCTCCATAAAATAATATGCAATAAAATATTATGTAATACAATTTTTAAATGTGCATCCTTACACATGAGACCCAGTGCGTGAAGAAAACAAACATAATAAACTATTACAATTACTCCTCCCTACCGAGCCAATTACAAGCTCTGATACGAATGTGACGTATCACATGATATTCGCTGCGATGCCCACGCTGCAGAACACAAAGGAGGAGGGCCACCTTTGTCCCCAGAGCAGTCCTGCTCCTGAACAATGACCCTGCCTTGTCCCAACCGGCACTGATGGACTGAACGCACACAGCACTTAGCATCAAGCACAGAGCACTTTTTATTTGGCAGTAGATGGATATATATATTTTCATTTCTTATTGTAAGCCATGTATGTTTTTTATGATGTTGGGTTGTCCTACAAAGCTGCTTGTTACGCCTTCTAATTTGCCCCTTGGGGACAAATAAAGTGTTTTGATTGATTGATTGACATGAATCTGACATCCCTGCATGCATGTATTGCTTTCATAAGACAAAACAAATAAAAAGGTGTCAGGGATTAAAGTTCACATCCCTGCAGCAGAGGGATCAAACTTCATGGGCATTCAATGGTGGTTTTGTGGTCTTCCTGCTTATGTTTAGAAAAATCTCCAGATTCTCTGAAGCTTTGTAGCACTGTAAATGATGAAATCATTCAATTCTCGTTGTGAAACATTGTTCTTTATATATTGTCCTGTTTGTTCAAGCAGTTGTTCACAGTGATGAACCTCACTCTTTCTTTGCTTGTGAACAAGCAGTGTCAATTACTGATGTTTTTTTCACTTGGCGCGGCCCCTTCTTTCCCCCAAATAGTGGGACATTACTGCATTCCAATTCACCCCTCATTCCACATTGTTACCTTTCACACAAGACCCTTTCACGCTAACCGTCAAAATCGTCTTTTGTCACAGTTCTGTGCAATAAGTATCGGTACAGTTATTGAAATCAACCTGCGGTTTTGATGTCCGTCTTAAGGTAGTATCAGAGGCAGGGATAGGACAATCCTCTTCTTATTTGCCGTTTACTATTCAAAAATGTATCTATTTGTATTATTTTCTGTGGAACCTCCATTCATCCATTTTCAATCCTGAGCTACTCGCTGAAAAGCGTACCTTTTGCCGTTTCTTATGCCCTTTCTGAAATGCCCTAAGATGCCACACAGCAAGAGGAAAACAGCCAACTTTCACAAGCAGTGTGAAGTGGAATACAGAACACATTTTGTTAAGGTGTCCATTTTTAAAATGCACGGAACAGCTGGTGTGAAAGTTCCTGGAAGTCATGTTTTTTTTCTTTTCTTAAGCATCCCAACAAATAGGTACGATCTTGAGTCTGTGGTTTTTGTCTTGACCTTTCAAAATACCTTCCCCCAAAACCCGAGGTGAGAGTCCACAGATGACCATGTTTACAAATTCTCTCTGAAGTCCATCCCGCTCCCCATGAATCCTTCTTAAGGTGTTTCCAACTGACAGGAGTGCAGCGCTGCGAGCCCTGGATAAGGTGTCCTTTTGAAAGTTTTTTTTTCCTGAATCAAGGCGATTGAGCATTCCGCCAGCATGCAATGCGCCAACAAGCACTCCCCCCCCCCCCCCCCCCCTTGCCCCCCCGTCCCCCACAATCGCGGCATCACGCGGCACCTCATCTGCTCAGAGAATAATTCATGTACACTGCGTACAATACAAACCGTTCCATGCTCACGCATTGTTGTGCTGAGCGCGGGAGAGTATTCTATTGAGGGATAAAGTTTTTTTCTTTTTTGGGGACTTTTTTTCCATTAGATCGCCTTCAAGTCTCCTGATGCTTTTTATGGGGAATGCTGTCATGTGCCAGCCAACCACAGGTCATTCAGGCACACTGACAAAAAGTAAAGTCACATTCTGTAATGTCCTAAAATCATCATCATGAAACTAAATATGACTCAAAGTACAATTAATTCATCAAACGTCAGCTTTTTGAAGGACCTCTAAAAAAGACAAAAAATAACCTTAAAACGGCAGATTCAAACTCAATTAGCAGAATTCAAGTAACTTTTCATGGATGATGTCTTGAGACCTTTTTGTGGGTCTACTCTGATAGACCAGCCTACCCAATTTCAGGATGCTAAGTGAAACAGGCTTTAGGGGCTGAATTTTAAATAGAATCCTTGGGGGTTGCAACTATGCCTAAAATGTCTGCTTCAAACCAAAAGGACAGACTTCCAGTGTCTTTTCAGGCATGGCTTCTTGAGACTTTCCTGTGGGTCTACTCATGATGATACTCCAGACACATTAGACCTTCATTAACAGTAAAAGCAGCAAAAAATGTTCTTACATGCCATGATTCTCTCACCCATTGATTACTGTTGAACATGCTGGACTAGTGATGTCACACTCAAAAGAGATTGAATCATTATATCAAAGGGCGTTAAAAATATTTGCCAGAAACCTCTCATATCATCATTGTTGCATATTGGAAACCTATAATCTATTCACTTTTGCAAATTTTAAAGATTTCAAATGTGCTTGTGTCAAATACAAAACAGCGCAGGGACTTACATCACAAACATTAAAGCAACACTTTGTCAGTTTTTGTTGATTATGGCGGTGCCATGTGGACAAAAGCGGTAGTGTTTTGACAAAAGTCAACCACATTTCCCATGCTCGCCAGTGCGTGATGTCCTGAAATCCTGAGCTCTCGCTGGCCTGCAAGTTGGACTGAATTGCATTTCTATTTCCGGTGGCTGTGTGAAAGATAAATAGCGATGAGGTAATTAATCTAATTTCGTTCAAACAATACTTTAGTTTTTTTGTTTGTATTGGGGCTTCTACCCATGACACCAGTAAGCGTGTAGACGTTCGTATCGACTTCCGTCCTTATAGTGAAAGTCAGTATGCCGAAAAGCAATTCAGGACATTTGTATTTTTTGTGTATGGCAGGGTTGTTCCCATCCTCCTCAAAGTTGCTTAGTGCCAGTAAAAATGATACAGACCCCGCCAGGGCATGACAAAGTCCCATTCAACTACTTGTAAGTCAATGTTTCATCAAAGCAGTTGTGAAGAAATGTTATTAAGGTCAATTTCTTGCCCAGTGCTGCTTTAACTGAATATATTAAGTTGAAGCCTACTACTGGCAGAACTACCAGACCTACGACTAGAGGTGACTCTGAGGTCCCCTAAAAGGCAGAGCTAGACCAATCCGACGCTGGCCAACAGTGACAGACGCTTACCCCCTGTGGTGTCCGGCCGGCTGTGGGAACGTCATGCTGGAAAAATACACCGCAACGACAGACAGCGAAGCTGACCATTAAAGTTCCTTCTTGCACATGCATAAGATGTAATACCCTTCCATACCATCGGCGGCGGTAATTAAAAGATCTTTATTGTTAGTGTATTTTTTATTCGGGTGTAATTTCTTAGAATGTCACCCAAATGGTTTGCTTTTATTTCTAAAAAAAAAAAATTTCTTTTCAAAATAAACATATTTAAAAAAAAAAACATTCTTTTTTGTACCAAAACTAAGGAAAATGAAATGGACATAACCTTCTTGGTGAAGGCCTAAAGCCTCGGATTACCTGCAAGCTTCCCCAGTCGGTGCCATTGGCCAGCATGAGGAGACCTTCTTGTTGGAAGGTCCTAAAGCTCATGGAGATGGTGAAGTCCTGCTGGTCCTCATCCATGCCATGGACGTACTTGAGGTAGGCCTCGTCGCTGAACCTCAGCGCCGATTCTGAGAGACAAACAAATGAAGACAAGGTGTTTGAAATCAAAAAGGTTTGTGCTGTTGACATACTTGGCGTAGAACAACAACCTCGTTGATGAGGTTTAAATTAGGGTTTCGAATCAACATTAGGATTTTAGAGAAGAGTTTCAAATTACTGTTCAAAGAGGGGTTGGGGTTTGAAATTGGGGTTTCAAATAAGGGTTAGGGTTTTAAATTACGGTTACAAATCCGGTCTTGAGTTTCAATCACCGTTTAGTGTCTCAAAAAAGGGTTTAAAACTTGGGTTTGAGGTTTGAGTTAATGTTTCAAGTTTGGGTTTAAAATTAGGGTTTCAATCCTGGGTTAGGGTTTCAAATTTGGTCTTCAGGCAAGGGTTAGAGTTTCAAAGTAGGATTTCAAGACAGGGTTATTGTTTGAAGTTTGGGTTAGGCTATCAAATTAGGCCTTCAAACATGGGTTAGGGTTTGAGATTGTGATTTTTAGGGTTTTAAATTGGGGTTTCAAAACAGTCTTATAGTTTCAAGTTAGGACTAAGTTAGTGTTTTATCTTATGGTTTCAAGCCACGGTTAGAGTTTCACTTCCTCAAACGGGTTATGGTTTGAAATGAGAGTTTCAACCAATTGGTGGGCTTTGAAATTAGGGATTCAAGTTAGGGTTTCAAAGTCAGGTTTGAGACCAGGGTTAAGGTTTCTAGCCTGGGTTAGTGTTTTAAATTAGGTTTTCAAACAAGGGTTAAGGTTTGATATTATGATTTCAAGTCAGGGTTAGGGTTTCACATTTCGGTTAGGTCTTCAGGAAGGTTTTGATTGAAGTAGGCTTTCAACTTTCAAGCCAGTGTTAGGGTTTCAAGTTAGGGTTTCAAATTATAGTTTCAATGTAGGGTCTCAAGACAGGTGTTAGGATTTCAAGCTTGTGTTCGGGTTTCAAATTAGGTCTTCGATTGAGGTTTCGGGCTTGGAATTGGGGGTTTCAAGCCAAGATAAGGGGTTCATCAAAGGTTCAGGGTTTCAACCTATGGTTAAGAGTTTCAAAGCAGGATTTCAGACCAGCGTTAAGGCCAAGTCTGGGTTACGGTTTCACATTAGGTCTTCAAACAAGAGTTAGGGTTTGAAATTAAATCAAGATGTCTAACCCTTAAATTAGGGTCGGGTTTCAAGTTTCAAACTAGGATTAGGATTTTAAATTAGGGTTTCAAACTTTGTTTAGGTCATAAATTAGGTTTTCAAGACAATGTTACTGCTTCAAGCCAGTGTTAGGATTTTCATTTAGGGTTTAAAATAGGGTTTCAAGTCACTGTTAAGAGTTTCAAGGTAGGGTTGCAAATTAGGGTTTCAAAGTAGGTTTTCAAGCCACGGGTTAGGCTTGCAAATTAGGTCTTCAAACTAAGTTTATAGGCTTTAAAGCCAAGGTTAGGGGTTCAAATTCTGGTTTCATTCCAGGGTCAGGGTTTCAAGTCTTTGTTGAATGGTTGGCATGAAACCATGCCAAAATGCCCACCATACTTACTTTACTTTTTGAGGTCACCTCATGTTTTTATTGTACTCTGTTTTACTATTCTATTTTTTACATTTTAAATTTTTGTGTGCAGTTTTTTTTTGGATGTCAATTTACGGACTCGTTCCTACCTGTGAGCCGGACAGTTAGCATACCGCTAGCATACAAACATTGCAATAGCCTAGCCTGGGGCTAGTGCATAATGCCTCCCCATCACAGGGACAATTCGGACAGCTTGCTGGATAAGGCGAAGAGAACAATTTCTGACCTGCGAGAGGATGTTTGTCGCCTGTCAGAAGAACTCCGGAAAATAGAGTCAATCGTCCCTTCTTTCACAACGCGCTTCACCCAACTGTCCACCGGATAGGCTCTCTAGCCGGGTCCTGAGAGAACCACCCCCCCGTGCTCCAACTACCGCAGTCAGAGGCGTCTGCTGTTGCATCCGACCCAGGTGCTCCTCCGGATTTCCCATCACCCACAGTGACGACCTCGGTCAGGAGTTCCGGAGTAGGTAAGTCCATTTGTGGTCCAGCCGCCTGCTCGCATGTCAGGCTACTGAAGGACACGAGTGTGCTGCCTCAACGGCGAAGCTCATCAGTGTCTGCGGCTACCACCCGGCATCGACAGCACACTTTTGGACGACAGGGTACTCCCCCCGGAGGCCGTGGGTCCTCTGGCGCCCCTTTTTCACATCACCCACAAACCAGCGTTATAGTTGAGGTCAGCATCATTAGACGCGCTGACTTTTTCGGAACTATAACCCGCTATTTTTCCGGAGCCAAAGTTATGGACATAGTTAACATCCTGCCCAGCGCTCTTGACTCTCTTCCATCATCCATATCCCGGCTAATTGTTCACGTGGGGACAAACGAGACTGTACGTCGCCATTCTCAACAGACATAGAGAGACTTTCATGCTCTCTTTGCCTTCCTGAGAACGTGCGAGCTGTCAGTCTGGATTAGCGGCATTTCACCAACGCTCTCTCACGGCATCGAGCACGTCAGTTGTCTTTTGAGCCTGAATACATGGCTCCTGCACACTTGTGGCTATCTTGACTCCTTTTTTTTGACAATTTTAACCTATTCTGGAACCGCCACTCTTTTTACTTGTCGGACGGGATTCATTTGAACTCTCTCGGCAGCTCGATTTTAGCTGTTAATATCCACCATGCCGTCATCAATTCCACCCCCAGCTGACTTCTGTGTACCAATCACTCAGCCCACGTTTTCCCTTCTTCTTCTTCTCCTACTTCTAACCACTGTAATAATTATCTCACTACCCTCACTAATTCTTCCTGCAGGCCCCCGTTATCATTACCACCTCCACCGGACAGCTTTTCCATTCAGACAATCACAGGCAGATGCTTCCTACGCACTCACATCTTGTATATGTAAACAGTCATCATCAGTGGGACCATGAGCGCACGTCCAGCACAGACATTAACCTGGCGGTGCTGAACGTGCGCTTCCTTTCAAACAAAACTTGTATCATAAATGACCTGATTTTAGACAATAACCTACATGGTATTCTTTTATCTGAGACATGGTTTGGTACAGATGCTCCAGTTGCTCTCACCGAGGCTTGCCCACCGAATTTGAACTTTTTATCTTCTATCAGGGATGGTAAAAAAGGAGGTGCGACTGCGTCAATTCTAAAAAGTTGCCTTATCTCAAAGGAGATCATTGTTAATAGATATTTATCCTTTGAACACCATGCCTTTGTTTTTAGCAGTCCTCTTATTATCTGTCACTGTTTACAAACTTCCCCATCATTCCACTTCTTTTATTAGTGCGTTTTCAGAATTTTTATCCATTTCATATTCCACTTATAACAGAATTTTAATAACTGGCAATTTTAATGTGCATGTTGACGACACCTCGGACCCACTCTCCGTAGAATTTTTAAATCTTTTAAAGTGCTTGGATTTTAAACAGCATGTCTCACAGCCGACTCACAACAGAGGACACACCCTGGACTTGGTCATAGCCTATTGCCTGTCCGCTGGTGTGTCCTCTGTTGTTGACCTGGCTGTGTCAGACCATTACTGTGTGCTTTTAACATCGCCGGTTTTAACCATCTGGCAGCCCCGGTGAGAACAGTGAGGAAACGCTACCTATCTTCTGAGGTGGCTGCAAATTTTATCGAGATTTTAAAGAGCATTCCTGCTGATATTTTACCTGCACCATGTGACTTGATTGCTGTAAAATCGATGACATAAGATCCAGTCTTTTAGCCCGTCAAAACACAAGTTTTAATAAACCTGGACAGTCATTTTTACCTGAGGAAACACTGGAACGTTTTGCCCTGGTTGTTGCAAGGACACTTTGTTGAGTTTTTTTCCCAGATAAATCCAACAACCTGCCTTCTAGATCTAATTCCCACATCTCTTTTAAAGACATTTTATGGATTTTTTTTGAGGAACAGTTTTTAAATATAGCCAATTGCTCCCTTCAGATGGGTGTCTTCCCCACCGCCTTTAAAACAGCGATGGTGAAGCCCCTTCTGAGGAAGAACAATTCGGACCGCAGCGTTTCTAATAATTACAGACCTGTATCCAACTTACCGTTTTATGTAAGATTTTAGAAAAACATTTTTTTCACCAATTAAATCATTTTTTAAAAACAAAAAATATTTTTGAGAAATAATTTGGTTTTAGGATGAACCATTGTACAGAGACAGCCCTTTTAAGGATTTTAAATGATATCAGATCTTTTGCAGACGTGAAAAAATTCACAGTCTTGGTGCTACTGGACCTGCTTTTGATACAGTTCACCACCAAATTTTATTAAACAGACAGGCATCTCTGGTACTGCTTTTAACTGGTTTTATTCCCATCTAACAGACAGAAGGTTCTTTGTAAGCATGGATACTTGTTCCTCCAAAACCCATAAAGACTCAATTTTTAGCACACACCAATAGTCTGTTTATTCAATCAAGTTTACTGAAGATTCATGACCTTGTGAATTATTATACCTTTTTAATCTTATTTAAAGCCTTTGGTAAATCGCTACCAATCAATATAAAACGTTTTTTTTTTTTTCTTCGACTTTTTCGAGAGTACTTATGGCATGCGAGGCTTTGGAAATTTTGTACTACCAAAGTTTAGTACTATCAGGCAGAGTTTTTGTGTGTCTGTATGTGGGGTAAAACTGTGGAACAGTCTGGACCTACACCACATGCAATGCCAAAACATCCATAGCTTTAAAGTGTCTTACAAACGTATGGTCTGGTTACAGTACAAGGAGGACGGGGCTTAGCATTTAACTGCTCAGTCACTGGCTCTTTCTTATCATTGTTGGTATGTGGTTGTTGTTGCTTATCATGTTGGGATATATTATTTCTATTACCATTGTTGGTATGTAATGATTGTTGAAATATACTGTATTTTTAAATGATGCAAACCATCATTTTGATAGTAACTATATGTAATGTACATGCATTTTTCTAATGTGTTATCTATATTAGTAGGACTTGTATTTTGTAATTTAATTTAATCATTAGGGAAGCGAAAGTCAAATTGTATATCTTGTAATATAAACGTGAGATGGGGGTGGGATTCATAAGTTTTCTTCTTCGCACTCCTTTTTTGAGCAGCATGCATAGAACCCTTGCAAATGGTAACATGGTGACCTTTTGTCTTGGTGACCTCTTGTTTTGTTTATGAACTTCTTTTGTTGGCTTGCTAAAAAACAAATAATTAAAATAAAAAAGAAATATATGTATATTTTTATCCAAACTTATTGTTTTCAATATTAGCTCCAGTGTTTCCTTAAGGGGGGCCTCCGCGTCATTCCTCTCAGAGTGGAGGAGCTCCCCTTGGGTACTCTTTCCTCATATGGTTTCTCTGTGCCCTGCCATGTTTCTTTTTCTGGTTATAGGTGTGTGTGTGCGGGGGTGGAGGTTTGGGGGGGGCGGTGGTCGCGAGTGTGTTTGTGGATATCTGTCTGTGTGTATATTGTGAGGGGGCAGGGAAGGTGGGAGCGGATTTTCCTTTTTATGTTGTATTTTTATGTTTTTAGTGTACAGCACTTTGAGTTGCATTTTGTGTGAAAAGTGCTATATGAATAAAATTTGATTCGAAAATTTGATTTGACAGTAGCTAATTAAATAATTGCCCACAAGATTTCACAGGTCAAAAAAAAGGCTTTTTTCTTCAAATGTAAATACATACTTAAATAGCTTCCATTATCTGGCTGAAATAAGCAGGGGCGTCTATGAAAAAGGTGCTAGGTGGAGGTGTGCCCTCTTGTCATTGGTGGTTTGCTCTTGCTGCTCAACTAGCAGTGACATGTTCTACATTTACCCATACAGTTGTGGTAAATAGACAAGTCTGTGTATGTCAGTTTTCTGCTTCCAGCGTTCACTTGATTTTCCTCACCAAATTAGAAGACGAAAAAGCGGAACCTCAGGATGCATTTCATTATGTTTTGCTCCACAAGCAGTTGACGCCTCGACTTTTATTTGTTCGAAGTTTGGCGACGAGAAGAGCCTTTTCCGCCTACTAAATGTGTCAAATCCAACGATAGCGCCAGTCACGGGGGTGCTGATTTGTGTGGGTATTCCTGCCAGGATTAGTGGTGATGCGAATGGAATAAACATCAGGCGGAGGCTCCTCAGGATGGCACATTTTTACCCGCTTGTTTTGGAGCTTTGTACTATTTTGACGAAAAACACTGAGCAGAGCTGATAAGACAAATCAGCAAGGCGTCAGGTCACACCCTGTCTTTTATTCAACAGCCATGAGAATTTATGACCATTTTTTATTACGTCCACTTGAGTAAAACTGTTTCAAGAGTCTTTCATATTTAATTTGACATTCATAGGCCATGTTATAAATGATGCTCTGCTTCCACACGACAGCTTTTGTTGCTGTTTGTGATGCTCCTCAGATAATCCATCAATATGTAAACCAAACGCAAATGCATTCACAGTACGACTGAGTTATTGGAGTCTTACTTTGTGAGTGCATGAGCTTTGTTCACATGGTTGAGGCTATGATTTATGAGTTTGTTTTTTTTGTTGTTCGGTTGGTTATTTGGTTAATTGGCAAGTTGGTTTGTTTGTTGGCTGGTTAGCTATTTAGTCAGTCAGGCAGTTATTCTTTTGGTTGGAAAGATGATTTGGTTATGATTAGTTGGCTGCTTATTTGTTTCGTTGGTGATTTTGTTGGCTGGTGAATTAGTTAATAGGTCAGTCAGTTGGAAGTTTGGTGTGTACATTAGTTTGTGATTTGGTTGGTTGTTGAGCTAATTGTCCAGTCTCATTAGTATGGAGTTAAAATCATGCCAAGAACTCACAAACACACAAATGGCCACTGATCCACATGCAAATTCCAGTAAACTCATTTTCACAACAGCAGGTGCCGCTGTCGAATCAGTTTAAGGCCACTACGATGGTAGTTTTTTTCCCTCCAATCAATATTCAATCCCGTCAACACAAGAACCTACGTTACCCATGGACACAGATACTGATCAAGTTTCTCCACCTGTTTACTGCTCATTGGTATCTGTGTCCGTGTGTAATGCAAGGTAGCCTGTTGGCGGATTTAAATAAAGATTGGAGGGAAAAATATTACCACCTGCTGTTGCGGAGTGTGAGTTTACTGGAATTTGCGTGCGGATCAATGGGCATTTGTGTGTGGATCTGCAAGGTGGAAAATTAGTGCCAAAATGATCGTTTTCCATAGTTGTAGAATTGCTTTTTTTGTACATGAAGGACATTTTTGTACTTGAGGGTTGTTCGGTTTTTGTACTTGAAGGATATTTTTTGTAGGGCTGTCAAGAGATTAAGCAAGAGATTAAGCATTCATGCAAAAAATAAAAAAAAAATAAAATAAAAAAAAGCTTTCGTTATTTGTTTTTTGAAACCACCAAAACACTCGCTACCCGAAAATGTTGTGACTGCCCTATAATTTGACTTACGACTGATGGACATACCGTTACAGGGACACACGCTCTCCCAGTGATGCCGCGGCGTAATGTAGGCCAT
This sequence comes from Filicampus tigris, assembly GCF_054856515.1. Classification (NCBI taxonomy): domain Eukaryota; kingdom Metazoa; phylum Chordata; class Actinopteri; order Syngnathiformes; family Syngnathidae; genus Filicampus; species Filicampus tigris. Next base: position 29,401,378 of record NC_141218.1, on the reverse strand, counting down.
TCTGGCGGTGCTGAAGTGGTTCATGGTGTCTCCTGGCAAGTGGATAGTGTTTCTGCAGCCCCGCGGTGGACATCCGGTACCCAGACAGCCGTTGTAGCTCAAATGGACAATTTCCAGTCCCAGAGAGTCCTCGATGTCTGACAAGATGCCTAAATGCAACCAAACGATGGTATTATAGAACAGCTGTTCTCAGTTCTTGCTCTCTTCAGCAACTTTTCCGAACCATTATTGAGTATTTTAAAAAAACTATCATCATGACTCAACCCAGGATTGCTACACATTTGAAATTTCAAGCTTCCATTCCTTTGTGAGACCTTAATTTCCTGACTTCTCAGTAAAACTTAAAATAATTTTTGACATTTGAGTAAATGAGTACCGTAAGTATCATTCAGATTCTTTGATCTACTCATTATGAGTTATATCAACGATTATACAAGAGCAGACAGACGTACATAGGCCTACGTCAGGGTTAATGCACGATAATGTGTACAATTATCGGGGATTAATGGACAAGTACATTAACAAATCCATTAATCCGGCAGAAAAGAGGGTGAGAAAGCTAATAATTCTGCATTCATGCAGGCATGTTAAAAATAATTTGAAAAAAGACATAACATCATTTGTTGCTGTATTTCACATACACCCAATTTATGGGTCGCGGAAAAAGAACCGCAGGAGAACCACTAATACAGAAGATTCAAACAGAGTTTCTGAGGATCACCTGCTAGTTTGTTGGTCGGTAGCGACTGGATGAGTCCACTCTGAGGCCTCCAGACCAGCAGAACCTCTAGAGTCGGGATGTCGGGTAGCATTTGGAGGCTGGCCAAGTGCAGCTCTTGTCTGGGAAATGCCAGCGCTTGTGCCAGACTGCGCTGGAGGCCTCGCCAGTGATCGGCTAGAAACTCTTCCGAGGAAGTCCCCTGCAGTCGCAAGGTCAAGCCAGAGTCTAGCGCCCGCTGTGTGGCCGCCCACACGTGGACCTTCACCACTGTCCAGACGCTGAACCTGCCATCTGTCACGCTGACGTTGAGTGCGTAAGAACCCTCCTCCAGATTTCTGTCCACCCAGATTTTACCAGTGGCTCGGTCCATGGAGAAATGGCGCCCGGCAGGGTCCTCGGAGACCAGTTTGTAGTCCAGCACATCCTGCGGGTCCTGGTCGGAGGTATGGAGCCGGCCGATGAGGCGGTTGGCAAAAACCCCGCTAGCGGTAGTGATGAAGACCTCCAGGGGAACAATGGAGGGAGGGTACTTGCTCTGCTCAGTGACATTAATGGTGACCACGCAGATGGAGGAGAGTGGAGGGTGGCCGCTGTCCGTCACCTTTAAGAAAGTAACATGACAATATTGCACAGAATGATTATCAAAGTAAAGGAAAAACAATTAAAGGAAATACATGAACTAAAACAGTACCCAGTAGTGTTGGGTAACGATAATTGAGAACCGAGTGGAACCCGGGACTAATATTGCGGTACCCCGGGAATCGATAAGATTAAGCTAAATGGCGAAGGCCAGTCAACGGCATTGCACGTCAGTGGGGCCGCCCGCTCCCCGGCGGAAGCCACCAAACCACCAACTAAGAATGACCAATCAGAAATTAGTGTGTGGCGTGCAACAATGCACACCTCGGATAACTAAGCAGGAAGTGTGTGCAAGCATTAAAGTGACGGTGGGGCCGGCCGGGATGGCCACGTATTCACTAACAAGTTCATTTTATATATGTTTTGATCAGGAAAATGAAAAGAGTTGTCATTTTCTATTTTATCAATAAATTTGGGAGAAATGAATAAATAAGTGACTCCATGAATACCGCCTCTTGTTAATGAGGAGAATGGCCGCGACCCCTACCGTTCTATCCTTGGTTGGTCGGAGTCACTGAAGGAACCGATTACAAACTCTGCATTGGAAATCATTGTACTTTCATTGTGTATATAACGTCCAAAAACGGTGATTAATTGTCACCAAAATGTATATGGACATCCTTACTAATGACCACTTCAACATATTAAAAGGATTAACCTCTCCGTGGCTTATATATATGAGAATGAGGAAATGTGGAAGTGAGCAGAGCTACATAGATTTATGCTTGGACGAGCGCACACTGCTTCTTTGCTTGAAAAAAAATAAAAAAACAACAAAAAAAACACTGCTTTTTTGCTGATCACGATTAGGACGAGCGAGGCATTTAACAGCAGTCAGGATATTTACAGAGACTGAAGTGGGAATGAGTGGCCGTGCACATTTATTTGGATGAGGAATGGCCACAGTTTTTCCAACGACAACACGACGTGGAACGTAACAGCCGAAACGTTACGTTCCAATGCGGCCACACTCAGCTGTGCAGTCAGCCTCCTTGCTGGAACTTTTTGACCCAAGCGCAGGGCCTTGGCATGACCCTGGCAACATGACCTGTGCATCCAAGATTTGACATGACTTGGGCAGCACGGCTTGATGTGACCTGAGCAACAAGGATAGGCTTGGCCAGACTTGACTAAAGATACTACATGAAACGATAGGCCAGGACCAAACACTACAAAACGCTGCAAGACATCAACATGACACCACAATGAACCAACAAGGTGTAAAAGGAAAATGGGAACTACTAAATACAGATATACTGACGAGATAACGAGGAACACCTGCACAAGACACAAAGTGTTGGAGGGAGCTGCCTGGCTAACACTAGCGAGTGGAAGGAGCACAGGCGGACACAATAAGCTTAACGAGACAGACACAGAAACACAGAGAAAAACATGAAACTAAAATCCAACCAACAAAACAGACAGACAAGGTGCGGAGCCATGGGTGGGCCTGGGTGTGCACTTGCCCACCCAGGTTGACAGACTGCCCACCCAGTGTGATTCATGAAAAAATATATACTGTTAAATTTGTAGTAAATTATTAGTAAATTATTTTTAAATTTGAGTTTGTTGTGTTTTTTATTTGATTGAATATTAAGAATATTATAATTGTGGTTGTCTCAGGAAGATCTGAACTTCATATTATTCAGTTTGTCATTTTATTTGAATATACGATGTGTCGGGACACGAGGATTGTGCTCAGTGAGAGAAATATTCAGGCCCACCCATTAGCCACGTTCTGGCTCCGCCCCTGAGACAGACCATGACAATTTTCTTCCAACAGACAGCAATTTGTACTTTCTGTGGAATATGTTGGTCTGAATGTCATAGTCTGTCTTTTGAGTTTGTTTTTTGACTTTAGTTTAATGTTTTTCCTTATGTTACTTTGTCTCATTAGGTTACTGGATTTATTCTGTATGTATGTATGTATATTTATATATATTATATATATATGTATGTATGTATGTATGTATGTATGTATGTATGTATGCATGTATGTATGTATGTATGTATGTATGTATGTATATATATATATATATATATATATATATATATATATATATATATATATATATATATATATAAATATATATGCATAATTACTGGTAATTATTATTAGTACAATTACATTAATAATGGCTATGACTATGTATTAACTTCACTAAAATCATGGCATTGTATTTATTATTTAAATTCATAATGATGAAAAGAGTAAATCAATCCAATGATTAAAATATTTACTTTGCACTGACATGCTGACAATGCATATTGCAGACACATACACATGCCCACTTTTTTTTAATAAATGCATTTTAATGTGAAGACATACTTTTAAGGACAAAACAAAAAAAAACCATCACTCACCAATAGCTACCCTTCACCGACCCGTGGCCGTTTCACGTATTCCACCAAGTATGAAACTGATAGTATTATAATAGTGCAGCGTGATGCCGTTTGTTATTTTATGATAGATAAAGATGTCGTTGGCACACAACTGCGTGTCAATGGACATAATTTGCCAATGAAGCTTCACATTGTGCAATTGCTCTTGTTTGTCGCCGCTGGGATGAATCGATTAAAACTAGAAGCAATCGGGATGAGTCTCAAGTTGAAGCAACGTGTTGTAAAACATCGATCGCAATTATCTACCAAGTATTTTTTCTCATTTTCAACCTTTTTGGGGAATGTGAACCATCAGGTATTTTATTTATTTATTTATTTTTAATATCCGGAACACCTCATTTCGGACGTAATGAAGTCACATTCAGAGACTGAACAAATAATGGACAATCTAGAACAGTTGGCAGCTCTGTAACTTACTAGCCAGCCAGCCGACTGAGCAACTGATTTTCCCCCCTAACCAACTTACAGATCAAGCAACGAACTGAACAAACCGATTTTAACAAAGAACGAAATAGCTAACAGACCAAACGAACGTCCATCTAACTGTCTAACCAACCAACCAACCAACCAACCAACCAACCAAGTAATAAACAAACCTGGATCTGTGTTTGGCCACATTAATGCTAGTTTCCCTGTAAAGTTTCACTTCAGAGGCATAATGGCACAGCCAGGATGATCTTTTTGGACAGAACTCACTTAAATGGGACAATGTACTTTCACACATTCCTAAAGGCCCTGATACACCAAAAGGACGCTGGCCAACAGTGACAGACGCTTACCCCCTGTGGCGTCCGGCCAGCTGTCGGCACGTCACGCTGGAGGAATACACCGCAACGACGGTCAGCGACGCTGACCATTAAAGTACCTTCTGCGCATGCATAAGATGTAATACCCTTACCTACCATCTGCGGCGGTAGTCACCATTTCTCGTGGTTAGAAAAATCCAACCGGAAAGCTGTTGGCCGGGGGCGGATTATAAAAACGTAAACAATGCATTTAGCTCTATTCTTCACTCATGATGAACTCCCACGCGAAGTAAACCATCATGTTCTTGACACGGTATTGTGAAATACTTACATTGTCAACCCTCGCTCTTGTACTTGTAAGAAGATTCACGCAGCGGAGGTGTGCTCGCTGTTTTTCCGCCTTTGTCACTTCCCGTTGGTGCTCTGCGCGCTGATTTGCTAGCTAACAGCCAATCAGAGTGACCAAACGTCACGACTGGCGACGCCGATTCAACATACATAAACGCCCCCAAGACGCTTACAGACGGGTTACGACACTACGACGGTGGCCACTACACCAATCAGAGGGCGCTTAAAGACGCCACGACGCTTCATGACCTCTGACGTCGGATTGGTGTATCAGGGCCTTAACTCGTGAGTGTCTGTGAGCCGTAGCTAAATGGGTACCCAAAATAATTTGCAATAATTTATGACACATCATTCTTCCTCAATCCCTTCACTTTGTCATAACATGTCCCCTTCAAAGCCACAAACCCCTCAACCTTTCCTGCTTTTTCTCAGTGCATGTGAAATGTGACTAGTGTTGTGTACATGTTGCATCACATGGTGACTTGTTCATCACGATTCCTATCATTTGTCTTATCGAGCGTCAGATTGTTTCTGGTTGAAAGCACTTTTTTTGTGGATGGAGATCACGATGACATGGCAAATGAAGTACCGTAATTTTTCAGCAAATGTCAATCAAAGACTGTGATAGATGCCATCAAAATTTGTAAAGGTTCAAGGTTTCTCAACCATCCCTAAACCTTTTGCCCCTTTCTCAGCCTGTGCCCAATATCTGAGCTCATTTTCAAGCTTCAGGGCAAATGCTGTGAACAGTTACATGAGATGTCTTGCTATTTTATTCTTTAATAAATTAATAAATTGGAAAAAAAATATGGAAACTTTTTTTTTACATTGTCAATAGTGGTACTGTCTGCAGAAGTTTGATTAAAACAGCAATTACCTCCAATTTTGAATAAGGCTGTAACATAAAAAATGTGGAAAACTGTGAAAACTTTCCATTTGCACTGTATCTCAAGTTAAACGCATTATCTGAGCATTCAGTGGATGTTTATGGCATAATCTAATGTGTACACTGAAATGTGAAATTAATAAAACCAACGTTTCTGTTTTGAAACGATGCTCTGGTTTCGGTTTAAAGACTTTTGGGCCAGATTTTAGCCAGTGATAGTTGGGTCCAGTCTTTGGATACATGAATGATCTTCTCAGATGTACTCTAGTGATAAAGAGTCAATAAATCAATACTTCGCCAGTAGGGGGACACTTTGAAATTTCGCCCGCTTGACAGCAGATTCTGATTATTTTATTCCGACCTGTGACCTCGCTGCATACATCTCAAGTATCTTAAATATGCCTTGTATGTTGTGGTGAATGTTAATGTTGCTCTAACTGTTGCAAAAGTTGCCCAAATCAACCTTTCGTCACCTTTTGGTGCCCTCCCTCATCCCTGGGTAAAGTTAAATGAATGCCAGAACAGGCCGGGTCAGCTGTGTTTTGGCAGCAAGATGGCGGCCCAACAATGACAATCAGCTCATTAGTAGTGTGGAGACAGCCACCTGCATGGTCCCTAATCATCATCACCATCACCAACCTGCCTTTTATCTAGTGGAATTACTGTGTGTTGACATGATGTGACACGTTATTATAGCAGATGTAATACTTTTAAACCTAAGTAAGTACTGAAGCGGGTGAAAGGTGTCAAAGCTGATAAATATTAAAGTAACTTTTTTTCCCCCTATGAAATAATGTATGACAACTGCATGAGAAGTTGAGGGTTTTTTTCCGCTCTTGCCTGAATCTTGAGGCGGTGCTGTGCTCGGCTCGTCCTCCTGAGCGGTGCCGCCAGAGACAGAAGACCTCCCTGATCCACGTGAAAGCGCCGGTCCTCGTTGCCGCTGATGATGTGGAAGGAGAATGGCGGTCCATTGCGGGGTGTGTCCTTGTCTGTCACCAGCAGCTGCAGGACGCCACTGCCCACTGCCTCGCCCTCCTGTATAAAAAACAAAACGAAAAACAGCCAAATTATTGCAGGTCAAAGTTATAATAGTCATGGGAAACTAATGAAAAAATGAAAACAAAAATTGAAAATCATTTGCGCTAACAAACTAACATAAAAACAAAAACTGCTTTTGGAAAACTAACTAAAACCACATTTTACGTTTACAAAACTAACAAAAAATAATCATAGCGGAAATGTCCTTCGTAATCTGGTGCTTTATGTATACACCCATCTCAACTGGCTTCTGGGAAGCAACTTGACATCTAGCTTTATTTTTTATTTTGTTGTTGAACTGTCAAACCAGGACAGCTTGGAGAATTTGACCAGAGATCCAATACAACCACAGGTCAGCAGTATGTATATATATATATATGTATGTATATATATATATATATATATATATATATATATATATATATATATATATATATATATATATATATATATATATATGTATATCTATGTATATATATATATGTATATATATATATATATATATATATATATACCGTATACACCCGTTTGAAGCTCTCCGTCTCCATTTATTCATTCCATTCGACTGCAACACTCAAAATGTACTGTGTCTGTATGAGATGATAATGAGATCTGTATTGATGTGTGGGGCTTGTGCTTGAATTGGGGGTGTAAAATGGTGGTCAGTCAGTGACACCCAGTAGTGGACACTGATTGGCTATCATTGTGTTTGGCATTAAACTGACAGGCTACTAATGTAGGTGGGAGGACAAGTTCAGGTCCCGAGAGACTATGTGAAAATGGAGGAGCATGTGAGAGTTGTTGGTCTGATGAATGGTAAAATGCCCTGACAGCGCTATTGAGAGAGGCAGAGTGATATGACTTCTTTGTAAGAAGGACTTTGCTTTCCAAAGGAGCAGCTCAAGCATACCACAAAAATGCAAAGCAACCAGCAACCAACCTAAATGCACAGCTAACGATTGCAACGAAGACGCTAAAAACTAAACTCGAGAACAGCCCGCTTATGAGCAAGTCTGCGACCAACAGGCTGACGAATCTTCTTGAAAAGCAAGTAGCGATGAACTGCGGGCCGATCAACATAGATGGAGATAAGGGATTAAATGAGGTGTTTCAAATGGCGTCCAATGAGCCATCATCAAATCGAACCGCCCTTGAATCGGTAGGCACCCAACATATCGAAAACCATATCAAATCATCTTTTTTGGAGGGATGCACACCCCTAAAAATGACATATAGCTGAGTGAAACTCACATTGGCGGCTTTTTTTTTTCTTTTTTTAATCAGTTTGTCAAACAAAAATTGCAGGATTTCTGTGTCTCTCCGACATGGCTTCCTCAGACGTGTTTATGGGTGTGCTAGATTGACATGCCGAAAAGATTTTATGTTGCTAAGTCCAACTGGCGTCGGATGCTGGATTCATGTTGGACACAAGTGAGTCAAGTGAGCTGAAAATGGTTGTTGCAAACCAAAATGACAGACTCTCTGTGACTTTTCACTCAAGGCTTATTGAGACTCTTTTGTAGTTTGACTCATGACTGACATAATTAAAAATATATCTATACATATATATAAATAAAACTGGCTTTGAGGCATGAATTTTAAAGTCAGTCACGCTAGTCAACATCTGAAAAAAAAAATGTAACATTCAAAACAAAACCACCACATTTTCCTGAATAAATAAATTATCATAAATATAAATCATAAATATAAAATTATTACTACAAAGTTTAAAAAATGCAAATGGATGTTCGCGATGCTGTTGTGTATTTATGAGGGAATAAACAGCACTGAGGTCAAACATATCATTACTGCTGTCATAGACTGGCTCAACCCATACAAAAAAGTCTTATAAAAATAGCATATGAAAATGATCAGTTTCAACTGAATTATATGTGCATCTTATGTGCTGAAAAACATCCATATACAAATTGCATGAAATTCATATATTTTATAAACATGTATGCCATATATGTCTTACTCAATACCATCAATCTTATACATTTTGTATAAAGACAGTAGCTGCCATCAAGACCCTTGTAAAAAAGACAACGCTGGATGAGTCCTCGTTAGTAAATTATAGACCCCTCTCAAATCTTCCCTTCTTATCAAAGATTGTGGAGAAAGTAGTTTCTAATCAACTCAAGCAGACTTTTTGATAAATCCCAATCAGAATCCCAACTTCATCACAGTACAGAAACAGCTCTTATCAAAGTAATGAATGACATGAGATTGAGCACCATAGGATTGGTGTCGGTGCTAGTCTTATTGTATCTCAGTGCAGCATTTGATACAAATGATCATAACATACTGTTGAACAGATTGGAAATTTGGGTACGATTAAATGGAACAGTTCTAAACTGGTTTAGGTCTTACTTAGAGGAAACAAGCTACTTTTGTGACCATTGGAAGTTTTGAATCAGATCGGATGGCCATGATGTGGGGTTCATCAAGGGCCAGTCTTTGGGCCCCTTCTATTCAGTCTGTATGTCTTACCTTTGGGTCAAATGAACCCCAATGTTGGCTATCACAGTTATGCAGATGACACAGAGCTTTATATATCAAGGCCCCCAAATGACAGCAGTTCAATCAGCGTATTGTCACTGTCTAGAACAGGGGTCGGCAACCGTTTATACTCAAAGAGCCATTTTGACCCGGTTTCCGCGGAAAAGAAAACACTAAGGGCAGCAAACACAAACAAGCGCAGAGTTGTAACTATATATATATATATATATATATATATATATATATATATATATATATATATATATATATATATATATATATATATATATATATATATATATATATAGTTACAACTATATATATATAGTTATATTCATTCATTCATTCATTCATTATCCATACCGCTTATCCTCACAAGGGTCGCGGGCGTGCTGGAGCCTATCCCAGCTGTCTTTGGGCAGTAGGCGGGGGACACCCTGAATTGGTTGCCAGCCAATCGCAGGGCACATATATAGTTATATGTATATATATATAGTTATAACTCTGAAAAAGCTAGAAGCTATTAGGGAAAAGCTAAAAGATACTATTTGAAAATTGACAGTACTTTTACTATATATGTGCCACTTAGATATGGTGCAACATGAATATAGTAAAGGATTTTCTGAAATAAAATACACATTTCCCACATTTTCCAACTCTGAATTTGAACCAATTCAGTAGAATGGCCCATATAGTGTTTTGTGTTAATTTATTGCTTTCAGTTGTTATAATATTTTGTTGTTGTTATTTTGTTGTTGTATGTAAAGTGCTTTGAATAAATCTTAATTAGATGAGATGATTCATGATTATTGAGACATAATTGTGTTGCATGTTGTTGTGATCTGATTGCTGTGCCACTATAGTGTCAAATGTCACTTGATTCATGTTTTTAAATACAAACACAATTTATACACTAAACATGAAGTGGTTTTCTATACAAACTTTAATATGTTCTTATAAAAAGTATGTATGTGTTTTATTGAATACGTATTTGTATCATATATGAAACACTTTAGATTGCATGTATAAAGCATGTGTAGAACATATTAAAAACATATTCAAATGGCCTAAAATTCTTATAAGTGATTTACTAGATGAACATATGAAATGAATTGACTTCCTATATAACTTTAATATGTTGTTATGAAATTCATGTATGTGTTTTATTGAATACTTATTTGTAGCATATATGAAATATATATTGAACTCATAATATTCACATAAGATTTCCTTAAATCCCCTATATGATTTATGGGTTCTTTCTGGTAAGAAATGGGCCATAATCACGTAGATATTATATGTGACATATACTGCTAATCCTACTCAATTTATATACGGATGATATGATGCTTGCGGTTGATTTTTTTTGTTAATTGACCAATTTAGGCATGACCGGTGATCCTTCAAAAACAAACGTGCCCTAGCCAGCTTCACTTTGTAGCATACATTTTGGTAGATATGTCCATCACGTGTAGACCCGCAAAAAAGTCTCAAGACACCATGACGCAAAATGCAAAGAAAGTCTGCCTTTAGTGGAAACAGCCATTTTTGGCTCAATTACGCTACAACATTTTTTCCCCTCAAAATCAGCTCATGAAGCAGGTTACGGTTAGCAACATGAAACTTGGAAGATGTGTCTATCACAAGAAGAACCACAAAAAAACCCTAAAGAACAGCAGACAGCCAGTTTCACCTTGCAACATGAAAATTGGTATGTGTACCTATCATGAATGGAGCATTAAACAAGTTTCAAGAAGCCATATCCCAAAACGACACAGGAAGTCAGATTTTTTGCCTCGAAGTAGGTCTGCATTTTATCTGATACCGATATTGATCTGATAGGTTACCAGCAGGAATGATACATGCGATACATGATACATACATGAGTCTGTCACGCTTTGAAAATGATTCGGACAGCGTTGACTGCTTGTATGAGGCAGAGGGTTGTTTCTTCTGAAAATCCTCGTGCTGTTGTTTGTGACAATTTTTCAAACGCGTGAACGACGGACGCTTGTCACATTAAACTTCAACGCTTCTTTTCCACCACGGGAAACTTGGATGTGACAAATGTTGCACTCGGCTGCAACGTCTTTAACCGATTTCAATGAAAGATATTCCCACACGGCCAACATCTTCTCAGTTCGTTAGCTCCTTAACACGCTCGGTTGTTTTGATTACGTGGGCTCTGCCTGCTAGATTCAGACGCTGCTGGATAGAAAAGCAGGCGCTGAGTCAGGAATGTATATGTCAGGCTTGTATATGAGCGCTAATATAATATATTATAATATGGTATTATAACATAATACCATACTGTTTTTTGGGCTGATATCGGACCAATATCCGATATCAGTATTGGGCGGGACACCCCTACTTAGAGGTGGCAATTTCACTGTCAGTTTAGCCATTTCCAGGTGTCACGGTGATTGACACAGCCTGTATGTGTTTTCATGTACTGTATGTGCAGTCAATGGTTTATTGTGGGGGGAGGGAGTAATAGCTTGAAGCAATTTAAAAATAACACACCCCTGGAAAAGGTATTTCTTCTAGAGAATTCTATTAAAAAAGCAAAATAAAACTTGCAGTCCAGAAAGACTACCAGTATCCCAAATGAGGAGATTTCCATCACTTTAAGTTTTAGCTGAAGACTCCTTACAGCAGATGGATGCGGACTTTGATTGACTGGCAGAAGACACTTTTAAGACAGGCATCAGTCTGACGTGACAGCTTGGCTGGCTAAAAGTGGCAGATGGACAGGTAATTCTGTCTTTCCTCTCGAGGGGGGGGGGGGGGGGGGGGCGGCGGCAAATAAGCTTTAACAACATTGCCGTCCCTGTCAGAGGTTTCTATGCATGCAATATAGCCTTTCTTGATGAAAGTAGTTGAATCTGAAAGGTATCTGACTAAACAGTTTTGGATAAAACTTTAGCCCTTTTCACACAGAGACCCTGCACAATTGCTGCATCACTGATTGCGTGGGGGGTTGGACCGGTACTGGAGATAGAGCGGGCGTTCGGGAAACTCCCGTCTGGCATTTGTCTGGATAACTGGTCCCTCCATTCCATATCAGCGTACACCGAGATAGCGTCTGGTGTTAAACTTTGCACCCCTAGTCCGTCTTTCTGACATTCCCTATCACACAGTCACAGTCCTGCTTGAACCTCGAAAGGTGGGAATATTGGCTTGGGAACTTGGTTTCCCAATTCATTTTGAGGTGGAAAACCCCTGGTTTGCACAAACACTGCAAAATGGAGGAGCATGAAGGATCTTTTGAAAGATTGAAGGTGGTCTAACCTGTAACAGCAGACTGTGCTGGACCTGGGAGAAAAGCGGCGGGTTGTCGTTGGCGTCGGCGACGGTGATGGTGATGAGGACGGCAGAGGAAAGCGGTGGATCGCCTTCGTCGGCTGCCTGCACCGTCAGGGAGTAATGCGTATGCTGGACACACATAAGATACACATAAGTACCATATATTACCATATATATTATACATTATTTTATCCTGGCTAATTACTGACTCTATGGTTATTTGTATCACCTGTACTTGAATTAGTTAGCTGAACATAGACATGTGCGATTGTTTTTTTAATGGTTCCAAACCAATTTTCCTATTGTCATGACTCGCAGGCTTTGGGATATCTGAGTTGTTTTTCTCTTTGAATCCCAAAAGTTGGACTTTCCCCCATAAGAAGATCAAAGATGAGAAGTGAGATTGTTAAAGGAATTCATCAGAGCAAGTTTCAAGCTGTTTGTTAAATGTTTTTGGGAGGGCTACTTCATTGTTCACATTTTTAAACATACCAATAAAGATAAAATCATATTTTTAGGCTACTAAGATAATTTTTCACTAAGACATCATGGCTATAAATGTCATAGCTACTAGCTACGAATGAATGTGTATTCCATGCATTTAATGTAACATAATGATTGAAAAAGAATTCACCCCACAATAAAATTTGGTTCATTTTGGGACACAATTTCTGGTATTTCGTTATTCAGAGTTGTTAAGTGGCAAATAATTTTTTATGAAGGAATTATAATTTTCACAGTGCGTGTCTTTTTCAGAACTTAAAAGCAGTCAAGCCTCACTATAAGGGGGGCTTCCGCGCTGGGAGGTGTGGCTGCCCTCCCTGCGCTATGCTGAGGGGCCGCCCCGGTTTACGTGGCCCGGGGTCTTTGGTGGTGCTACCCGTGGCCATGGGCTGTCATCCCTCTCAGCGTGGACGAGCTCCCCTTGGGTACTCTTTCCTCATATGGTTTCTCTGTGCCTTGCCATGTCTCTTTTTAAGGTTTTATGTCGGTGTGTGTTTGTGTATGGGTGTGTGAGTGAGTGCAGGTGTGCTTGTCTTTGTGTATACTGCGAGGGAGGGAGGGAAGGCGGGAGCGGGTTCTCTTTTTATGCTGTATTTTGACGTTTTTAATGTACAGCACTTTGAGTTGCATCTTATGTGTGAAAAGTGCTATATAAATAAAATTTGATTTGATTTGATATTGGCGGCGGATAGAGACCGGGCCTGCCTGCAAATAGTATAAATCTGTGTATAATTGATGCACAGTAAAATGCTAAAATGCTTTGCGGGTCTTGATTTGTGTGTAAGGGGTAATAATTCTTAAAAAATAATAATTAAAAAATGCTGATAAACATTCATATACTATATGCTTTACATGAAAAACAGGAGTAAAATGAAAGAGGGTTAAAAACTGAAACTCATCCCCCCGAAACATATTATTTCATCAATTTTTTTTTAATTTAAAAACATTCCGAAAAATCTGCAAATATGTGTGCATGCGGGTGTCCGCAGTAATTTGATGACTTTTAATAGAAATGTAAATCATGGACAAAAACAATGGCTAGTGTCACAGCTTCTGTCATAAGACATTTTCACAAGTAGTCTTAGAACTACATCCAAGTATAACGGTAGTGTAGGATTCCAAAATATTTTACTACTGTTTTCATTCCAAAATAGTTTACTACTGTTTTCATTGCAAAAACTGGTCTTGAAAAAAAACCCACAAGAAAATATGCAATGAAATGATGACTATGGTAATTAATTAAAAACAATTATCTGTCAATAGATTGAAGATTTATTGAAACAAGTAAACGCTGCTTATAGCGGTGTGCATCCCTTAAATAAAATACGATTCGATGCGCATCTTGATACACGGGGTCCAATACGATTCAAGAACGGTACATCTTCAACTTGATTTGTGGGATTATGTTTTCATTCGATATGGTATGGCAGTAGCATTTGTCACGTTAGTTAATATGTACCAAGATGTAAAAGCTCTCCAAAGCCCAACCGATTCAACTTAATTAAATTTAAAGAGGCAACAAATCTTATGCAGCATCAAACTGGTTTATACCGATTTACACCAGGTGCGCATCTCTCATTAAAAGATGAATTCATACGTGAATCAATGCATGAGGTGCGATACCATTCTAGGGCGGTACATTTTAAAATGTAAGGATTTGATTCCGTTTGGTTAAATCAAAACCGATCTACCGATTCAAATCAGTTTCCGTGAAATTTGTTTTTCTCATGTAAGAAGGCTGCTAGCTTCAACAACAACAACAACAACAACAAAGCTCTGGGAATGTGCAGAAACTCTTGGTGCTTTTTTTCCATTCAGTATCACAATGAGAAAAGTTCAAGTAGTGAATGGTCAGGTGAATGGCGGTGACACGCTGGAATGTATGCATGACGGACCTCCTCTCGGTCCAGGCTGGCGCAGAGACTGATCTCGCCGCTTCGAGGGTCAATGGCGAATTGGCGGAGAGGGTCGCCGCTCACGATGGAATAACGCAGCAGGTTGTTGTTGGGCGGACCGTCACGATCGCTGGCCGTCACCTTTGGGGGAGAGGGAGCAAAATGGAGGACATGAGACCAGAGCAGCGGCCCTCAAGCATTCAAGGAATCTCTTTGTCTCCCTATGAGATTTGTCTTTGACAGCTGCACACATGGGTACTATCAAACATACAGTATATCAACATCACATATGCAGACAAATACACATTAGCTTAAAGACCCATGAAAGTGAATTTTGATACTTTCTAAATACTGTGCGTTATATATGTTTGAAGATGATTGCTGAAAATGTGCAAAGAATGACAAGTACTCAATTGTGGAGCTTTCATTTCAGTTTTCCCAATTGTTTTTGGGCATGACTAAAACGGGGTCAAGTGATGCACTTCACGCCCTGGCATGAGTCACCCCTCACCCACTAAAAGGAACTTGAGCGAACTTCGTTCACTCCCCAAAATGCATCATCCCTTCGGACAGAACATTGGTGAGGCCGCTTTAGAGTGCCTTGTTGTTGGCCAGGACATTTATGGAAGAATGTGTGTGTGCACACAGTGTGTGTGCAATGTGCATCGTTGAAAGGTTATATATACATATATGTATATATATACATATACTGTATATAGGCGGCACGTCCACCTCACGGTGCAGAGCTTGCGGTTCGAAATCTGGCCCCGGCCTTCCTGTGTGGAGTTTGCATTTTCTCCCTGTGCCTTTGTGGGTTTTCTCCGGGTACTCCAGTTTCCTCTCACATTCCAAAAACATGTATGGTATGTTAATTGGACACTCTAAAATGTACCTAGGTGTGATTGTGAGTGTGAAAGTTTGTCTATGTGTGCCCTGTGATTTGCTTGGTTCAGGGTTGCCATAATGGATGGATGGACATACAATGTATATAGATAGATAGAGAGAGAGATAGAGATAGAGATAGAGAGAGAGAGAGAGAGAGAGAGACAGAGAGAGATCAGTGTTGCTTTTGGCAGGCATTTTACTCTTAGTCTAAAATGCTTATTCGTTTTAGTCACATTTTAGCCATTCCTATTCGTGATAGTTTTAGTCTAGTTTAGTCAACAAAAACTCAAAAAGGTTTGACTCTAGTTTTATTTGACAAATACTCAAAAAGGTTTTAGTCTAGTTTTAGTCAATTTTAGTTAAAAATAGACACACAAGGTTTTCACCCAATAGCAAAGACTTTCTGATCTATTTAGGATTATGCATTACACCCAGATAAAGTGGTAACAGTGGAATCAATGCACATTATTCCAAAGTAAAAATTAAAACATTTTCTTTGTCAAATGTTGTGTCTTTATTTCCACCGTTTATGGCCACATTTACCGTTATTGCTGTCTATATTGCATCATGTTGTTCTTTCTGCTCGGGCATCGTTTGAATTTGGACGATTCCTGTTCCGTTTTTTTTTTTTTTTTTTTTCTACTGTTTAATTACAGTATTCACCTACTACATTAAGGTTCATTGTTCACACCTTGTTTTAAATAGCAGAATTTTAACAGTATACTCACTGTACTGTAATGCCCTTGCGTGTTGGAAAGGATAGCTACAGTCTCTGATGCCCTTTTTAGATTTCAAGAGCAAAACACATAAACAAGTAGGAGAATGTGGATAAAATACCGGTAATGCTGTTAAAATTGTTAAATGTGTGGCAACATTTTAGCATTAAATAGTCATTTTTTGCTTTGTGTGTGCGCGTGCACAGAACAATATTTTGCAAGTTTGAACACGCAAAAGTGCTAAAGGTGTGCAGCGAGGACTCGTGAGCAGAAGAATGTCAAACAGGACAGTGTGTGATTACGCTGCCATCTGTGAGACACTGAGCTGTGTTATTGCCATCTTATCTCCAGCACAGTACCTGACGTGACGGCTCACACAGGATAAGTGCGGTTATTGCAGTTAATGCTGCCTTGGGGTGTTGTATCGGTCGATGCATCTTACTTGCACATTTTTTTGTTTTATAATATCCAATAGAAGCCTGCTTTTTGACTGGCCGCTGGCCCATGAATAGCGAGAGTCCACCTACAATTGAAGGCCATTATCATGCAATGAAAAATGTTGCTTTTTTTTTTTTGGAACCCTCCAAATTCTTGAAAAACCGCAGATAAACTTCCAATAAGCATTTTCCATTAAAAAAAACAGGCGTTGGCTCCCAAAGAGAGGCAAACAAACCCACTAAAAATACATGAAAAAAACTAATCCAAAATACTTTTATAAAATATTGAAAATAATCGATGAAAAGGTGAATCCACGGGCGTGAGTCTGAATACCCACTGTAATACAATAAATAATGCTCGACAGGACGCCAGATTGATCGCATCATGTCATGACATCACCTTAAAGACCCTGAAAAAGTGAATTCAGAAATTTGCTTCTATACATTACACATGCTTGAAGATAATTGCTGAAAACACGTGCAAAGGCTGAGAACAATGTAGTACTCCATTGCGGAGGTTCAACATAGCGTTTAACCGTTTTTCATCGTTTCAGTTGTGGCTAAACCGCCGGCCATTGAGTCGGTGACTCACTCTGGAGAACAGCATGATTCAGCCCCAAATGTTTAAGAACCGGAGTGCCTTTTTTGTATCAGCGGCTATCCACCAATATTCTGCTGCTATTAAAGCATAAAACAATGAATGCACTAAATACTAACGTGAGGCCTACTGACGAACCATGACCATGCTAAACTAACAAAGATAGCTACTGTACATGCTCCCTGTGGCATTGTACACATAATGTACGTTGAATTAGAATATTTCATTGTAGTGTATGTGTGTACGTTGATGTTTCTTCAGTGTACCTTGATCACCAGGCTTCCTGGGGCTCGCTCCTCGGAAATCTCGGCGCTGTAGTCGCCGCGGCCGAAGATTGGAGCGTTGTCGTTGACGTCGCTCACGTTGACCACCACTATGGTGACATCGGCCAATGACGACCTGCCCCGGCTGCCCTCCACTGACAAGTAGAACTCCCGGGACACCTCGAAGTCCAGCGGGGCAGCTAGGGTCAACATCCCTGTAGAGACCAAATGTTTTTTAAACACTTGTTAGTCATAATTTTGAGTAATTTTGCTTTTCTTTTCTTTATTTATTTTTTGTAACTATCATATACTGTGGGTAACATGTCTTTATAATTAAGAATGGAGGAATTAATTCAGGGGCGGAACGGTGGTCGACTGGTTAGCACGTCCGCCTCACAGTTCAGAGGTGTGGGTTCGATCCCAGCTCCGACCTCCCTGTGTGCAGTAGAGCGGATGGGTTGGTTAAATCCCGCAAATAAATGGAAAGAAATCCAAAATATAAAAAAATATTGGGCAAAGAAAGAGATAAAAATCCACAAATATGTGAATCCACGGGTGCCGAACTGCAAATACGCAGGGGTGGACTGTAGTTTGAAGTTGTAATATCAGCAATCACCATTACATTGCAGACACGTCTTAGTTGATTTACGTGCGGTTATGAAGTGACGTCATCTTTAGTGACATGTCCATGAAATGAGATCGAAAAGCCTCGCCTCATAATTTCCCTCATATACTGTATTTCTACCTCCTACCGAATCGCACCACTGTAGAATTGCCCCGTCATGCTGCACCACATTTACTTTCGTTAACACTACATCGTGAGTGACGTCGTCTCTTATTCTGCGCATGCGGGTCACTTTGGCGGCGCATGTTCACACAGGAAAGAGACCAAGGTCCCATTTACAGTACCATGTAACATGAACATTACACACAAAAATCGGATTTTTTTTCCAAAAAAGACACCTTAAAGACACCTTACAGCCCTGCGTAGAAGATGAAAAGTGTCTTCCTACAGCCCAGAAATGCAGACGCTGTGCGCAGAGGTTCAGGAACAGGTGAAATAAATAATTAAGCAGTTATTTTGCAAATATTTATTTTCATTGTTAAGTGAAATAGTGCTCTTTTTTCCATTGTATTTTTAAATTCAGGTTAAGGCTACACCGAAAGCCCAAAGGATGACGGCTCACGACATTTTTGTTTGCTTGAATGTTAAGTACAGCTTTTTCATTCATTAATTCATCTTGATTTCAGATGTCAAAAAGTGCTTGCGGCTCCCAGTGTTTTCTTTCTGTCGAAACTGGGTCGAAATGGCTCTTTGACTGTTAAAGGTTGCCAACCCCTGCTCTAGACTAGTGTGAAATAGAGGCATTCGAGCTGCCAATGGGCGTATTAAACGTCTATTATCTAGCATTACGGCATAGTATTAATTGGAAATGTAGAGTCACTGCCAATCGTACAAATGACAGAGAACAAAAGACTGCGTATAGTAGGGTTGGACATTGTTTGAATTTGAATGATTCTGGTTCCGATTCCGGTTTGCCGTTTAGATTCCAGTTCTTTTGAGGTGTTCAAACTCCGGCCATTCATTTTCAGCGACTTGGAGCACAGACTAAAATAACCTTTGACACGTCACGTGAAGAACAAAAGAAGTTTGTTCTCATCTCTCATGTGTTTATTTCACTCGTTTTCAGCCAATCAGTCATCGGGATAGGGCCACCAGCCATGTTAAAATCTTGGAAAATCACTGTTTTGTTTTATTACCCAGCTGTTTTTAAAAAAAAATTTTTTTTACGATACACTATACATGAAAATATATTATAGCTTTGGTTTGGACTGAAAGATGTCAAAGCAGCCCATGCCTCCTTTGATATTTGTTTCCCTCCGTATGTGGCCCTTCACAGTATGGATACCCCAAGTTTAAATGGAGAGGCTAACAAGTTATTTTTGCATGAACTCGTCTGAACTCGTCGACAAATTTACATCTATTAACGTTACGCCTTTTCATTAACTTTACTATGAGTTTCTCACAGGGTTAGTTTTAACCAGTATTAATATCAAATTTACAAACATGAATTTATGCTCAACCTGACCCCAAAGTATGTTCATCCATCCATTATCTAATCCGTTTATCTTCACTGACTGACAAAATGATGCCACACGCATCACTGGACAAATTGGCTGGAAAGTTTTTATCAACATGATATTTAATCCAAATTTGGCAGGTGTTAATTTAAAAACCTGCATGACATGACTGTGATAGAGAGAAGCTTATTTTTCAGTAGACAACCTGTGTTAATATCTTGCAGTAGATATATTTCATGAACAAAGTCACAGACTTTATCAACCCTATCACACATGTAATCCAAATAACCAGAACTTGCATTAGGAGGCCAAGCACAACGAGCCACCAGTAGGGGTTTTACATGAGGGATGTACACTTAGTGCTCGCTGACCATGACATTCAGAGCAGCCCCTCCTGACATGCAGATCAGGCACGGTGCGTAGGGCCGCATCCTCCGTGGGGGCCCCATTTTTCGTGAGGGGATGCATAGCGCCAAGCGACATCTGACCAATATGAGGGCACGATCCGACATGCACTTGGCATGTCATCCCAAATTCTGTCCGTCCCCCGGCCGCCGCCTCCGCCCCCGTGGCAACAAAGTTGTTTCAGGCCATGAAACGAGGCCATTCGCCCCTGGCATCCGTTGCACATAATGCATAATCGCGCTTGACAGTTCGTCAAAACTGGCTTGGAAGTAATGTCCCTGCTCTGTCGGTGCAACGCTCAGTGTAGGGAACCACAGTGACAGTTGATTTGTTAAATATTGTGTACAGTCATTAGAGTCTTTTCCTTTAGGAAGTCCATGAACACATACACTAAGTTGTTTCCCCTGCTGCGGTTTTCCATATCTGCAAATTTCTCTTCCACTGCCATTAATGTGTTTCACTGTAAGCTGCATGAGCGCTTCACATTTGCATTGCTTCATTTTCCACTTTTTTCTTCCTTGAAGGGGAAAATATCCGATTGAATAGAGTCAAAATGTTTCTCAAGAAAGATTCATATTTCCATAGAGAGAGTTTCAGCCTTGGAAATTTGCCTTTCCATTATAGCTTCACTCAGCTTCATTGTTTCAGTCATTGTTGGCGTTCTCTCCAAGAACAATTTTGCGCTGTTCTTAGTATGCCTCGACATCAACACAGCAAAAAACCCAAAACTTCTGATTTTTGGCAGTTCCTTACTTGCAACTCAATGATTAATCCGTCTTGAAAAAAAAAATAAAAAACTTGCAGTCACTACTTCAATTCCATTGAGGAAAATATGAGGCAATGCAGGATAAAGCTGCCCCTGGGCGGTTGCACAATCTGTGTGTTTCTCTCTTTTCCCTTTGGCAATGCACATTTTTTGTAAGTTTGCTGAAGAGGACTGTAAAAGCCCAAAGTCAACATCTGGGACTTGGCAGCCCCCCATAAGAGCTTCCATGAAATACTTAACAGTGATGACAACATCTGTCCCTAAGTGTAGGTGGCTCCTCTGAAGGTCCATCACATGGGCAAGGATGAGCTTCAAGCCAGCCAAATCCAGGTCTTTGGTTCTCAAGAAATGTAAAGTGGCCAACAATTTCGATTTGTCCAAAAGAAGACCAAAAGCAGAATGACCTAGAAGCCAGGTTAACAGCCACTAACAGATACGGTCTCCAAGAATAGTTCAAAGTATGTATTGCCAAGTAATTCCAAGATATTCTGCCCTGTGCTGCACTTTGAGGTTCCAGTGACAACGGTAGAGGCACTAGAGAAGACCATCAGCCAATCCCTCAGGAGACGTCTGGGGCTCCCTTGGTACTTGAGCAGCATTGCCATGTATTGTCGATTCAACAAGCTGCACCTCCCCTTTAGAGGCTTAACAGAATTTAAAGCCACCTGCGGCAGAGAGGTGAGGATGTCCAGGTACTCTGGGGAAGGCTCTTTTTGGGATACGAGTGTTATCGCTGGCGACACAACAAAGTCCTTAGGTCGTTGGCGAATTCCATCTGTTCAACGATCCAGAACAACAAGTCCCAGGCCACTCCCAAGAAAGCTGTTGCTTTCATATGAGCAGGTGGGAAGGGTCAACGGCAGTTGTGAGCCAGTTGAAGTCGGATGCCAAAGATCTACAGACTATTCATTACAGCGAACACAAAGGTTTCTTGGTGTGAAGGGATTACAGACCAGGAGAGCCACCAAGAACATCCTGGAGGCCACAGAAAAGGCCAACTGTAGCTATGGATCCATAGGCAGGATCCGTAGCGTAACATGGTACGATACAAGCTGAGCATTAATCATCCCCGGTTGGCTCACCTGGGAGAGGTGTCTGATGATTTAAGGTCTGAATCACCATATGACGGCTGGTTCATCACACAATATTACCATCTGGTGTATTCAAGCACTGACCTATAATCTGTATAATAATGTGTTTACAGTACCACAAGCGTTCAAGTGTGCCGCTGCTGCCGTAGTTTCATGGGTTGAGATTGAATGTGATTGGTCAATTCTAAAGCCATATCCCAGTTGTAGGAGGCTGTGCACACTTGTGGAATCACACGATTTAAGCTGTTTATTATTTATTTCCCCTCTCCAAAAGATTTTTTTCTCTCAATTGAGTTGTATAGGTTATACAGTATTTTACAGAAGCAGCATTAGTATTCATGTGCTCTTGTAAAGATGTATCGAAGACTTCAACATAAGCTATTCCATGCATTTTCAAGGCCACCCGTGGCATGTGCGTGAAAGTATGGCAGCGACGGCACGCTTCGGCGCCTGTGGTATTTGCATAGTGAGCGTTTTTCACATGGCGTGACAGACGCAATCAGCGCTTGAGAATGGATGAAAGTCCATGCCGCTGGCCGTGTTCATTCAGCCTCAAATAACATATGGTTAATCGATGGTTTTCTCTATTTTATATGATTATTGCTGTCTTGGGGTTCGTGTTCATCTCAGTTGACATTAAAAGACAAAATATGTCCTGAATAATTGACTCATCATTGTTACATGGACAAACTACCAAACACAAACACACCCGGATGTTATTTTTTAGGCCAGTGTTAAAACAGGGTTAGGGGTTTGGGTTAGTGATAGACAAAGTTAGGGTTTGGACGGGGGTTAGGTTTGGTAGCGAGGCAACAATAAAACGTTAACTTTGAAACGGGATATCTTAAACCTGCTGGGGCTGGTATGGTTTTTAAAAGAGTCAATACAGTGGTGCCCTAGAGAGGAAGTCAACCCAAATATCGTTTCAGAACTGGGCATTCTGCCGGTCCGTATCTGTCACTGACGGACGCCCGTTTTGATGACGGTTGACGAATGACGGGTAACGTTTTAAAATAGTCGAATTAAGCATATAGTCGGAAGTCCTTTATTTCATCTGTCATCTGTCATAGGTGTGATTGTGAGTGCAGATGTTTGTCTTTATGTGCCCTGCGATTGGCTGGCAACCAATTCAGGGTGTCCCCCGCCTACTGCCCAAAGACAGCTGGGATAGGCTCCAGCACGCCCCGCGACCCTTGTGAGGAGAAGCGGTATAGATAATGGATGGATGGATAAAAATATTTTGTCATATTGTACCAACCAAATGCTGTTCCTTCTGGTGTGCCTGCCTTGGCCACTTAGGAGCAGTATGAAGATACAGTGTTCATTGAGGCGGTATGATGAATCCCACTCGGTTCATCAGTACTGCACTATACTGTGTATATATTGTTATATTCAAAGGACAAAGGATACATTAATGTGAGTGTTTTATTGTCATTCTACATGCTTGCTGCACCGTTTGTTTTCAATCCAATGCTTAAAGGTTTAAAGGGTTTTAAACACATGCTGATTAATTAAATGATTAGCTTTAACCCATTAAAGCCCGAAGCCCCTCGTGAGACATCTCTCTAAAACCTACGGTTGAATCACTCTTGAAAACCTGACATTTTCACCACCTACAAAATGATGAATATCTCAGCCCCTGTAGCAGATAGAAACATAATTCCCCCCAAAATTGAGAACTTAGACTTGTGGCTTTCACACAGTCCCGAGTTTATTCATCTTTACTGTGTCAATTGAAGATGCAAGTGAAGAACTATTTCTAATACAAAAATAATCGAATGGTAATTACCATGCTGCATTCTCTTACAAAGAAGTTGAAATCGTCATTGTCTACGAACATATATCTTAACCATACATCCCGTTTGAATGGTTCCACGGATTTAAAGTCCGCGAGCGTGTTGTCTATATCACTGCCGTGACTTATATCAGAGCTCCCGCGATTGACTGTGCCTCCATTATTCCTAAAAAAAATTCTGGTATCCTCCGACAAGCCACGACACTGTCACATGTATATTCTGATGCATTTCATTGGCTATGAGACCGAGAATTTGATTAAAAAAGAAAATGACGTATACGTTCTCCTGGCTTTAAAGGGAGAAACACGCAACAGCGCTCCCGGCTTTAGTGATAGAAACGCGGTCATGCGCTCCCATCCTTAATGGGTTAAGCTAGTGGACTGAAAGTCAAAGCAATGGTTGTTTTAAATACACAAGCAGTAATTGTCTTTATGTTTAGTTTGACAGTTAACTTCAACTCATTAAACAGTTTGAAGCCTTTTGTGGGGGGAAGAATTTTTCAGTATTTGCCAAGGTCCTAGCTATATTGTCAAGTGAGATGGGTTGACTTCACTGTCAACAAACAGTGGGTGTATCTTAAAATTTTGCTCTCACAGTAAGTCAAAGCAAAAAAATAGGTCGAATGACTGCTCGTATCTCAAAAAACTTAAGGCATCGCTGTAGTGTCCTTGCTCAGATCATGAACAGTTGATAGAGGCTCACCATCAAGCTCTAAGTGTAGGGCTGTCATCAGGGCTACATTTGAAAAAAAATTCACATTTGGCCCTTCCTGTCCTTATAAAATATTCAGTTTATTTTGTTTGTTTTGTATTTTTTCTTCTGTTTTGCTGCTGTCGCCTCTGTCTATTCCTCAGGCGACAATTCTGTGCCTGCAGAAACTCTCTTCTCCTCTCAGTTCCTATCAAATGTTTCTTACTCTTATTATGACCCATCAGTTTCTCCCTCGATAAAACACAATCTGCCACACAAATTTGTGTTGTTGTTGCGTGGTGGCGCAGAGGCCATGTTTGCGCATGTTGTCATAGTAAAACGCACACGCGCACACACACTGACATCACATTAAGCATGGCTCTGAAAAGCAACTTTTCTGTTCAATTTCATGAGTGAATTTTCCATGGTGATTTCAAGCAGAGCAGTGAGTTGTGGTTAACACAAGAGGAAGGCCACTCACACATAAAAAAAAAAACAACAAAAAACACGCATGTTAGGATTGGTGAAGACACAAGATTGTCCATAGACGTTAGTTGACATATGACCTGCCATGGACTAGCGACCAGTCCACGGCGTGGTCCCAACTAGAAAAAGCTCCAGTTTACCCGCAACCCTTGAGGATAAGGAGGATAGCAAATGGATAGAGTTGCCTTTCCAGTAAATAACAGATTTGGCAAAGTCCTTTATGTTGGTCCCGAAGTCATTTTCACACAGTGGGGGAATGAGGGAAGAAAGTTTGAACTTTAATGAGGACTTGGTACAATTTCAAGCATTGAAATGAAAAGTGCTTGCTAGTTAAAGAAGTAAATCATATTACAGCGCTCAAATTTGTGTCTTGAGGGCATAAAGCAATTATTTTATGTGTGCGTGGATGAAAAGTGTTGTAGCTTGTTAGTGTTTGCGTGCTGGTCTCTGCGGGATGCGCAGAAGTTTGTTTTCATTTTGCGGTGTGAAATTATTAAATGTATGCAGGACGCTCTCCATTTGCATTTTGTCGATAGGAGAAAAAGGAAGTGAAACGACACACAAAGGGTCAATTAATTAGGAACGGCTGTGGACTTTTTTCCCTAACTTTGTGGATCATTTCTCGTCATCCTGTTAATTTCTATTGTGCAAAGTGGCGGTTATCATGAATGAACGAGGAGCCGGCGTATTGACATCTATGAATGATCATACTGTATGTCGGACCTTTTGGACTATGTATTATTTCTAGTTGCGCATATTTCCATTGTGCAAGGTGGGGGCAATTGTGAATAACTTTTGAGAAGAGTGATCGCATGAATTATATGATAACTAGGGGTATCAAATTACGTCACTAATTGCGATCAATTAATTACAGTCACAGTACGCTTTAACTGTGATTTTTTTTTAATCACGTTAATGTCATTTTCAATCTTAAACTTTACTGTTTCTATATGATGATGAAATCCATTTTGGTGCGTGGGGCTTGTGCTTGAGTTGTTGGGGCTGTAAAAAACAATGGTCAATGTCACCCTGAAGTGGATATTGATCGGCTGTCATTGTGCTTGGCATAACCTGATAGGCAGAGCTGGGCAGTCCATCCTGGGACTGCAACGGTCCGTCCGTCCCCATTTTTGGGACGGAGGGCGGGGGGCGGCAAGTTTTAAAAAAGGGTCGGACTAGGCAAGGGCGGAGGTGGATTTTAATCTGGCCCACTAATCGGCCCTCATGCGTGTGACGTGGTCAGCTTTAGTTGTGCTAAAACTATTGCAAATAAATATTCAGTCACTTCACGTTCTCTTCTATGGAGCCGCCTTCATTAATTGCCTGCACAATGCTTTTCATGTTCTTACCAGTAGAAACATTGCACATGCATATTCTGCCCTCTAGTGGTTCAACACATGTAATACCATGGATAATGCCACAGAGTCAGCCATTTCACCTCACTGACAGAAACACGACCAGCCTGTCTTGTGTGTCATGTCATGTCATCTTCCAAACCGCTTATCCTATATAGGGTCGCGGGGAGTTGCTGGAGCCTATCCCAGCCGTCAATGGGCGAAGGCAGACCACACCCCGAACTGGTCGCCAGCCAGCCGCAGGGCACACATAGACACTGTCACTGAGCGGGAATCGATCCCACGCTGCCCGCACACAACTCAGGCGTGTGTACCACTACACTATCAGCGGACATCTGTCTTGTGTGTGTAATCCGGAATATCTCATGTCATGTCATCTTCCAAACCGCTTATCCTATACAGAGTCGCGGGGAGGTGCTGGAGCCCATCCCAGCCGTCAACGGGCGAAGGCAGACTACACCCCGAATTGGTCGCCAGCCAGTCGCAGGGCACACACAGACACCGCCACTGAGCGGGAATCGATCCCACGCTGCCCGCACACAACTCGGGCGTGTGTACCACTACACTATCAGTGACCCTGTAATCCGGAATAGTTTTTATAAAAATCATAAAAATCTCTACCAGCGTATACATTTAAACAAGACGGAAGTGGACGTCTTTGTTTCCTCATTTCCTCTTAAAATAACTTTGCATTGTTTTGCAATAATTATTGTATAAAAAATGAAAACGTCTTAAGTTAAACGCAAAAGCTTTGCAATAAAATGCAATAGTATTGCGTTATTACTCAATCTTAAATATACTCTTGATGTGCCCTGGTTTGCTTTGAATCAAGGCAGTTTAAAACAATAAAGAACCTCCCTCCTCCTGCTCGAGGCTGAACTTTGTTGAGTTCAGCCAGATGAACATCTCGCTCTTCTTGCACATGGCCTGATGAATA
Source organism: Filicampus tigris (assembly GCF_054856515.1). Taxonomy (NCBI): domain Eukaryota; kingdom Metazoa; phylum Chordata; class Actinopteri; order Syngnathiformes; family Syngnathidae; genus Filicampus; species Filicampus tigris. The sequence goes on along the minus strand of NC_141218.1, from coordinate 29,373,880 downwards.
AATATCTGCCTGTTTTTTCATCAAAACTCATCAAGATTCCAGCCAACCTCGCCAAAGCCTGCGTATTCCCACTAAGGCATAGCTTTACTCCTGATGTTAAAACTTCTTATCACCACATTTACACTGTCCGAACTTGATGCCTGCCCCCAGATAATGAGAGCAAGAGCGTAGCGCGGCGATCGATGAGACTGGCTGACTTTCAACAATTTTTTGAGAGCCAAAGTTATAAAGTGTCCGTAGGGCAGCAAGTCCAAACATCAGCCTCAGAGTTTGAGTCCGCGAGTTAAAGTTCAAAATAAAAAATAAAAAAATGTTGTTAGGACCAGAGAAGGACTATTAATTGGCTCGAAGTTACAAACACAGATAAGCAAAGACGACAACAACAAAACAACAATATAACAACAATATTTGGGCCCCGAATATTTCGCAATGTCATAGAAGCCTTGTAGAATTTTGAAAAAACGAACAAACAAAACAACTAAAAACTATTCAATCTATTGTAAATTATTTATCGGTTTCGCCAAGTTCTGACTTTGTTGAGGTAACGATTTGAGTTTCTTGATTCATGAGGAGTCGTAAAAAACTTCACCACCGTGTTTTGCCCACACTAGAGGCCTATGCGGGAGCTTCTCTTTTTTACTCTCAAGTCAATGATCCTGCTCCGTTTTTCTTCCTTGATACTATTTTGAAAGTCTACGGGATACCGGTGTCTTTCTTGTTATAGTTCTAGTTTCTGCCCACTGCCTGTTTTCAGGCATGGCTTCCTTCTTGTGGGTTTACTTATGATGGACATGACAAAGACATTTTATGCTGCTTAGGCAAACTCGGTTTGGGAGCTGAATTATTATTATTTTTGTAATTCCTGGTACAGATCCATGGAAATGACCCCTTAAAATGGCCTTTTCAAAACAAAATGTCAGACTTCTTTAAGCCAGCGCTTTTTGAAACTTTTTTGTGGATCTACTCATAGTTGCCAACCAAACTTCATGTTGTGGAAGGGAAATTGCTTTGTGGGATGATTTTTTTTTTCAGGTCTGGTTGGACGCAACTGGTAATGGTAATGGTAATGGGCAGGGGTGCACATAACTGGTACACAGGTACACTTGCGCAACAGAAATCACTGATGCGTAGTAATATCATGTGCGCCTTTGTGTACACACCAGTGGTGCAACGGATCATCTTTGATCCGTGATTGGTAAGGATCAAGCATCACGGTTTGGCACATTTCGTAGAATGGTTGGTGAACGATCGATCCAGGGACGGAGTCAGAACGTGGCTAATGGGTGGGCCTGGAAAAATGAGGGTGGGCCTGAATATTTCTCTCACGTCACACAATCCTCCTGTCCCAACACATCGTATATTCAAATAAAATGACAAACCGAATAACAGGAAATTCAGATCTTCCTTAGACAACCACAATTATGCCATTTCTTATTATTCAATTAAAAAAACACACAGATCATTTGATGATTTACTAAAAATGTAAAAGTATATATTTTTTCATGAATCTCACTGGTTGAGCAGTCTGTCAATCTGGGTGGGCCTGTGTGGGCACGATCACATTAAGGCAACGTGATCACTGATTAGTCCGCATTCGCTGTAATAGCAGCAGAGAAAGTTGAAAACCCTCATGGATCACGTAAGTCGCATGTATGGGAGCCTTTTGCAAACATACTCAACGAACAAACTACCTACGCAAAGGCTTACTTCAAAATAAAGCTTAACAAGTAATACATTGAGTCATTGATTCCAATGCAATAGAGTTAGTAGACTTTTACTTCGAAGTTGACCCCTGTGGTGGCAGTTGTAATGGCTACCTTGACTTACGTTTTCGACGTCTCGGCTTGCAACCTACGTCAACACAACACCATCCCGAAATCACATTCAGTTGCTAATTTAGGATGCTAACAAACCGCTAGTTAATTACGCTGTCATTGTATGATACGGCACAAGTCTCCACAAGTCCACGGCACAAGTTTTTGATGGACCAAACCCCTTTTTCTGATTGGATAATGTCAGTTACGCCGTGGCACCTGCCTAATTCTAATAGTATCATAACAGGTGGCTTTACCCTTTTTCTTATGGCCAACACAAAGGTATTTCGAACTTAATGGTATCTAATGTCTGTTTTACTTCCCATCACAGTCAATTTTGATTTATATTGGTGTCATGTTGATTTTACTGAAACTATAATAAAAGGCCCCCTCAGGGGCCATCAAACATTTTGTTGCTTTGATCACTTCAACTAGATTTACAGCAACCTGTCATCACATTCAGCTCAAACAGTGGACATGCTCACTCATAACCACTCAATTCTGTCTATTGGCATTTTTAGCTGGGTTGTACAGGAGTGATAAGATCAAACTAAAAACCTCACCGAGAAACAAAGGACAACACTTATGTGTGTTTTGCTTTTTTCTTTGGCTTCTTTTGCCACAACGCAATAGTAAAAAGCAATGTCATATCATCGTGCAATCACTTCTCAAAGTGACCCTAGACTGTTATTTAAAGGCATTAAAACATGTCTTTACACTTGTGTGGTAGATTTAAAAATAGGGAAACCACAGTAAAAAGGTTTTTAAAGAAACCTGATTACAATCACCGCTCTATGTTGCACATTAGTGCATACAGTACATCAGTGAATATTACACGCTAGCTTATTAGCATAAATCAATGGGCCTAAACATGAGTGCAGAAGCACAGCCTGCGGCTGCCTTGGAGGGACAAATATGGATTCTAGTGCGAATTAATTCACACTTGTTTTACTCCCGCGAGGCAGCTCGGCTCTGAAAACAAGCAACTTTACTCTTCGCTTGGTTAGATCCATCACACCGAAAAACAGATCAGTCAGGTAGGTTTTTTTTTTTTCAAACTTTATTTCACCACTTGAAGGCTGTCCAAATCATGACCCAACAGATGGCGCTATAACCGCTAATTCTAAGGTCATTTCCAGAGCTGGGCAGTCCGTCCAGGGGCTGGACCGGTCTGACCCATTTTTGGGGCGGGGGGTTTGGGGGTGACAAGTTTTGAAAAAGAGCTGGACTAAGCAAGGGTGGAGGTGGATTTTAGTCCGGCCCACTAATCGGCCCTCGTGCGTGTGACGTGCTCGCGAGGCAGCCAAAAGTTCATCTTAAGCTACTCTGTGAAATTGGCAAACGACAAAAATTGCTTCCAAACGCATCGAATGCGCCACTACCAACTGTACGTACTTACTTGCATTGGGCGCGTTGGGTCTGCAAAAAGGTTTAAAAAAAACAAAAAAAAACGCTCTAGCAGGTAAAAATTTGTTTCCCCCCACTTTTCCCCATCCATTTTTAGATATGTTACAGTACTGTATACTGTAATCCCCTTGCTGCCTCGTTTTAGATGTGATGATTTTCATGCAGTATTTCTATTGTTTATCGCAGGCAAAAGCCGTTAGCATCTCTCCCACGGCGGCGTCATGCACGAATGCCTTTTTTTGGGGGGGGCGGGCAGAACGGGGTCGGGGGCCGATAATTTTATAATAAGGCCGGAAGTTCCAGGCCGGAAGGACACCCAGATATTTAGATATGGCTACTTTAGACATTTGTGTGGGTCTCCTCATGACAGGCATGACAGGCTACTAACTTTCATATTGCTTAAGGAAAGTGGCTCCAGGGCCTGCATTTTCAAACGATTTCAAAGGGGTACTGTTGAACCAATGTCTATTTAACCTTACCAACTATGTGAAAAACGTTGACTCTTTTTGATAAATTTGACTACATGCTATTTACAATAGTGTCTGCATCAGATACTACATCAGCCCAAAAATAGTGTAAAAGTCGTACCTGTTTTGGGGTCCAACAAGAAGTGTCCGTCCTCGTTCCCGGACGCAATGCGGTACACCACTGAGGTGTCCCCGTCGAGCGCCGACACGCTGACCACCCGGGAACCGACGACCAGCGACTCGGGGACCTGGGCGGCGTATTCGGCGCTGGGGAAGACTGGCCGGTAGTCATTCAGAGACACTATGTCCACCGTGAGTGCAGCGACCGAGTGGAGCGGGCGAGGGAGGCCGCCATCCGTCGCCTTCACCTTGAGCTGAAGGCGTGCCGGCGTGTCCGGGCCGAGTACTCGCTCCAGACGCAGCACGCCAGAAAACTCGTCCAAAGAGAAGTAACCGTCGTCACCCGTCAGCAGGGAATACCGTATCTCTGAGTTTTGCCCTACAGGAGAGAGATGTACGCTGTATTTAGCGTGAACTATAATCTGTCATTTTGGTTGAAAGCAGCCATTTGAGCATCGTTTTGGCCATTCACAAGGGTGCATAAAAGATAAACTCCTCGGTTGTGTGATGGAAAACCACACAACAGATGTCTCGTGATATTGATCTTTTGTCGGCAGGTGAGTCTATAACTTCCTGTTTTTGACATTAACACTGTACCATGAGAGATGCAACATATTGGGATATGCAGAGAGTATTAAAGGATATCTGTGTCTTCACAGGCATGGCTTCTTGAGACTGTTTTGAGGGTAATCATGATTGACATGACTATAGTACTTTTAGCTATTTTGGAAGGTTGAAAATAATGAATTGAAGAATAACTAAATGCGTATTGTCATGTTTGTTTGATGTGGTTGTACTTGTAGTACATTTGTAAACTATTAGCTTGAGCAAATATGTTGTTTGTAAGAGAAAAAAAACAAAAATTGGCCAGGCTGAATTGTGCCATTCTGCCTCCAATCAGTATGACAGTTGATCGTTATATAGTGGATGTGTTGTGGAATATACCACTATATGATGACAAATCAGTGATTTTACAGAGTACCAGCACTTTTCAATTTTAGCCTAGCATACTGGGACTTTTCACGGCATACCGGCACTTCACATGAGCTCACAGTACCCTTGTTCTATTGTTCTCTGTGCACTTTGCGTGCGCCATCATTTAGACATGTCGAGGAAGCTGCAAACATATTCATGACGTAACACGCCGCCAACGCAAAGGTTAATCAAAATAAAAGTTGAACAAATAATACATTGACGCCTATCCAATAGCCTTAGTAGGCTTTTATTTAGAAGTTGGCCCGCATGGTGGCGTGATGGCTAGCTTTACTTGTCTCTTTGACATTTTGGCTTGCCTTATCACAATTGTTATTGGCAATAACACAACACCATCCTGAAATCATATTCAATCGCCAATTTAGGACGCTAGGAAACATAGGCTATTTTGTAATCCACTCTCCGTGTTTAAAGGAAGAGGATGTGCTTTAAATTGCACTTAAAGCTGTGTTCCTAAAATCTAATTGGCTATATTTGAATATTTTGAAATTTTGTGTTTGCTGATCTGAAAAATGATCACTTTGACTCAATCTCATGATGACTCAAATCTGTAATCCGATGGAATGCGATCATTTAACTGGCAACAGTCGAATAAGGGGAGTACCGGCACTTCATTTTTTTCCAGTTAAACCACTGGACAAAATAAACAATAAACACACATACGCACACATGTCAAACATAATTAATTAACTGGCTTCAGGAAAATTATTATTTTTAAAACGTGTGTAAATCAATATAATATATCGATATAATAATAAAAACAACAACAACAACAATAGTACTAATAGTAATACTTCTACTACTACTACTAATAATTAAAATAATGATAGCAATATCGATATATCCTTAAATAGTGACAGAATCAACCCCAAATATTTGCATATTGATACAGTTGTGTGATAGGTACACTGGGATCTCAATATTTTTGTTGGCCAGCATTACTTTTCAACACTGACGATATATCATGATAAAGTACAGTATATCATGATGATATCGATATATTTTCAGTTATGGACAGTATTGATAACTGATGTTGGCATATTGGTACTGTACTATGAGAGGACCTACACAATACATTGCAATATGGATATACCGTATTTGTATAATATATTTTTAGTTAGGGACAGTATCGATACCAAATATTTGCGGAAATAAAAAAATTGCGTGCAATGATTATATGATATATATCCCGATTCTGATTACTTGCGGGCAAGAAAGAGTATTGATACCTGATATTGTTGAAGCAATGCTATTCACTGTGATATCGTTTTTTTTTTTTTCATGATATCAATATATTTTCAGCTTGCGAGTTAAGGTCAAGTGTCAATGTAAAGGCACTAGTTGCTCTATTGTTATTGTAGCGTAGGAGATAACCATATGCTGCATTGCAATTTCAATTTATCCCAATATGGATACATACAGTATGTTGTAATCCCTGTGGTGGTACCTGTGTCTGTGTCCTGGGCATAGACGGCCGCAACGGGCGTGCTCCTGGTAGTGTTGTCGTACACACTAACGCGGTAGTGGCTGGACGAGAAGTGCGGAGCGTTGTCGTTCATGTCCAAGACCCTAAGCAAGATGTCGGCCTCGCAGGACCGCCCGCCGCCATCAGTCGCGCGTGCCACCATCTTGTACTCGGAAACAAACTCACGGTCCAGCGCGGCCAAGGTGAACAGTTCGCCTGAAGGGGGAAGATTTTTGGAGTTACGTAAATAACAACCATGTTGGATGTTAAAAAGCATGTTTATTATAGTTGGACGAGGGCTAACTAGCATGTTAGCCTCACTAGCGCTAACTAACATGTCTGATAACAATTTGACCGGGTCAAAGTAGCTTGTTAGCCTTACTAGGGCTAACTAGCATGTTTGATAATAGCTTGACCAGGTCAAATTAGCTTGTTAGCCTTACAGCCCCAATCCCAATAAGCGTCAAACAATAAGTGTTTGCGAAGGCAGCGAATGTTGCTTTCTCATCAGGGTTCGTTCAAGATCACAAATGTTTGCCAAACGGTTGCCAGACATTCGCCTGTACTTTTCTAAAACACTAAAACTGGTGGTGAACGTAAGGCGAACATTTGCAACCTTGACGAACCAACCTTGACTTTATTATTATTATTCTATTTTATTCCTCACACTTTTTTGGCGTGCTTCTACTTCCACAGTTTTCATCCGATTCTCGCCATTCCAACCTTAATGGATTCCCAAAATAGATTCCCACGACTTCCAGGGGGCCATTTTTTCGCCCCTAACATTTACGGTTCCCCCAAAATTCCCCGTTTTTCACCCCAAAAAACCCATTCATTTCCAATGGGACATTCAACACTTCCCCATCTGCTGCGCTGAGTCGATTCCCGCTCATTCCATTAATTTTGATTCAACTTCATTCAGCTCATTCAACTCACAATCCCACGTTGAAGGCAGAATGGCTCAGTGGTAAAGTGGTCGTTTCCCAATCAGGAGGTTGTGGGATCGATCCCTGCCCATCCCTCATTGTTTCAATTTTTTTTTCCTGACTTCCTTCTGTCATTGTTTCCTTGCTTCCTCTTTTCTTGCTTCCCTTCAGTTCCCCCTCTAGTTAAAATATATAACATTCATACATGCCATAAAGCATAAGAGGTGCAATTTTATAACATATACCGGAGTGTTCACTGGGAGTCTATTTCCGAACCAGCCCATTATTGATTGACCAGGCTTTTTAACTGTCAGTTTGCCAAATAGCTTTGTCTGGTCTGTGTGGCGGTACATACCAGTGACGTGATCCAGATGAAACTGGTTTGCATCAGGACCATGCAGGCTAAAGGAGATGAGAGCATTTGGGCCCTCATCGGCGTCCAAAGCAGACACCTTCAACACAAACGTGCTGGATGGAGAATTCTCCATCAGAGCCTCTGAATACACCAGCTAAAAACACACAACATGCTAAATGTTAGCACATGTAATGCAGTACCCTGAAATGTAACATTACAGTTATGCTCATATTTTCTCCCAACCCAGCACATTGTTTGATGAATCGTGATAAAAGCATCATAATATCAAGATACAGTATTGCTCCACCTTTAGCGCAGAAGACATTGGCCAGTGAGACCAGTGAGATCTTGACCTTGTGTTAACGTATTGATACTGTATCCTAAGACATAACGTACTGTGATATTAAGCTACAGTATTGTCCCACCCTTAGCATAACTGTCAAAACTCTCTACCGATATCGTTATATATTGCGTATAGGGTTGCAACTAACTAATTATTTTAATAATCGAGTAATCTGTTGATTATATTGTAGATTAATCGATGAATGATATTGTTTAAAATACATGGCCATTTATTAAAAAATAGGACATTATTTCAAATTGATAGTGGAGGAAGAACACAAATATAAATTACAGTATGATTCAGTTACAGGTTTGGTCCATAAAATCCGTCAGAAAATCGGCAAAAATATTGATGACAATTTTCCAAAGTAAAACCAGATGTTTGCAAATGTCTTATTTTGAAAAATTCACACACACAATCAGTCTGTTTTCATGAAGGACTATAGAACTCTGAGAATATTAATTGTTGAAAGGCTGAAATGTCAAGGTTTTGGACAATGTTAAGTTTTAGCAAGGTCTCTAAATGATTAATCGATAATCAAAAATAATGATGGATTGATTTGATAAATGATTAGTTGTGGATTATTGACTAATCCTTGCCCCTCTAATTGCAATGTATCCATAGATGTATCTTTATGCCATGATTCAGTATTTTACCATATAATTACATATTTAAATATTTTCATCTTATAATCACACTTAGACAAAAAATCTGTTTTTGCCTGAAACATCCTCTAATTATGCTGGCCACCCCTGCTAAAATTGGCTCCATTCCTTGTTAAACTGCTAATTACATTCTACCCCTGAAATCAAATTTGAAAAATATAATACAATCAGTATTTAGTTAATTCTTTTGAAAAGAACTTAAACAAACATCTTAGGCCATTATTTCAGGAAGTTGATGATATGATACGATGAATTATGACATCAAAATATGGTCTCATTGAATCCCCAGCACATCCAAATAGTTAACAGGTGTCAAATTCAAGGCCAGATGCAGCCCATCACATCAGTTCATGTTGCCCGCTAAAGCAAATAAAGTGTGTCTACTATGATGTAACAATTCACTCAAGCCGTGATTCAATTCGATTTTCGATTTTCAGTTCCTGATTTTCGATTCAATTTGATTTTTTTTTTACAAATTGCTACCATGCTTGTCTCTGTGCACTAGTGTGGTTCTGCAGCCATCCACAAACGCAATCCGAAATGATGTTTGGCACAAAAGCATAATATGATCTACACATTCACACTACACACACATACACTAAATGTGCTATGCATCTGGAATGAAAAAACGTTTCAAGACATAATTTTCTAGGTGAATTTAATCAACTCGATTTTCAATTAATCACACCGATTAATTGATTAATCAGGGCAAATCGATTTTAAAACGATTTTCGATTAACCGTTGCATCCCTAGTGTCTGCGTCATGTTTCTTGTTGAATGGAACATTTGTTGTTTATTACAGCAGAATTTTTTCTGTCTTTTGTCTTTCTTTTTTTTTTGTTTTACTAAAATTTCCCGGTCCGTTTATCACCTTCAGTCTGTAGCCGGGGTATCTGCCTTTTTGTCCAGCTGGATCAAATAGTAAATGCCTATAGGCCGGCCTTCCATTCATTTTAAATGGGCTTCCATTAGCATTTCCGTCGACCAACTTCGATCAACTGCCACTTGACAAGATGCCTTCTTTTTTTTTTTATTTCCTGAAAAGTAGTCATTTTGGAGATGTGAGGATTTTGCCCGACAGCGCCGATATGTAATGTGTTGATGTGATTATACTGTACATTTATATGGTTTTCACAATCATTTCAGCCCTGTAGGAAACCGTAACTATAATGTGCCCCTAGATGACGTCGCTCCCAGGCGACAAGCTTGCGTGTGTGTATGGCTCCCCAGCTCTTGCCACTTAACTCACCCCGCAATGCAACGCCAGGTAACAGGTGCTCTCCTTTTTTATGAAAATAAAGCACACACTACAACCGTGTTTCACACTTCTCAACAGGAATTCAAGCCACAAATCCCCTTTAGAAGTTGGCAACTTGGAAGCCAGACCAGCCAACTTTAAGACGTTAGGGTTGTGATGCAGATAACTTTAGAAGTAGTATTATGCACTGCACTTATTGTACTTACAAGTCTACCCACTGTTATACAGTACCTGTATTTGATAATGAAACCATTATAACCCTGATAATGAGGAAGGCACAAAATATGTGATGATATTGTGACCTGTTGGCACTGCGGCGTGTTGTCATTGTCGTCCAGTACGTCCACGTGCACGTTGATTGGAGACTGGAACTTTCCATCCGTGGCAGTGATGGTGAGCGCGTAGGCGGCGTTGGCCTCGCGGTCCAGCGGCTCTTTGGCGATTAAACCCCACTCACCCTCGTCACGATGGATCACGGCGAACTGGCCCAGTGGGTCCCCATCTGTGGCCGACAATAGAGAAACCTTAGTTAGTGCATGAATAATGCAACGGCATGCTAGACTATGTGGAATATTTCTTATGGTTTTGTTTATTTCGATTGTACGATTGTCACATTAATCCTATAACGGTTGAGGTTGCATACCAAAGAATATTTTTTTACATTTTTACCACAATTTTTCAAACAATGCACAGTCAATCTTATTTAAATAGCTTTACACTAGAGGGGTGTTGTGAAGGGATTGACTCACACATTCCACTCTCCTTTACTGCATTAATGCATGAAATACATACTGTACTTACATTCATAATTTGAAAGCTGTTTGCCGCTTTGCAATCCTGATTAGATTCAGAGGATATTATTTATGCATGTAAATTTGTTCCCCGTAGCTGCTCAATTAAAGAGAAGTGGCCATAGTTGCGGTTAATGGTTGCATTCGAGCTTTTCTGCTTTATAGCACCAATGACTTCTTTTAGTTTATTGGCCAATTAAAGCACTTGTTGAATATCAAAGCCGAAAGTCACGCTGTTTGCTCTTTTATTGAAGTCTTTTTTGTGTGTTTTAACTTTGCTGAGGCATTTTATCCATTTACATTGCAGTTTCTGCAAGTTTTTTTTTTGTGCTGATTGCTGAGCTTAATACTAGATTTTGTGGTCAGTGCGCCAAGTTCGTCGGAGATAAAATTGCACAAATAATGACAGATTGCCTCATCATTGCGCAAGTACATTGCTGATCCAATAAGCGCTGAGGGATATTTTCATGGCCATTGCGTCGAATGAGGTAGTGATATAAATGTAACGCCAAGTGGTTTGTTGCTACTACATTTGTTTCTTAGGGTGATTGGTGATTTGAATACTTTAAGAGGTGAGGATGTTATTTTGGCCATTGTGCCAAACATACAGTGTTTAGACAAATTTAAATGTTTCACTTTCTGTGTCACTAGTCACTACACACTAGTCAAAAGGGTCTGAATACTTTTGACCATATGATATTTCAGTTTTTCTTTTTTCAACGAATTTGCAAAAATGTCTACATTTCCGTTTTTTTTTCCGTCAGGATGGGGTGCTGAGTGTACATTAACGAGAAATAAAATGAACTTTTTTGATTTGGGCAAATTGCTGCAATGACACAGAAAGTGCTGCCCTCGTATTTCGGAGTGCGTGTGAGGAAGTGTCTGTCATGGCTGCCAGATGTGTGCCGTCGTAGACTTCGATTTACGTGTGTTTGAAATTTGATCGTTTCCATAGAGACGATGGTGAGCGGCTACTTGAGCCACGACAAATAAAAAGGCATCCATGCAAAGTTGTCAAGCGGTCAAATATTAAAGAGGATGAATTCGGCCGTAAGTTTTGAACCAAAAGACAGACGAAAAGATGTTTAATGATGAGATGCTGCCGAGCGGTGATGCCGGTAATGTCGAGAACATAATTTTCACGTCACACACAGGCGCCACATGAGCAAACACTCAGCCAAATAAAAAAAAAAAAACAGACACACATATGCACAGCGTGGTGATTAGTGAAATAAAAACAAAATGGGGCACGTGATGGCATCTGTGGAGCTGAAAGGTATACAACACTATTTAATTATTTTTTTTTTTCGTTATTTGGCTGCATGTCAGGCGCGGGTCTCCCGCGTGTGACGTGGTACTGGTAAAGTCCGTACTTGATGCCGTTTGGTGACTCGGACTAACCAGGCGGGTCTGAAATATACACGGGAAGTTATACACGGAAAATGGCGAATAAGTCACATGATGACCGAATACTCCTACACTCAACTAATAGTAGAGTGTTTGAACACCTTCGCATTCATGAATAATTCCAGTACCCCGTTACCCGGGTTACATGTTTCTAAAAAGTCATTTTTGACAGTGATCTTCCTTTCGAGCACACTGGACTGTCTGGGGGCAGGCGGTGGGGGGAAGTACAAAGGATTTGCATTAATGTGAGACTTTGTTGTTGTTGTTGGCTGCGGGGGATGTGGTTGGTATTCACGTCAGTGCTCGTCTTTTGTGATTCATCGAGTCTCAATAAAAATCACATCGGCGCAGGGTGAGGAGGCGATTAATGGGTGTTTTCAACTGGCCTCATCAGCGGCGCAGACAGTCAGTAAATCGAAAAGCACCTGATAGACGCTGCATAATGTACACCTGCACAATGTAATTCTAACAGGAGGTAATAACGCTCACTCTTGTTGGAGGCAGAACAATATTAAATGAGCACAATTTGTTCGTATACCCACAAAAAAGTCTCACGAAGTCATGCCTGAAAAGACACAGAAAGACTGACATTTTCGGGTCATGTTGAAGTTTGATGACTCTCGATATTGCATCCTGTATTTCTTTTTTTTACTTTGCCCCCGAAACCAGTTTGACTTAGTAACATGAAATTTGGTAGGCATATTTATTACATGTATGATTGAAAATGCACAGCAAGTCTACCATTTTTGTTTGAAGAGGCCATTTTACCAAACTCATAAAAATGTTGTCTGATTGCTACCAAATTCTAAACTCGCACGGGTAGTGGACAAATGGGCGAAGCTAAACTGCCAACTTTTCAGTTTTCACAGTTTGTGATTCAGAGTTACATGATCGCAACTCTATAAAGACTATCTCACTGACTCTTGTTTTTTTTTTTGTCAGGGTTCTTTCAATATTGCAAACAGTTGCAAAGACATTCGCTAGACATTCACAGTTTTAATGGTATATATATATATATATATATATATATATATATATATATATATATATATATATATATATATATATATATATATATATATACACGTTACACACAGAGCTGGGCATTCCACCTATGCTTTAGTCCGTCTACGAGTTCTCCTATTTTCAGACCCGCCCGGTCGGTCCGAGTCAACCAAACGGCGTCGAGAGTCACACGCAGGTGCCGAACGCTGACGCGCAGCCAAATAAAGCAAAAATAAATTAGTGTTGTGTACCATTCGGTCCCATAAGCGCAATGACATGTGCCTCATATTGTTTTTATTTCACCAATCAGCACGTTGTATGTGTGTGTGTTGTTTTTATTTGATATTTTTTTCTTTATTTGGAGGTGCCTGCGTGTGACTTGAAAGTTTTGTACACAACGCCGATTGACTGTCGCCGACGAGGGACGACTTGGGACCACGTGGGTCAGCCAGAAATACTGCCCAGACACTATAGACTCGTGGTTCTCAACCTTTTTACATTGATGTACCCCGTGTGAAATATTTTTAACTAACTAGTGCAAAGCGGTTTTGGATGAAAAATCAAAAAGACTTAAAAGAGCATGCTATGCAAATAACCTCTGGGTTATTAAACTTTAGAACTCCATTAGGAGTCATATCTCTTGAACATTTGGAAATGAAAAGATGTAACTTAAAAAAGAGAACTAACTTCATTATTAAGATTTGTGCATAAGAATAACTGTCAATATAGTGTCCTCCTTTGCGATCACTGTAAGAATCTGTTCTCCAAAAGAAACCTTAAACTTGATTTTGAAAAAAATATTGTCTGATAGTATCTATTTAATAATTAAAAAGAAGACTGACAGCATTACCAAGTGTCAACACTGAACATTTCATTGTTGCACTGAACTGAGTCTTTTTGCACTTGGGCTTGTGCTTTCCTGAGGATATTTGTATATTTGTCATTCTTGGTGGCAAAAGAAGGCAACTGCAGTAATATATAAAAAGGAAAAGCCAAAACGAAATAAAACTAACTATAATGCAATATCCAGTGCTGGGCACTCACCCCTCTTTTGCTGGTCCGTCCTCCGTCCGCAACCTGGGTACCCTTCCGTCCTTATTCATAAAAATCATCGTCCACCGTCCGACCCTGTCCGTCATCGTCATTTTAAAGCGCTTCTGTCCTTACATTCCGCTGATCCGTCCCGGGCCGCCAAAAAAACAAAAAACAAAAAAAAAAAACTACATGCACTCATAACATGAAAGATTATTTAGAGATCATCAGCTATCTATTTCTTGTGCACATCCACCTACCAGCTGGGAGTAGTGTGTGGATTGAATTGTTTAACCAAGTTAGCATTTAAATACACAAGATCATCGTGATGTGATGAAGATAATGATCATGATGCAGACTGGAGCAAGCCAGGGGACATCAAGAGAATATTTAAGATTGAGTAATAACGCAATACTATTGCATTTTATTGCAAGACGTTTTTCAGTTTTCAGAAAATGATTATTGAAAAATAACGCAAGGTTAATTTAAAAGGAAAAACAAAGACTGCCACTTACGGCGGGTCATTTAAATGTATACGCTGGTAGAGATTTTTACGGTCTAAAGGTGTCCCAGACAAGGACATATTTCGCATGCAAAGGGGTAAGGTACTAAATGTGAACAGTTAGTTAACAAAACAAAATTGCTATCCCGGATTACACACACAAAACAGGCTGGGCGTGTTTCTGTCAGTCAGTGAAATGTCTCCTGACCCCTGTGGCATTATCCATGGTATTACATGTGTTAAACCATTAGAGGGCAGAATAGGCATGTGCGCTGTGACTACCGGGAAGCACATGAAAAGTGTTGTGCAAGTAATTAGTGAAGGAGGCTCTGTAGAAGAGAACATGGAGTGGTCTTGCATTTTAAAAGAACCCCACACAACACGTTCAGTCAGTACTTTACCGGTTATGGATGAATAGAGGGACGGACGAAAAAACACTTCCGTCCATGCCATTTTCGCAAAACGTCCCATCCATCAACAAAATTGGCGTCCGGCCGGGAGGGATGGGACGGAATGCCCAGCTCTGACAATATCCAAAACTATGATGACCCTTGAGTTGTGAGAATTTAAAAATCAATAAGCACCTGTGATATAGCACGTCACCAGACGGTTCTCCAGCGATACGTCTGCGTCGGTGGTTGTCATGGAGACAATGACTTCGCCGGGGCGGCTATTCTCTGCCACCGAGCCGCGATAGGCATCCTCAGAGAATGCTGGAGGACTGTCATTTTCATCGGTCACCGTCACCTCCACCAGGACGCTGGACGATAGCTTGGCATCGCCGCCATGGTCGGTGGCTAGCACATGGAAGCGGTGCAACCTGGAAGCCTCACAGTCGGCCTCACGCACAGTCACGATCCAGCCGGTATCACCGTCGATGGAGAACAAGTCAGTGATGTTGACGTCGTCATCGGGTAGCGACTCCAAGCTGTAGGTGACCAGACCATTGGTGTCTGTGTCAGGGTCATTGGCAGTCACCTGAATGACGGTGGTTCCAGCAGCCATGTTTTCTGCCAGGTAGGCCCTGTACGGGTTGGCATCAAAGACTGGTTGGTTGTCGTTGACGTCCTGTACCTGGATACTAACGGACACCATCGAGGCCACGTCGGTGCCGTTGTGGTTGCCCTGAGCCAACACATCAATGTGGTACCACTTGGTCCTCTCGTGATCCATGGTCTTCTCCAGTAGCAATGTCCCGCTTTCTTTGTCCAAGCTGAACACCTTGTCTCTGTTGCTCTCCACCGTGTTGCCATCAACCAGACTGTAAATGAGCGGCATGTTTGAGTCAGCTCTCACGGAGCCAATCTCTGTGCCGACAGGTGTATCCTCAGCAGTTGAGAAGGTATATAGAGGCTCCACGAATTTTGGTAGAGGAATTTCGGGGGGGAGGACTTTGACCCTCACAGGGACGGTAGAGTTGTAGAATGGGAAGCTGCCGTCGCGGGCCTTCACCTTGAAGTTAAAAATCCTATTCTCCATGCTGAGCAGGCTCTCCTTGACGCTCACCACACCAGTGAATGGGTTGATCTCGATTACATCCTCTGTGGCCCCTTCAGCTTCATCTACAGAGTAAGTGATGTCAGCATTTTTGCCGTCGTCTGCGTCGTACGCCATAATTTGAATAACAGGGGAGCCTTTGTTGACTGTCGACTGAATGGCGACATGGTACTGGGATGCTTTGAATTGTGGAATGTTGTCGTTGTCATCCGCCAGGATGATCTTTACTGTGCAAAAGGCCACTTTACCACCACCGTCTTTTGCCATCACTTTTATGGCAATTACCCTCTGGTCGGGGTTTTCTCTGTCTAGCGGTTGTGTGGTGATGATCTGCCCGTTAGGGTTGATGGCAAATTTCTCGTCCGCCAGCTTGTTTATGATGGTGTAGTCCACGCTGCCGTATGGCCCATCATCAGGGTCAATGGCAGCCAGCCGGATCACGCGAGTTCCTGCCTCTGCATTTTCAGTAAGTTCCGCCTCATAGGTGCTCTGTCGGAAATAGGGGCTGTGTCTGTTGCTGTTGATCATGTCGATGTTGACCGGTGCACTTTTCTGGAACACGCCATCCGACACTGCAACTGTCAGGTTGTAGTACGGATCCAGGTTCCTCTTGCAGATGTTGGAGAAGGAGATGATCCCAGAGGTCTCGTTGATGTTGAAGTAGCGGTCTTCGTTGCCTGAGAGGATTTTGTACTTGAGGTGGTTGGCGTCTGCGATGTCTGGATCAGACGCTTGAATCTTGATAACGATGTGGCCACATTTTGCAGACTCGTCCAGCGAGGCTTGGAAATGAGAGCTGACAAAGTCCGGAGGATTGTCGTTGACATCGCTGACATTTACCAAGACAACAGCCTCACCACTGAGGGCGATGCTCCCATTGTCAACCGCTTGAACTTTCAACTGGAAGTGATTCACGCTTTCATGGTCCAGCACCTGCTTTAAGAATATCAATCCGCTCTGGCGGTCTACGTCGAAGAAATCGGTTTCGTTGCCCTCTGTTCTTACTATGTGAAATGTCAGATCTTTATTCCTGCCAGAGTCCAAGTCGAAGGCAGACAGCTGCAGAACTGAGGAGCCAATGGGAAGCCCCTCCGCGATGCTGGTGGCGTATTTTTGCTGGTAGAAAAAGGGGGCATTATCATTCACATCTTCAACCTCCACTTCTATAGATGCCTCTGAAAAAGCTCCGCTCACAGAATCTGTGGCTCGCACGGTCAGCACATGTAAGGTCTGGCTCTCGTAGTCTAGCGGGTTGGTGACAGTTAAAGCACCCGTCTTGAAGTCGATATGAAAGTGCTTGGAGGCATTTTCTTCCACTAGGTTGTAAATCAGGCGATAGCCTTCAGGATTCCTGGCCTGAACGTGCAAGATAGTAGTGAATGGAGGAACTGATTCGGGGACTTTCAGAGGGTATAAAAGTGTTTGAAAAACTGGGTTGGTCCGGTTCCTGACTTGAATACTGAGCTGTGCCTCGGTCATGTGGCCGGGATTGCCCTCGTCCATTGCCAGAATGGTCAAGACATATTTGCTGAGGGTGTCAAAATCAAGAGGCCTCTGGAGGGAAACATCTCCTATGTCTGGATCGATCCTGAAGAGGTCATAATCCTCCTCCAGAGAGTACACAATGGATCCGTTCTCACCCAGATCTCTGTCCCTAGCGGTGGCCTGGTACAGAACATCTCCCGGTTCTGCGTCTTCAGATATTGTCATCGAGAAAGGTAGGTTGAGGAACTGAGGTGAGTTGTCATTGACGTCGTCTATAAAGACTTTGACCAGAGCGGTGGCCGTCCTTGGTGGAGTTCTTGCATCTTGTAGCATCACTATTACGTCATAGGCGTCTGTGTCCTCACGGTCAAACGGCACGCCCGTGGTCTCCATGAGACCGGAAGTCCGGGAGATTGAAAACCTCCCCGCGGGGTTCAAGAGGGAGTACGATAGAGGCTCATTTAGGAAACACCCTCTTGGTTTGAGGGCTGCTAAGGTTCTCACACCGTTCAGGTTCTCGGAAACACTCACCGAATATGTTTTTTGCTCAAAGCTTAGACCGCTTTCTGTGACGTTGGTCACGTTCACCCTCACAATGGCAGAGTCTCCATGAAGGCCATCTGAGGCACTGACTACCAGCTGGTAAATTGGCTTAAACTTCAACACGTTGCTCACAGTGATGACTCCAGTGGTGGGATGAATGGAAAAGGCACCATGGAGGTTTCCTTCGGCAATGCTGTATGATACTGCCGAGTCTGCGTCATGAGCCATCACCCTTGTCACCTCTACCCCCGGGACCGGCGGGAAGATTACGGACGACTCATAGGTGGTGTCAGTGAACCGGGGTGGGTAGTCATTCACATCCAGGACATGCACAGTGACCTTGACAGGCTGAGTTGCGTACAGCGCCGGTTCCCCAGAATCCCTCGCCTGCACGCTGAAGTGATACTCAGCCTCGATTTCAAAGTCAAGCGGCGCCGCAAGCGAAATTGCACCTGTGCTAGTGTCAATCCTGAACACTTTTCCAGCCTCCTCTTCCAGGATCTCGTAGACAAGCAGCGCATTCGCATCTCGGTCCACATCTGAAGCCTGGACAACCAACGGCATGTTTTGTTCCGCCATCACCAGGCTATCGACGTGTGCCGACTCACTTATTTGCCCAACGTAATTGGTCTGTGCAAAAATAGGAGCGTTATCGTTCTCATCCATCACATAGATGTAAACTGCTGTCCTGGACACAGCGCCGGAACTAGTAGATGCCGAAACGTTGAGCATGTAGGAAGCGCACGTCTCAAAATCCAGATGCTTTCGGATTGTGATCATTCCAGTGTATCGATCAATGCGAAATGTTCCGTTGGGATTGCCGTTTTCAACACCGTAATTTACCGCAGCCGGACTGGAGGCTGAGATGGTGACCACTGGTGTCCCCAAGCCACTCTGCTCGCTGATTTCCGCAATATATTCATCATCATGGAAGACGGGTGGGGTGTGGTCAGAGATGCGGACATGGACGTGGACGGAGCAGATGTCACTACGCTGAGGGAAGCCCTGGTCAGTGGCCTTCACCGTGAGGTGGAAAGGGTCCTGGTGCTGAAGGTCCAGAGGTTTGGACACTGTGATGGACCCCAAGACTTGATCGATGGAGAAGATGTTGTTGATGTTTCCTGTCAAGAGAAAGGAAAGAGAGTGTCAAAGTTGCAATTTCTTGTATTGTTGTACTGTGTGAAAGGATGGATGGTCGCCTCACAAATTTAACCCGTTTTCAAAGTAGTATCAAAGGCAAATCCAAAGCAGAATGGCTGCTATTAGAATGGGGATAGAGGAAAGCTGGGACTGAGGTGACCATCGTTTTGCCTCTGATGCTTTAATTTGTCTGGCTTTCCCGGCCTGCAAGTCAGGGCCTTGCAATGCCGGCCCTACAGGCCTAATCATTATCACAGTGATTCTGTGGTGTGCAATAATAATTGTTTTGTGGACAAAGCTTGCTTTCATCAGGTCCTTCCAACTCCATGCAAAATAACGGCATTCTTCAAAAGATTACTCAAGAAATAGCGAATATTTCATGAAACAACATGAGTAGTATTTTTCAAGCAAATTCATACATGTCAAAAAAATGACATTTTACTAACAAGCACAAGCACATCAAAACAATCTACATCAGTACAACATTCTCTTGCTTTGTCCTCCTTTTGTCATGATTTCAATTAGTGAGCAGTTGTTTTGGCCACTTCATCAGGGACAGTGAGGAGGTGGATGAGCTAGAAGTGACCTCGTTGTCCGTATTTAAAAGAGGGTTTTGTGCTTCGTTAGTCGCAAGACGCAAACAAACATGACTGAGGTACAGAAACTAAATCAATCACTTTGATAAGTGAAGAGAACCTGCATGTTTTGTTTTTTAACTCGCCCTGGCAACATAATTCAATGTGCAGGTGTACGGGGATGTGCAGCATATTGCGTCTGCTTGCAAAATCAGTTGCTTCAATATTCAACTATGAGTCTGAAAGTTCAATGATACATTACATTTTGGATAATAACACTTGCTGTAAATTTCACGGAATATACTGAAATCTGAACATAATATCAGTGCTCTTCCATAAATGCTAAATTTTCCATTAACTTTGACGCCATTGTACAAATGTCCACAGCTACAATCAATCCTTTAATTTTGTCTGCAACTTGAGGAACCGCTTCTTCGATTAGCTGATTAGTTTCAGCTAAAAATATCCACAAAGAAGATCATACGGGCCAAAATTCTGAGGTGTCCTCTAAGTGGATTCCCTAAAATTATTGTAATGTTTCAAATTGCAACACTCGCCGTAAAAAAATGCAACTTAAATACTGAAAATTGAAAATTATTCATGAGAAGAGCAGTGTAGGCAGTAAAATATATCACGTACTTTATTCATCAATTGTTTTCTTGTGAATTTTTCTGTTATGGGAGATTTGGCGTTGGAAGTTAGAGAACACCTCCAAGATGGCGGCTATTGTCACGTTGCTACTTACAGATGATTTGAGTTCTAAAGAATGCACCGAAAAAGCAATCTACATGCAGGGAAGAATCTCTGTAACTTCCACTAACAACCCAGGCTTCTCCCCTACAAACAAAGATCTCAGTCATAGTCAAGATTTTTCACTTTTTCACAATTTTTCAATATTTGGACATCAATTATTACTTTCCTATTAGCCAGGACCAGCACTATCTTGTGGCATCTTACAGCGCTATTGAAAGAGCAGAAAAATACAGTAGGTACCAATAATAGGAACCGGTGGGTTTTTCAGAGAATAGCAAACACCAATGAATTTGCAAACTATAAAAAGGTGAGCGGTCACTATTTTTCCTGCAGTCTCATTTTCACGTTGTAAAACGTTTATCGATTGCAATTGTTGGCTCCTTGTGGTAAATTTGGAAGATTGTTGGTGGGAAAGGGAGAGTAATGGTGCATTGTTATTGTACAATCAAACTGCTTTACAATCTGTATTGATGTGCGATCATAAATCACTTTATCGTAAAGCAACTCTTTCTTTATGCTACTTGCTTCCCCTGAATCTTTTCTCTCCGAGCAAAATATGCTGTGTGAACAATAACCTCAGCAGTAGAAGGCTTTGTCCAGGAACTAACAAATAAATCAAACCCAGGTAGGCCCTTTTCTTTTTTCATTGTACTATGGGATCAGAGACAAATCCTTGGCCAAAGATGGGAGGTATTTGTTCTCTGACATTTTGTGCAGGGCACAAATGAAACAATAAAACAGCCGAGGAGAGCTGGCCTGAGCCCAGGAAATCCCAAACATAAAATGATCGCCGGGGGAGGAAATTGAGAAGCACTCTGGCGACTCTCTCCAGGGCGTCATAATGGAGCCCTTGAGCACTCTGCTTCAGTGGAGCTCTTAACTGACTGACGTTCGATGGCGGGTGGAAGAAAGGACGTCAAAATGTCGGTGGGTTTAGATGTGAAAATATATACAGTGGAACTTTGACTTATGAGTTTAATTTGTTCGGTGACCAAGCACTTAACTCAATTTAGTTGTACATCAAATTATTTTTCCCCATTTGATTGAATTGAAATGCCATTAATCTTTTTCAAGAGTTGTTGTTACTTGTTTTTGGTAAAGAAATATAGCACTGTATTGCTAAAAAAAAAAAGATAAAATATAATAGAAGAAAATGTAAGGAAATAAACTGGTTTCACATAGTGTAAATATTGTACGTACTGAAATATTTGCATGTTGGGTGTGTGCCTTGAACTCATTCGCTGCCATTGACGACTTTACTTGTCTTTTCACAGTCCTGCCCTTCAATCCCAGGAATTTATTTATATCTTTTTCAAATTTTTTCAAACGTTAGGTAAAAAAGGGTCTGAAAATGCGTGGCAGTGCTAAGTGGTGTAGCCTAGTGAGTGACATCAGGAGCTGAAGTCGGCTAGTCTGCATGTGAGCGTCTGGACGTGAGTTGTGGTCCACACGGCTCCTTGCGAGTGTTCTCATTTTGCATTTGTGTGATCGGACTGTTTGTCCCATTCAATAAATGGATTTCCCACATGCAAGTATCTTCATTATTTTTTTTTCAATTCACTTGAGTGGTCAACAGCGTGATAGCTCGTAACTCGAAAACTGGTCAAGGTACCACTGTAAACGTAAAAAAAACCCAAAAAACAAACCCTTTGCTTCTTACCAGAATGCAGGGAGTAGGCAATGTCGGCGTTGCTGCCTGCATCGCCGTCCAGGGCCTTGACGCGCACCACCTCGGAGCCGCCGGGCGACACGTTGGACACAGCGGCCTCGTAGCGCGTGCTGAGGAAGGCGGGCGCGTGGTCATTGCAGTCCTCCACATGCACTATTATCTTGGCAAAATTCCTCTTGACTGGGATCTCCTGGTCGCGCACCTACAAGGGCACATCACATGTCGTCATACTGAGAATCATTTGCTCGCAGTCTGTTGAAGCCTTTCTACGAAATAAGACAGAGCTGTCTAGGGTATTGATCCAGGCGTATTAGTTCCACCTTTTGCATTCACGCTATATCACAATTTGAATAACTACAGAACCGTATAATCTTGGTTTGGAGGGAAGGCCAAAGGGAGCTGTTGACTCAGTGTTGCCCCCTCCCAGAATCAACTGGCCAGTGTTGCCATTAGAAGTGGCATCCTGTGTAGAAATGTTGAAATCTCGACCCAAGACAGAGTAATTTTACACCCTCGCATTTGGTTAAACCACGCATAGAATGCAATTAGTCTCTTTCCCTGCCTTACCCAATGACATTCAGACCGATCGGGACAAGATCTAAGGAGGACCACTTCCCCAAAGGTGTTTTCCCTGTGGCGCTTCATTTTATTAAATGGACACCAATGTTGTTTTAACTAAAACTGCACAGCATCATAGTGATACAAGTTGCCTATTCAGTATCCACTGCATCCAACTATGATCCTGTCTCAAGGTTTCCTCTTGTTTACCTCCTAAGTGGGGTTTGTCATGGTTTTTGTTTTCTCGGTGGATGGTATCAACCAGGAGATATCGTTAATTTTTGTGTGCTGAGGGCCTGTGAAGCCCTTTGGGACTCTTTTGTGATTAAGAGTAGAGCTGCACAATATATCGAAAAAATATCGATATTGCAATAATGGCCTATGCAATATGCATATTGCAAAGACATGCAAATGCATTTCATTGGTTAAGAGACCGATAATTGGATGAAAAAAAGAAAATGATGTATACGCTCTCCAGGCTTTAAGTGTAGAAAGACACAACAGCGCTCCTGGCTCTAGTGGTAGAAACGTGGTTATGCGCTACTGGCCTTAAAGGGTTAATTAGTAGGGATGGGACAAGACCAAAATCCCACGAGACGGGATGTCTCATGAGATTGAGTCCGCGAGAACGAGACGAGACAAGGTTTTTGCTAAATTTCGAATATAAAAAAATACCTAATGTAATTTTTTCAGTTTTCAAAATGTTTTTTATCAAACAAACTGCAAGAAAATTAATCATCTAGCTCTCAAGTGCAAATGCAAACAGGAGTCACTTGTATACAACACTCAATTGTATATAGTGTTTTATGCTAATTTATTGGCTTTATTTATTTATATTTTTATTCATATTTTATATATTTGTTAATATTTATTGATAAATTCATTAATAGATGTATCACTGGCTCTTATTGTTTTTTTTATTTATTTTATTGTTTTTAAAGTGCTTTGTTACAGCTCTAGCCGTTATGAAATGCGCTATATAAATAAAATTGTATTGTATTGTAGAGTTCATCTTGTTTCTCAGTCGATCTTCAACAAGAGGAATGTCACTGCGTCTGTGTCAAGATTTCTGCAACTCGTCGTAGTTCTGGGCTCCTCAGAGCTGCAGATACGGCACCCCGCTGCTCTAGATCGCGAGCCATCATGTCCAAAGAGTTGTTCTAGCGCGTGATTACGCCCATAATTAGTTTGTGCGTGGGCAGCTCGAGCTGTCTTTTATTTAGACGTCAAAAGTGCTGCTGCTGTTGAGCATCGGTGAAAAAAAGAAACTATACGCTTGACAGGTCTAAACAAACATGATACGCGGCCAACTTTGGACCAGCCGCACTAGCGTTGCGTTCATTGCCTGCACGATAAACACTTAATGTGTGGCTCAAAGCCAGCCTCACGTATCGCCACATCCATGTTGCGAGCGTTGTCGGTCACAACAGCGACTCCGTGATTTGGCCTCGAAAGTTCCCATTCGGTGACAGCTCCTTTTAGGCCATCTGCTATATTCACCCGGACTCCAAAACGCCGTCAAAAGAAAATAGATCTCGTGCTGTGCAGGGACGAGAAATCTCGTGGCGTTCTAATCCAGCGAGATCTCGTAGCACATTGTACTTTTAAGTGAAAGATCTATGATAGTGAACTGTCGTATACCTCCAAAAGGCAACTCCTTTACAGGACAGTGTAACAGTAATAATGACATTTATAATAATGCATCAGATCTTTATGATAGAAGTTTACCATGACAACAAGTGTATGCAGGGGGATGGTCTCATAGTCCAGTCTGTCGGTGGTGGCCAGGACGCCGCTCTTGGGGTCTAGGTGGAAGAGTTTGTAGCTGTTGGGGTGCACGCTGCTGTGAATGGAGAAGACCAGCTTGCTGTTGGCATCGGCGTCACGCGCCGCTACGTGCAGGATGTCCTTCCACGCCGGCGTGTCTTCAGGGACCATCACCTGGCAGATGCAGTGACCAGTAAGTGAGAAAATTGACACAATGGCATCTTGAACCTCAAACCCTTTTCAGTTGGAGCCATCATGACATATGCTGTCAGAGTATATATATATATATATATTGTGTAGCATTAGAATCTTCATTAGAATCTTCATGTAAATGAAGAGTAAAAAATCTTTAGTGACATTGAGTCAACATTTCATATATATATGCAAACCCCCAACCCTAAATTCCAAAACCTGAACCGTTTCTCAGTCCAGGTTTCTATCTTGCTATGAAATGTTGACTCAATGTCACTAGAGATTTTTTACCCTTCATTTACATGAAGATTCTAATGCTACACAATATTCGCACACACAAACACATGCAAACAGACACACACATACCTCATAGAGCGTCTTGATGAAGACAGGCCGATGTTCATTCATGTCCAGAACGCGGATGTAGGCCTGTGGTCCGCAAAAAACAACAACAAAGAATGAGAGAGCAGCTAGGTTAAGGAAATGCCATCCCATAGGAAGAAGATGAAAGCAAATCACATAGGTGTCCGTTTGTTATCGCACAGACTCAGCAGTGGTGCAAACAAACTCACACACACACATACACACACTGCATCAGTCATTTTTTTCTCCCGCTTTCTTCATGTGATAGAGCACTGCATCATAAAAGTGTTAAAGAAATAAACACAACAGATCCTTTCCAAACGAATGCAAAGTTGTATTCATTTCCTCATATTATTCTTTGCGCCTCCAGCTTTGACATTTGATGAAAACTATCTCCTGGTGTAGTGTATGGCATTCCTGAATGTACGCCTATGTTACGTGGGTCATGGCAGACATTAGCACTTGACATGTGTAGACCATTCCCCACAGGAGACCATCGACTGGTGCTCACTGACTACTACTCCAGATGGGTGAGTGTCAATGTCCTCCGAAAGCCCACTTCTGTAAACATAATAATGTGTTTGACGCACTCGTTCGCGATTCATGGCATTCCAGAAATGATAGTGACCGACAATGGCACTCTGTTTTCATCAAAAGAATTTGATATGTACCACCAAGTAAATGGGATTTCGCACCGCAAGGTTACACCTTATTGGCCTCAAGCAAATGGTGAGGTTGAAAGGCAAAACAGGACGCTCTGTAAGACCATAAGGGCAGCTCCCGTTGAAGGAAAAGACTGGCGAAACGAACTTGAAGTCTTCCTTTTAGCCTATCGTAGCACACCCCAATGTGTCATGGGACGCAGCCCAACGGAGCTGCTATTCAATCGACAAATCAGGACCAAGCTCCCGGAACTGACAGCGCTTCAACATTCGCATCATTCGGTAGAGGACGCTGACGTCCAAATCACTGATACTGAACAGAAGGAGAATGGGCGTCTACCCGCAGACAGAGTAAGGAGTGCGAAAGACAGCATTGTGAAAAAAGGAGACAAGGTCTTACTTTGCCAGCAGAAACACAACAAATTTTCGACACCGTTTGAACCTGAACCTTACACTGTGGTGGAAAGGAAAGGACAATCAGTCATTTTGGAAAAAGAGGGCAAGACAATGATGCGACGTGTCATCTGTGAAGCTGTGGGAAGCTGTGGATTATGCCAGACAAAGAGACATTGGTGCCAATCAACGTGACTGGAGAGAGTATGAACATTCAACCTGCAAAAACAGCACCAAATGAAAACCCTCAACAGAACAGTTGACCTCAGAGAGCCAAGAGGTTGCCGAATCATCTTAGGGACTATCAGTTGGACAGACGGTGCCATAATGGAGCAGAATAACGTTCGGCACTGGTCTTCCTGGTAGGGAAGTCCACCCCTTGCCAGTAGGTCATGTTTTCACAATGTTAATTTTTTTTTTTTTTTAAATAAAAAAAAAAGAGAGAAACAGTTTGTATAACAAATGTTTGATTGAAAAGATTTGAATAGAAATTTTGGTTGACGTTTGATAGAGGAAAATAAAAGTTTCGTGAATACAAATGTAAGATTAAATGGAAAGTTGAATTTTAAGCACGAGGCTTATGTTAGTGCCACTTTAATAAGAGCGTTCGTAACGAAGTTCGGTGCTCTTAGTCAAAAAAAAAACAACTGACACACACGCAAAGCGTGGTGATCGGTGAAATAAAAACAATATGGGGCACATATCACTGCCTCTGTGGGGCACGGTACACAACACTGCTTTATTTAAAATTTCTTATTTACTCGGCCGCGTGTCGGGTGTATGGCACCTGCGTATGATGTGGTACAGGTTAAGTACGTTCTCAATGCCGTTTGGCTGACTCGGACCGACTTCGGAGCCTTCAAACATTGTGTCCATCACTTCAGTCATGCAGTCTTTTAGGATTTCTGCATCTGAAGAATATGCTTGCTTGAAATCCATGCCACTCTAAATAAGCACTCTTTGCTTTTTTGTGGTTGTGTCATGCACGTGGCAAGAATCCTGCTTGCAGCTTGATTTGGCAATTTCAATTTTCAGCACTATTTTATTTTTCTTGTTCTCATATGAAAACGGCTATCCAAAGTTACAATGCTTCATCTAAAACTGTTTGAAACTTGAACTCTTTATCACAACTATAGTCTATGGCAGGCGTGTCCAGACATGCGGTCCTCAAGGGCCGCTGTCCTGCCTGTTTTCCATCTCTCCCTGCTGCAACACACCTGATTCAAATGATCAGGATCATTACCATGCTTCTTCAGAGCTTTCTGATGAGAGGAGAGATAACACGCAGGATAACGACCAAGTACTTTGGACACCCCTGGTCTACAGGCATATCAAGCACATGGGCCTTGTGCTTGTTTGACGGGGAATGAATGCACATGTTTAAAGTCCATTCTTCTTTGAATTGCTCATTTCCACTGTCCATTTTTCCCTTAGCAGTGAACATGGAACATTTTTTATACACTATAGGCTCTCAAAACTGGCAATATACAGCTTGTTTTTGGGAGGGGATTTGGGGTAGACTGGGTCGGATTAATGGCATTTGCATTTCATGTCAAGGGGGAAAGATGATTTGCAATACAAGTGTTTTGAGGAATGAACATGATCACAAAATCATGTAACCCAACCTATCCCAAGGCACCACTGTACTCTGAGAATGCTTGATGTCTTGTGATCTTGGAAAGGGCCATAATAGCTTTGGGGCTAGAGATAGGCCGTCATCAGGCTGTTTTTTTGTGTACATCTGACTGGAACACTTTCCTACCAAAGTGGGATGTTTCACAGACAATATAAATAGAGCACAGAGTGTGATTTTACATGTTCTGACCTGCACGGTGGAGCTGTGGTGGCTGTCGGTGACCTGCACCGTCAAGTTGTAGTTGGAGCGGCGGGCGGCGTCCAGTCGGCGGGCAATGGAGATGGTGCCCGAGTTCCTCTGGATGTCAAAGTCCCTTTCCTCATCTCCACCTGACAGAAAGCAAGACGACAAACACCAGCTGTTATTAGGATCGATCTGCTATATTATGATCTTTTTTTTCACTGTATGGCTTAATTCTGTTCATTCTGTTTATTTCGATTGTGCAAGGTGGTGGGAGCACACATAACTGGTGAGAGAAGAAAAAAGCTGTCCTATATCTGAAAGGTGGCAGTTTACAGCATAACACTAACTGTTTGACATTTCATTTTGTGCACAATCGCCCATTCATGACTGAGTAGGCCTTGGACTTTTTGGACTACGTCAATTAATTCTAGTTTTTCAGTTTATTTCTAATTTGCTCAGTGATCGTTAACCAGGAAGATGAATGATCGCTTGTACATTGTGTGCATGCGCCTGCTTGTGCATGACTGAGCGTGCCGTGGACTTTTTTGGAAATCATTTCTAATCATTTCATTTGTTTCAATTGTCCAAGGTGGTGGTGGTTATTATGAAAAAATGGCAAGCGAAGTGAAGATAATCAGATGATTCGCTGTATATGTGCCCATGCCCGACAGAGTGTGCAGAAGACTTATTTTGACTTTGTGGGTTATTTGTAGATATTCTCTGTATTTCTTTTGTGCGCTGTGGAAGTTATCATGAATAACCAGTGAACACATTAATAATACGATGATGTAGATCGTTTTATCAAGACGAGACAAGTGATCACGTTAATCATATGGGTCACATGTGGTGTGCACAAGTCCCCCAGTTTTTATTTATTTATCAATCCATCCATCTATCTATTTATTATATTGTATATCTATTTATGAATTAATTAATTTAAAGATCTGCTGTTACCCACCGCCTAATCTACCTGGCAACAGTCAAATAAGGGGAGTACCAGCACTTATTTTCTCCACTTAAAACACTGACATTAATCATATTATCTGGCGTACATCTGCCTGTGTGTGACCGAGCCTTCCGTGGATTCTTTTTTGGTTTCAATTTGTGGATTATTTGAATATGAATGTTTGAATATGTATTCCCGTATGTATTTCTCCTTAACAAATAAAGTGGCGCATGGTACCTTTAATCGCTTTCAATTAATTGGTGGCATCGACTTCCTGTTTGCGTGCATCAGAAAGCCTTTTACCCTTGAGAAGCCATGCTGATGCTAAATGCTAATGCTTGAGTCCTTTATGTGATGGCGTCAAAGTGGAACACGCCGCCTTTGTGTAGTCGAGATTAAAAAAGAAAAAAATAACAGACCATGTTGTGCCGCAACAAAAGCCTTCGTGCTGGAATTCCATTTATCACCCCCTTTTTTCTTCCATCACTGTTCATATTTATCTGGGTCAGGGTCACAAAGGGGAGATGAGCCACGCTGCACCCGAAGAAGACCACCCTCACTCTACCATTCCTCAACCTCACATATCATTGACAAATTAATGCCATAGATCTGTCAAATGTGATGTTACTTTGTTAAATTAGTGGTGTATAGACATTAAAGCAACGATGCAAATGTACTACATAACAGATACAGTACACAGGGTGTGCAAAAGTAGGTATATATCCATCCATCCATTATCCATAGCGCTTATCCTCACAGTTACAAAAAAAGAAAAAACATGTACAATACTTATTGTGTTTATTATACAAAATAATACACTCATACATATAGTATGTCACTAATTTCACCGATGTGATACTACTGTATACCTACTTATGCACCCCCCTGTATAAGTGATTAAATATGAGTTCAATTGGATACATTGGAGTTGTATAGATTAAATATGATGTAAATGTGGAACATTAGAAGTGTGGATATTACATACTGTAGATATATAGCCATTAAAACTCATTCACTGCCATTGATGTATTTATTTGTCTTTTCACAGTCTAGCCATTCAATCCCAGAAATTTATTTATATTTTTTTCACATTTTTTCAAACGTTCAAAGAGGCTCTGAAAATGTCTGGCAGTGAATGAGTTAACTGAGATTTAAATAAGGTCTGTTAGAGGTGTATACACATTGACTATGATATAAATGTGGTACACTAATGATGTAGATAATTAAATGTGATGTGAATATGGTACATTAGAGATGTATAGATGGTTAAATATGATGTAAATGCACTACAGAAGTGGTATGTACAGTAAATTAAACATAACGTCAAAATGGAGCAAAGAGGTGGAAAGACGATTAAGATGATGGAGTAAATGTGCTACATTAGAGGTTTATTATATCGTAAAAAAAAAGAATGGACATGAAAAATGATAGAGATGTGGTACAATGGTGGTATACTGTATAGACATTACACACATTAAATAGCAGATTGCTATAAATGTAGAGAGTGCTATAAATAGTAAATACAATGTAAATACGGTGCTTTAGAGGTATATAGAAATCAAATATGTGAAAATGGTACATTACATGTGATGTAAATAAAGCCACGGAAAAAATATATGAGAACATCCTTGTTTCCGCAGTTTCCTGTTCATCTTAAATATCTTGTACAACCAAAGGTACATTTGTTTGGATCAATATATTAATGACAACAAAAACAGCTCATAAGAGTTGATTAAAGAGCTGATCGAGACATTTTCAAAAGTATTGCACCGGAAACAGTGTGAAATTGACTTTCAAAATGAGTGTGTCAACTGGAAGTTCTGTGTTGGTTGCCTAAATGTTGCTGCCTTAGCATTGCTTTGATTAATTTGCTTTGTAAAGTGTACCTTTGAACCAATTTTAAGTGCACTGGCCTAAAGGTCCTTTAAGTCTCTTTTACAAAACCAAGCACACATTTAAACAATCGTACAAACATATGCATTTTTGCCAAAGTGCATTTATTGTGATCCCTTCACCCTCAAGTGGTGTTTGGCGATAAAAAGTCATGCATTACCGGCATCGCGAGTTGCCAAACACCACTTGAGGGCGACTGAGAGAACCTGCGAAAAAGTAACGTTACCCTACTATATCTATTTTTTACAGTTACGTGTATTCTAATCCATTACTTTTCTCAGATCAATTTGACGACAGTTACTTTGCAAGGTCACAATTTGTTTTTGTACAGTAGTTAATGATGACAATCACCTCACAAACTAACTGCCACCTACCATGGACTATCAAGTGGCCTCTTGGGTGCAGCTGTGAGTGACATTTGACAATACTTGAATAGGAATCACATAGTTTTTAATCACGGTTTTCTCTCACGGGGCTACATTAGAGGGTGACATGGGAGAGGATTTTCACACCAATTCGGTCCAACTCCCACTGAAATAAATCCCATCCCGGACCATATAAAAAAAAAAATCCTGTGAAAACTTCTCCCACTCCCATCCTGCTTCTGTTCTGAATAACTCCCACTCCCATACTGCACCCATTTTGGAGGTCAGCTACATTAAAAATGGCTGCACATCTGTCCGAGGTTTTCTATTTTTTCCTACTGGATAATCCCACTCCCGTCTACTCGTTTGATTAACAGATAATTATCTGTTAATAAATACAAGATAAATACAAGAGGAAAGCCCATTGCTAGATGAAGACACACAGCAGTTTAAAAAGAAAGACCCACAGTCCTGCGTAAGTTTTCTCCGTGTACTCCGGTTTCCTCCCACATTCCATATTGATTGGACTGTCTAAATTGCCCCTAGGTGTGATCGTGAGTGTGAATGTTTGTTTGTCTCTGTATGCCCTGCGATTGGCTGGCGACCAGTTGAGAGTGTACCCCGCCTCCTGCCCGATGACAGCTGGAATAGGCTCCAGCACTCCCCACAACCCTTGTGAAGATAAGCGGTATAGATAATGGATGGATGGTCCATATGAGAAGTTGAGTGATTAAAAAGTGTAGTCCACGTTTACATCATGTTTCACAAAATAAAGTGATATGTAGTAAGTGGCAAGCTGCTGATTTGTTTACATGATTGTTGTAATCTGCACTTGAGTGTACAGTATGAGTATGGTGTATCCTTATGTTTACACCACACCCTTACCAAAGAGTCCCGCTCTGCCCTTCTATCTTATGATGTTCCACAGGGTTCTATTTTGGGGCCCGTGCTGTTCTCGTTGTATCTGCTGCCCCTGGGTTCCATCCTTTGATAACACGGTATTTCCTTCCACTGATATGCGGATGACTGTCAAATCTACATCCCGCTGAGCAAAACAGACGCTTTCTCCTTAGGACCACTTTGTGCTATCTAGAGGACATCAAAGCCTGGATGGCACTACATTTTCAACGAATTTCAATGAAAAGAAATCAGAAGTTATGGTGTTTGGTCCCAATGGCTCTTCTACATCCCACCCCTTTGACCTGGTCCCCCTGGCTTCACATCTAAAGCCAACAGCCTCAAACTTGTGTTTTAAATTGGACAGTGATCATAAATTGGACCGGCAAATCAGCGCGGTTATAAGGTCCAGCTTCTTTCATCGTAGACAGTTGGCTAAGGTGAAGCCCCTCCTTTCCCATTTGCGCTTAGAAACAGTCATCCATGCCTTTGTTACATCTCGGCTAGATTAGTATAATGCACTTTATTTTGAAGTCGGACAGTCCTCCCTCAAACGTCTCCAGTCGGTCCAAAATACTGCTGCTCGCCTCCTAACTGGAGCTCGGAAGACGGAGCACATAACCACAATTCTGGCCTCCCTTGACTGGCTCCCAGTGCATTTCAGGGTTCAATTTAAGATGCTTCTGTTTGTTTACAAGTCTTTAAATGGCATCGCCCCAGCGTACCTCTCTGAGCTCCTCCGCTCCTTTGCACCTTCCCGGTGCCTCAGGTCTGCAGACCAGACGCTGCTCGAGGTGCTGTGAACTAAATGGTGTCTCTGAGGCGATTGGGCCTTTACTGTAGCTGGTCCTTACCTTTGGAATGACCTTCCATTAAATGTTAGGCAAGCCCCCTCTCGGTCCATTTTTAAAACCCGTTTGAAGACACATTTCTATTCTTCGGCATTTGATCCGACGTGAGACTGACAGTTTTCTGTTGTTTTGCGATGTCTATTGTATATACTGTTAATTTATTGCTTTCACTTGTTGTATTATTGCTATTTTGTTGTTGTATGTAAAGTGCTTTGTTAAAGCTGTATCTGTTGTGAAATGCTCTATACCGGTATAAATAAAGTTGTATTGTATTATATAATGCATGACAGATATGATATTGTCTGTTGTAATAAAGATTAATTGCAGAAACATACAGTAGACAAGCAACTTGATAATCGTTCAGCCCTGGTACAGACATAGAAAATACAGTAAATATGGTTCAATAGAGGTCTATTGACATTAAATATGGTACTTTTCTACCAAAAAGAACTGACACCTCTTCACAAACTTCCAGATTTCTGCGGGTGACGACCTCCATTCCGTGTCCCAGCACGACCCCACTTTACACTTTCACCTGGCCTACACGTCGATTTCCTGCTCAGGCTTTTACGTTTTATCCCCCGCAATCTAAAAGGCAGTGTGTTATTGTTGTTGGGTTTTTTTCGCAGACAGAACAAGTGGAGCCATCTCAGGAAGTCTCCATTTGTCTGTTTGAGTTATCATGTGGGACTGAAAAGGTGATAAGAGATGAGAGAGAGTGAGATAGGTAAAAAGAGAGAGGGGGGGGGAGGGTGGAGAGATACATAGAGAGAGCGCCATCAGGAATACTTCAGAGGGAGAGCGAGAGAGAAAGTATTCTGCTGACACAACAACACAGAGATGAGCTCAGGGATAAGATGCAACACCTTACAACTAACCAGAGAATGCAATATGGGTAGAAATTGCGTGTAAATACTGCAGATCTAATGCTCATCTGAAATAATGTCAAATTAATTGAATTGCTGAAATGTTTTAATGTAGAATGTGAGACCTTAAGTTGGAATAGTTTGAATTAGTGAAGAAATTTTGATGGAGGTATACAGTAATATGTAAACAGCAATTGGAAACGGTAAAGTGGGGAATATGATACACTGGAACACTGAGTTACGAACGACTCGTTTTAGGAACTTTTCAAGTGACGCGCAGAATTTTTGTAGAAAATATGCCTCTAGTTAAGTACATGTTTCGTTCCGCGGACCATCTCAGCATGGATGAGCGGAGGAATCAGTGCTGTATTTCTCACGCTATTAAACCATCAGTTGCTCTGTGAGTAACTCATTGCGGTAGTTGTGATATTTATTTTAGCCTTAATTACACCTCAGAATGACTGAAAGGTTAGAGTGCTTATTTCAGACAGTGCATTTGTAATTATAAGTGAGTGTGTATATGTAAATTTGGAGGATGGTTAACGGAGAAAAAAAAAAACATTAAAAAAGTGGAGCACACAGAAGAGCGACAAAGGAGAGTGCGCCAAAGCAATTTAGAGGCACCGGACTCAAAGGCACCAGATATCTTACCCACGATGTGAAACCAGCGCAGTCGGTATGTCTCAGTCATGATGATGCCAACCATGTGAGTGACGGGCTCCGTTTCCATGACGGCGAAGTTGAAGTGAGGCTCATCAAAGGCGATGGGCTCAGAGGAAGGGGGCTCGGGCAAAACCCACTCGATGTCCAGCCTCGCCGCGGATGACAGCGACGGGCTGCCGGCATCCGTCGCTTTAATCTACAAAATGTAACATCAAAACTTGTAATAGGAGCCATGGAATCACATTGGAAGCCGAATGTGTGCTGATTCTTGTTTGCGAATGTAATTAGCATATACACTCATTTTTGTTGTACTATCTGTGTTTATTACAAATTGTGTTGTACTTTCCTTGTTTCTTATGCACTTTGTGAAAGTTAATTTGGTTGTTTTCACTTTTTTTGCACTTTCATGGTTTGTTATGCACTTTGTTGAACTTTCTCTTTTTTTGATGTATATATGTATGTATGTATGCATTTATTTATTTTTACACGTTGTGTAATGCTTTCATTGTTTCTGAGCCACTTTTTGGACTTTATTTGATTTGATTTTTTTTTCACATTTCCTTGTACTTTCCTTGATTTGTTGGACTTTTTTTTATTGGATTTTTTTGTTTTTACATGAACTTTCCTTGTTTCTTCACAGACTTTATTGTAGACGTTCCTTTTTATGTTTTTGTTCCTTTCATTCAAATGTATTATGTTTATTTTTTGTTTTGTTTTTTACAAGCTGTTGTGTTTTCTTATTTTTTTTACATGACTTCTTTTTCTTCTTCACACACATTGTAAAAATATAATAAAACGATTAATAGGAAATTATTTATACCGGTACATTTATTTACAGGTTGTGAAGTGGCCCTAGACTCATCAGTGTCCTCACACTTTCAGTTAACACAATCTGTTAGGGTAACTTTGTAAGTTTTGGGGGATCAGGGTTTGGGGTATATAGGCTTGTTTAACCTATTAAACTAGGTAATTAAAAAAAAAATAATAATAAAAGGGGGTGGGGGAGTCAATTACCATTCGCATCAGGACCATGACAGCATGGACCTTAACCCATAGTGTTGGTTCACATCATCATATTATTGAATGGACACATTCAAGCGTAAGCTACCGTGAGAATGGTGTAATTCCCGGGCCAGAAGTCTCCAAGCGACGTCACCACACCCGTCAATGGATCGATTTGGAAACTGCCATCGTGGTCGTCTTGTAGTTTGTACGTCACATCGGCGTTGGAGCCCTCATCATCGTCACAGGCGATCATTCGGCAGACTTCCAGAGGGCCGTCCTGCTGAAGCTGGGCTGGCAGCTTGACGTGGAAAAGTTTGTCCGTGAACTTGGGCCAGTTGTCGTTGTCGTCCAGCACGCGGACCACCACGGTTGCGGTGGAGTGCAGTGTCGGAGAGCCGTTGTCGTACACAATGACCTAAGCACACAGTGATTATAGAAAATCATATTGCGTCATAATTGGAGTGAATCGAATGATTATTAGGTAAACTGCGTTAAAATTCACTTGTTGTGAATCGTATCATACTTGAGTGAATTGTATTATCATATTACAATTTGAGTGAATCGTATCATAATTGGAGTGGATCTCATCGCATCTTAACTGGAGTAAACTCAATCATACTTGGTGTCTTCGCTAAATCGTGTCACATCTTACTTGTTGTGAATCGTATCATACTTTAGTGAATTGTATCGCACTGTGACTAAAGTGAATTATATCATAATTGGAGAGAATCATATCGTAAATAGAGAAAATCACATAGTATTGCATTGTAATTGGAGTGAATTTCAGCATACTTGGAGTGAATCGTATCTTAACGTTGGACATGATTATGATTGGAGTAAGAATGATTGGAGTAAAGTATGTTATATTATGATTGTATCGTAATGTAGTTAGAGTGAATTATTTCATAGTTGCAGTCAATCATATCGTAGCATAATTGGAGTGAATCATGTTGTATTTGGTGTGAATTGCATGATACTTGAAATAAATGAATCACTGAGAACTAGTGGGCTAACTCCCTTTTTGTCATTTTTAAGAGAAGTGCAGAAATAAATAGAACTAAGGCCTACTGTGCCTTTCCAATGAAAACTTTACACCAAGCTACTTATAAAATGGCCAAGTCTAAATGAGGGACTTAATTTATTTATTCCATCCATCCATGATCCAACACGTAACGCGTGTATTGATTTATTTAAAAATATATTTGGAATTCTTTATATGTACAACATATGTTTGGTGTGCCTTGTATAACTGCATGAATCCACATACGGTAAAACACGGCGAGGCATGCAACAGGCGTATGACTGGCTGTCCTATATGTCAATCAAGTGACAAATTTCACAAAGGATGATAGGCGGGAGTCACCTTTTCACTTTTTCAAAATTCCTGTGAAACAAATATCCAGAAGTACTCATTGCCGTTGGGAGGAAACCGGAGAAAACCAACGCAGGCATGGGGAGAACATGCCAACCCCACACAGGAAGGCCGGAGCCCGGATTCGAACTCTCGACCTCTTCACTGTGAGGCAGATGCGCTAACTGGTTGTATACCGCGCCGCCTCTACAACGTCGTACTTGAGTGATTTATATAGTACTGTATTGTTATCATACTTGAAAACTGTGGTGAAGCTGAAATGAAGAATTAAATGTAAAAGGTGCTTAGGTCTCACCTCGATACTGTGCTCTGCTTTGTCCTCACGATCCAACGCTGTCACCGTGCTGATGACACCTGTGCAAACACACACACAAACACACAACAATGAATGCTAATTTGTGCTAGTGCTGGGAAATTAGAGTGAAAATTACTCCTCAACAAAAGCACTCCTTCAAACGCAATGGTAGGTGTTTTTATTGTGTGTGGGTGTACGTGTGGGTGTGTGTGTGTGCGTACGTGGGTGTGTGTGGGGGTGTGTGTGTGAGTGTGTGTGGGTGTGGGGGTGTGTGTGTGTGTGTGTGTGCAAGTACACGTATTAGCGGCACTTTTCATGCAATTGTGATGACAAAGGCTAGATTTGATCTTGTCTATCACATTTTGTTTAATGCATTTTGAATTATACAGAATAAAAAACATTTAAAAGATTAAAGTACATAATTTCAAATAAAACAAGGAAGGATTGAGTCGATGGATATTTTTTGTGTATGTTAAAATGAAATAAATATCAGGCTAATTAAATCTTCAGTCATGATCATTAAAATACGAGTGAATGAATTAAAATGTCAAGCGATGAATTATTTTGTCCAATTGTTGGGATTGAAATTGTGAACTACTTTGTATATTTATTTCCTGACGAATAGATATATTTCATGTCATTTTAAAATGTTTATTATTTTTTAAAATTTGTTGTGGCATTCTTATTTGATTAATGACATTTATATTCATATATTCAAGATGAAAAATTACAAAACATCCAATCCAACTTCATGTAACACAGAAAACACCATAAATACACGAACACAATCAACACAGCGATAAATACATGATAATAAATAATAACTGGCAAAAAGCAAGGTGCAGTGTTCTTGAACAACTCCTTTGAGGAGTTGTTAAAAGCAGGACCACAGTTCAATGAACTGAGCTACAAGTTGTGCTGCAGAAGACTGAAATTAGCTGCAGCAGAATTGAAAAGAAGGAGTAGGCAAAGCAAGTTTGGGCTTTTGGGATTGTGAGATTGACGAAGGTGCAGCAGTGTAGACAGCCAGTAGTGTGATGGGCATTTAACAGTGACTGTAAATAAGAAGGAGTTTTCCCAAACACAGCTTCATAAATGAAAAGAAAGCAGTGAGTTTCTCTACATCTACAGTAGTTTAAGAAAGAGGGATTTTGATTTTCACAAAATTATGATGTAATATAGTAATATTTATGAATTAAGGCTTAGGTTCAGCAACAAGTGGATTAAGGATTTAAAAAAACATTCTGAAATGTCATAGCTATAAATTACAATGCATGCAAAATACATATTGCACAAGCTTTTAAAGGTCAAACTTAAAAACAAAAAAATTACAATGGCTCCAAAGATACTAATGTGCTAGAGAAAACAAGCAAAGACACTTTATAAAAATCTGCGTCAAAAATACATTTAGGGACATGACCAGTGTAATTAGCTTCATATCGATGTCATTTTTGCACTCCATATGCCTCACGCAAACATTTACTTGGAAAACAGTGCATTTGGAATGTATTCGCAGTGCTTTTGCATCTTTACAGCTTGATTGAGTGATTTATTTATTTTTTTTCTGAAAGAGGTGTGTGTGTGCGTGTTTATTGTCTTACTAGAGATACTGGATTACTGTAATTGACTGGCAACCAGTGCAGGATGCATTCCACCTTCTGCCCAAAGTCAGCTGGACTAAACACCAGCTAATGATGCTAATGAATATAGACATATGGATGGAGATAGATTATTAAAATGAAGTTATTCATGTGCCATGTGTCATCTTCCAAACTGCTTATCCTGTACAGGGTCGCGAGCAGGTGCTGGAGCCTATTCCAGCTGACAATGCGCGAAAGGAAGACTACACCCTGAACTGGTCGCCAGCCAGTCGCAGGGGACACACAGACACCGTCACTGGGCGGGAACCGATCCCACGCTGCCCGCACACAACTCGGGCGTGTGTGCCACTACATCGGCATTTGCAAATTCACCTTTTCACATATTTTTTTTCAATGAACCTAATACTCGGTAGTTTATGGTAAAAAAAACTATCATGTTGGTGATTTTCTGCAATGTGGCAAAAAACATCTGAAATTATTTTTAGTTTCATGACAAAATACCAATTTATTGCATTCTATTTATTTGATCTCTTTAGTTGAGATAACAAATGGTTACTACCGGCCATAACACCCCACCCCCCATCAAATTAGTTTCAAAAGTTCCACCCCACCAGACTGCCTCGTCAGAAGGCTGAGGGTCGCTCTGCTTCGGGCCCCTGACTTGATTATCCAATAACAAATCAACAGTAACGACAGGGGTGTTAAATTCATGATCGAGAGTCAGCGGGAGTGAAAAGATAACCGTGTCTGCTGAGTCTGTTTTGGCTCAGATACTGTCGTTTTGCCAAACTGGAACCAAACACAGCATCAAAACCAGTGCAATCTGTGACAACAGCTCAAACAAACATTGCTAACTTTACAATTGGATCCCAATGGAAAATGTCAAGGTTCCCAATAGAGGCTTGTTCTGCTTGTGATTATCCTGCTGAAGATAATTGTGAGGACATTCCACAGAAAGTCAAGCAGCAACAAAGCATAAACTTTAACAACGGGAATCACATCATCCATTAATGTGTAATATCCCCCCAGCTGAATTACAATCAATCCGCCCCTGCTGAAACGCCACCACATTTTTTAATTAACAAGTTCAAACAAAAGGTACGTTGATGTGGTGTCAAATGTCTTATTATGCCTGCAGCGTGAAAAGGCATACAGTATTTAACTTTGAAATTTCCTTTACTTGACATCTCAGGTGAGGTGCACCATTGAAAAAGACTGCTTCCAGCCTAAGGCTCTAAAATGTATCCACTGAATGTATATGCCATGTCATCATTTAATTTTAAACTTTTTTGGCTGCATAAAAATGTTTTGCCGCAAGTCCTGAACTCCCGAGACATTTTGATTGGAATTAAGTGCAGTTACTTTTCCATAATGTTAATCATCAAACATTGATGGCTAGTACCTGCTTCCCATTGGGGTGAATTTTTTCAGCAAAGTACGAGTAATAAAATTCGCCCGAAGTCTTCACTTCTAACCCTGTTCATTTTCATGCAATTCCATGTTGGTCAATGAAACTGGTGGCCAGGGCTTATCTTTTTTTCTAACTTTGTAGGGAGCACCCCTAAGTGAGGTTTAGGGAATTTGGTTTGAGAACCCTAATATACATACATTTTCAGCAGGATACAAGCAGTTTTTTTTATTTTTTATTTTTATTTTAGTTTTCGGGTATGTTGAGGCCCCAAAAAGGCCATTCATTTAGTGGAAGAATGACAGGCCAAAATCGCCCCCCGACGCCCCCACCCCCTGCAAAAAAATGGCAGCTTCAAACCAAAATGTCAAACTAACTGTACATTTCAGGGCAGAGTTTCTACAGCATTTTGATTTTCTCGACAGATGCAAATATGCAAACACTCAGTGAGGAATTTCGCATTTTATGTTAAATCATCAAAATTTTTAACCAAGCCCCGCCCACACCCTCCCATGAAAACTCACAACTTTGGCAAATGAACGCCACTCATCAGTCTAGTATACAGAGGTACCTCGACTTGCGAGTTGAATTAATTCTGTGACCAAGCTTGTAACTCACTTTACTCATATTGTATTTGTCCTTTTTGAAAGAGTAATCCGAGCCTTCGTCATAGCTCGAGTGGATTGCTGTAATGCATTTGGAGTCAGCTAGTCCTCCCTCAAACGTCTCCATTGGATTCAAAGTGCTGCTTAACTGGAGCACGTCAGAGGGAGCACACAACTCCTATTCTGGCCTGCATCTACTGGTTGCCCGTGAATCCATTTTAAGATTCTGCTATTTGTTTTCAAATCTCAAAATGGTCTATCCCAGCTTTAACTCTGAGCAGCTCCATCCCTAAACTCTTGCTCAGCCACTCAGGTCGGCTGACCAGCTGCTACTGGACATACCGAAGTGTAAATTGATGCTCAGAGGAGATTGGGCTTTTTCTACTGCTGGCCCAAACCATGAATAACTTTCCGGTGCACATGAGACAGGTCCCTTCACTGTTCATTTTTAAAGACCACCTTAATATCCGTTTTTATTTCTCAACTTTCAAAACAGCACAAGACTCTGCCCTTATTCTAATGTCTTGAGTTTATTGTTTGTAACTTTTTCACCATTTTATTGTTTCTAAATTGTTATGGTTAGTTATCTTACATTTATGTAAATAACTTTGATTCAGCTGTGGTTGTTTTTAAAGCGCTTGATTGATAAAACTGAGTTGGGTATGTCAAAATATCATACGCAGCGGTGTTTAGGTGAGTTCCCAAGTAGGAATTTGCTTAGGGACAAACCAAGGAAATGCATACAGTACATCCATCCATCCAGTTAACATCTTGAGAGTCAATCTGGAAGCTCTTTGATGGTGCTAAGGGTTTGGAGATGTTGTCTTAACCGCGAGCCAAGACCCCGCTGAGCCCCGCGGGGGGTTGGGGGTAGTCACATTGACAGCAGAGCAAACAAGCCCTAATGTTAATCCCCCGGGAGGCCATCATGAGGACAGGTGGGCACGTAAAGCAAGAGTGTTTTAGTCATTAGGAGCTTTCACCAAGCCAGTGAACACGTGAAGACAAACTAAGCCTGTCTGGGAGCGTTTTTTTGTCATCTTCTACAACACCTTCACTGTCACTCAGATTCTGACTTGTCAAAGATGCTTTCGAAAGCACTAAGAATGTGCAATGCATTTTCTAATTGGATTGAATTGTATTTATATCACATTGCTTATCGCATCGCAATTAGAGTGAATTACATCACATTGCATTTGGAGTGCATTGTATCATAATTTGAATAAAACGCATATCCTACTGTTCCTCAATTGGTTTGAATCGTATCTTGATAGGGTTGAATCGTATCGTAATTGCAGAAAATCATATTGGAATTGTAGTGATGCTTATTGCATGGCATTTTTATAGGAATGAATTGTATCACATTGTAATTTGAATGAATCGTATCATATTTGGAGTAAGTCATACAGTATTTGGAGTGAATCCTATCGTAAATTAGATTGAATCATATTGTAATTTGACTGACTCATCACAATGTGTTGTAATTGGAGAGAATGGTAAGGTAATTGCAGTGAAACATCGTATTTGAAGAGAATCATACAAATCATATTGTCATATTGTATAGAACATTCATTTTCAACTGCCGTCACCTTGGAACCCGTATTTTTCTATTGCGGCTGGGTTATGACACATTTTTGCAGAAGTCAACAATAAATAATGTACTGTTCAACAGAACTCTTTGAAAACATCCATCCATCCATTATCCAATCCACTTATCCTTACAAGGGTCGCAGGCGTGCTGGAGCCTATCCCAGCTGTCTTTGGGCAGAAGGTGGGGTTGCCAACCAATCGCAGAGTGCACACAGACAAACAAACATTCACACTCACAGTTACACCTAGGGGCAATTTAGAGTGTCCAATCAACCTACCAATGTTTTTGGAATGTGTGAGGAAGCCGGAGTACGCGGAGAAATCCCACTCAGGCACGGGGAGAACATGCAAACTCCACACAGGAAGGCCGCGGCCGGATTCAGACCCACGTCCTCTGCACTGTGAGGCGGACGCGCTAACCAGGCAACCATGTGCTTTAAAAGCCTTCTTTGAAAACATTAATATCATAAATTTTGAAAGATGTGCAGATAAAAAGACAATAAGATAGACAATAAGAAAGGACAAGGTCTAAAGTATGTCCTTGTTTGTAAGTGGAGCCAGACGCGCACTGCACCAAATTGAAAGAGTCAAGGCGTCTTAAGAAGTCCTTTGCAAGTGTTTTTTCAGGACAGCACACATGAATATAAAAGCGCCCCATGAACAGGATGTGATCATAGAGCAGCATGATTTCGGCAAGAAGA
This sequence comes from Filicampus tigris, assembly GCF_054856515.1. NCBI lineage: Eukaryota > Metazoa > Chordata > Actinopteri > Syngnathiformes > Syngnathidae > Filicampus > Filicampus tigris. The sequence goes on along the minus strand of NC_141218.1, from coordinate 29,330,855 downwards.
TTCAAAAAGTCATATTTGGGCGGACAGAGCAGAGCACAGGGACGGCACTTGCAACTTCAAAGATTGTGCCCTCAAAGCTGCTGAACGATGTGGCGAATATACCCTGTTTACATTTAAAATTGTTTTTGAAAACAAAAAAATATACCGTATAAATCTGGTCTCAGTGATGGAGATGAAGATCTCGTGATGCAAGACTATTCACAGTCACCTTTGTTGTCTTTAAAATGTGGAATATCTTAGATCAAGCGTGCATTCTTTCTATATTCATAACCAATGTATGCAAATGGGGCTGCACGGTGTGAACGGTCGCTCAAAGAGATCAATTTCATGGCATTCTCCGGCTAACTTCTTGATACTCTTTCAGCAGCCGCCGACTGTCACAACTGCTACAGAAAGTTGAAATTGTGAGATGAAAAGCTTGATATCATCCCATTGATCACAGTGTGCTGTCGTCACATATTTGCACCATTTGGAGACTCCAAACAGAGCATTACTCTTTCTTGCAAATGAAAAATACAGTGTGAAAAAACTGCATGTAAACAGAAATTAATCAGTGATGTCCAATTGCAAAGTCCGCCTTTCAATCCTGCCTCTTTCTTTACCTATTCTTTCACACATAATTTAGATGTATAATTTTGACAAACCCCTGTTTACTTTAGTTAATTTTATGCATGCACTTATTTGGGACATTCACTATTAAAGTATTGTTTTATAACAGGTTTATGATTTTTAATAATACTATTGAGTCCATAAATTAATGTAAAACAACAACAACATTTAAACACGTTTTACCATCTTGGTTCCCATTTGATAAAAGAAGTAAACTACATAAAGTGCAATAATAATGAATTCAATTGTGTTTGACATCAGAAGTTGCACTATTTCTATAGCATTGCATGCATGTGTTACATTTTTGTTGTGAAAGATATTTGCTTTATTAGGTTTTTGGTTTTTTTGGGTTGTGAGGGGGCAGGGATCGACCAGCACACTCGCATGCAAAGAAATAAAACTTGTCTGCTGCAAATCAAACAAATGCAAAGGTAAAAAATTATAAAATGCAAATATTAATGAACAGTAGTATTTAAAAATGCGTTAAAACAATAAAATGAGATTCAACTGCATGCTAATTTGTAATATAAAAAATAAATACAAACAAAATATTGCTATTGTTGAATAGAGCAGTGGTTCTCAAACTTTTTTTTGGCTTGTGTACCCCTGAACACTTTTATCATCCCATGAGTACCCTGACTCATGGAATGAGTGTTGATAATCCTCCAAAAGTAGAACGTAACACAATTCATTATTTTATTTTTTTACCTAAAATGAAACATAAAAATAAATATGTTCTGAAATCTAAGGAACAAAACACTTAAAATAGACCCATTATAGCAGTTTGACTTTTTTTTCATCAGCCGTCCGAGCTTTAATGAGACACTTGAGCTGACACACAGCTGTTGTGATTTTGGCTCGGCTGTGCCACAGGCTATTGATCTGGGAAACAAATTATTGAATGCTTTCACGTACCACCTGAAATGTGCTCACGTACCCCGAGGGCAGGAATGGGCAACTGCCGGCTACACCACACTCTGGGTGAGCCCTTAATTACCATTTGTTTCTGATAGCTTTAGCACATTTTTGGTAACTATTGACTATTTTTGCAAAACTCTTCACACAAATACGAAAACCTATCATCAAAATGGCAAATGGTCAAAGTTCTCTTGCAAAAGCAAATAAGTCTTGGTTGACTCTTCAAACCTTCCTAAAAATAGTGTTTTTTGGTATCAAACAATTAACACAAGCCATCATATTTTTTGCTTTTTGAATACTACTTTGACCTGAGCACGTACAGGAGTACAAGAGTGCATGCACTATGTGTCATCGCACTTAAGGTTGGTTTCTTGTTCAGCAGTTTTGTGTCGTTCTTGAATGGCAAGTTTTACGCAAGAGAGCCTTTTGCACTGGAAAAACAAAATCACAGTGTGTGGTTATTTTGTTGTTTGTTTCAAACTCTTTTGTTGTTGGGTAAGGATAATCGATCTTTTATACATGCATTTAGCTATGCAGAGCTTGCTGCTGAAGCACAACTTCGTGGCTGGAACACTGAGGTCCGCCCGGTGGAGCTGGGCTGCAGAGGCTTTGTGGCAAGATCTACCACCAAACTGCTCGGAGACGTGGGAGTCCGAGGCCAAAGCCTGCGCGCAGCCATCAAAGCTGCATCGGAGGCAGCTGAAAGAGGCAGCCAATGGCTGTTCATGACATCACATATCCACGTATTTGTAAATTTATAAAACAGCAGTTTTGACATACATCTGGTTAGGAGGCGCATGGCCCTATGTGGCCCCCCCAGATGTACTGATGAATTAATCATGGCCACCTCCAACATTTAAGTTGCCCATCCCTGCCTTAGGGGTTTTCGTACAGCTGGTTGCGAAACACTAAAGTTGAGGACTAAATGTAACTACAAGTACAACATGGTGTTTCTGCGCTTTCAACACCTGCTCAACCTTAACCTCAAAAAAACAGAGAACCCCCAACGCTTGTATGCAAAGCTGCTGTTTAGTGTCCCGAGGGTGTGGACAAACAGTAGAGCTATGTGTGCATCTTAGCCGCAGCTTGTAGCAGCTTGCTGCGAGGTGACCTGACACATCAAAGTTCACATTCACCTACGCCTCACGTATCTGAAAACCACAACGTGCAGCGACACGAGGGCCTGCACTTTGCCCTGTTTCTCAACATGCATTCAAGGGTGACATTTAAAAAAGAATGCATTGAATTTGATTGAGCGACACGCCCAGCCAGCCTCTCGCTCGGCCTCCTGTGCACAGACTTGTAGTGAGCTTAAAGGCTGGATTAGTCTTCCTTTTAATATTATTAATCACCACAAACTGCTGCAATGAGCTAAATGTGCTAACATGTGGTGTTTTGTCAACTGAAACTAAACTGAAAATCAACCTAATTTTGTCGGTTTACACGAAAGGTGGCCTGTTGCACCCTGCCAAATGTAAACGTGTGAGAACGAGTGGTACAATGCTACACTGTTAGTTAGTGATGGTTTCATTTGCAATGTGGATGTGTGAACATCTGCTGTGGCGGGAGTCTCACAGTCTCTTCAGGTCTCTAGTAACACCACAAAAAAACACCCACTTGGTTGGTGGTTGATTTTTTTGTTTTTTTAATAGTCCAACCTCACACCCCAGTCCCCCAACTGCCTGTAGTAAGAGCATTTTATTTATAAAGCATCCTCTCAAACACAGAGTTAGAAAAAATATACAGCTACAGGTATCAATATTTTGTGCCTCTGCCATTTTGTGGATTTACGCAGTCATATATTACATTGGTCATTTGGCCAATGCTCAACTTTGAATTGCAAGCGCAAACTTGAGATACAAAGGCTGTATGGAGGAAGCAAACTCAATTGAATTCACAATAAGCATCGCTTTGGCAAATGCTGAATAATTAATCAAAAAGAGGCTTCAAGCCGTTTTATGCCACTCCCGATTAATGTTTATAGTCAAACTACACACAGCCACAGAACAAACACATACAGTAGTTTAGCCTTATTCCGCTATCTTAAGCTAGCATTGAGCTTTACTGGAAGGTATGCAGCATAATCGAAGAAGAGCAAGAAGTGGAAGAGGCAGAGATGGTCCCCAACTAAACCCCATTAAGGTTCGTTGTCCCCACGGAGCAAAAAGAATAGTAAATGACTATGAGTAATGTTGTATGCTTTGTTTGTATGTGTTGTTGCTCTGTGTGTGTTTGAAGCTTTAAAATCAGTGTTGTGACTGCGCGTTTGTGTACCAAACAATTTGCAGGCCAAGGTATGATCCAGCACGCATTTTCACGGGGACAAACCCAACATCGCATGACAAAGTAGATGGACTCACGCGACTCTTTTACGCTTGTGGTTTAGCCGGTTGAAGACCAAATTGGTGCTCACAGCACTCACACCTATAGAGGACTGAACAAAAAAAGAAAAGCTCAAACTTTTTTGAGTAGTGTTGTGTTGTTTGCGAACGACTCATTCGGACAATGCAATATTTTAACTGAATGTACTGAATGGAATCACTACATGAACTTATTGCTCCTTTCTCAGTTTGGCTGAGCGCAGCTGCCAGTGTGCCGCATGGGAAACGCAATTGCACCCGGTCGTGTGGTCCCATACTGTAAAGGCCGAGATGTAATAATCCGACGTCGGAGGTCGTGAAGCATCGTGGCGCCTGATTGCGGCGTCTGATTGATGTAGTGACCACCGTCGTAGCGTTGTAATCCGTCAGGAAGCATCTGGCGGCAGTTTATCCGTATTTGCCACTTCCCCTTGGTGCGCCGAGCGCTGATTTGCTAACTAACAGCCAATCAGAGTGACCAGATGTCACGACTGACGACGCCGATTCAAGATGCGTAAACAGTGAGCACGCCTTCGCTGCCTTAATCGTCTTACAAGTACAAGAGCGAGGGTTGACAATGTAAGTATTTCACAATACCGTGTCAAGAACGTGATGGTTTACTTCACGTAGAAGTTCATCGTGGACGAAGAATATGGCAGAATGCATTGTTTACGTTTTATAATACGCCCCCGGCCAATAGCTTTCCGGTGCGATTTTTCTAACTATGAGGAATAGTGACTACTGCCGGCGATGGTATGGAGGGGTATTATATCTCTCGCATGCGCAGAAGGTACTTTAATGGTCAGCGTCGCTGTGTGTCGTGGCGGTGTATTTTTCCAGCGTGACGTGCCGACAGCCGGCCCGACGCCACAGGGGGTAAGCGTCTGTCGCTGTTGGCCAACGTCGGATTGGTCTATCCAGGCCTTATATCTTACTGAGAACACTGTCATTTTATTAACCAGGTGGGTGGCTTGTGAAAAAAATCCCACCAAGCAACCACATCAGGTGCTCCTTTGGGGCCCACAACAAAATTGCTATGTGCATCCGCGTTTATAATTACTGGAACATTTATGCTCATTGCCGTTGGCGTTGTCATATGTTTGCAGTGAGCAAGTGGACTTTTGTTATGATATGGTTGGGGTGAACATTTTGGTGTTTATATACACAATATTTGTTTCTCTTTTGTTTAATGTGTCAGTTTTACAGTAAACAAACTGAGGCAAGCACGCATTGCTCTTACTTGAAGAACTGCAAGAGCAACCGTCTTTTCATTTTGCGCTAAGGAATACTTTTGAAATGTACGTTTTAGTGTAATTGTGCTTTAATGAGTTTAAATGTGTGTAAAGCATGTGAGAAGGGTCAAACTAAATAAAAATATATTTTTTAATCCATCGTGGGTGGGCGGGTCGGCAACCTTTTCCCGTGTTAAACTGGGGTTCACTGTAATACAAGATCACACGTATCAAAACAATCAATTCTTACGACCTAGAAAAGGCAGCTCTTAGCTCATCTGGAACCGCATTCCACAATTTGGGTGCAATGGACTGCAAGGCTCTATCATCTTTCGTTTTTAATCTTGTGTGACGGCCATTAAGTGCAATCCACTCAGCACAAAGCACTGACCTAACAAGAAAATCAAATGACATCAGATCCACCAAGTATGATGAAGCCTGACCATTGAAGGCATTTGTAAAAAAAGATGAAAGAGGCACCTGTGAATTGCTAATGTTGCTGCCAATGTACTCCTTAATTTGTACTTTTCCACGCCTTTTTGTAATGTAATGTTTGTTGTATATCGTGCTAACCCATTTTGGACTTTTTTCAGCACCGGTGCGCTTTGGCCACTTGTCTGTAATGCTGCAACCAGGATCAGCTTCACTCCAAGTCTCCAACGTGGAGCCGGAGGGGATCCGCTCAACGCCACTAGAATGAAGTCAAGTGAAGGGAGGAGAGCACTAAATTGGCCAGGAGAATTTAACCAATCCTTGCGTATGTACATTACTTGCCAAGTGCATTTGTTTACATTCAAACCCTGCTTGTAGCAAACATGAGTGACGTCATGGAGGCTGCGATCACAAGATTACAATTTGAGTATCCCGGCGCCCTCATACTGGTCATTGGAGACTTCAATCTTGCTCCTCTCTCGTCTCCTAACAGCTTCACGCAACAAGAGGGAATGCAACAACTCTGCACCTCCATTAAGTGAAATGCAAACATAAAGGAAGCTCTTGCATATTCAAACTAGAAAAGAACATTTGAGTTTGACATTTATTATTGTATTATTATTTTTGTAATGATTGCCTTTTATGTATTGCACTTTGCTACAACTGCGATTGTTATTAAAGTGCTCTTGAAATAAAGTTGAATCGAGCTGAGTTGGGAGACTCTGACTGACCTCAAATCTAGAGAACCTGAATAATGTCAAGACAGTGTTCATGATTGTGGCCCCTGAGGCACTGCTTAGGAAGGTTGGAGACATCGCCATTAACCACCCTCCCTTCTCCTAAAGTCTGCAACCTGAGGATTATTCTGGGTTCCTATCTATTGTTTCAATCCCACATCAAGTCCATCTCCAATTCTGAAATATTTCTGGGGTCCTGGAACGGAGTAACCATCAACAGTGTCTGAGTATGAATGTGAAAGCGGCTGCTGTGTTGTTCTTGTTCAGAAGACCTTGCAGACAGCATTCGCGTATCTGCCTGATGCAATTTCTCCTCTCTTGCATGGAATACAATTAAATATAAATCTCGGTATTCCTACGATGCTACTCCTAATGGTCTGTTATCCCCACTGCGCCATTTTGTCCGTCATCATCTTCATCATCATCATCAATGTTTTTGGTGGCCTGTAAGCCAAAACATTTGCGTGACATCCAGACCAAATCAATCAATCTCTCTGAAAGGTGCACATTCCTGCGCAAGCCTCTTTAAAGAGGCATCTAGTTTCTTGTTATACTGCCTGCATGCTGGCACCACACTAAACAGATGCACCGGCATGTCACATCCCGGCAATGTTGTTTTCTGTCTACAGATTTAATTTCACCATCAATTTGTCAACGGGAAACCAGACAATACCAGCAGATTGCTTTTGTTCAGTTTACTGAGGAGTCATTAAAAAGGCATAAAGGGCCTGATGCAATTCATTTAGTTTTTATTATAACGGGAGCAGCAACCATAATTCATATTTAACCTACAGAGAACAAGAGTAGGCTAACCTCAATTTGGTCATTTTTAAGTTAAGTGCAGAAGTGAATAAAGAAAAGGCATCACTTTTTGAATAATATCGTCACGTCACGACATATCACAACTCTCCCATGACCAAGATGGCCACACACATGAAAGCAGGCGTCACCCCCGCAAGAGGTTCAGAGAATGATAGAAGACTCTGAAAGTTAGTCGTGCTTTGGATCAGGGACCAATGCATCACTCAACATGTTAGTATAGGTGAATGTTAGTTAGCATTTTTCATGAAATATTGATAGATTTGATGACTGCTTGGAATACGAATGTAAAATTTGACTAAGTATCAAGAAGACGTAATAATGGCCTTTGAAATCTTTGCAACCATTTGAATGTGTTAAATATGTCACTAACCTGTTTCGCGATCAACATCAAAGTACGTCCGATGCGACTCTGTCATGTGGAATGAAAGTCGCCCTTGCGAGGATGCGTCAGCATCCGAGGCAGCCACCCGGATGACGGACGTGTCGGCTTCCACATTCTCCTGAACGGCCGCAAAATAGACGGGCTGGGAAAGCTCAGGAGCATTGTCATTGATGTCCAGCACCTCCACGTAAACGTGCGTCCACGAGGCCCGGGGCTCAGTGCCAAGGTCAGTGGCCACCACGGAGAGCCAGTAGTGGGGAACTTTTTCGCGGTCCAGCGGCCGAGTGGTCCGGATTACACCTGTGGAGACATCGTATGGTCTGATCAATATATTTACATTGAAGGAGTGAGTCTGACTTCAAGAAGAGTTTTCCAGTGTTAACAGGAACATGTAAGGTAAGCAGAGCTGCATTTATTCTTTTCTGAACGCACGGATTAGCATTAGACGCTTATAAGTAGTGCCAATTGATTGCTCAGTTAAGTTGTTGATGAATGGGAGGTGAGAGGAGAATTTGAGTTTAGTAATGTCAATGCGGCCACACACACACAATGCAGTACATTAAGTACTGTCTCCATGAGTGAAAATGTTTTCATATTTTTTGTTTTTTTTTGTCTTAAGAGGAAGTCAGGTCAAAAATTGTCTTTACAATCATATGTTCTATGGGCCCCCACTAGTCAAAACATGTTATTCTGATTAATATTTCGTTTGTAGAATATGAATTAAGTTTTTATCCATCTCAGGGGGCGGCCATTTTGCCACTTGCTGTCGACTGAAAATGACATCACAGTGCCGCAGAGCTCAGCTTGCGAACGTCGCATGACCAAACCCAGAAAATAGGTGTGACGGTCGTTACTTGAGCCCTGAGCAACTGTACTGTCATTTTCAGTCCACAGCAAGTGGCAAAATGGCCGCCCTCTGAGGTGGATAAAAAATGTGGGAATTGTGCTGCTTAAATCATGTTCCACAAATGCAATATTAATCAAAATGCTGTGTTTAGACTAGTGGGGGGTGCATTAAACATATTATTTAAAAATATTTTTTTACTTGACTTCCCCCTTTATCAGGTGCTTGTTTCTTTGCTCACACACTCAGGGCTCTGCTTGCTAAAGTTGAAGCCATTTGCTTAGTCCCAACTCCCTGGCGTCGTTGCAGGTTGTCATGGTAACAAGTGTAGTGAATGAACTGCTGCCTGCTTTTATGGGTGCTTGTTCTACCCCCTGCACACTCTGGGCTCCACCTCCGTAAGTAGAATTTGCTTTCCTAGTTGCAATGCCCGACCGCCGCCCCTGGTCACACTTTAATAAGTGTACAGCATTCCATCACTTTTCACGGGTGATATGTTACACTAGAAAGTGCTGCATCCTCGAATGAAAATACTTTACTAGTGTTTACGGGTGCTCACTTCCCTTTCTCACACTCTGGGCTGTGCTTCCTCAAGTGGAAGTCACTTGCCTGAAGAATGCCCTAGCATCACGGTTATGAAATCCAAACTTGCTATTGGCCCAGCAGTATATAAGGAAGAAAGTCCAGTTGCTCACTTGCGCAAGACAAACAAAACTTATTTCAGCAAGACAAGAATTAAGTGAATTATAGTTTTTGATCCTTACGGTATTTTCACAAAAGCGAGTCACAAACATGAAAAAAAAAAGCTAACTACAATATGTCTTCTTTCAAATATACAGTGCCATTTAAAAGTTTGGACACCCTTCTCATGTTATTGAACGAAAAATCATGTGCCAACTTTTGACAAACACAAATTGTTTAACATACGACAGAGGTTTCCCAGCTCGTCTACTTTGCAGCCATGCCAGACAACGTGGACACCGTCACATCCATCATGCTGGTAGCAGCTTCAAGTGTGAGCAGCTTTCATTCCACATGATGGAGTCGCATCGGACATACTGTATATTTGTCTTGGGCCTGTTGTAAAGTTGCATCCTAACTTAAAAGACTTCCGGGGTCTTACAAATATGCAAAATCAATCAATTTTCTACACTGTTGAGCCATTGTGATATTCCAAGAACAACACCTAACTATCTGTTTTCCCTGACTGTTTGACAGAGAACTCAATTTGCCCTGATTTTATCTGAGCCTTACCAGTCGCGGAGAGCTAATGGGATGCGCAGTGATTTGTTGAGAAGGTGGTGGGGGGGGGGGTTGATGGGGGGGGTGCTCTGAGCAAAAAAAAAAGAAAAGTTACACCCTGATGGATGGAAAAAGAGACAAAGCACCTTGTCTAAGGCACAAATGATGGACATGCGAGCCACATTTCATGTAGCTAAGTGAAATTAGCTGGGAAATATTTGCTTCAGAAGGACTCGTAGAAATGGCCAAAATGACCGTAAAATGGCAGACCTCTATCTTCTGGAGACTTTTTTGTGTCTACTCCAGATAGACATGCCAATCACACTGCCTATTGCTAAGCAAAAATGGCTAGGAAATGTGGTCTCTGATGGACTCCTGGAAACATATTGAGCCTAAAATTGCTGCTTTGAGGTAAAATGGCAGACTCCCTGTGTCTTTGCTGCATTGCTTCTTCATACTTCTTTGTGGGTCTACTCATGATAGACAGACAGTTATGTATACTATATACATAATTGAGTTGAAAGTGATGGTTTTGGATTGAGATGTTTGGGTATGACTCTTATTGAGTGTATGATTGTATAGGTAAATGCATATTCAGCATGTTCGGGTAAAATACCTCATATCAGTAATGTAATTATTATTTGACTTAATTGGAGAGAGTGAAAATAAAGGTTCCGGCCGTAATAAGCAGTGCTTCAGGCGTAACCCTTTTCAATCAGCTATTAGTTCCTTTTGTTGATACGTTCTTGACTGTTTGAGTTTAGATTCATGCTGATTGAAATAAAAATAAACTGAAACCACAATTTCCCATCATTAGCGAGTTTTTTTTAGGTTTTTTTTAGAACAGGTCTGCGGTCTACTCATGAGGTCCTCGGCAGGCACCACGGTGGTGACACATGCATTAAACCATCTCTCTTATCATTGCTTTTGCATGCTCTCTATTTTGTTTGCAATAAAAGATAGAACATTTCTTTTTCAGCTTTGTCTCTCAACCATATCGATTTCTCCATTTCCAACATTATGCTACACTGAAAAAAAAGCCCTTATTTTCATCATGTACATTGGTCGCATATGATTGAAAGGTGGTAAACTGATGTAATATTTTCATCTTCTCCCAGAAAATAATAAAATAATATGTCATTTTCCTACATGTCAATCATGTGCAACCGATGTACACAAGTTCAGTAAATTCAAAGGATTTTTTTTCAGTGCAGCAACAGTTGCATTGCTGGTAATGGATGATATTTCTGTTTAACTCTATGTAAGCCTGGTACTGCGCCTTCCCCCACTATGAAGCAACACTTTTGATGTGCTGCAATTATTTTTTTTCCCGGGGTGGGTGGCGGTAGCTTATTTACTTTCCAATCTGGCCACTTTTTTTTTTTATTTCTCCTTCTGTCTTACCTGTTGTTTATTTTTTTGTTCTCCATCAAGGCCAGCAAACAATATTCCTCCTTGTTTCCACTGCATTTATAAGCAGTTCAATTTCATTCTCTGAACAAATATGTTTCTTCCTTTTTGTTTTGCTTGTTAATTGGTTATTATTTGGTTGAATTTGGGAATCACTTTTCAAAGTGGAACTGTGATTAACAATATCAAGGGAAAATTTCCTCTGGATACACACAGCTTGATAGGCCTAATTGTTTTTTGTCATATGTCATTTTTAGCTTTTGTGTGTACAGACACTTTAGGGAAGAAACCTACACACTCTTTGATAAATGAGGCCTCTGGAACCTATCCCAGCTGAATTTGGTCAAGAGATGAGGTAAGTCGCAGGGCACATGTAGACAAACAATCATTCACGTTCGCATTTACACTTATGGACAATTTCGTGTTTTCGAAGTAGCTAACATGTTTTTAAAATGTGGTAGGAAGGCTTAATAAAAACCCACATCCACCTGCACAGGGAGAACATGCAAACTTCACACAGGAAGGTTCAAACCAAGATCCCATCAACAGTGAGGCAAAAGGTGCTAACCACTGCTATACCATGCTGTTCAGGTTAATGTTAATTGTTTGAAATTTGATCAAAGTTTTACAGTAAACAATTTCTACCATACTTCTATCCCATTGTACCTGTTTCCTCATCAATGGCGAACACTCCAAGACCAGAGCCGTCGTGGATGCGGTACCGGATGACGCCGTCTCTGCCCACGTCCTTGTCTGTGGCCGTCACCGTTAACACCGCTGTCCCCGCCAAAGTGTCCTCCAACACCACAGCCTCATAGACAAACTCAGAGAAAAGCGGCTGGTGAAGGTTCTCGTTGACATCCAAGACCTGAATCTCCACGAAGCAGGATGACGAAAGTGATCGCGGGAGGCCGTGGTCGACGGCGCGGACGGTAAGGTTGTACGACGGCCGTAGTTCAAAGTCCAACTCTCTCTCCAGGGTCAAGGCACCGGTGGATGAGTCCAGGCGAAAGATTCCACTCTCTGTGTTCTTTAGGTTGTAGGTGATGAGGCCACCCCCACCCAGATCGGAGTCCACACTCTCCACCCAGACAACTAAGGTTCCTACCGGTAAATCCTCGGGAATTTTGACTCTGTAGACCTTTGTTACAAAAGTGGGCGGGTTGTCATTGACGTCTTGAAGAACTATTACAAGGTGGAGAGTGGCGAACATCGGGGGAGTGACTTTGGATTGATCCCTGGCTTCAATCCAGAGGTCGTGCCTGGGTGAAGTTTCTCGATCCAAAGGAGCCATGACCACCACCTCACCTGTCACCTCTTCAATCCGAAATAGGTTGGTGGACGTCAAGAGGCTGTACTTGATTTTCCCGTTTGCATCTGCATCAGAATCGATTGCGCAGACTGTGAAAACGACCGCATCTACTTTGGTGTTTTCAGGGATGTGAATCACATATCTGGGCTGATCAAAAAGAGGTGGATTGTCATTGACATCCAGGACATTCACTGCAAGAAACTTCCACGCTGACCTTTGTGGTGCTCCCATATCATAGGCGGTGATGTTCAGAATGTAGAACTCTTTACTCTCTCGGTCGAGCAGACAAACTAGACGAAGGTTGCCGGAGAAGGTGTCGATAGCAAAGCAGCCATCCTCATTCCCACCAGCGATGGCATACGCGAGCATGCCATTGAAGCCCGTGTCGTCGTCCGACGCATCCAAGTGGACCACCGTGGAGTTCAGTGGGTAGTCCTCGGGGAGGTCCAGAGAGCTGGGAACACCGGCATCAAAAATGGGGGAGTGTCTGTTTGTGATGTGGATATCAGAGGATTCATGTTCCACGTCTTCAGTCCAGATGGGTTTGATTGACTCTATGAGTTTGTCGGTGAGCTGCTTGAAAACAAACGTTTCCTGACAGCTAACCGTCGGCTCGTCGCCCAAGCTGGTGACTGTCACCCGGATGACTGATGCCTCTGAGCTGTGCTCGCCGTCAGAGGCCACGACCCCCAAATCGAATGAATGTACACCAGGAGGGATTGCACGCTTCAGGGTGACCTCGCCTGACACAGAGTTGATGGCAAATATCTGGAGCTCGTTGCCCGACTCAATGACATAACGCAGCTGCTGCAGCTCATCCAAGTCGATAGCCGACAGCTCCACGACCGCACGGCCAATGGTGAGATCTGGGGGTACTGTGACGTTGCAGCCCACCCTCTCAAAAAGAGGCACATTGTCATTAACATTGTTGAGGGTGATCGTCACAGCGCACTCGCTGACCCGACTGAAAGGCTCGCCACTGTCTGATGCCCAAACCCTCAGGTGGTACCAACGCTTCATTAGCTCAAAGTCCATGTGCTCTTTAGTGAAGATGATGCCCGTAAAGGGGTCAATTGCAAATGGCAGGAGGTCTGCATTGGCAATGGCGTAAGTCACAAAGCCGTGTTTCCCGTCATCCTTGTCTGTAGCTTTTATTTTCAAAATGCTGCTGCCGATGGGACTATTTTCATCCACCATGGCCTGATAGGAGGACAGCGTGAACTCTGGAATGTTGTCATTCTCGTCTGTGATCTTGACCACGATGTGAGCCTTAGCCTCGCCTCCGTTGGCCAGTATGTCAAACTCATAGTGATTCTGATCCTCGTAGTCAAACGTCTCCCGGGTAATGATGATCCCGCTTTTGGGATATATCTTGAATTTAGAGCTGTCTGGGTTCGTTTTGATGCTGTACGTCACATTGGCGGAATCCACGGAAACCTTTGCAACAAAGGTTTTGGGGGGAGACATCTCACTGAGGACAACAATGTAGGTGTCTTCCAAGAACGACATGGGTCGGTAATGAAAGGCAGGAACGTGGATCTTAGCAATGGGGGACATCAAACTGGGGGTGCTAATGTCTTGAGCTTGTAAGGACAGATTGAGCCCAAAAGGACTTTGTGACCAAAGGATCCTCTTAGTCGAGACAATTTGGAAGTTGCTTCCCTGCAATCCCTCAGGGATGACCTCAAAGTTCTTGTGAGGATCACCACCAACAATGCGAAGAGATTTGACGTGGTTGAGGCCTGCCTCAACGTGGACGCTGATTTTCACCATACCATCTGCAGAGATGGACGGATCGGCGGAAACTGTGATCGCCGGAGAAGCTGCGGCAGCTTTTTGTACGTTCACGTTCACCTTGGCGACGTTGCCGAACTTCTGAATGCCAGAGATCCTCTTGGTTCTGTCCTCGGCTAACACGGTGAGCTCGTATCGCTCGCTGCGGGTGTAGTTGAGTTTCTTCAAAAGGCTGATAATGCCACTGAAAGGGTCCACAAGAAACGGATGGGATTTGATGGTGAATGAGTAATAGAACTCAGCGTTGCTGCCCATGTCGGCATCCGCTGCGCTAACCCTGGTCAGACTGGATTGAAGTGGCGTGTCTTCAGGGACGGCCACGTTATATGAGGATGGGTCAAAAAGAGGCTTGAGGTCGTTTGTGTCCAGGATCTGGACATAGACTTTGGTCTTGGCTTGGAGTTCCTGAGTGCTCTCTGTGGCCTCCACAGTCAGTGTATAGGCATCCCTCACTTCCCTGTTTAGGAGTGCCACATGTTGAGTTTTGATCCTCAGGAACCAAAAATCTCCAACTTTGACATCCTCTGCCTGGAAATAGCCGCCGTCATCGCCAGAGACAATCACATATTTGATTTCCCAGAATGTTTCTGCCATCTCCAAGCCCATTTTCACTGGTGTCTCCACGTACGACCCAGCACCGGAGTTCTCGTCAATGGTGGTGTTGTAGAGGTGGTGCGTGAATCTCAGTGGGGATCCGGATTTGAGTGCTGCCACCGTTCCATCACATCGTGCTGAATTTAGCAGAACTGCAGCTAATATTAGCAAGTTAGGAAGTTGTGATGCCGCCATTTGTTGGAGTAGCATTTTGATCCTCTGTTGTCTGAAAAGGAAACAAAAAACACAAATGCATGAACGATATGTTTTATAATAGATGAACACCATTCAACTGTATTCTCAAAAGTGTTTGACGATTAAAAATGTCTGTAAAAGTTATTATTTTGCCCACACCAAAGTGACACTAGTCTTTTTTAAATGACACGAAATTTTACAATGAAATTAATGGTCTATTACAACCTTTTAATGCTCAAATTTCGGGCTTTGATGACACATTTCAATTAGCCTGCTTATGTAAAAATCTATCATTTCAATCAAACTCGTTCATGTGCAATGATGAAAAATGTTCATCAAATTTTCAGTTTGTGTCGCCCATTTGTCGAGTACTGTATATGCAGTTCAAATTTGACAACAATTAGACAAAGTTAGTCTTTGAAGAACACCTAAAATTATTCAATCAAACGACAGGCTTCCCTTATCTTTTGGGGTATGGCATCTTGTGATTTATGGGATACTCATGATTACCAAAATTAGCTATTACATGGCTACCAAAATTCATGTTGCTCAGTGAAACTGACAAGGAAATTTTGTCCGTCAAGCCGGGCTGCAATGGGAATGGGCTGGCAGTCCTCTTCGGCAAGTGCGATGTTGAATTTTTTCACCACATTTTCTTTTTCAAGTGACTGGCCCAGTTTGGAGGTGGCGGCACATTGGTCCGTCTAACACACAGTAACAAGTAACACAAAGACAGTAAACTGAACCACTCAGTATATAGAACGAAAGATACGCAATGCTTTCTCTCTAATTTTGAGGGGGCAGCCCATTGGTCTAACTTGATTTATTAAAAGTCGTTTTTTTTTTGTTTTTTTTTTTACTTAACTTTTAATTGACATGCCATGTGTCATCTTCCACACTACCATTCTGTACAGGGTTGCAGGGTGGTGCTGGAGCAAGCAACCTTTATAAGCTTAAATACTGAAAGAGCTAGTTGAACAAAAAGGAAAAAGACTACAAATACTAAATTGAAAAATCAAATGTGAGATGCTGCAAAATATGCCAAATGTGCAGATATGTTCCCTGCAGGGCCGCTGTAGTCTTCAACCCAGCAGGTTGAAGAACAGTTGTAGAAAGCAGCTGGCAGGTAGAGGAGGAGCCACAGATGCAGGCTTTTAGAAACCGGGTGGTAGAGTGATCAGGAAAGTGAAATTGCCGGGAAGCAGGTTGTAAACTTGGGATAATACGCTGCCTTTGGTGTGATAGATGTTACAAGCCTCCATTACATGTCTTGAGCAATGTCATGTCATGTCATGTCATCTTCCAAACCGCTTATGCTATACAGGGTCGCGGGGAGTTGCTGGAGCCTATCCCAGCCGTCAACGGGCGAAGGCAGACTACACCCCGAACTGGTCGACAGCCAGTCGCAGGGCACACACAGACACCGTCACTGAGCGGAAATCGATCCCACGCTGCCCGCACACAACTCAGGCGTGTGTACCACTACACTATCAGTGGACGTCTTGAGCAATGGTGGATAGTAATATTAGCTATCGACATTGCTCATGAGTCATGACATGTTTTACATGCCTCCCCTCTTCTTGCAGCCATGGCACGTTATTCAGATGAAATAGCAAATGTTCAAGGCTGACCAGTGTTTGATGAGCAGCAATTGTCCATTTTAGGCTACAATTTAATTTTAATAACAGGCCACAATGTAGTTATGGTTTCTATCAGAGGGATGTTACAACTGTCAAAAACATCCTTTTCATATTACATATATACAATTGCGTCAGCATTTCATTGTTACTATATATACTTTTTAACAACAAATTGAATTTTGAATTTAATAACAAATTGAATTTGAAATCAAAATTGAAAATAATGACAATAAAATATATTACAATACCATAGTTGTGTTCAATTTGTGTGACTTGGTGATCAAAAAATCTTTGTAAAATCTCTAAAAAAGTGAAAAATTATATACTTTTTAACATTTAGTAATAAAGATGACCAAGACATGCATGATTTGATTTAGCGGGCCACAAAAACATAAATGGCAGACCAGATCTGGCCTCTGGGCCTTAAATTTGACACCTGTGCTTTATGCTTCAGTCAAACATGTTTTGAAAAGCACTCATAAGTGAAATAAATGAGACCGTAAGTAAACGCTTTGCCATTTCAACACTGTTCAAGTAAACAAGTGCAAAAGCATAGCAAAAGGTACACCTACAATAAATAAGTGTAACACCGTATCATATACTTTTAAGACATTGTTGCGTTGTAGAGGTTTTTTTGCCTGATAGAAGGAGGGAACGCCGCTCAACCTGACGCCTGAGCTGCTATGTGAATGATACCCGGAAGTTACATACAGCATTGGAGAGGATATCAATACAAGGGATAAATGAATCAATTGAACTATACGGCAAACACAAGTGGCGGAGTTAACGACAGATGATACAATTCTGGTATTTAGTATATTGATGATACATGATGCTTAAACTGGGTTAGTGTCATGCATTACTATGAGCCTTTTCAAATTATTAGAAATAAATAACAATGATGATAATAAAAAATGTATCATTAACATACGGAATAGAGATGATTATAGAGAACCCAATGAAATCAAATGGAACAGCAATCATTAGTGGGATAGTACCATTTTCCAGTGTTTCAATGGTGTAGGATGTTACAGTACATACATTTTCCAGAAAGTTCCAAATACATTTATATATTGACTTATTACTAAATTTTCAGTCTACCACTTTATAAATTATAATAATGTCTCAGTCTCTCCCTGTCTAGTTCAGCCAAATCATTGAGGTAGCAGTTGAGGACAGAGAATCAAGCCCCCAAATACTGTGCATAGTACATAATATATACTGTACCACAATAATTAGAGTTATTTTTGAGACAATGGTAAAAAACATTCCTTCAGGGAACACATAAATCAACTTCAAGTCGGTTGTGCTCTGCTAACAATGAGGAGCCTGTCTTAGCCAAAAACCCCACGATTTTTTTTTGTCCCAGTCTAACTCTTCTCTGATGTATGCCTAAATTTCCAAATTAACCCTTAATTGGCCACTTCAAAGCAAGATGACAGACTTCCCGCATCTTTTCGAGCATGGCTTCTTGAGACTTTGTTGTGGGTCCAGGGGCAGAGCCCACCCAGATTGACAGACTGCCCACTCAGTGAGATTGATGAAAAAATATATATTTTAAAATTATATTATTAAACTATTTTGAATTTGTGTTTCGTTATGCTTTTTTATTTTATTGAATATTAAGAATGGCATAACTGTGGTTGTCTAAGGAAGATCTGAACTTCATATTATTCAGTTTGTCATTTTTATTTGAATATGCAATGTGTCGGGACAGGAGGATTGTGCTCAGTGAGAGAAATATTCAGGCCCATCCTGATTTTTTCAGGCCCACCCGTTAGCCACGTTCTGGCTCCGTCCCTGGATCGTGCAGTTTTTTCACCAACCATTCTACGGAATGTGCCGAACCGTGATGCTTGATCAAAGATGATCCGTTGCACCACTGGTCTGTTCAGGTACACGAAGGCGCACATGATATTACTACGCATCAGTGATTTCTGTTGCGCAAGCGTACCTGTGTACCAGTTATGTGCACCCCTGCCCATTACCATTACCAGTTGCATCCAACCAGACCTGAAAAAAAAAAATCATCCCACAAAGCAATTTCCCTTCCACAACATGAAGTTTGGTTGGCAACTATGAGTAGATCCACAAAAAAGTTTCAAAAAGCGCTGGCTTAAAGAAGTCTGACATTTTGTTTTGAAAAGGCCCTTTTAGGGGTCATTTCCATGGATCTGTACCAGGAATTACAAAAATATTAATAATTCAGCTTCCAAACCGAGTCTACTAGCAACTGATATGTCTCCCAAATATCATGCTGCTAAGTGAAACTGGCCTCTATAGCTGAATTTTTCAAATGTATGTGATCGGCCAAAATTCCCCTAAAACGGCTGCTTCCAACCAAAATGGCAGACTTCCTGTGTCTTTTGGGGCATAGCTACCAGAGACTTTTTTTTGTTTGTCTATTCATGAAACGTTCTTTGGCCGCTGAATTTTGGGTCAATTTCACAGGGTGCGACCCCAAACTAAGGTATATTTTCTTACACCCACATAATTTAGTGAGTGTACAAAATAGCAATGCGTTTATAGGCATTTGATGAGTGTTTTCAAACCCTGAAACTTGGGGGAAGTTAAACAAAAAAGCACCTCTAATTATGAATGTTGAATCATCATTGCATCGTGTATAAACTTGTGTGTGTTTGTGTATAAAACACACACTTAAATCTCTCTCTCTATATGTGCCTCCAGTCCGTCAATGGCAACAAAATCAAACACAATACCAGAACTCTTGTTCTGACTTGCGCTGGACAAGCGCTACACAAAGTTCCAGAAGACAAAAGTTGCCTTGGAGCATTTTGAGGTAGGTGGCAGACCCCCTTAACGACCCCCCACCCCCACCCCGTGAAATCTTCCTGTAATTATTCTTCTGATAGCCACGACACAGGCAACAAGTTGCAACTAAGAATGGCTCTTGCTAGATCATTGCTGAGCTACGTGGGGGGGCACATCAATTAATGTGCTGTTCTGTGCCACTGCATTCGATGCTGTCAGACAAATGCTGCTCTTGTTAGCTCACAAAGACGCCAACGTGTGTCTGGCAGAATGGAGTCAAAAGTCAAAACAAATAGTGGAGGAATACAGGGTGTGATGAGATAGCTTTGTTTTGAAATACAATGTGAAATTCAATTGAAAAAAAATAAGTTATTTTAAGTGTATGATTTCTGATGCATGGATTTTGTCGTGAATGTAGACTTTTTTCTTTTTTTTAGGAAATAGTTTAAATAGAAATGTTTCATTTAAATGAAAAAGGACAGCAAAAACCTGACATTTTAATGGTAACATAGTTTTTCAAGGCAAAATGTAATACCTAATATTTCTGAGTGAGTGAGTGTTTAATGGCAACACATAACATTGCCATGCTCAACGAAGCCTTTTTGTGAGCAAATATTAAAGTGTGCCAGGCACTCTCATTTTTTCACTGTTAGCAAGAGAGCTCAGTCCCTATTCGCCATGAATAGCTCGGGTTTACTGCACTCTTCCCCGCTATAATGTAGTTCATCTTTCACGTTGTCACAACAGCACAGAGGGTCACTGATGGTGTAGTGGTACACACGCCTGAGTTGTGTGTGGGCTGCGTGGGATCGGTTCCCGCTCAGTGAGACCCTGTACAGGATAAGCGGTTTGGAAGATGACATACATGACACACAATATCACATTTGTCCCATGTCATCAAAATCCATTTTTGTCCGGGTTGAAATGAGCCTGTGACATGGTTTCAGTCTGAAATCTAAGCGGTTTGTCATTCAGCAGATTTGATGTAATGGTATGCCCCAGTTGCAGGTGGGAGGCACGGGTTACGTGATGTGACAATAAGGAAATACAAACACGCTTGAACGCACGTTGCTGTGTCACGTCTCTTCTTACACAGACAACTGCCGCATTGATTCACCTGACCGACGCATTGTGCTGTTAGCGACAGGTCTGCAACACATGCCACGCACACATCAGGAATTGTTGCTGCTCTGATGTTGCGATGACATACAGTTTACCAACCGGAGATGGACGCACCACGCAGCTCGTTGCTGCTGCTGCAAAACAAACTAGTTTGGCAGCGGCGTGGGTGTCATGTCAAGAAGCAACTCACCCACGTTCCACCTTAGCGGCCTCCTTCCAGATCGTTTTCGCAATAAAATTAAATGCATCGTCTAGTCATCTCGGTCCCTTTATGGCTGTAGCAGGCACGATATTCATTGTTGTCACTGTCTTTTTGAAGCGACGCCCTCCGACTTGGAACATAAAAGTTTCAAAACAACTTGTGTCTGTGAGTATAGTCAAGCTGCGCGCAGCACTCAAGCATGGCGTCTTCCCTACTTCCGGAAATACGCCATAGGAAACCTGCTGTGTATAGTGGTTTGCTGGCACACTTTTATTTTGAAGATGAAGGAGGGGAAATGTGGAAAGTAAATAAGTAACTTGTTGACTGCGACTTCGGGCCATTGGTTGGACCCAAATAATTATACAATACCACAAAACCAACCCGGGGCTCGCAATGCAAGTAAGCACACGCAGTTGGGTAAGTAGTAAAGTACTACTGGCGCATTTGTAGCGTGTTCAAATTGTAAACTAGCCAGCTAATGATCTTTAAAAAGCATTTGCCGTTAGCATCCCTCCCACGGACGCTTTTTATTTATTTATTTGGTTGGGGGGAAGAACGGGGCGGGGGGCGACAATGTTTATGAATATGTCCGGGGGGGCGCGGACGGAACGGCACCCAGGTCAAGGGTTGAGGGTCACGGCTGGACCGGCAAAAAAGGGTCAAGTGCCCAGCTCTGACAAATACATTTCTGGGGATTAACACACATACGCACACATTGGTCAGTCATGGCAACAAGGTCATGCAGAATCATCATGGAAGTGTATTTTAAAAAAAAAAAAAATACAGTATATGAGTAAAACTGAGAACTGCGCTGGTCAGTCCACCTAAGGATTCTTGCCGGGTGGCCACGTGGTCACCCGGTGTCACTTAGTAGGAGTTATAAAGGGGGGAAAAGATTCCCCCAGGGCAGCTAACTGCCGTGGCCCTCTCAGAGTGCACCATGACCGGCCACAATTCTGCCAATGACCCACTGGATTCCCAGAGAATTAGCGGCCACACATCGCCCACATATCGGGAACCAACCAATCAGAGGAAAGATGTTTTCCACAGACAAAATGGCTCGTTGAAAATCACAAGCATTTCTTGACCAACAAAAATAGCCCAAAAAAAGGGGAACCTTCTTATTTCCAACCCAGATTATCTTGCAAACCCGATAAAAGGACATCAAAGATTATACAAGATAAATAAATTAAAAAACATGGCTGAATGGGACCTTTAAAAAAACATTTTTTAATGTTTTTTAGAGTATACTTAGATCCTACATATGGCAATGCCCTTGCACGTGGGAAAGGAGATCTACAGTCACTGATGTTCAGCAGTTTGTTGAAAAGCAGGAGAACAGTAAAACACATAAACGCGAGCACACTCACACAAGAGTTGCTATTAGTCACACCTCACACCTGACACTCACACATCACCCCAACAGGCACATACACGTATCCAACAAAGGAACAACAATACATACTGTAAAGTATTTTCGACACATTTGCTTGCAATTTGTTTTTTGGGTGTTCGTTCCATTAACATCAACAAAGTGTTCCAAACGTGTTTTATTAAGTTTAAATGTGTTAAGAAAATGTGTCAAAAAAGTTCCCAAACTACAGATAAGGTTTTATTTACCCTTCAAAGTGGGCCCGATGATCAACCAGCATGTCTACAAGAAAATCCTGTGACATTTTCTACATTCAGTGTGCAAGTGGACGTGAGAGTTGTGGTAGGACAATTTGTGGCTGCTTCAGCGCGACAAGGCGCCTGCTTGTACTTCTCTGAGCGTCCTTCAGTTCCTTAGGCCAGATACACACATAAAGACAATGGGGCTGCTTTTGTCCCAATTTTGCCCCTTCCCAACCAAGGATGTCAAACATCTAACAATTTGGTCTTATAAGATTGTACTGCAAAACTATCCTTCCATGTCGGAGGTGTGGATTTGTCCCGATAATCCGACAATCTAAATGATTAAATATTGTTCAATATTCATGAGCAAAAATCTTCATGTGTGTGGGTGGAGCTGATGTCCCTCCCCAAGTCATTTAATTCTGTGGGCTGTGACGTCAACGGAATGACGCATTGCAAAGACGTTCCCAAACTGACAAACAAGGAACCGGCGGTAAATAAAACAAAATATGTCCTGCCTGATGTTGATTTTTTAAAAGTGCGTTCCCCAGATGCCAACAAGTATTTTACGGAACAAGTCTTTTCTTGACAACATCGCCGTCTTACAATGCTCCCGCCTCCAGTCCTCTTCTGAAACACTCGGGAAACATCGACACCTAACCGGAAGTGTCTGTTCGTATTTGTTTTTTTGGGGGACCACATGTGATCACGGTAAATTTCTGCTCTCTTTGGAGGACTTAGTTTCAAGATTGATGGTGAGACAGAAAGTGTGTGGTGCGCTCTATTGAGATGATCAGAGCAGACCACACTCAATACGACCAAAAGTGCCTGATTTTCTTCAAAGAAAGATGGACAATTTTAAGATTTGAAAAATCCTTATTCGTGGACCAAGCCTAACTGAGAAAAAAAAATGCTGTGCTGGAGCGACCTCCCTACTCACTCGACCTGATGATGGCCATGACAACAAGGCTACGTGAGGACCCTGGAAGAATCGTTCAAGGAGTGCATGAAGGCGTGGTAGAGAAAGCCGGAAAAGTGTCTTAAGCCCCTAACCCACTGAGGGGAGAACATTTCCGGTGGAAGGTAGAAAAAGTTCTGTTCACGTCAAGGTTCGTTCAAGGTTGAAAACACTAGCAATTGTTCACCTCTCTGTGGGATAGCGGCTTAAGACTCAAGGGAGTTACTCGGAAAGAAGAAGCTTGTAGTTTTTGTAGTAAAGCAGGACCTGTAGGTTTTGTGACACACCTGGTGATTATCATTTTCATCTATTGCGATTGGGTCTAGAACAGGGCTTGAAGTGAATTGAGTTGAACTACAAGCCTCGCCGACCGCCTCAATAACATATGCCTGACCGCTAATCTGCACTGAAGCGTGTCGAAGACAGGAGCATCATCATCTACAATCAGCGTTGAAAAAAAAAAAAGATGTCTTTCTGCCTCTTCCTAAAGACACTGCAGCGAGTCCTGCGGCGGAGATGGAAACCAACGGCACTATCGCGTCTTATCTGAGCATCCAGGCGGGATTCTGCAAAAGGCTCG
The DNA here is from genome assembly GCF_054856515.1 of Filicampus tigris. Classification (NCBI taxonomy): domain Eukaryota; kingdom Metazoa; phylum Chordata; class Actinopteri; order Syngnathiformes; family Syngnathidae; genus Filicampus; species Filicampus tigris. The sequence goes on along the minus strand of NC_141218.1, from coordinate 29,307,084 downwards.
CCTGTTTACGGCGCAGGCACTCAGCCTGTGCAGGTAGGCTGTTGGTTTTGGAGGCTCCAGCGAAGGGTGACGGTGATGATGATGATGATGACGGTGATGCTGACGGTGCGGGTGCTTTATCTGCGGCGCAGAGGCGACGCGCTGCTGACGCGGGATCAGATTAGTACGCTCTGGGTCACTGTTTGGGTTTCATGGCTGTGAGATTTTAGGCATCGTTGTCATCTCAACACAGCATCCCACTTAGTTTAGGTAACGTACAGACACCAATCAGTTGACGCACGCACCACTTACAAGGGGCGTCATACTTGTTTTCATCGCGGGTTAGTTCAGAATTATGGTTGCACTATGCTGGTTATAACGGAAAAGCCAGCTACTGTAATTGCTAAGGGGATTAACATTTGATACAGTACGGCCAGCTGCACGCCGATGAATGGTGTTCCAACGTTGTAGATGCAACGGACAATTACAAATGAACATGATCTTTCACACACACACTCACACACCCACACGCAAACACACCCCAAGTTGGGATAATGTGTAAAACATTCAAAAAAACAGAACTGAATGATTTGCAAATCTTTTTCAACCTATATTCAATTGCATACACTACAAAGACAGGATATTTAGTGTTAAAAACTATCCATCCATCCATTATCTATACCGCTTCTCCTCACAAGGGTCGCGGGCGTAGGGCAGTAGGCGGGGGACACCCTGCATTGGTTGCCAGCCAATCGCAGGGCACACTGAGACAAACAAACATTCGCACTCATAATCACACCTAGGGGCAATTCAGAGAGTCCAATCAACTTACCATGCATGTTTTTGGAATGTGGGAGGAAACCGGAGTACCCTGAGAAAACCCACGCAGGCACGGGGAGAACATGCAAATTCCACACAGGGAGGCCGTCCCCGGGATCGAACCCACGACCTCTGAACTGTGAGGCGGACGCGCTAACCAGTCGACCACCGTGCCGCCCTGTTAAAAATTATGTTTTTTATCCAAATATTCTTTCAGTTGTCTTTTGAATCTCTATCCACTACATAGTGCATCTGAACCCAGAGTTTTAGAGACAGAGATTTTGTATAGCCTACAGTATAACATTGCCTGACTTGTGATTGGAATTCATTTGAAAATGACAAGTCCTGACACAGGAGAAGTTTCATTAATCAGAAACTGCTGGGCTGGATTCTGTTTTATTTGTGCTCCTCAGAGGAGAATCAGCAGTAGCAGCAGCATTCATGTCACCTCAGCAAAGGCAATTTAAAAAAAAAAGTGATCCATTTGTACATTTTTAGGGGTAGGGGGAAGATGGTGTGGCAGGAGTGCTGCGGGTCCTCTTATGACGTTCCTGGGAAGAATGAGGGTTACAAAGAAATGTGATCCAGTTTCGACAAGTGGCTGCAGGTTGCTCCTTGACTGAGTGTTTGTGTGTTTCTTCCCCCGTAGGCCCCGAAAGCACAAATGCTCCCAATCAATCATCATTCCAGTTTATGTCAGGCCAGGGTGAGGGTTAGAAAACTCCCCACTTTCCCACTATCCGAACAACACTAACAATAAATTGTTAGTGCTCAAGCGTAGAGGTGGCATTGCGTCGGTTCTTCGTCGTTATTGTTCTTAGACCAGTAAAAAAATGTTGACGTTTTCAAGACTTTACACATATTCAACTCAACTCAACTCAACTCAACTCAACTCAACTCAACTCAACTCAACTCAACTCAACTCAACTCAACTCAACTCTATTTATAAAGCACTTTAAGACAACCACCATGCTGTAAAACACACAGAAAGTCTGTCATTTTGGTTTCAAATTCATTTTCAGGAGTCATTGTTAATAGTTAGGGGTATTAGTTTGTGCTAATTTCCCTGAGCAACATTTGGTAGACATGACTATCATGAGTAGACCCACAAAATAATCTCAATAACAAATGCTGTAAAACGTTTGCCATTTTGGCCATTTCTAGGGGTTCTCGAACAGAGTAATTTTATCAGCCAGTTTCCCTTAGCGCATGAAAATTGGTTGTCGTGGATATCATCAGTAGAGCCACAAAAAGTCTCGTAGGTCATGACTGGAAACACAAAGGGCTGTATATTCATAGACAGTGCAGCTGCGCTTGAGCGGATATGGCTATCCTGATTTTCGTGCCGACCCTGCCTCAATGCAATTGTCTGGGAATTAGGTTCATCTTTCTGCGCCATGCTGGGTGTTCCAGCATACCAAGGGCGTTTCCTTTGATGTGCGACATGCTGCGGGACTCAGGCAAATCAGTGTCTGCTTCCATCATTTCAAGGACTACCAGCGCACCTCTCACACATTTGCAGGGAATGAGAGGAGCCGCTTCAATTGGGGGCAAAACAAGTCGGAGGTGTTCATTCCCCAAAAAAACTTTTTTTTAAAGTGCATAGGTCTGCGAAAATACAAAAACTGAATCTAGTTCGCCTCTGTGCAGATTTCCACTACTTCTCGTGCGCGACTTGCACTGGGCATAAAAACAGAGCCCGGAAAGTCTGCAATTTGGGTTTTAAGAAGACATTTTAGGGTATTTTTGGACATTTTCATGAGTCCTTAAAAAAACAAAACTGTCCACCAGTTCTATGTGGAAGTATGAAATTGAATAGCCATACCTATCATGACAAGACCCACAAAAAAGTCTCAAGGACACATGCTGTAAAATGTCCATGACGTCTGCCATATCTTACTGAGCAGCAAAGGCTTGTGAGGGTTGCGAATGTTGGAATGAGCATTTGTTGTATGTTGAACTTGGTAGTCAGAAACGCTGACGGAAGCCCATTTAATATGATAGTCAAACCGGCCTATAGGTGGACCAAAGGCGATTACTATTAGGTCCGACAAAATGAATAAATGACAAACGGACACGCGACAAAAGGGTACGCCGGCTGTAGATGGAAGGCAATAAACAGACCACAATTTTTCTTGTAAAATGCCCAGCTGTGCATACTAGAAAGACAGACAACAGTAAATTGTGAAAGACTGAGTTTTTGGAGCAAGCCTGCAAAGCTTGATGACTTGCCATTAAACACAAAACTTAGACAGGCGTAGGAGTGCGAGGATACGTGATGATTTATACTTTTGTTTGCTCGAAATTTCACTCAACAGCCCAATGTAGAATAAATGGACAAACCAGTGAATAAACACCTTCCGTGGTGAGTATGTGTGTGTGTGTGTGTGTCCGCGCGTGGGTGCGTGTGCGTGTGTTGCGCAGGCAGTACCAAGGGTGCTGATGCTGATGTGTGGGATCTATTACGTGGTTGACAGCGTTCATTAGCCTCAAATGGAGTTCATGGTTGTTTGTGTGTTTTCAATTTGTTGCCTAATCCATCCTCATGGCTACTGTATACCTTGAACCCCCATTACAGCCTGTAGCAGGGAGGGATGGGGTGTAGCACAACCCACTCAGAGCCCACGCAAATGTTTACAGTGTCGAAACAAGGCAATTAGCATCAGTGTTTCTTGTATAAAGTTCACTCTAACATTCAAAATTATGCGTAGCGAAAGGTATGAAACACTCGCTGGATCAAAGTCTGCAACAGTTATCTGCCTGTAGACCTTTTCACACTGCCCGCCAAAGCTGTAGCTCCAGTACAATATAAACACAGTAAGAAAAATCAAGACTTACACAAGTACAAGTACTCAAATCCATCGGAGCTATAGTGTGCCAAAGAGACAGATGTTTACTATAAAGTGCCGGTGTCTGTATATAGAGTGCTCTAATGAGGTAAATAAACAATTTGGATCTTACAGGAAGTTCGTCTTGAGCACATAGTGCGGCATGGTTGTTTTGCATTGTGGGGCATGTCAGGCAGGCGATCGATAGCAATGAGCCAAGTCCCTGCTTGGTGTGATTATTCAGCACTAACTGTTGTTTAATAACTGTGGGCGGTGGACCAGGGCAGTGGATCCACAGCTATAAGCCTCTCCACTAGTGGGAAAGAGGACAGTTGGAAGGCCTATTCGTATGACATATGCTTAGCGTAGTTGTTTGTTCAGGGAGTGATATGGATGTTGGGCCGTAGGGCAATTTGAAATTGTTACTATTTCATGCAAAAATGAAAAAGTAAAATTGCTACGGAAAAAAAAATAGTTTCGCAAGTGTACTTAGCACATTGCCCTATTTAAACGCATTTGAAAAAGCCACGAGTTATAAATAAGAAGCCCATATTGTATAATAAGTGCTAGAGAGCCCTGATACACTTTACATCACGTTTAGTGACGTGATTACTCGTGGTCACAGATCTGGTTTGTTCTAATACAACACTTTCAGATGCTTCTTAAATGTTAGGTGAAGCTGGGCAATTCTCTGACTGGAAGTGGTAGACGACTATTCCATAGCTTACTGCCTTCATATGACAAGACATTTTGTTAGACTGCGGTTCATCTCAAGGCGATTTACAATCGCCTCGAGAAGTGGCTCTTTTGTTTTACATCGGTTGATAAAACTCATTCACTGGTGGCGGTGAGAGTCAGTGTAAAAACTTTGCATATCATGCAAGCAATTTTTAATATTTGAAAGTTTTCCAAACTGAGCAGGATGTATGTTGAAAGGATGTTGCATTGATGATATGAAAGGTTTTTTTTTTTTTTTGTTTTTTTTCGTCCAAGATTTTCAAGGCTTCAGATTCGTTGCTCAAGAATCGACAGGCAAGTAATACAACCCTTGGCAAAAAAAATTATGCAATCGCCAGTCTCAGAGGATGTTCATTCGGTTTAATTTTGTAGAAAAAAGCAGATCACAGACATGACACAAAATTGAAGCAATTTCAAATGGCCACTTTCTTATTTCAAATGAGAGATGACACGAAGAATGGCCGGGAAAACAATGCGTTCCATCCCACGATGGCGCACAAAGGTGCAAACACCCTGTTACACCAATTTCTACCAAAGCAAAGTCCAGCAAAATACCAAAAGAAAGAAAACTCCACCAATGCATGCAGTTAGACTGCACTTTGCGCTAGACCTGTGCCCAGAATGAAAATAGGACCCAGGGTGTCTTTCTTCAAGCAGTGTTTTCACTTTTTGCTCTATCGCTTAGATGCATTATCACCTTGAAATGATTTCATCTTCTCCAAATGTCCTTTCAATTGATAGGATAAGATGACTGTCCAAAGTGAAAGTAAACTTGTGCATTTCTTGAAGATGTGATGACAGCCCTCTCGCCCGTGCCTGTACCCGACATGCAGTCCCATATCATTAATGACTGTAGAACTTTGCACGTTTTCTTCGGGCAGTTGTCATCAGAAATCTCATTGCAACGGCAACAAAAGATCCACTATCAGCACCTTGCCCAGTGCACATTTGCCAGTCATCACCCAATATGACTTTCATCCAATCATCCACAGTCTACCATTGCATTTTCTTAGCCCACTGTAACCTTGTTTTTCTGTTTAGATGTTAATGGTAGCTTTCGTTTGACTTTTCACCATGTAAATCCCATTTCCTTTAGGTGCGTTCTCACAGTTCAATCACAGACGTTGATTCCGGTTTCCTCACAACTGTTTCTCATTTGTTTTGCTTTGCATTTTCTGTTTAAGACTGCTTTAAGTTTACTGTCTTGATACTTTGATATCTTCCTCGGTCTTCCAGTATTCTTGCCTTTAACAACCTTCCCATGTTGTTTGTGTTTGGTCCAGATTTTAGACACAACTAATTGTGAACAAACATCTTCTGCAACAATGCATGATGATTTACCTTCCTTAAGATGTTTGATAATCCTCTCCTTTGTTTCAATTGACATCTCTCATATTGGAGTCATGATTCATGTCAGTACTCTTGGTGCAACAGCTCTCCAAGGAGTGATCACTTCTGATTAACTAAAGACTAACAAGCAGGTCTAAAATAATGCAGCTGTTAGTTTGGGGACCGGAAATGTACAGGGTAATCCATTTTTTCCCCTCGGAATTGAGTGATTCCATAATTTTCTCCCCCAACCTGATATAAAAATGTAATTGTTACTGACTACCACATTTTTTAAACTTGATCCATCCACTGGTGAGTCCATAATTTTTGCCTGGGGATGAAGCTGACGTGAGTTTACCAGCTTCAGACATTTGTTCTGCAAAATTTTTAAAAAGCTGAAAAAACCCCAACAAATATCGTCAGTCTTAGTCATATTTTGACTTTTTTTTTCCTTTTCCTGAAACATTTCATCAGGATGCTGGCAACCTCGGCTGCATCCTTAGTTAAACAGATCATTCAATTCTATGCCTGAAATGAAATTATTAGTACATATAAGACAATCAGAATGTGGTTCAGTCGTTCGTGTTGTCTGAAAAAACTGTAAAAAATGACTTAGGCCATTATTTTAAGTTTCCATGTCTCCCTGCTGTAACACAGCTGTTAAAATGATCAGCTCATCAGCAAGCTCTTGAGAAGCCTGATAACGATCCTGATCATTTCAACAGGTGTGTTACAGCAGGGAGGGATGGAAAACCTGCAGGACAGGCGTCCTCGAGGACCGGAGTTGGTGACCCCTGCTATAGACCAATGATGGCAAACTTAAAACTTGAAAAAAAGATGCATCAACTACTGTTCTTTTGAGAATAAATTCTTTTTGGCATTCCTTGCCTGCCCGCTTCCCAGAAATGTTGATTTTGAAAGGAAAGCACGGTTGTTGTTTTTAACAACATTCTTAATGCAGTAAAAAAACAAAACAAAACAAAAAAATGTTTCTTTCATACTAAGCACATAGAAAACTGGCATGACAAATATCTCAACAGCTTTGCACCAGATATAATTCAGACTTGAAACATGACCTGTTGACCAGCAACTATCACAACCATCTTCATAATCATATTACTAATAATACCGTTCTTGCTATATCATGATCTAAAAAAAAAGTTTGAGTGGACACTACAAATCAGTATGTTTGTGTTTGTAAAACTACCAGATGAAAATAGAATCTGGTAAAGATGTGACCCGAAAATAGCTTATTAAAAGGCAACTATGCCAGACATCAACCATATCCTTCTCTTTTTCCTCCTCCTCATACTGTCACTTAAAAACGAATAGCAATCTTGCTGGATCGTAGCGAAAAAAAAGTCATCTTAAAATCAAATCTGGCTTAGTTGTTTTATAGATTTGAAGAAGCAAACAATGGTTCATTCATGACAAGAATGCTAAATGCTATTGGACACATCCCCATTGGACCACCTGTTTTTTTTTTGTTTTTTTTGAGTCATTGTCCTCCTCCGCACTCCAACTTGTCCTCCCTGTTAGAGGTAAAAAAAAAGAAAAAGAAAGAAAGTGTGTGGCAGGTTAATGCTCTTCTCCTGCATCTCATCAATGTTCCAATGCCTCTGACCTTTCAACTTTGCCTCAACAACTTCCCAGTAGAATCCATTACGGAAACAAGCCACACGTCCAGCCGAGCCTCCCTGGACATGTCTAACATTCCACAGGCAGTTAGTTAGCCTTTAGCTAAGTCGTTAGCACTTATAATCTGAGCAGAGATCTGAAATGTGTTTATGAGTGCTTTGTGTTACAGGGTACCAAGAGGAGACCTTTATAGAGGGTTTACTGTAAACACGCTTAAAAACTACAATCATTAATGAACGGTAATAAAATTGTAAAACATTATGAACCCTAAGGTAGCCTACTCTTTACACATACTAAAAAAAAATTGATATCACAAATACATGTAATTAAAAGTCATAAACCAACATGTGCTCACTAAGCTTCTTAAAAGGAACTCAAACATTCTTTTTCAAGAATATGTTCTATGCAGGCCCACTATTTGAAGCAAGGCAGATTAATATTGAATTTGTGGAATAAGAGTTAATCCACCCGTTTTTAGCCATCTCAGGGGGCGGCCGTATTGTCACTTCTTTCGACTGAAAATGACATCACAACTACTCAGGGCTCAGGTAACGACCAGTCACAGCTCACCTGTTTTCTGAGGCTGAGCCATGCTTGGTCATTATCTGAGCCCTGAGCAACTGTTGATGTCATTTTCTGTCGACAGAAGTGAAAAAATAGCCGTCCCCAGAGATGGCTAAAACCAGGTGGATTTTGCTGCCGAAGTCATATTCCACAAGCTCAATATTAATCAGAATGCCTTGTTTTGATTAGTAGGCCTGCATAGAACACATTCTTGAGGAAAAAAATGTGTGGGTTGCGTCACTTAATAAAGGGATTACACATACATGGCTAATAAAAATGTTTTTCTAATTACATTATTTACAAACGCTTTGCAAGCCGTCAGTAAACAACTAAAAATGACTTCACACACTTATCGTAGCAAGCATGTATTACGTCGGTATGAAGTGCATGTAAATCCGTCAAAGGGTCACATACGTTAGGGGTAAGAGTTTTTGGTGAGGGGCTTGTTTGGGTTTTAAAAAGTGGTTCTTTGTGCGCACACACACACACACACACACACAGTAGAGTCGGGTTAAGTTGGGTGATTGGAGGATGAGCTTGCGAACCAGGAATGTGGCTGAGACATTTGTGTGCCTGCCCACCTGCCTGCAATTATTTTGTGTGCGTGTGTGTTTGGTTTGTTGCCTTTGAGGACATCTACAACAGACAAAAGTTTAGCTAAAAGCAAGAACTAAACGTAAGCGATCAACTAACCCCTGTCTTGCTCCATCCATCCATCCATCCATCCATAAAATGTAATTTTCAACCCTGAAGTAAAGATGAAGGAAATCTAATTTATTCTCTGTGCATTCAAACTTGATGTAATTCATATTTTCTTCCAACTTCGTCTAACAGAGACGTGTCACTTGATGAGACGTGTTATTTTGAGATGTCCAAGAGGAAAAGCGCATCCGCGTCTCCTTTTACGGGCATGTTACCTCATCCCCAGACGGCCTCGTTTTCCGATGCCATTAACGAGGCCGCGTACTAGCAAGAGTGGCCAATTAAGTCATTTGAACATTATGTCCGTCGGGGCGATACAACACCCCCCTTTGGTTATATGAGCATTACTGATGACTTTTATTGAGCCTGCGCAAACCTGACAACAAAAACTGTGATTATTTATTTTTGTGTGATTAGTATTAGATCACGGAAAAAAACAGTATCCGTCCTCTGTCTGGGAACGGTGAAAAAAGGTTGAAAAAAAAAAAAAGAATGACAAGAGTCAAAATGATGTCTGGGACTAAAAATAAACTCCCATTTATTTGCACTCTTCTGTGTTTGTCGGTACACCAGAGATGTTGACAATTGATTTATTCACAAGGGACCAAGGCCAGTGAGTCTCGAAGAGTTAAATTTTACCCCCAGGAACTTTTTCCACTTTCAGGGGGCCCAAAATGTCTCGTAAAAATCGTACGGATTAATAAGTTTTCTTTGATTAGAAAGCGGATATTGTTTTAGTCTTAATTCACACACTTCCAAACACATGAAAAGGATTTATCTGAGAATGTTTTTCAACTGCCAGCCCCTCCCTTCTCATGCAGCGGATTCGCCCATCTTCTGAATTGCGCATGTGCAATAATGATCCAGCAAGACGGTAACAATTAAAATGCGTTGGCTTGGTTGCGAGGTAAATGAAGGAGAGCTACTCCAGCGGAGCGGAGAAGGGTAGCAGAAATAAAAAAATCCAAAGCAAAAGCAATTTGCTAAAGTTTTCAACCTTTTCCACAGTGACGACGAGTGACAACAGGAAGAGTCGGCAGTTACAACGCTGTCAGGGTCAGCCCAGGAGTCAAAATGGAGCCAAGGTGCAGCACTTGAGGAAAATGCATTTAGTTACCTTACACTATGTTACCGGGAACAAGACGAACACCGTCGTAATTGTTCTTTCTCATAATGAGACATGAATGCACCCAGGGGAAAGCCAGTACAGTCCTGAGAATGACGAGGAGTTGGATTGTTATTCATTCAGTAGTTTCAACAGTCACATTGATCAGCGTTCCCCGCTTGGAGATGATCCCGCACTCCGGCCAAAACAGCTATCAAGCAATGAGGGCTGCTCAATCATGCAGAAAGGTCCTGTTCGGGTCAAGAACAGAATAATTCAAAGGAATCAAGAGGTCTGCAGATTTCATATTAATTACCGCTATATGCACACGAGGAGAAGGAAGAAAGACAAGTACGCCCCCTGGCTTGTGAATCGCCAAAATAAGGACAGTGTTATCTCTCTTTTGTTTTTGCCTGTTTGGAAAACAAGATGAGAGCACTCAGCTACGTGGGGATGGGCTTAGTAACTGTAACAATCGGAACCCTCATACAAGAAGAGAAGTTTGCTGAATTGACTGCCAACAGGGAAATGTGGTACAACAATATCCAGGCTGCTGCCAACATTGAAGAGCTTGCTTGTGTTAAGGAAAATGAAACTTGTCATTGCAGTACACGGTGGTGGCGGTCCCTATGACGGGGTTTGTGTTTGGGCCCCCCCAATGTCTAAATATGCCCCTGACTCCATGCATGACATCTGCAATACCACCATGAGGTGGGATTGCATTTTTCAGCCATCTAGCATACGTAGTTCAGATTTGGAAATAACAAAGTAACCCCAAATTGCACACTTCAATTTAAACCAATTGGAGAGACCTCCCTGTGTCTTTTGAGGCATGTGGATTTTTTTTTTTTTTTTTTTTACAGGTCTATTCTTGATAGACTCTACTACTAAATTCCATGTTGTTGAGTGAGACTGGATTGGACAAATTTGTCTTGAAAGGACTCCTGAAAAAAAAAACCCAAAGTGGCCACAAAAATGGCAGACTTTTTTAGGCATGGATTCGTGAGACATTTTTGAGCGTGTACTCATTATTGATACGTGACATCTACCAAAGTGGTGTTGCTCAGTAAAACCGGCTTTAGGGGCTGAATATTCAAATTGGTCTGAAAAGTCAACAAAAAACTATAATGGCCATTTCAGCTAAATGAGCGACTCCCTGTGTCTTTTCAGGCTTTGACCTGGAAATAGCCGAATAGAATCGAATAAAATGGACCTACACAATCCTACTTGTGAGTTAGTAACACTCGAAGTGCCTTTGGTGTCATCATCATCACATCATCACTCATTCCTCTTGAAAATGTAACTGAATAGAACTCTGAGGAATCATGAGTGGCCAAACATTTGCACACATAGCAGTACAATGATAAGTCTCTTAAAATGTGTTTTATTCATTTTGAATGGATTTTTTTCACTGGAGGTACCTGATTTTGGAATTTCCCCCCCAACACACACACACACACACGACTCTGCCAACGACAATGTGTGTAACAAGTGGTTAGATGATATTAAATGATGTCTAGAGATATTTACATGGTTTTACTGTGAGTTATTTGATCAAATTTGATCTTGTATATTGTATTTTCATAATCATATGAACATTTTGCATGAGTACAGAACTTTCCACCCTGTCACTATGTGGTAACTTCATCTTTAAGAAACACTCGGATGTTTTCTGTGACATTATGACCAGCATTTCTTTCTTTTAATTCAATGGAGGGTGAAACAGTAGCTGATTGTAGACCAAATATTTACACTTGGGTTTTATAAATGTCATCATGTTGTGCGTACCGGTAGTTGAATGTTGTTTGCTCAGCGGCCCACTCTATTAATGTGACATATCAGCTGAAACATAAACCTTCCAGAAATTCAAAATGCATTTGTTAAACACAACAAAGTCAACGAATCATGTTCCTGAGCAAAGGTCCACCGTGTCCTCATAAATTGCTGATATTAGCCAAAAATGTCCACCCTGTCCTTGTCTACTCTGTCAACAAGCTGACATATTTAGCTGATTGCATGTACATATTAAAAGTGTGAGAGCTTGACCAATTAAAAAATATAACATCGACTTAATACTCTACTGTGAATATGAAGTCTAGTTGAAAATCTCAACTTTGTGTGCGGTTGGGAAACTCTCAATGATACAGTAGTAACGTCCACAATTAGTAACATTTGAGCTACAGTCAAGTAGGACACTTTGGCGAAGCGCTGAGCGCCAAAAGAGAAGAGTTGTTGCCACTTGTCTGTGAGGGCTTTTGACCAAGATGTTTGTGTCAGTGATGACTGAGGTGTTCTTCGGCACCCTACCCCTCTTAAAAGTGACCGGCCGACTAGCAAAGCAACTCCCCTGAAAGATCCGAGAAGTGAATGAACACTACCTGATGTCAAAGTCGTTTTTTTTCCTTCTTCTCACACCTCGGGAACTTTCAAAATCCAGTGCAAGCGGCGTAGTCCCATATTTGGTTTGTTCATGCTGAATTCCATTGAGAAAAAAAAATCCAAATAACCAAGATTTTTAGCAAATGAAATATGACTATTTGTCTCTCCTGGAGACAACTTCTGACTTGCTTCGCATGCAATGCAAGATGACACTCCCTAGCTGCTCTCTCATCTCCACCCTTTTCTCACCCGGGTCCTCCTCTATGACACACACATACACACACACACGCACACACCTTTTGGCCAGATTGTCAAGCGTGTGCCACCCTCATGGCGCCTACAGGCCTCCGGCCACGAGCCAGGAGTCATCTGTTTTAACTGCCACTTTTTTGAATATTATTTGTTAATTTTGATGATGTTAAAAAGACATCAGTGCGTCAAATTCCGCAAGGAGCGCACTCTATTTTTTTTTCCAATTACCGCACCTGGAATTCCAGAAGGTCTTTTGTTCTCGAACATCTTGAACCAGACGGTGGAGACAAAACAACAAAATGAATTAAGTAACCCCAAAATGTCCACTACAAACCAAAAGGGCAGCCATCCTGTGGATTACAGGAACTGCTTCTTGAGACTTTTTTCTGGTTCTACTCATAAATCTACAAAATGTCATGTTGTTGAGTGAAAGCGGTGGTTGCATTTTCAAATTTGCCAATTTGTTCTTTAGAGTCATGACTAAATGACTAAATGCTTTGTCTCTATCGTCACTAAATGAAACTTGCTTTGGGGGGATGATTGTTTTGTTTTTTTCGCTTGAATAGCCAAGTAGACAAAAAAATGACCGCTTTTAATGAAAATGGTATTTCATCGCATGGTTTCTTTCTATTTTGTGGGTCTGCTCATGATAGACATGCAAACAAAATTTCAGGTTGCTAAGTGAAACTGACTGCACTGGCTGAATTTTCAAAACAAACATTAGAAAAGGTTTTTAAAATGAGACTAGTAGCAATGTTGTGGAATGTTCTAGGCTCTGTTGTGTGTGCATTGTGGGAGGGAGGGTTTGTTAGGGAGGCAGGGAGGGGTGGTGAAGGTATTCAGACAGACACTGACCTGTGTTACCTTAAATGACATCTTTGGCCCTTAAGCTTTGAGGACACCTAATGTAAACATTCTGAAGGGGAAGGGGGGCTGCGGGAGAAGAGGAAAATCAAGATTAGCCATGTCTCATATCTTAAAGTAGTCCAGTGAATGAATGTTGGCAGCGAGATTTTTCAAAAAAAATCCTGGCACATCAATCTGGGACCCCTACCAACATTTCCTGTAAGAACATAAATAGAGCAGCCTGGTTTAACCTTTGTGCAAACTGTCGACATTTAACTACCAAAACTGGATACATTTCATTGAAAAAAAAATCACCATGTAGGAAAGGCGAATAAATGACTGAAAAAAAGATGGGAATTCTAACAGTGTTACAACATTGTTACAACATTGTTGTAATTGTTTAATAACAGTGACAATCAGTATTAAGTGGTAATTAATGCACAAACTTGTTTATTTCCATCACTTTTTTTTTTTTTTTAAAACAGTGGTCCCCTACCACCGGGCCGTGGACCGGTACCACTTTGCACCGCGTTTTTTTTTTTTTTATCTGAGGCTATAAAATATTTTATTTTGAAAAGTGACAGGCTTCTCCCTGTTACAACCATATATGACGGAATCTTGACGCATGTCAAATCCCGGTCACGTAATGCGAATCTTAAACCCACAAGCGAGCAAAATGAGTAGTGATACAACGCAAGAGCCTATGACCAAGAAGAAAGTGAAAGGTGAATTTCACAGACAATAGTAGGAGACCTACTTGAAATATGGATTTACCATTGCAAGTTATTCCCACGCACAAAGGCTGCTCTGCACAATATGCGGGGAGCGGCACTTGATTTAACATTATGGTGCGTTATTCATGGATTTTAGATTTGTTCTGTGGTGTCTGTTGCATGTTTATGTTTTAACATATTAGTGACCATATTAAAGTGTTTTTGTTATCCTTGTCATGCTGTTGGTGTTGCTAGTAAAGGAACATCAAAATACACAGTGGCTTCGTATTCGTTGTTGTATCAGCCAACACCTCAACCATCTGAGACAGAGAAACGTCTGAAAGTGCGCCACTGACTGTGGCTCTCTTTGCTCATATAGAAGTGCATTAAATGATCGATTTTGTGGCAGAGTATCTGAAGCTCACTTTGTCAAATGTTGGCTCACAACACAAAGCAAAATCGTTAACCAAGTGATGGCTCATAATATGAAAAGGTAAAAAGCTGGCACGCTCATAAAGTAACCCTGTGTAAAGGGTGCTGCAAAAGTAGGTACACAATTGTAAGAGTTAGACCGAGTTCCTTATTATTAATCGTCTCTCTTCTGATCGCAAAATCCTTATTGCTAATAAGCAAACAACCTGAGAAAACCCAAGACCCTGATCACCGGCGGTTCTAGACAGTTTTACCTTGGGTGGTGACAAAAGTTTATCTAAAAGCAATATGGGAGGGTGGAGATGACCACCCCCCCAGACCCCCCTCCCCCCACTCCCCAACACACACACACATGCAAGTGAGATTGATGGCCCAGATGATCTTATTGCTTTCTTTATAGATTGTGCCTGTGGTTTATTTTGTCTGTTGTCTCCTATGCTTTGAGGTTTGCAGTTGTCCCACACAGCGATTGAATGTACAATTGTGCAGTTATGGTGCAGCGTTCAAAGTCTTTCTCTCTGGGATAATAAAGTTTGTCCTGATTTCTTAATAGATTAACAAATTAGAGATTACGTACCATATGTAACGTGCCAAAGAGAGGGCAAGCAGTCGTCTAAAACTGTTTTGATTAGACACTTTAGTTGGTCTTTGGTTATCTGAAAAGAAATTCAATGAAGAAGGTATACAAACTCCGTGTAACTCTCACAATTGTTTACCTACCTTTCTATCCATTCAATAGCTGCTAGGCTAAAGTGATAGACATTATTGTTGCTTCCAGTCAATTTGGACTCAATCTCCTAAAAATAGTGTAGTTTGTGTAGTGTGTCTTGGAAGTGTCTTGTGTCAACAATGCAAAACAAAAGTACGTGGCCTGGAGGCAGAGTAATGAGGGCGGTGCTGGTATCTCCTCAAGCCACCGTATGTAGGTAGGCATGCATGTGAATAAAGACGTGAGCTGTGCTCTGCCTTATCTAACACTCGGGAGCTGCGGCCCACATCAATCCAAACAGCTTGAGTTTGGTGTTCAACATCAGATAAGAACAAGGCGAGAGCTTTACAGAAGGCAAGTGGGGGTGGGGGGTGATAAATCATTATGAGAAATAGCGGAGATAATCAGGCCTGATCCTGGCACCGTTACATTAATTATAAGATAGTATTATAAGATAGAACGTTGCATGTATGCATGCGTCCGTAGGTGCGGTGGACATTGGTTTGACTCTATGGAGTCATTCTGTTCATTTCTACTGGGCAACGTGGTGGTTATCATGAAAAACTGGAGAAAGGAGCTATCGCACAATGACGTCCAGAGATACGAGTGACCCAATTTACATGATTTTCGAGATAAAAACTGTCATTTGGGCGATATTTGGCTGTGTCTTGCAAGTACAAACTTGATAAACGAGCGCGGTATGGTGGCAGTTAGGCCTGTCACAATGACATATTTTCCTGGAGACTATCAGAGGTGGGCATTACGTCTGACAGAAGGACCGGTCCGTCGGTCGGGTGTCCGTAGATGATAGATGGAAAACTTAAAAAAGAAAAAGAAAAGACGGACTAAGCATAGATGGAAGTGGATTTTCATCCGTCTGTTTAATTATAACTAACCAGGTCAAGTACAAATGGACCTCAAAGTCCATTATTGGCGGATGCCCACTTTGCTGAAGAGAGATGGAAACGCGACCCTGACTGCATTTACTGTATATGTACACCAGGTGGCGGTATGCACCAAAGAGAGAATCATTCGTTTCTCAGCAGTGTTGTTTTCGTCAACGATGACGATGATGAAAATATTTAGTTAACGCAGGCACGCACACACGCAGGATGCACACACCGTTGCACAAGAAAACACGAACAGGTCTGCGGTCATTCGTCTCGGCTCACGTACACTGACAGGCTTTCATTTGACGGACCGTGGCGACAGTGACAGCAAATGGGCTTGGTGGTCGGAAACGAAGGAAAGATATGGACATACTTTCTGTACAACCCAGCAGAAAGAACAACACAATGCATTGTAGACAGCGGTAACAGTGAATGTGGCCACAAACTTGGTGGAAGGAATGACAAGCGACATCAGAGAGCTCACCACGCTGAGATTTTGTCCCAACTCGTCCTGTTAAAATATACTGTATACATTTACTTGCACTCTGTTATTCAACAATCGCTTGTGATCAATTTCATTGTCCTTAAAGTTTTCCACGTAACTCGTGGCGCAAATGGGCTGAGTTAAGGCATAAGTTATTTTGGTTGAGCTAACGTCAAGGCTAATGTCAATTCATTCCCTTGTTGTGTGTAAAGTCAAATATTAAAAGTAGATTAAGGCGGTGGTGCCCAACCATTTTTCTACCACGGACCGGTTGATCCACGTTGGTGTGTGTGTGTGTGTGTACAATAATAAATGCAAATCCACAGGTTTTTTTATTTCACCAATATTGAATGACTTTTTAGCCTTAGCAATGCGGTTAGCCGCCAAAGACCTAACATTTTTTGACAAATCAGTTAAAAAATGTACGCCTGTATGTACGGAATGTATGTACAAAACCTTGTATGCCTATTTTTAACTAAAACGGACTAAAACCTTTTTGAATTTTTGTCGACTAAATTTACGAAAACTAGACAAAAACTTTTTGGGGGAGTTTCCGTAAACGTATGACTAAAACCTTTTTGAGTTTTCGTCGACTAAAACTAGACTTAAATTATCACTAAGAGGAATGACTAAATGCGACGAAAACTAGTAAGTATTTTCGTCCAAAAGACTAAATCTAAACTGCCTGCCAAAAACAACACTGTTTCTCAGGCTGACCCTCTGTTATCCAAACAGTGTATCTAAGAAGTAATATAGTACCAGTAGCATTAAATAAAGAGAGAGTTTTACAGAGACGTTCTCGTGAGTTAAGTTTTACATTTCTATTTTTATTTTTGGAGAAAGTGGGGTTAGGACATTGTGAAACACTGTTTTTCAGGCCCACACTCCATTTGACAAGGTGGCAGTAATGCACCAAAGGTTTTTTTGCCAACTGCTAAAAGACAGAAGAAGATGAATGTGAAGAAAAAAAAAAACATTCATTTATTGTAATTAATTTAATTGAATTTAATTCGCATACCTGTCAAGTTGTACGCTTTTGGCGTAATTTGTACAGGTGGGAACATTTTTCCCAACATCGCAAATATGTAGGGCCAATATCAATTTTATTAGTGTTATCTGTTTCCGTTTTTGTCGCCTAACCGTACTCGGGAGACGCAGCGGAGAGCTTTATTCAAACGGTGCAGCTGTCGAAAAAGGGGACCCCAGTAGCCCGCTGACAACAACACACGTCAGAGGGAGACAAGGGTCTTCCGTGCTCTTCCTCACGGGTCACAAACATCGGCAACATCATGTTTACTTTTTTTTTTTTTTTTTTTTTTTTTAAGATATTTTCCAATCACGTGACAGCATCCATTCCAAAATAAAGTGCAATGTGTAAGATTACAGATATGTACGGGCATATCACTTTTAATGGTCACAAAAATATTTTCTTGTCGCCATAAAATTTTGATGTTAAAAATATCTTTGCGACAAGAAAAACCGTTTGTTTGTTCAACAAACAATATATAGCAACAGTTTTCAGTGTAAAATAAAACTCTAAAATAAATGGATTGTCATTTTAGAATAAATGACGACTTAAAAAATAAAATTTACCTTAGAATTTTAAATTGACCAATTAACACATTCACTGCCAGACATTTTCAGACCCTCTTTTGCCCTAACATTTGAAAAAAAGATTGATTGAATGGGTGGACTGTGAAAAGTTAAATAAATATGTCAATGGCAGTGAATGTGAATGAGTTAAAGGGCTACTGAATATGTTCACCGAAGAGCAGGTTCATTTAATCGTGGCATCCAAAGTCGAGAAAATTCAATAAATTGAGTAGCCCTCTATACCTGATGAGCCAATCTTGATTTATTCATGTTTAGAAAATCGCAGGAGATTCGACTATGGTTTAATAATTAATCAAAACATCCCTCCACGAAAGCAGGCTTATATGTGCATCATTATCCATATATTTAGAACAAAATGTACAGAATGTTGTAACTTGCCCTTTAGAGCTGCGACAGAAGGTGAGGGGAAGCTGCCCGAGTGTGTCGTGTCCAACATTCCATTGCCGAAAGATGACACATGGACCTGTGGAGAAAAACTGCAGGAAAGGCAAGACACAGCGTGGTCTTCGCATGGCCTGGATGTGCTCTTCTGTTGGCCATTTTTTTTCAAGTTGTTCTTCTTAAATACAGACTGGGACAGACTACTTTTGCTACCTGTTTCTTAGTCACTGCTGTTTCTGTGAGCTTTTGTAATGCACCTGACAAGAGTTGTGCTTTTCCTATTATACAGTCGAATTTGCAATTAGCCGAAGTAATCGCAAAACAAAGACGGGCGCCGAGACTCGGACAATGGTCGGAAGTGAACGGGAGAAAATTCCGTAGCAATGGTGGAACGGGGAGGGAGGAAGAAGGGTCAAGAAGGAATCTGTGATGGAACACATACTGTAACGCTTCGAGGTGGACAGAGGGACAAGGGAGGAGGAGGAGGAGGAGGAGGAGGAGGAGGAGGAGGAGGTGGAAGTAATGTGGTGGTGGGCTCCAGAAATAAATCCCGACAGAAGGTGGGCAGCAATCCATGGCAGTAGGTGAACCTGAGCAGAAAAGAGCCTACAGGAAATGGAAATCCTCATAGATCCCAAGCTGTTAGCTCCACACTGTCACTGCTGCTGTTACCTTCATTGTGTAGCTCAACAGTAATGCTAAGCTAACACGGGTAACAGACACAGTGAAGCATGTTCATGGTAGGGCCATGGAGATGTTAGTTAGTTAGTTAGTTAGTTATTTAGTTAGTTAGTTAGTTAGTTAGTTAGTTAGTTAGTTAGTTAGTTAGTTAGTTAGTTAGTTGCACTCTGTTATTCAACAATCGGCTTGTGATCAATTTCATTGTGCTTAAAGTTTTCCCTGTAACTCGTGGCGCAAATGGGCTGAGTTAAGGCATAAGTTATTTTGGTTGAGCTTATGTCAAGGCTAACGTCAATTCATTCGCTTGTTGCTTTAAATTGGACCTTTTTTATGTTTGTTCTAAATAATAAATCGTTGTTAATTTATCTTCGCCAGTGACATGCGACAGGCCCCAAAATGTAATGCTCTTCCACTAGATGGCAATTAGACGTTATCCACCTATTGCTATTCATACTACAGAATCATAGTTTTGTGTATAACGAAACAAGTCCACATTTGACACTGTGTAAGTACATATATTAGTACATTGAGACAGGATCAGCATTATTTCGGTATTTCAGTGGACATCTGATGTCAATTCAACATCAATATGACATCAAAATCATTCAATTGATTCGACATCAATTCAATTGATGTTGCTTTGACATCAGATGCCCACTGCGATCCTTTTTGTGACATTTTTGTTTGGGGGTAACATGTGATTTTTCTAATATAAAATGTAAATCTCAATAAAGGTTGGCAAACACTACTCTGACTTTCGGCCAACACTGGATCATATTTTTTCAGGGAGTGCACACCGTAGAAACGCCATATTGAGGTAATTGTGCGACAATCGATTACATTCCACACGGGGGAATAAAATTGCTTACATACCACCTGAGGTATCAAATCAATTCCATTCCAACGGAGAAAGGACTTGATTACATTCCATGCTGGGATGAAAAGAAAACTAAAGCAGGCACCCGCAGACAGGGAGCAGCAAGCGCCTCGTCACCCGATCTGGCGGCGTTCCGGTCTGCCGCCTGCCTGGAGACGGACAGATAGTGAGAGGAGAAGCTGCGGAAATGGTCGCAGTCCCTGAATGGAGTTGTACTGACCTCCTGGATGCATCATAAACTGTCCACGCGTCCATCAACAAGCACACTGGAACACAGATTGGGTGATGACAAAAGAGGAATTTTAGTTATACTTAGGTAGTCCTTTGTTGTCTTTGTAGATACAAAGAGTCTCATTTGTGTTGATCATTTTAATTTGAGACTATGTGCCAGCAGGCCATTAGTTTATATTGACATTTTACAATACAATACATCTTAATTCATATAATAAAACAGTATTTTCTATAATCTAATTTAAAAGTTGTCCTGATTCTCTGTTTGCTGATGACCGCAACGTAGACCCATGCTGTACATAAATGTATGTTTGTTTGTTCAGAAAGCAGTCCAGGTAACTGTAGTGGCGGGCAGCCATTTTGTTTTCAATGTTTTCTCATGTTAGTTAGCTTGTAGTGTCATGTCATGCTTGTAGTGAATCACGTAAGAGACCAGTATTGGATATTTATTATTTATGGTTAAGGAAGTTTATTTTTATAAAATGGATCATTTTTTTGCTGTTTTGGCCATGTCTCCCCTGAGCCTTTTACTGCCTAGACTGATGTGTACATAAATAGTGTACTGAATGGACTGCAACTATTGTGGTCTTGGTCATCCTTGGGAGACGGGCGAGAGGGGTGCACCTTTAATGTTATATACAACAAGAACAGTGGCAGTCTTGATTTGATCAAAAGGACATAATAAGGACATAATAAGGGTCACACAAATTCATTTTCTTTTCTTGACATATATGCAGTCATGGCATATGTTGAACAGGTATGCTGATGTTGATATTGCTGGAGGTGGGCTGATTTGTTCAGAGAATGTAGAAGAATGAAGAACAGAAAATCTGAAAATAAGAGAATAGTTGGTTAGACAAGTGATCACAAAAAGTATGCATTGGAAATGGCTCACTGTGAACAAACAGCTGTACTGCTGACAGACTCCTTGTTGGGAGAGACCCTGCTGCAGAATGAAATATTGACAAACTATAAGCCGATGTGTATAAAACACACAGTGACATTTCATACCATTTCTAGAAAAACACTTTCATCACAAGTTTTCCCATCATGGGGCTGATGGTAAACCTCACTCCAATCTTCACTCGTGCCACTACATTCCATGTTAAGATAGCTCCCAGTATAACGCAATTGGACTCTGTGATGTCTGCAAGATCGACCAAATTACGAGGCATGCTTTGCGTGAGTTTTCTGCATTAAACACTACTATGTCTTTGGCTTTTGTGTACTGTGAGACTACTTAGGGTATATTAAACAATAAAAACTGAGCAAGCGTCTTACCGACAGCTGGTCACCGCCATCGTCAGAGTCTAAGACAACCCCCGTTGCCCGATGATGTCTCACACACGCTTGGTCAAACTAGGCGGCCTGCTCAGTGAGCTGACATGGCTTGCATCATTCACGAAAATAACGAGTTTTTGGTGTCTTTTTCTGAGACCTTTTCATTGCGTTTTTACCAAAGTAATCATTGGAATCTTATCATTTGTATTTGTACTCTTTCTTTAAAAACCTCTTAGGGTAATTTTTTTTAATTTCCCATACACGTTAAAGGGTTGTAAAATGGAAACTACAGTATTAACTCTATGCATCCATCCATTATCTGTACTGCTTATCCTCACAGGGGTCTAGGGCATGTTGGACCCTATCCCAGGGGTCTTCGGGCAGTAGGCGGGGTACACCCTGAATTGGTTGCCAGCCAATGCCAGCGATAACCAAACATCCGCACTCACAATCACACCTAGGGGCAATTTAGAGTGTCCAATCAACCTACCATGCATGTTTTTGGAATGTGGGAGGAAACCGGAGCACCCGGAGAAAACCCACGCAGGCACAGGGAGAACATGCAAACTCCACACAGGTATCTGTTTAAAAATAGCCAGATCGAACCCACAACCTCAGAACTGTGAGGCGGACGTGCTAACCAGTCGACCACCGTGCCGCATCTAACTAACTATGTATCAATGCTAATCATTAGCATGTCACTGGTATTTCCCATCGATGTAAACATTAAACTAGTGGGAAGGGGGGGTTATATTTGTCTTGTTTTAATGTTTAAGTTTGACAAATTTCCACTAGGAAGGTCATCAAATAGCTTTAAACTTCTTTTTTTTTAATGAAATTGTCATTATTTGTCAAAACACTGCTTATTGTTAAGTGAGTTGAATTGAGTTTACTGTCATCAGACAGTGCTCATATCTCAATTTTGCACTCGCAAGTCAAAGCAGAAAATTGGCCAAACAATGGCTCTTATTTCCAAAATTCTCTAAGTCAGATCATACATATTTCAAGGCACCATTGTAGTTGTGTCTCCGAAGAACTTCTCTTAGCGAATATTATTTCATTATACATTTCATTCTGCATCACAGCAGATGAGCTCGGTAATTTTTAAACTAAATTAAATTACAGTATATTGATTCAGGTAAGGTTAAGGATTATGGAAAAAGAGTGTCTTCAAAATAAAAGTTCACATTAAGTTTTAATTGTGTGCCATGGTTTCCCAAAGCACTGTGAGAAATAGATTGCCTTGATATATAAACAATATGAATACAACACAATAGTAAATACATTGAGTGTCTGTCAATCATAACTGGTATTTTTCTTACTCAATTGTGAATGTCTTTTGAGGAGCAACATGGTGCTTTGTGCTATGAATTTTGAGCAGTATTTAATTGCCCTTTTCAAACAAAACAAAACAACAACACGATTACAATTCACAGGAGGGGTTCTTTTAAACAGAAGTGTTATGCTGATGGTGAACGAACGTGCTCAAGTGAGAGACTTTTAACAGAGTGAAATGAATGTTGCAAGATGGAAAGATTAGATTAGAGGAAAGAGAAAAGTTGAATAAATGAAGAGAACCAGAATAGAAAATGAACGACGCAGATGTCACGCCAAGCCACGTTGACAAAATAATGAAAACAAACTATAACGGGGAAATTACGCTGCCAAATTAAAAGCTGAATGGGTCAAATAAAACTGAATAGTTTATACTTAGGGCTGAACGATTATGGAAAAATATGTTATTGTGATTTTTTTTCCAAATAATTCCGATTGTGGTATGAGTTTTTTTCCCAGGTAATTTTATAATGTATTTTTCAATAATTAATCTTTATTACAACAAACAAGATCATATCTGTCATATCTGTTATATAGCACTGAGGTGGGTGCAAATTAAGTGTTAATTAATATGAAAGACAGTTTATCTACTACAATTACAGTTGTATATAGTTACTAAATATTTTGATGTGCAGTTTGGTAATATAACATAATTTTGCCACATGTGTGGTGTAAACGATAGCTATACTGAAAAGGCAGATTTCAACAATAATGTAAACAAATCAGTACTTTTGCCACATCCGACATGTCACTTTATTTCACGAAACATGATGTAAACGTGGACTGCGCTTCTTAATCACTCGACTTCTTATATCGACCGAAAAACAATAATCTAGTGGCTCTATCATTTCTTACACGTCATTTCATTTCACGAAACGTGATATGTAAACGTGGACTGCACTTCTTAAATCTCTCATTCAACTTTAGATATAGACGGATAAATATAACATAGGGTATAAATTTAAAGCTTACCCGATCTCCATTTAGTAACACGACACACGCCAGCCGGTAGGAAATGTAAAATAATGCCAATTTATGACGCCAGTAGGCATGACCAATCGGCGGCGTCTCAACAGCTTTTCTTCTGTCTTTTAGTTCGGAACATACGGCCGAATTCATTCTCTTAATATTTGACCGCTTGACAACTTTGTACGGGGTGGGTTTTTATTTGTCGTGGCTCAAGTAGCCGCACACTAACGTCTGTGCAGACTCACGTCTCAAACTTCGAACACAGGTTCGAAGTCAAAGTCAGCCGAAGGGAGCCAAAACATCACTAAATAAATAGATAACACACGTACACGGTGAAGTTTTAACAATTCGAGGTAAAAATGATGTTGCTGCGGCAGCGTTAGCTTAGCGTTCGGTGAATCCCCCTAACCCTGTCAATAAAGTAATGGCCATTTAAACCGCAGCCTTACGTTAGCATTACATTACCGCGTTTTCTCAAATCGAGATTATATTGCAAATGCAATTAATCGTTCAGTCCTAGTTTATACCAGCAAAAAAAAAATGCATTAAAATGAGAGATAATATCACAAACTTAAATGCAAAAAAAACACCCCACAAAACACCAGGATAATACAGAAGTGTGAGTGTGCTTATTGCTTAGGGCTAAAAAGACAGATGGTACATGAAGCAGGAGGTAGGATATGCTGGTCTAATTCTTGTGCGTGTCTGTGCGTGTGTGTGTGTGTGCGCGTGTGTGAACAGCATGACAGGAAATTAATGCACTCGCACAAACACACGCGCAGAATTGTACATGGGGTTTGATCAACGTCTAGAACAGGGATTTTCAAATTTACTGCTCCCAGTGCCACCTAAATAAATGCTTGGCTCTCCAAGAACCGCAATTATGACCATCAATAATAGACATTAACCTACCAGGGCCAAGTATTCATCAAAAACCGGGCAGCGTTTTTATTCCTAAAAACTGTATTTAATATTATTGTAAGCCACTGTAACTTTATGCACAGTTTGAAAATGAACACTGTGCTTTAATCTAATTGAACTGCACTTAACAAATGTCGTATACTGGATTTGAAAGAAAAGTTTCAGCTGGTGTAACGTTATGCACTAACACCTGTGAATAAACACAGTGATTCTTTCGCATAGCACTACAGAGGGAGTCCGCATACCACACTTTGAGAACAACTGACTGAGAATATGAACACGGTCAGACAATATAACAATATAGGGTCCTTTTATTTCCTGTAAAATAGTACATGTGTTTTTATCACTCGTGTAGAGTAGGGGTTAAACGACCAAAGATATTTTTGTTGTCAACTAATATATTGAAAGTCGAGTCTAAGTTGATTCATCGATGACGTCACTGATATTTTTCAGCACAGTACAGCGGTCCCCATTTTATTTGCACCAGTGCCTGGTTTCACCTGAAGACTTACAAGATTTGTGAGCTGTCATTCTGCCAATTTTTTTGCTTTGACTTACAAGGGCAACCCTGAGATCTGAGCACTTGATGGTCAGCTCAAGTGACAATAAGCATCAATTTAGCAAATTATGAACAAGAGGCTTCAAGCTGTGTAATGCCATTTGCACTTTAAATATACTGTCATGGTAACATAAAACAAATAGCAGTCCTTGTGTGTTTAAAAACAACAACAACCTTTCCTTCGGAAAGTCCACTTATCTTAATGCTAACAAACACTGCAAAACGCCATTCAAATGCTAACTTTAGAATTGAAAGTTCAACAATGAACATTTTAGTTTACAAACACAGGGCATAATCATTATACTAATTAAACAAAACCGAAATCTTTACTTTTAGTGCAATGCTGTAGTCATTGCTAGGGGTGAAGCTGTACTTAGCATATTATTCTGTACATTCCATTGTAGTCTTGTCAAATTTGAATCATACAAAAAGCATTTTTTCTTATCCTGTAAACATTAACACATAAATCCATCTTATCAGAGCATGAATTTGACACATCTGAAATTTTTATCATATAAAACACTGAACCTTATGGTTAATCTAAGTACACAAAAGCTTCACATGACAACAGTGGCGGCCATTACACAAACTCACGCACGCCTATCTTCCTTATGGCATATACACGTACTAACTAGACAAAGTTGGCCTGGAGTAAAGTTTCACGAACCTTATAATTTATATTAACGATATTGCTAAAACACATACACATAATTGGTGTCATTTCAGCACATTACCAACCTGTAAATGCAGGAGAAATGATAAGCAAGAGATCGGTTGCTGCTTGTTCAACGGATCTTGCCAGAATGGCGGGCTCACAGCAGCTCCAACACAACACCACTTTACGGCATCCTGTCCTGAAAACAATCATGCCGCTGGTAAGACGCTGTTTCTATACTGCCCCCCGCTGTCTAAATATGTACACATAAATATTTTTAATCAACCTGGAAACTAAATTTCGTCTTATCAAATGAAATACCCCAAATTAACTAAAATGTGACCACATATTTTGTGTGGGTCACACAAGCAATGGATATTTGTACAGAAACTGGAGAGCAACACGTGAAGACAGATAATATACCGATACTCACAGGCACGTATTCTTTATCCTCTTCAAAAAGTAGTCATAGAAAAAGTAACAGGTAACTTCGTTTGTGTCTGCATGACTGTATTGTACTGCCTCACGGTGGCAAAGATGGACCCGCCAGAAGGAGCAACACAATGATTTAGACTTACGCATTAAATCATGATACACAAGCTATTTAAATTTTTTTACATGATATTTAATCATGTTTTTATAAAGTGCAGTATCATAGAGGCTGCTATTTTTGCTTTTAAAAAAACCCACTAAATGTTTTTTTTTGTGTGGGGGGAGGGGCTGGAACGGATTAATTGCATTTCCATTCATTTCAGTAGGGCAAAATGATGTGTTTTGGTCAAAGACCGAATTAAACTGAATTTTCACGGGCACCACTGTACAGTGTTGGTTGAGAGAAGGTCAGAAGCAAACTAGGTCACACTTCAAAACAAAATGAAGAGAGATAGAACAATGACACGAGCTGACACAAAAGCACAAGAAATAAAAATTCAACCGTTATCCTTGACACACACACCAGCGCCTCCTCCTCCTCCACCAAGTTGATGTTCCGTACAGCGACCTTGAAACCCGCTCCTATTGATTTTGTTTTCCCAGCATGCTCCCTGCTACGAAACCACACTGAGTAAAAACACAAATACACAACTAACCTGTGGGTGTAGCATTACAAACTCACTTGTGTGTATGGCGTAAAACACTGCGGACAGACACATTTAGTGGCCATTTCATTAGGTATAAGGCTATTGGTTCCCCTTGTCATAAGCAGGTTTAGTAAACACACAAGCACAAAACTAACTGTGTGAGTAGGTTTGCAAATACGTGTGTGCGTGTGCATGTGTGTGTGGCTCTTACTTTACTGGCACTTTGAGCGCTACCCGCATCAAATGATGCAACGTAACATTGTGTACAGTAATATAAAATGAAGCTATTACTGCTCTATTTGTCAAGATACTGTATTTATAGCTTTGGATTATTTGGTCATGTATATATTTTCAGAAAATGTAGAAAAACGATCTTTTTGCCTCGATCCCCGATCAGCTGAAAACCGCTTGATCGGTTTTGATTTCCAATCACATGATCAGATCAGGAGATATATGTAACGTGAGTAATGTGTGTGCTGTTGATTGAAAGGAATGACAGGATCCATTTACTTTTGCTTCATAAGGTACATGCCCCAGTTGGTTTATGACCCCATGTAAAAAAAAAGTTTAATCAAAAGGCAATGTGTGTAATGTATAATTCCAGGTAATAACCTGACCCTCCATGTCTCCTCAGTAGTGAGAACACCTCATGCACATGCAAAAATTCTGACTCCAAACAGATGACACAATATACAGTCCCCTCCAAAAGTTTTGGAACGGCAAGGTCAATTCCTTTGGTTTTTGTTGTATATTGTGAGGTGACCGTATTTTGATTTCCAAAAAAGAGGACCCTCGGCCTGGCTTCGAGATACTGAAATGATACTCAGATCCATAAGATGCCGAAGATGCCATACATTATAATTGTGCTGTATTTAAAGTAGGGCTACATGATATTGGAAAAACTTGCAATATGTCATATGGGTGTTGTAATATCGATATTATTGCGATATCATACCTAAAGAAATAACATCTTTATAATCTAATGATTTTTTTTTTCATTTGGTTAAATATAATATGATATATTCTTATCTAATGACGTTATTTGGTGTATATTGTTCTCCTATTAGATGAAATGCGCATTAAAGGTTGCATCTGATTGGTCAAAGTCTGATTAAAGCATACAATGCCATATGAATTTATTGCGTGACTTTTCCATTTGGTACTGCATGTGCTATTATGGCAATATTTTTTTTCAATGTATTGTGCAACCCTAATTTAAAGTACGCCTCCTTTAAATGGGTAGAAAATAAAAGAAAAAAA
Organism: Filicampus tigris; assembly: GCF_054856515.1. Taxonomy (NCBI): domain Eukaryota; kingdom Metazoa; phylum Chordata; class Actinopteri; order Syngnathiformes; family Syngnathidae; genus Filicampus; species Filicampus tigris. The sequence goes on along the minus strand of NC_141218.1, from coordinate 29,278,834 downwards.
CATAATAGTAGCTCTCTTTTGAAGTCTTAAATATGACAATATTCTAAATAATACATCTTGTTTAGAAAATTTAGCTTTAACAAAATATTTCTGACTATCTTTTCAGTGTAATAATGTAAATAATAAAACAGTAGTCCCACAAGGATATTAATTTAACAAAGAAAAAAAATCACTTTAGTTTTCTTCCTCCTGATTGTTTTCTTCTCCATCTTGTGTTCCCGCTTCTACCAATGAAGGAACTCAGTCAACGTTACACATGAACTCTCTCCTCATACAATTTTTTTGTGTTTTTCCGTGTATGTATGACTTCTGCAACTGGCAGCTTTATTAGACATTGAAACAGACTCTCTCTAAAAACAGTTGGGTTAAAAATAACATAATTTGGGGTAAAAAATGGACCACTCCACTAATTGGGTCACTTTGATCCACCTCCTCGCATTGTTTTGTACTAAACAGCCCAATTTTGGGGGTTGTTTTGTACAGAATTACCCGATTTGTGGGGTTGTTTTCTGCAAAAAACAACACAGAAAGTTGGGTCATATTGACCCAAGCGGTGGATCGGTCCATTTTTAACCCCAAATTGTGTTATTTTTTTAACACAACTGTTTTTAGAGTGTCATGCGAGCTTTGCACGCTTTTACCTTTATCTTGTGTCGTCGCTGTTCTCAGCTCCGAACTGTAAGGTAAGGCACCACTCGGCCCAATGACGTCAACCACAGCGTGATACACAGACGAATGAAAGCGATGTGGTATTGCTTGCTAATGAAACTGGGGCTTCATTCCATTCCATACCATTTCAGAAGCAAACAGTTTTCTTTGGCACTCGCTCGCTTGTAACTGAGCACACCCGCTCCAGACCACGGACTCATATATAAGCCTGTGCTCCACATGCACTTCCTCACGCACGTCCTCACTGCCGCTAACTGTCTTCTCTTCCGGGTTTCCACCCCGCCAGTGTGCTCTGCAAGACCACGTCAATATAATCAAATTGTATTTTTCATCTGTTGGACATTTCGTAGGATGTCACTATGAAATGTGAGCTTTACCAACATGTTCTTTTTACGGCCAATTATAAGTGAAAATACCATGGAAATGGTTTGAATTCAGTGAGTAGCAAGTGGCCTCTGGTCTCCGGTCTCCCCGAGATGCTAACGTGTCACGTTGATCTGTTTACTCCCTCCTTTTTAGATTAATCATCAAACGTGTTTGAAGGCGGCGAATCGGGCCAGCGATGTCATTTTGGCGTGAACAAAGTACTTCTTCCCCCACAGGCGCTAGCTCTTTGCCACCTGGGCTTATGCTAATTTTGCGGCATGCAAAAGGATTTGCCATTGTTGATATCTGATTAGTACGTCAGGCTTTTGAGTGAAACTGCCGCGACTGTTGACAGGCGGCGATACATAGCCATTGTTATTCTGGGAAAATCCAAGCAGATAGTGATGTTTTTTTTTTCACATCCAACAAATGATAATAATTCAAGAGTAAACTGTAGCAATGTGGTTGTTCCTTTTTTATGTTCTGCTTTCCTTTGTATTTAAACATTACAGTATTTCTCAGATAAAATGGAGCAATTATTCCTGTGTTGGAAAAACGTTTTATTTCCTACCATGTGCCATAGTCATCAACAAAGTGCCATTTCTATATTGTCAGTATTAGATTAGGCCTCTTTAGCACATATGATTAGTTAGGTGACTCGAGCTTGGCTGTTGTGTCGCAGTACACAAAGCATCATAAAACACACTATTTTGCAACTTTGACATGGAACAAAACTGAAAAGTGGCGTCATTGTGACAGTCTGCAGCCATGAAACATAAGCCGGGAATTGATGTGATCCCAATGCATATTCAAGGTAAAAATAAAAAAATAAAAAAAAAACATGGTTAAAAATACCGTTACTCTGTTATTCTGTTCTGTTTTCTGTTACCTTTATTATTGTCATCAATACAAACATTGAAACAGAAAATTGTAATTAACTATTTTTACCTACGTGTGTTGATGTGTGTACAGGATTGCATCAAAAATGAATATAAACATGAAATACATGAAAACATTTTATCCTGTTTCATGATTAGAGTTATGATCACGCTGCGATCTCCAACTCTCACTGGAGCGGTTCACAGCCAAGTGTGAAATGGTTGGGATGAGAATCAGCAGGCGCCTCCAAATCTGAGACCGTGGTCCTCAGCCAGAAAAGAGTGGAGTGCTCCCTCCAGGTTATGGAATGTGATCCTGCTCCAAGTGGAGAAGTTCAAGTATCTTGGTGTCTTGTTTACAAGTGAGGGAAGAATGGAACGGGAGATTGACAGGCGGATCGGAGCAGCATCTGCAGTGATGCGGACTCTTGTCTCGGTCTCTCGTGGTGAGCTGAGCCGAAAGGCGAAGCTCTCGATTTACCGTTCAAGCTACCTTCCTATCCTCATCTATAGTCTCGAGCTGTGGGTCATGGAAACCAGTGGCCGAAATGAGTTTCCCCAGCTGGGTGTCCGGGCTCACTTTAAGAGAAAAGGTGAGAATCTCGGTCATGCGGGAGGGGCTCAGAGTCGGGATGCTGCGCCTCCGCAATGAGAGGAGCCAGATGAGGTGGCTCGGGCATATGATAGGGATGCCTCCTGAGCTCCTCCCTGGTCTCACCGCGAGGAGGCCCCGGGGATTACCTGGCACACGCTGGAGAAACTCTGTGTCCAAATACATAGGCTGTTTCCATGGAGACGGGCCCTTCTGAGCACACTTCCATAGCCTACATTGCTCTGCTCTTCTTCTACGCTAGGCCTGTCCAAACTCCCCGTCAGCTAGCCAGCACAGCGCGGCCACATCCCCAAAAGGTGCGCCACCTCCCTCAAAGCGGGGTGATAGCATAGAGTCCCGGCAAAGCCGACCAGCTATCACGACCCGTGTCCAAAGCGCCCTGAAACGGGGCTGGTCCGAACCACGCCGCGTGCTGAGCCGCAGAAACCTGTGACCGTTGCGATCAATTTTCCTTGGTTGAACTTTTCCCATTTTTGGACTCGACTTTTCTTCTTCTTTTTGCTCCCCTGTGACGTCACTCTCCGCGGCAACGCTTCTTCCCCTTCCCCGCTGAGCGACGACAATCAACACCCGTAAGTGCAGCTTGCAGTCTCTTACGGGCCATACGATTGGTGCATAATTGACTTGAGAATCAAGTAGAGCTTGGTATAAGTCAGCTGGTTTTAGCCTGGTACGCTAGCTCACTGCTCATTACACACGCACGCACACCCGCACGTGCGCACAACACACACACATGCACACACGCACACTCACATCGTCCGGTCCCAATGCCCCTTTCCTCACAAGCCTGTGATATTCCTTTTCAAACCTTTGATATTTGTTTCCTTCATTTATTTAGACTTTCCTTAGCTAGTTTGAATTGTGTGTGTTTGAGTGAAAGTTTCAATCACTGATCTCGTAAATCGGATTTACATATTTTCAACGTAGCGCCTTCATATATTAAGACTGAATTACGAGGACTTTTTCGTCCGTTTTGTCCGAAGAATCAACCCAAAATGGGCGTGGTGCCCCTAGCGGCGATCGAGAGTTAGTGCAGGCATTAACCCAATCGCCGCCCATTTATTAAATTAATATTTGATACTAAATAACCGCTACACCCAGCAAACCGATTCCAGATAAAAGGAAGAAAATGGATTGATGGATGGGTGGATTATACTTCAAAATAAATAAACAAAAATATACATATGCTGCAATAATTTATTTAATGAATTTTTAGTTCACTGTGTACAACATTAGGATTGTATATAAAATAACAAATGAAATTAAATCAAATCTTATGCTGTTGTCATTATTATGACTACAAATAATTAAACAAAGCAAATTAAGTTTGAGGATAATCACTGTAACTATTATGTTTTTTACTTTTAGTGAATTGTTGAATTGTTTGGGTCCAGGATTGCAGAATAAATAGTGACATAGAATAAATTGCTATTCTCGGATTATCATTATGCAATTTAGTAAACAATTATATGTTGTAAAATAGATCAAATGGTGCTCATTTTAATTCATTATTTGAGGTGTTTTTTATTGATTGTGGTCCGGGTCACAAAAAAACAACATGTAATGAAAAAAATAGAAAATGAACAAAAGTGGATGCTTGTCAGATAGTAAAGATGATTTTCCAAACAAGCTTGAAGACTTGAATGTAAATATAAAATTACCATAGTTACCTTCACGTTTGCCATGAAAAGTTTGTCATATCAAAAATGGACATGGACGTCCTTTCATGTTGCCCAAGTGACTCAACTGTTCTCAGTCAGGACACAATGTTTGCTTATTTTGCCTGGTAAACCTCGATCTTTTTCAGCTTCACTCCTCTGCCTGCCTTTTTCCCCCACAAAAAAATAGCAATGACTTTTTCTTTGTCCTCCAAGGACATCACGTCAACGTGGTGACAAAAGAACAACACCAAACACAGATGTGACTTTTCTATTGAAAGGAATGTTACATTCTGTTGACTTTTTATGGATCTTTTTGTCCGTCTTTCTGTCAGCCTATCTTTTTTTTGTATTTTATCATTGTTTTTGCTTTATTGAATGTGCAAAAGAAGTGACTTATGATTTTTTTTGTTTTATTTTATTAACTCATTCACTGCCAGACATTTTTAGACCCTCTTTTACCCTAACGTTTTAAAAAAATTAAAAAATATATATAAACCAATTTCTGGGATTGAATGGCTGGACTGTGAAAAGACAAGTACATTTGTCAATGGCAGTGAATGAGTTAATTGCACAAAAATTTAAAAAAACAAATTCTAACGTGAGTGAATTTTGAGAGACAATTTCTTTTTTTTTTAAACCTGCAACCTACCATGCATGTTTTTGGAATGTGACAGGAATCCCACGCAGGCACGGGCAGAACATGAAAACTCCACACAGGGAGGCCGGAGTCGGGATCGAACCCACGACCTCTGACCTGTGAGGGGGACGTACTAACCAGTCAACCACTGTGCCGCCCCACATGAAACTACAGCAACCATTTATGTGAGACTACTATTCATCAGCATGCATGGCACTCATGGCCATGCTGCACTCCCACAAAAAGAAAGAGTGGGACCAAATCATGTGTTGGTGCAACCTACTGAGGAAGGTAGTATCACCAGTGCTACTAGTGGAAAAGTTAATGTAGAGCCCTGAAACATCTTTTTGAAAAAATAGATGTGAGGGACTTCTGTGAGAATTAAATGTCCAGATGTAATGCAAACCACTTCTTGAAATGTTCAAAATATTAGAAAGTAGAAACATGACAAGACAGCTACCCGTGAAGTGCTTTTTACAGGTAGTGTACATAGAATGTAACAACATTCCCTCAACCTCCTTCACAATACACATTTCTTGTGCGGGTTAAGTCATTTACATGTGTCCCTAACCCTCCCAAAAATGATCAAGCCCAAATGATAAAGCCCAGTGGTCGAAAACGAGAAAACAATGACAATTCTCAGAGGATCAACGAGGAATTATTACCTTTATTGTCCACTTGAAGATCATGATGGTCACGATTGCACGTATGTGCCAGGCAACTGAAGAAGAACACAATCAGGTTTTTCAGTAAAGAGTCATCATCAATATATTCAAATGAAAATGATTGCTTTGAAAAAAAAAATCTGTTTCAGAAGAGAACGCGCAGTACAGTACTGTGTATTTTATGCCAAACTATATCCCCCTCTAGTGGATAAATTGTCATACTACAAATGTCACAAAAGGGCCACAATTTTTCATCAGCGTCAATGGCAGCCGTCATGCACGCACTTACTTAAACCTATAGAGGTATGACAAAAAGGCCGTTTTAAATATGAACAAAACACGTGCATATCTGTTTTGAATGAAACGAATGTACATCGTCTTAATACTGTATATTTCATGCTCAATGCATGTATACCAGATCCAGTATTTAACAACAAATCTAAAAATATAACCAAATACTGGGATTTGTTTTTCAAGAGCAAAGCACACAACTGCTAAACAGATATCAAGCATTAAGTGGAACTACAACTTTTGTACATTTGACATTTTTCAAGATTACGAATAGAGGAGGGCAGGAAACAAAGTGGGCTGGGGTTGTACAGTCGGTTTGAGCTGGTTAGGAGAGCGAGAAAAAGTTGACGTTTGATGTTCAATATTCACGTGTTAGGGACCGTCCACAAATTTCATGTTGTATGGTGTCATAAATAGACAAAAATATTCACCAAAAATCAGTTAATTAACATTTTGTCATTCTGATTGCTGTAGTAGGTGGCAAAGGGAGGCATGTAACTACTACACCTCAAATTTTTGCCAAACAGGTCATTTTGGAGAAGTTGGAGCCAATTCAAGGACCAATATCAAACTGTATTGACACAAATATTCACCAAAAATCAAGTAAAACACTTTTTCTCATTCTGATTGCAGTAGTAGATGTCAAAGACGGCCTCTAACTACTACACCTCAGATTTTTGTCATATAGGTCATTTGTGGGGAGGTTGGAGCCAATCCAAAGATGAGTACAGTGCTAAATTGACACAAATATTCACCAAAAATTAAGTAAAACACCTTTTCTCATTCTGATTGCTGTAGTAGATGTCAAAGCAAGGCCTCTAACTATGTACTACACCTCAGATTTTTGTCATATAGGTCATTTGTCAGAAGTTGGAGCAAATCCAAGGACCAATATCAAACTGGATAGGCAAAATATTCATAAAAAATCAGGTGAAACACTTTTTCTCGTTCTGATTGCTGTAGTAGATCAAAGCAAGGCCTCTAACTATTACACCTCTTTTTTTGTCATATAGGTCATTTGGGAGAGGTTGGAGCCAATCCAAGGACCAATATCAAGATGGATAGGCAAAATATTAATTAAAAATCAGGTGAAATACTTTTTCTCATTATGATTGCTGTAGTAGGTGGCAAAGCGAGGCCTCTAACTACTACACCTCATTTTTTTGTCATACAGGTCATTTTGGAGAGGTTGGAGCCAATTCAAGAACCAATATCAAACTGTATTAACACAAATATTCACCAAAAATCAGGTAAAACACTTTTTCTCATTCTGATTGCTGTAGTAGATGTCAAAGCAACAATGGTAAAAATTCCAAGGGCTGGAAAGTAGTGAGTGGAAAATGAAGATTTATAGGTGCTTCCTGAACCAGTTGTTTTATTTCTCTTTTACTATTCTTGGTGTCACTGTTGCTTACAAGAAAGGGGTTTAAGAGAGTCAGTGTGCTTTCAGTCCTAAAATGAACAGAGAGTGCAATCTACAGGGCTCAATAAACAAAACAGATTCTTGAAGCATGTGGAAGCTTCATTTTCCCATCAATAGTGGATAGGCTGAAGAGAAGAGAGAGGGCAGGTGGAGAGCTGTTCCAAAAAGTAAGTGGACCAGCTCCCTGACCAATTGCGTGGTAATAATCAGGCGGGGATGAACGGGCAACAACTGCTCCTACGACAAACACACAAACCAAGGAGAGAGGGGAGGGAGGGGGTACTGCAAGCAGCAAAACAACATGCAAAACATAAAATTGCCCACAGGGTCAGAGCAGACATGCTACGGCAACTGTGCTGTCTTGCAGCACGGATATAGTTCTGTCTGTTAGCACCTGGCCCCTTCTCATGGTTCTTCATTTCCCCCCCGATGTTTCTTTTTTTTCTTCTTCTTCTTCTTCCTTGCCCTCCAGGTGGTTAGGGTCAGGAGATGTCTTGATTATTTTCCACTGTGGGCATGTGAAGCCCTTTCAGACGACTACAGCTATCAGAATGAGAAAAAGTGTTTTACTTGATTTTGGGTAAATATTTGTGTCAATTTAGCACTATACTCATTCCTGATTGTTTTGACATCTACTACAGCAATCAGAATGAGAAAAAGTGTTTCACCTGATTTTTTATGAATATTTTGCCTATCCAGTTTGATATTGGTCCTTGGATTGGCTCCAACTTCTCCAAAATGACCTATATGACAAACATTTGAGGTGTAGTAGTTAGAGACCTTGCTTTGACATCTACTACAGCGATCAGAATGAAAAAAGGTGTTTCACTTGTTTTTTTATGAATATTTGTGTCAATTTAGCACTATACAATCCTTGAATTGGCTCCAACTTCTCCAAAATGACCTATATGACAAAAATTTGAGGTGTAATAGTTAGAGACCTTGCTTTGACAGCTACTGCAGCAATCAGAATGAAAAAAGGTGTTTCACTTGATTTTTTATGAATATTTGTGTCAATTTATGACTATATCCATCCTTGAATTGGCTCCAACTTCTCCAAAATGACCTATATGACAAACATTTGAGGTGTAGTTAGATGCCCCCCTTTGCCACCTACTACAGAAATCAGAATGACAAAATGTTAATTAACTGATTTTTGGTGAATGTTTTTGTCTATTTATGACACCATAGTACATGAAATTTGTGGACGATCCCTAATTCGTGAATATCGAACGTCGAATGTCAAACCAACTTTTTCTCGCTGGAAACAAGCGGGTTCGGTGGAACAAGGCAGTGATGAAAGGAAAAGGATGGAGAACCGCATGAATTAAAAATCAGATCTGAGAGTTCAGGAATTAAAAGTTGACAGTGAATAAATATATAAATGTAGTAAAATGAAGCTAGTGTGTGTATGGGTCCACACATTCCGGTTCTCGGGAGTCCAGATTTCGGATGACCTCTCCTGGACCCACAACATCACAGCAGTGACAAAGAAGGCCCAGCAGCGTCTGCATTTGCTAATTGTCCTCAGGAAATACAACCTGGACAGGAAGCTTCTGCTGGCCTTCTACCACTCGTCCATCGAGAGCCTGCTCACATACTGTCTCTCCACCTGGTACAGCAGTTGCACTGAAGCAGACAGGATGAGGCTTCAGAGGACAGTCAAAGCAGCGCAGAGGATCATTGGCTGCCCTCTTCTCTCCTTGTCGGACATTTACACCACCCGGTGCCTGAGCAGCGCTCGGAACATCATCAAGGACAGCACACCCACTGGTTCTCAGCTCTTCGACCTGTTGCCCTCTGGCAGGCGCTTCAGGTGTATCAAAGCACGGACAAACAGACTAAACAAAACAGCTGCTACCCGAGCGATATCAGCATGCTGAATGCACACGACTGCCTCTACCACAAACAATCGTGAACTCACTAAGAGCACCTGACTTATATTATCCCCAGAGCCTTATATTGTACATAGCTCATGTACTGCACATTTGCAGCGTTACTTTATTTTATTGTTATCTTAGCTAGGGCGGCACGGTGGACGACTGGTTAGCACGTCCGCTTAACAGTTCAGAGGTCGTGGGTTGGATCCCAACTGCGGCCTCCCTGTGTGGAGTTTGCATGCTCTGTCCGTGCCTGCGTGGGTTTTCTCCGGGTACTCCGGTTTCCTCACACATTCCAAAAATGCATGGTAAATTGATTGGACACTCTGAATTGACCCTAGGTGTGATCGTGAGCGTGCCCTGCGATTGGCTGGCAACCAATTCAGGGTGTCCCCCGCCTACTGCCCGAAGACTGCTGGGATAGGCTCCAGCACGCCCGCGACCCTTGTGAGGAGAAGTGGTTTGGATAATGGATGGATGTTATTTTAGCTGTTGCACTGAAGAAGAGGGAAAGCAACCCAATCTCTGTACTCTGAGCACAATGACAATAAAGGTATTCGTATTCGTATCGTAGTGTACACCTACATTTGGCCCATTTATTTTTACGTAAAAGGTTCTTGAATCTGACGCAATACGTGTTTTCCCAGGCACACAGGAATTAATGTTGAATGTTTTTTTGAAAAATACTTTAAATAAAAAAAAAAAAAGATGCCTATTGGTTTGAAACGGTGTGTTGCCAAAGTACTAAACTAAAAAGCACAGACAAACAGACATAAAAAGTTATTTAAAAAAAACAAAAAGAGCATTTAAGTATAAATTTGCCGCCAAGTGTATCGTTGAGATTTTTTTTATTCATTTTCCATCATCAATGCTTTCTGGCTAGAGGGAGCGATGTTGCTGCAAACTAGCTCCCCAACAGCACGTGAAGACCATGTGCTGCTCTCAAACATTTCATTTCACCTTGAGGAAATCAACCCAAACACGTTTTTTCAAGAATATGTTCTATGCAGGCCCACTAGTTGAAACACTGGCTCGGGTAATGACCAATCACGACTGACCTGTTTTCTGAAGCTGAGCAGCGATTGGTCGCTACCTGAGCCCTGAGCAGTTGTTATGTCATTTTCAGTTGACAGAAGTGACACAATGGCTGCCCCCAGAGATGGTTAAAAATGGGTGGATTAACTTATTCCACAAAGGCAGTATTTATCAGAATGCCATGTTTCAACCAGTGGCCTTTCATAGAACATATTCTTGACAAAAATATGTTTGGGTTGATTTTCGCTTTAAAGACACATTCAGTAACCCCCCCCCAAAAAAAAAAAAAAAAAAAAGAAAAGAAAATCATACAGTTCAAAGCTACACAATTCAATTTAGTAACGGTATGATGTTTCAGCACAATTTTTCACCAGATGTGATACCTGAACATGTTTTCTAAACATGTTTACATGTGTTTGAGAGAGAAATGCTAATTTCTTCTTCCAACTTAAATGCAGTCAAACTTGGCCACTAGTAAACGTCGATTGGGAGACAAATGCTGAGTCACTTGTGCACAAACTGTTTCTAGCTCGTGAAACCCTGGCCTGAAAGGTAGACAACATATTGCCTTCAACATCTTTGTTAACAATGCTTTGCTTATTGAAATGTCATTTCAGAGCGTCAGAACACTTTTTGGGATGTGTCTCTTTGCAGTTAAAAACCCTATTTACTTAATCGGGATACCAAAGACAACCATTTTGGCTCATATTTGGAGGAAAAGGCATTCGTGTTATTACTTAACTTCACTTTCAGTCCCTGCCACCAGTTTTTTAACATGTACAAAGGTGGATTTATGTCTCAGGAAACAATTGCAAATCCAGTTTACCCAACCAGAAAATCAAAGATTGTCAGTTTGTCTTAAAGTCGAAGTCAAATGGCTCTTTATGAGGACATCGATGCTGATTATCTAACGAAGTACCAGACATTTCAGACCCTCTTTTACCCAAACCCTGGGATTGAATGGATGGACTCTGAAAAGACATACATGTGAATATAGGATTGAATGAGTTAACTAATTACCGGTATTGAAATCTTCTCTTTCTCATCACCACCAGCACACTTTTGAACATGATTGTTTGCATTGGTTTTATGTGTCATAAAGAATTAAGCCCCCTTTACTCCATTTGAACAATTAAAGGGATGGTAAGCGTTGAAGGCAATTATGGCATTTTAGTGGGTTAATTTAGTTTAGTTTCAACAAACAAGGTCGATATTATTCAAATGTCGTTTTAGGTCAATGCTAGGCCACTTTTGAACATATTTAAAGATGGTTTTATGTTGTGGTGAACAATGGAAGCCCTGTGTACTCCACTTAAGCAAAGACAGCCATTTGTTTCAAAGGTGAAGGCAATTGTCTGAATTTTTCCAACATTGTCTATGTTTAAAACACATTTTAGAGCGCAGTCAACACACCGCTTCACACATTTATGTTTTCTGTGCTGGTGAACAATTAAAAGCTGTTTACTCCACCTGAAGGCTTAAGATGTGAAAAGATGGCCATTTTGGCTCACAGTCAAAATCAAAGACATAACGCTCACTTTTAGAATGGGGGTTGCAATTTAAGCACACCGATGAGTGTCAACACCATAAAACACAAAAAACAAAATGACAGCGCTGATGGTTGTTCTGGTGCCAGGATGCTGTTTAAACCGGCAGCAAAACAGCAACCCCAAAACTCTTACAAAAAAGCAGTGCTTCCATCCAGAATAACTGTACAATTTTTGGACAAAAGAAAAAAAAAAAAATTCACATTAAAATGTGCTTCAACAGTTCACCACAAGACACCCCCCACTCCCCCACCACCAGTGGGCGTTCCTCTGCTCCTCCCTCAGCCACTTTCTCTCAGTAGAACCTCTTGTTTCGCTCCTGCCGCTTCTGGAAGACCACGGCGCCCACCACGCCGCACACCACGATGCCCAGCAGTGCACATAGTAGGAGCAGGAACACCTTCCAGCCCGTCAGTGGTGTGCCACGGAAGTTGCCCGTAGGGTCGTCGATGTTGTCTGTGGTGGAAAGTGCATTGTTAATTGTTAAAATTGAAAAAAAAAAAAATAAATAAATAAAATGTCATTGCGCTAGAGCTGGGCAATTCAATTTTATTGCTTAATTCGAGGTCATTTGGCACAACGTTTTTTTAGCAGCTTCTGTTGTTCATCTCCGCTGATGAGCACTGCTTACACTAACGATATGGTGTGTGTGTGTGTGATTTATTTATTTATGTATTCAATTATTTTTAAATAGTTGCTCAAGGGCTCTGAAAATTTGCTGTAGAAACGTTAGTTTCTACAATTGTACTTTTGATTTTGTACATTTCACCAGATTGCTTTAATGTTTCCAAATAGAATGCCAAATTGGTCAAAAAAAATAAAAATAAAAACTAACGTCTCTCTCACAGCTGCTAATCGATTCTTATCCTTCATCCCAAAAGAGCTGTTCAAAAGAACGACTCATAAGTGAACATCACAACAAAAGATCTGACTTGGATGTTGACGTCCAAATTACTTATATACTTATACTTACAATATTGAGTATGTAAATCAAGATAATGGAATACAGCTGATTGATAAATGAGCTGCTGATGGGTTGATAAGATGCCAAAGTCCATGCAAGCCCCTACGGCACTGCCACAGACTGGTTGACTAGCTCAGGGGCGTAACACTAGCTAAAAACTGCAAGAAAAGTCGGAGGTCTGCTCAATACGCACATACACAGTAACAGCGCTGAATTTCCAAAGCCATCATCATGGTCGCTCTACTGAAATCAGAGTTGCAATTTCATCTCAAAGCACACAGCCAAAAGTGACAGCACGCTCACTACAGCTCTCTGTCACTCAACAGAGGAGGCAGAGAAAGGGAGAAAAACCTCACACTGGATATACAGTGCTACAGTGACACTCTTGTACTGAACGTTGCCAGTTTTGGTAGAAAATAAATCTGTACTTGGATCACAAAAGTTGGTCAACACAGCAACAAAGTCATGGAAACACTGGGCAGTAGAACTGTTCTAAGGGAATATACACTTTCATTCGTTGGTAGCGTCACATGGGGCGCTGTGATCTATCATATTGAACTGATCCTAATGATTCAGTTCACTTGGCCCTTGTATGGTGTTCGGATCTGTGAGACCCACATTCAGTTTTTGTCAAAAGAAAAATGACCCAAGGCATCTCTGAAACCTTCTCCTCATGGTGATAACACTGTTATGGGCCTTTTTTTTTTATTACAATTTATTTTTTTAAAAAGGAGCAGCACATTAATTCATGTGATCTAACAAAGGCAAAGGGCAAATATTAACAATGTTTGCTGTTCACGACTTGCAATTGGGATGGAGTACACATCTACTAAGTATTTTAACAGAAAATGATTTGATTGTGTTGTTTTGAAAACCCAAAACTCTAGCGGGTCCACCAGACCCACGTCGAATGAGTCGACCACAACAATGTAGACACATAATTTTTACCCAGAGGCTTCTTCAGCAGCATGTATGCCATCCACACAGACATGTGCATTCTATATAAAACGCCATTCTACTGCATCTCAACAACTCATGGCTTTTTCACAGTCCATTAGGGTCCTCTCTTGGCGAAAAGTTGATGTCAGTGTGGAATGACTCCAAGCAGGCACTCGACCCTTATGAGGTACACAGAATGAAAGGGATGGATGGCTCGCTACATTATTATGATTATATTATTTGACATCATTTTTACACTAGATGCCCTTGCTCACGCAACCCACCCATTTTTATACAGGTTCGGGACCGATTGTCAAACGTAAATCAACGTATCATGTAAAAGGTCCAGCCTGTGGACTCACCCACACCGGCTCCTGTGTCCAAAGGCAGCAGTGCTTGGTCGCAAGGTAGCAAGTTATAAGCTACCATCACTAGCTACAACACACTGTTATCCTAGAACGGCTAGGTGTGCCATACTCTAAGGTGCTCGTAGATATGTGGAAATGCAAAACTCGTTTTTAATAAAGCCATTGTCATTTGTTTGTTCTATCGGATGTTTGTGATTTCATTTTATTTTTTTATTTTAAGGCCATGTTGCCCAACCCTACATCGCACTGGCGTTCCCATCGACCAAACCTTTGGGTGACTTGAGCAGGCTGACGCTTGGCTCGATCTTGGTCCAGTCTAGGTTCTCCTCCTCGGCTGTGTGCTCCACCATCAGCTGGTACAGCTTCATTGAGATGATGTCATGGTTGTCTACCACAAGGAGGATACAAGCTAAGCCACACCGGCCACTTCACTAGGTATACTGCCAAAATCTAACGCTACGTCCGCACTGCAGGTCAATTAATTTTGGGTTGTTTTTTTTTTTTTTTGCATAAATGCCACGTTTCAGATTTTTTCGTGCAATGTGAATAGTACAATTAGGATTTTTTCAAATCCAACACGGGCCTCTTTTGTCTACGGATATAAGTCTGTATCCGATGCGTCTGCACTATGGACTCGCGTTGTGCTCACCCGACATATGTCATCAAAAGCCAAATATGCGCTCTGCGCGGGAGGGGGAGAGTGCATGGGATAGACTACTCACAAAGTTCCATTCCTCTGCAACATTGTGAAAAGTAACCGTGTCAATTTTAAATTTGGCTTTAATTTCTCTGGTAATATACAGAATAAAGTGGACATTTGTGCCCATAGTAAAAATTTAGCTACGCAGATGGTTAATTTGCTATGCGCATCAATGATGTGACATCATATTCAGTTATCTGTCTCCCTGAAATGAGGAGATCCAGGAGCATAGTGTCATTTCCCCTAAAATCTCCCTCCTCTCACATCGCGCCTCTGTCAATCTCTTCGTCACCTCGATTGGATCTCTGATGGGAGGCTCTAACATATAAGCAGAAGGAAGGAATAACTACCTGGGAAGTTGCATATAGAGAAATGAAATGAGCCCCTATACATGGGACTGTATTTACTTTCGTAAACATTGTGTCAAGTGACGTCATATTCTGTGCACATGCGTGCCACTCAACGTCGTGTTTTATGTGCATGCGTCACTTCACGGACACGTTCTGCTTCACATTAGGAGTCGCATTTGTTTTTGTTATGTGAATGACTACGTACATAAAAAATCCAAATTGGGTGTTATGTCCTGCAGTGTGAACATTGCCTAAATTAAGTGGCAAAACCAGTAGCGTATCGCAGGATAACTTTTTTTTTTCGTAAGCGACTTTCTTGTGATATTACTATTTTTTAGTTTCTATTTTTTTTCGTAATATTCCTGCTATTTTTCTTTAACTAAAATTCACATTATATATTCCTGCCTTGCCACGAGTTTCTCATAATAGTACACATTTCCATATTATATGCATGATCTTTTTTGTTGTATAATACATTATTCATAACATTGCAACTTCTTTGTTTTGTTACTATTCTTTAAAGGATTTTCCTCCTAATGTTGCTTATTTATGTTAGTATTTTTCCTCATAATATTACAACTACTCAACCAGTCCAGGGTACCATGCCTATTGCCCGAAGACAGCTGGGATAGGCTCCAGCACACCCATACCATTGTGAGGATAAGCGGTTCCGATAATGGCTGGATGGACTACAACTAATTTTTGTAATGTGATGCTACCATTTGTTTTCTCGAAATATTGCTTTATTTACTGTATTGTGGAAGCACTTTACACTTGCTACTTTGCACTTTTTTTTCTTCTAATGCTATTTTTTGTTACTACTTTTTCTTAAATGGCATTGCAACGTTTTTGCTTGAAAATTAAAACCTTTTGGTTACTATCTCAACTTTTTTTCCTCATAATGCACTTTTTTGTTGTAACATTACAATTTCTGTTCATCTGGAAACATCCCATTTTTTTCTCATGAAATTGCTATTAACTATATAAACTATAACATGTATTTTTTAAATAGATTCTTATGTAATGTATGTAGTGTATAAATCTTCTAAATTAGTTCTCGTGACTATGCACAATTTTCTTTTGTAATGTTACTATTTTTCATCCTTGTAATATTCGGCAAAATTATTGATCAAGTCATCTGTAAAAGTGACAAACCAGAGAGATCTCCAGTGGCTGCTGAGGCACCAAAGAAATATCCCGTGGGAAGACGAACACCTCCGATGTCGATGCATTCCTTCCACTCGTTCTTGTCGTCCACGTCCATCATCACCTGCAAGGCGGCAACACCGGGTCAAAGCACTAGACTGCCTTGTTCCACCATTGTACGGTTGGCATACAATACATACGGTAAGTCTCCCTTTCGAGTAGCGGATGGCGAGGTAGGTGTCAAACTCTCGGTTGCGGATCTCGGCCGAGCAGCCCCCCAGCTCCGACGAGCGTCCGTCTTTACCATGGTCGTAGCTCACCGAGCCGTTGTTCACCATGGCCGAAATATACGGGAAGGAACGCTGAGGACAACATTGAGGACAGAGTTGATTAACTGCAACCATTGAAATTCATGTAAAAAGTGAGAGGAAATGCTGAGAGATGATGTTGCAACAAAAAAAATAGCAATGGTTAAAGAAACATGGTAAAGACAGAGCAACAATCATGATTCTTTTTTTTTTTTGCTATATGGATCAAATTTGATACCAATCGGTCTTTGTTGATATTACAACTTTTTTTAATCTATCCATAATTCCCTCAACTGCTTATCAACACTAGGGTCGCAGACGTGCTGCAGTCTATTCCCGCTGTCTTTGGGCAAAAAGCCGGCCAGCCAATCGCAGGGCACAAATAGATACATCAAAATTCACACTCACATTAACACCAATAGACAATTGGACAATGTATGTTTTTGCAATGTGGGAGGAAACCGGAGTACCCAGAGAAATCCTACGCAGGCATACGCAGAACATCCTAATATCACACAGGAAGGCCGGAGCCCAGATTCAAACCCACAACCACTAATGATACTGATGAGTTATATTTACAAACTAATACCAAAATCAAATATTTATTTTACCTGATTCATCAGTGCACAATGTTTGCACAACAGGCCGATAAGACACACAGACATCATGTCTACATCGCTTTGAGTGGGTCGGATTGGCTTGTTACCGTGATATGGTTGATCTGCCTGTAAACTAATGACAGTAAATGGACTGAACCACAGAGCACCACAGAATGGGAGCGTTGCTGGGCAGCGCTGCGTGTACGCCAACGTCTTCCACAATATTGTCGTAGGTGTCACAAAACATTCTACTTTACGGCAGTGCCATCGTGACTTCAGAAAACGTTTCCAATAGGAGAGGGGCTGGCAAGCGGCTTACTGCTATTTTGGCGGACTTATTGACAAGTCACGGCATGAGGACAATGGAAGAAGCTTTGATAAAATAAAGTGCATTTACTGTATTAACACTGAAATATACATTTTGTCCCCGCTTGATTTCCTTTTTTGTAACCGAGCAAAGACTGGGCTTCCTTTTGTAACAATGAAAGATACATTTTGTAAATCAGCAGGAAAAGCCTCACTTTTTACTTCCTGGTCGGCCGCTACGTCAGCACTTCCAAATGTGTGCATACTGTCGCGCGTATGATAAAGGGCTTGTCCGAACACGGCGATTGAACAGTTTGACATTTGGCAAGCAAGGAACCAAATACGTGCATCTGACGCATGCACTTTGATGCAAATGAGATCGAAGAAAAAAAAAAACGTTGAGTGTTGCCTACCAAGTTCACTTTCAAAATGGGAGGGAAAAAAAAAAAAATCTGAGCATAATAAAAACATGAATTTGAACACAGGACGTTTTAACACAGTTTTTGTTGACTGTACTGGCAACCCTACCAAAAAAAAAAAAAGCAACATCAGCAGAGATACATAGCAAAGCTAGCAAAACTTGTGAGTTCATATGCTGGTCCATTTTACTGTATGTATAACATGGCTCTTTGCAGTAACACTTTGAAAATTGTGGCTCTAGTGTTAGTAAATGAATGCTTTAACGTGATAATAGTCATTCTATTGGAACTCTTAACTTAATGTATGTTCCCTGTAAAAGAAAGTGAGCAAATTGAATTTACAGAATACAGAATAATCAGGATGGTCGTGATGGTACCACCTTTGCCTCAATCTGAGTCAAGAAAAATCCTGATGTTTTCTTTTAATGTTACGAGATCACTATGATCTTCAAATTTAGAATGACTGCAGATTTTTTTTTTAAATTATGAACTAAGACTAAATAAATAAGGAAGTCATTATTTTCCAAAGCCACATGGAGCTGCAGCAGAGCGCTAAAAAAGAGCCACAAGCTGATCTGGAGCCGAGGGTGGCCGACCTCTGTGCTAAGACAAACTGGTTCAGACAGGACCTTTGGAAATAACCCTATAATGGCCCCTTTAAACCAAAATGGCTGACAATAATGTAGAATGAATGGAAAACATGGAGTGGCTCTTTAACTTAAAAATGAAATTGGCGACAGCATGCTGACGAGAAGGTCAGCACTCACGTCGGCCGAGTCATCGTTTGAGTATGTATCGATAAAAACCGCCAGGCCGTGGAAGATGGCGTGGTCGGAGAAGACAGGCCCTAAGGACAGAGGAGGCGGTCAATGGCGGAGCGGTGTGCGGCATACACTTACGTCCATGCCTTGCAGGTCGTTGCGGAAGGTGTCCAGAAAAATGGACAGGCCCAAAAATTGATCCTGGTTCCCAAACACCGAGCCTGAGATGGAGGCAGAGAGCATGTGACAAGGCAGTATGCTCGTGAAGCTACTTCAAGAACAATGGGGAAAAAAACCTTTTCATAACCACCATATTTGAATGAGAAATGCATGATTGTATATGACCACAATGTATCGCCATGTATATGTTCCTTGTAGTTCTGCCATAACCTTCTTTAATCAAGTTATCTTGTCATATGTTAACCTACCAAATGGTAGCATCATACCTATTCTCGTTAGAAATGGCACAGCGCAAGCTGTAAAAGCCTTATCAATCTGCCATAAGGTCTTGACGCACCAAGCCAACAATCGGCCAATGTGGCCATAGGTCGGCAAGACCAACATCGGCATGTCAGGCTGGTAGAAGTGACGGAGCATGTGGATGAGGATGTCACAGCTCCACTCCGACGCCAACTACTACATACCTTACCATACCTACGCATGCGTGGGAAGTAATATTAGCCGAGGCACAGTGGAGGTGGTAGTCACTAATTAGTGTTCCTCATTCAAAAAAAATAGTAACTGGATTTTCCGGTCCAATCCTCTGCGAGTGTGTTGGTCTCTCATCTCTCTCATCCACGTGGCCATTTTGGCAGAATAAAGTGCAAAATGATCAAATCCTTTATGTGCCTTCTACGCTTTCTGCTCCACTGCTAACAGCTAATCACTACAAAAGAGATAGCCCCCCTCCAGCCAATTCTATGGTGTTCCGGCAGTTATGTTTGGCGATACAATTCAGCTTTTTATTTTCACACGTTTACCAGTGAACCGGTACTACAAACGCGCTGGAATGTTTATACATTTGGCGAGACAATTTTACTATGACAACAATGTATCAGTGACAATTGAAGCTCAATTTGTCCGTCTCTCTTGCACTCTCTCTGTCTCTCCCTTTCTCCTCGCTTGCTGCTATCGACCGGTGCCGTCACGAAGCTGCGGTCACTGGAATCGAGAACCTTTCGAGCAGTGGGAACATTAATTCTCATCCTGCAGTCGGTAGTATGCTTCACATAACTATTCCTTCCAGCCAGCATGGGTTCAGTTCCCACTCAGTGACAGTGTGCATGTGAGTGTAAATGGTTGTTGTAGGGCTGCTCGATTAAGCGATTTTGATCCGTAACCGAATTTTCTGGATAAAACGATCACACGGCACGTTCAATTTTGTTATTTTTGGTGCATCTAAGCCACCGTAGTTTCCTCTGCATTTCCGCTTCCTCCCACAAGCGCACAGTCCGAAACAACGACAACATCCATGGCTACCAGCGATTCTGCTATTTACTCAGGCAAGTGAGCGCTTGGTTAATAAATCGGGCAAAAATAGATCTGTAGTGTAGTGTGTGATCCGCATGTACAATACAACCCGGGAGCAAGTAACTCAACATCTGGAAGTCGTCCCTTTTTTTTCCCCTCTACAACGGAAGGCTGGTCCAGCCGGACCATATGCATCCTTTATTTCCTGCCGTTTAGATTACTGTAATGCCCTGCTCTCTGGCCTCCCGAAAAAGAGCATTTCACCATTGCAACTACTGCAGAAGTCAGCCGCTCGGGTGCTGACGAGAACCAGAGGGCGGGAGCACATTACGCAAGTTTTGAAATTGCTGCATTGGCTCCCCGTGTGTTTCAGGATCGATTTTAAGGTACTTTTATTAGTTTATAAATGTGTTAATGGTCTTGGGCCATCTTATTTATCTGATTTGCTTTTATCATACCAACCCTCGCGGATCCTGATGTCCTCTGGCGCCGGCCTTTTATTTATTCCAAGGGTGAGGACCAAAATGCATGGCGAGGCTGCATTCAGCCATTTTGGTCCTCACCTTTGGAATAGCCTGCCAGAGGACGTCAGGTTTGCAGAGACTGTTGATATTTTTAAGAGGAAGCTCAAGACACATCTTTTTAGTTTGGCTTTTAACAACCTTTAAATAATTCATCTTTTCTTTTGATTGAAGATTATTTTTATTTTATCTTACTGATTTTAGTTCTTAGACTATACTACTCTTCTGTCTTTTAGTTTTGTTGCTCTCTGCCGTTGTCAGCTTTTAGCTCCAGTGTTTCCTCATGGGGGGGCCTCCGCGTTGAGGGAGGGGTGGCTGCCCTTCCTGCGGGGGCTGTCATCGCAGGGACTCCTTGGGTCTGGGTGGCCGGCGGCCTCTACACTTTGTGTGGGGTCCGCCTGTCTAATCCGGGCCTCTATGGTGGTGGCGCTCCTGTGGCCGTGGGCTGTCATTCCCCTCGCCGCGGAGAGCTCCCCTTAGGTACCCTTTCCTCATATGGTTTCTCTATGCCTTGTCATGTCTTTTTAACACATTTTATCAGGTTGTGCACTTTGTGTGGGTGTGTGTGAATGAGTGCTGATGTACTAATGGATATCTGACTTGGGTTTGTTGGGAGGGAGGGCGTGAACAGATTTTTTTTTTCTTTTTGCTTTGGATGTTTTACAGCACTTTGAGTTGCATTTTTATGCGCAGCTGGACGCAGGCTGGACGCAGGCTGGACGCAGAGTAAGGAGCTAAATGTTGTTGTGCTAACACTTTTTGTTTAAACGACCTGAAGCTAGTTGTTGCTATTAGCCGTCCCATTATCCTACCTTTAGGCGGGGAGGGAAGTGTGGGGCGTAAAGCTCCAATCTGTCTGCTGCTGCTGCAAGCCGCCGTCTCCCAACTGAGAGTTGACACAAGTTTAGCGTTGCTAAATGTCCGAAATAATACCAATAAAATAATTCGTGTGGAGGAGCAATCGCCACGGCATTTTTGATTTTTGAGTAGTAATATGCATTTGCATTTTGGTGGCGATCGGTCGCCGTTTTAGACAACAGAACTGACAAAGCGAGCTTACCATGCTTGGCTCCCAACCGTGACGTATGACCGCTGAGACCAAAAACATAACTTACTAAAACAGCGACCCTTTAAACCTTACCTTAGATTTCTGCCAACGGCAGCTACAAAAAGCACAAGACCAGCGGCCATGCTTACCTGTGTGCAGTCTGTCTTTTGTGTACCACAAAGCAATGCCGTCACCGTGGAGATTCTTCTTGCCCAGCCCGTGGATTCTGAAGTGGACGTGCATCTCCCAGTCTTTCAGGTAACACGGCTGCAAAACAATACACCACAAAAAGCTTTCAAAGACCACTGGTGCTAACTTGACTTTGTTTTTTGTTTCATTACACTCCTACATAGGACAGTTGGGGTTGTTCAAAGGTGACATTTTATGTACTGAAAGTACTATGGCACGACCCATGGCCGAGTTTATCCCTCTTATTGTCCGTAATTTTGCCGAATAAACACAGAAGTATTCTTAATTTCTCTATTAAGAGTCGTAATCGTGCAGAATGATGCCCTTGTTCCATTTGTCCACTACACGGCGCTCTGACTCCTTTAAATCAAACGTGACTGGCCTAGTTCTTGCATGACCATGAGCCAACACACCAACATTTAAAACAGCAGTGGTGGATTGCCATGTTACAATTGTGCAGAAGTGGCTGAGCATGATATCACTTTTACAGCAAAATCTTGTGCTCCTCTACTACCACCGCCAGCAACAAGTGGTGATGGAGAACGTATATGCCACATCTTAAATCCACCGCGAATAACAAAATGCGACCATTAGAACGTTTTGGGTAAGTTTCAGGGTTTTCAGGAAACTTTTTAAAAACGAATAAGAAATAGATCGGCTCCGTTTCCATGTGGGCGGGGCCAGGACTCAGTCCCCACTGCTGCTGTCTTCTCAGTAACAAAGGAGTGAGCTACAGCCAGGCAACATTTGAGGAGGGGGCTGCGGGGAGCTTTCCGACATTCATAATGATGCTGTGAAACTGATGAACTAATGAATGACTCAACATCTCTTATGTAAGAGTTTAGCTCTCTCTATACATCAGACGTCTAAAATGCAACTTTGTAAAAGATTACACGTTTTGACATAGAAGAAAGGAAACTCTGCCAAGGTTTTTATTTTTGTTTGCATGAGTCATTTCTTCATGGTAAAAAAAGTAATGTAGAAGAAATATCGTCGGTCACATAGCATAATTAGTCATTTTTCAATATTTATAGCATAACTAGTCATTTTTCAATATTTTTGGAACAAAAAAAATTTTTTTTTTGGACACACATTGCTATTTTTTTTTATTGGGTCTTGTTAATTTTGCTTCCTTGTTCACCCATCCGGTTGAAGTATTTGTTAAAATAACATTAAAAAAAATACCAATGTGTGGTTTAAAAACTGTGTTTTACTTGCCTTCCAAAAATATTGAAAAATTATTTGTTATGCTTTGTGGCCAGCAATATGATTTAATGTTTAAAGACCAAGCGTGAAGCAAACTTGGTCAACCATCTTTTCAGCACTACTAACAGCTATAACTATTTTAAGCACACTTTCGTTAGTTTTTATGACTCAAGCCACCCAGACTCATAATTAGACCCATAGCAACCCGCTTAACAACGAAAATGCCAATGTTCTGCAATCTCCGGTAGTCTCCGGCGAGTGACGTCATTAGAAGAGATGGAGTCACCAGTCACCCATTGTCCTGCATCGTTGATTGTCCCGTTAAGTGCTCTTTGCCGTTGTTAGCGTGTTTTTGGGCGAAATGCCTCGGCGCCGTGTGGCAATGCATTGTTCACATTCAGGCCAAGAGTTGTTTGAGTGGCCAAAAGATAAGAATAGGGTATAGGGTACCTAGTAAATGGAATAGTTTGTGTTACAGTTCAACTAGCTTCCACATTAACTGGCTTCCAATTCAAGCTGTGGCCGTCCAGTAATTTTGGTTTTCCTGTCTGCAGATTCATCACAACCAACATCGAAACTGTGCAAGTGCATACCTGTTCAATTCTGCAATAAAACACTTGAAACAAAATGTCTCCTTTACAACTCCCGACTGGCTGCAAGAAATTGTAAACGTAGTAAAAAATAAAACTATAAAAGTAGAGAGTGGTATTTGAACCTGTGACACAAAGGGGGAAAAAGCAGCTGCACCACGACCGGAGCAAACGCTCTTTGCACTACGCCATGAGCTGGCATGAAATGTTGATGAATGAACATGCCACGTCCTCTTGAAAAACTGCCAATCAAGGCACTATAAATTCACGTACATTTTGTGATTTATTACATACACCTTAGTTGTGCCTACTACTGGCTAGTACTATCACAATATGACTAGAAATGACTCTAATTTGACAATGTGGGAAACCAACCCACTATGACGTGCGTGGCTATCAGTGCGAGCAGAATAAATGGACCAAGTGAGTTATCTCATCATGTGTAATTTACAACACGGCACAACATCGAATTTCAAACAGTAGCGCTAAGCTCATAACTGTAGCGGCTTAGCCTATATAGCTTACCATTCTTCCAATCTGACAGTCGGTCTCCACTCCATGCCCGGTGTTCTGCCAAATTGTCCTACCTCATCAAAATTTTCCTACCGGAGGCTGATTAGACAGCCTACCCCTCAACATAAACTCAATCTAACCCCGCCTCACTATTGGTGTTGCGTTGTAGAACATGCGTGCGCAAGCACACTAAGCCTTGGTAGGACGTCTCAACGGGTAGGAAGGAAATTCAGAACACCAGTCATTTGGGCACAACACTTTCCTTGCCTGAGCATCTGGCTCATACATGTATGGTCCAACATATATCATGCCAACAACCTCCTCTTGCTCCAACTCATGAAATACCTGGATCGCCTCAGATAAGTTTTAAATATTGCTTTCCAAGTCGATTTCTGACTGACTTTGTACACTTTAGATGTTGCGCATTGCCATCATCTTCTGGACGTGACGTTTCACTTCCGGGTTGTCACTCGCCAGGATCTCACTTTAAAAAAATATATAATTTTGTCAAAATAGAAATGATTTTTTTGGTCATGCTTTATTTGTTGTATGATGTTTAATTACTTTACTTAGACTTCATTAGGCATTTTCTGAAATTACTTCACACTTGAGCTTTAAGTTTGACCTATAAAAGCTTGCACAATACGTATTTTTCCAATCGTTGTAATTTATAGTGATGACATTTCAGAAAAAAAAGAATCCAACTGTTGCTGAACCTAACCATTGACTCATAAATACAACTAAATATCGTTGCTGTCTTGTGATATACACTTATGTCCATTTTTTTAATTTTTACATTAATGGTGTTTCCGTGTTACAGACATCTCATTCATGTTTTTTTTTCATGACAAAATTGGACATGTCTTTTTCACAGGACAGCGACGATATATTATATTATTATTAAAAACCTGTTGTGCTAGAGAAAAACAAACAAGGGCAGATTAATTATTAGCGCAAAAAAAAATCATCTAGAATGCTTGTAAAATTGTTTTTTGACTAGTAAGATTTTGCCAGTAACTTCATTTATTATGTTGCTTATATACAGCACACGTCTATGGCCTAAAGCTAAAGATATGTTCATCAGTTACTGTATTTAGTTTTTTGTGCGTTTCTGGACTTGAAAATTCCTCTGTGGTAATGTTAAACAAATAGTAGACGATTAATGCTAGTAAAACAGTCAAATGTTATGCCTACAATTATCTTTGTTGTTGTAAGCGATAAGGGACCAACAAAGTCTTCGTTCATTATAAATTTTTATTAAAACTAATCATCCAATGAATTGGTTATTGGAATTATATTTCTCTCGGAATCAGTCAAGCCGAAGCAAATAAAGCTTCTATGATGACAGTATATATTACACTTATATACTATACTTCAATTTTAATGAGTGTAGTGCATAGGAAAAGGTGGGGATTATCTAGACATTTGGCTACATCCAGCACAATAATTTAAAAAAAAAAAAAAAAAAAAAAAAAAAAAAAAAAGGTGCTCACGACAGTATTCCAGATGGATCCCTGCCTGCTTCTCTCGTCCGGAGTGAGTCGCACGTAAGAGCCGGTCACCAACGTGCTCCCCGAGAAGTCCCACTGGCTGGATGGGCTGCTGCCCACGCCTAATATACAACATAGAACTGAATGGTGAATATAAAACAACACATTCCAAAAAATCCCCAGATAGCTGGAAATTTGTTCGCAGGGTGAGACGCAGTGTGCTGGTTTGAAACATTAAACCTGACTTGAAACCCTACCTTGAACCCCCTATCACTGGTGTAAAACCATACTTTTAAAACTCTGACTCAGACAAAATTAGTTTCAAGCTCAAATTATTGGTCAAAAGATCAAGTGACTAAAATATACACAAATCTCCTACTTGATTGCAAATGTTGAATCCTTGTTAAATTCCCTTTCCCGCAATACCAATTTTGTGAAGATTGACCCAGCAGCTCCTGAAATACAAAAGGTTCAAAGAAAGGCGGCCATGCCCCTTTTTGAAAAAAATGTCCAAATTTGGCGGGCTGTACCTCCCAAACCCCTGCTCCGATTGACCTAAAACAGGGGTGTCAAAGTCAAATGGACGGAGGCCAAATAAAAAAATTTGCAACAAGCCGAGGGCCGGACTGATAGACTGTTTATTGAAATTTTTAAAAATGTCCAGATTGGATCAGGTCCTTCACGCCTGCGGATGATGTCACGCTTTATATTTCTGTAATATATTTCTTTGGCTCTATGTTTGTCACCCCCCTGCCTGTTGTGTTTTTATCTTCGGAGTTACTAAATAAAAAATAAAATAATACATTACTGCTACTTTTGCGAGGCAGCTCGTACGCCACTTCCGTTTGCGTTTCTCCTGCTAAACTGGAAACAATTTTCTGGTTGACTCAGGCTGCAAGATTGTATGGACTGTGCATAATGTGAAGTAAAACGGAGAGGATCATATGATTGGTATGATGTCTCCAGCTGACTCTATTTTAGAGTGGCAAGGTATGAATGTGGGTGCTCCTGTCAGAAAACAGAGGCCCGTATTCCACTTGACACGTCTATTTATTGTGGTCTGCAACAACACAGACAAAGAATAACCAGCAACATCATCCAATCCATATCCATTAGTTAACAAGATGCCTAAACATTACAATTCACTGTATTAAGCAATTAAACGGCCAAACAATACATACAATACACATTCACACGTTTCATCACTAGAATAGTAAGCATACTAGCCGAAATAATTAACTAGTGTTCATCAATGTGACATAATTCACAAGAACATATCAAGGCTATTATGTACAGCAGTTACCTGACACGAAGCTAAATGATTAAACTCTCCTTTTAACATTTACACACAACAACAAATGTGGCGAAACATGGGAAATCTGCAACTACTGAGTTTGCTGGCACGAACAAACTACTAGCTAGCTTTGTCGAAGGAGGAAAAAAGAAAATAAACCACGTCTCCCGCCATCAACACTTAGCGCTCGAGGAGCATTCAATGCCTGCTCAGAGTGTGGGACATTTCAGCACTACATCGAAACTCAATGAATTTATACAAATGCCAGCAATTACTAATAATAAAACAACGTGAAATTTCTAACATGAAGTATTTCTTAATAAAGTGTGTTTTACTCCAAATAACTTTTCACCACGCTCCAATTCTGAAAGCCACAAAAAGTGACGTGAAGTCTTCAGTCTGCACATAGACGACCGAAGGACGATCCTCGCAAAAGTAGCGGTAATGTTCATTATAACAACAGCCAGGGGGTGGCAAACACAGATGCAAATAATTATATGACAGAAATAGTGTAACGAATTGGGTTATCTGTGTTCCAGTCGAATTTGTGTCTTGCAAATTGTGTCTTGTGTTGTTTCCGAGGTTAATGAATGCATCATGCGGCTGGATGGGAGGGCATGCGAGCGAGAGTAGCGGAGGACGAACAGGAGAGCCGTTGCTCTTTTTTGACCGAACGGTTGTCGTACTGTATTGGCGTCAGGCTGCGTCCCACAGTAGCCGGTTGGACTAATAAAAATGTGATAATTAAACTACGTCTGTGTTCTTGGAAGACGCTACAATATATTTTAAAGCGTGACGTGATCGGCAGGCGCGAAGGACCCGATCAGATCTGCTACCCACACCGGCTTGCTGCGGGCCGGATCTAATAATAAAGCAATATCATCCCAGGGGCCGTAGAAAGCCTTCACGCGAGCCGGATGTGGCCCGCGGGCCTTGACTTTGACATTGGTGACCTAAAATGTGAGATTTAGTATTGTGCCATCATTATCAACAAGTACACTACGTTTTATTGAAATCAAATTCTGCTTGGTTCAAATTTTCAGATTTTTGGGAGTGATTTGGCATGGAATGACCCTCTTTTCTTCCTCCTATCTTATCTATGCCCCCCCATCAAGACACTTCTCTCATTTCACCCCTCTAGGGTGGACCGTGAGACCTGACCACAGTACGAGCTCATCTCATTTGTCTGTTTGCAACTTCTTAGGTCCTCGTTCTCTCTCCTCTCTTTACATTTTAGTGAGTCCCACTGGAGATTCAATCAAGGATCCACAAGTTGAGACAAGTGTTCCTCGATGATGTCATTTCATGAAGACAACTAAAGATGACATCACGACATTGACCATATAATCAACACTTTTACTCTTCACAATGTTAAAGATACAAACATAATCGTGAGTGGGCAATCCCTTCGTTTGTTGCTGTGTGGTCATATTTTGTGACGTTGTCGTGGTGAATACTTGAAAGACTGCAAGTCAAAGTGTTTAGTAAGTGAACTACTGTAAATGAAGTATATAAATAAACAGCCTTATTAACTTACTTTCTTATTAACTGAAGCAGATGTATTTCATATTTATTCATGGGGCATTTAGCTTTAATTTAGCGAAAGCCGAACCTATAAGACCAAAACCTTAATGTATAATGTATCTGATATTGTTTATTGTAATGCAAATTAATCCATTATTTGTGTTTGTCTAAAAAATACATGGGTAAGACTTTGAAAAACATAACTGCATATTAAATCACAATATTGAGGTTACAGGTTACACGCCAAAGAGACCGAGCCAAATCATTTTAGAACACCTTAACTTTTTTACAGAACTGTTTAAAACGATGTCCACACTTGAGAAAGGAACACGAGCGAGCTAAAGTTGATGTCTACCTACCTTGGTAGGGTTTCATCAACGAGTGTTCTCGTTTCAGGTGCTCTGCGTTGCCATCCGTAATGTCGCCGCACACCGACTTTAGCACGGCCGCGAGAAGGAGAAACACACAGCCGGGAAACCTTCTAAAACTCGCCATGTTGCAACAAAAACTCTGTTGGCAAAAAGAAAATAACTCTTCAAAATACGCGACTCTCAAACTCTATGAAGAAGTCCGTACGTCGGTTATTCTCTTCCGGCGAGAAATTACCAACACGCAAAATGTTTCTACTACCTCCTCCCTCAAGACGAAAGAATTTAAATTTTATTTTATACTCATCTATTCCTTGAATTTGACTCAATACTTAAAAGTCAATAGTCTAGACTGTGCAAATGAATTTTAAACAGTGTTTCACTAGGTAAATTGTTCAGCTCAGTGTGTTTCTGTACAGAACCCGTTTTCCGGTGCACAAGGTATATGAGCCAATCGGAGACAAGCACATCACAATATAAGCCAATCAGAGAGAACCTGTAGTTCAAGATTTATCCAATAGATGGTAATAGATGGCAGAAGTTAAATAAACTGGATTGAATTGACCGCTTGGAAACCTCAAGGACTACGCAGCCTCGTTTTATACTGTATTCTCAAATCGATCTGTTGAGTCGACCACATTCATCACGAAGTGTATCTTTACCACACTCAATTGTCTCATTCAATTGTCAGGACGTCCTACCTGCTTGCACCTCCGTTTAAGTATTTTCTTAAGGGATTTTTTAAAATTATACCTACCAATCTACATCTAAACAAAACAACATGAAAGCGCACTGTAATATTTTGGCTGTCAAATTATCCTTCGGTAGGATGTTTCGCAAAGGGTAGGACATTATGGCAGAACAAGCCGTCAAATCAGCCTTCGGTAGGAAGTTTCGGTGGGGTAGGACAATTTTGCAGGACACCGGGGCATATTTTTTTTGGGCCATGCAGACACCTGCCAAAACATGAGCGTATGCACGCTCACACGCGCACGCACGCTACTACGTTACTATTATGATGATTAACAATATCACATAAAAAAATGTTCGAATACATTATATTATATCCCATTTTACAACCGTCAAACATGTTTGAATATATGCAAAAGGCTCATCGCTGCACCGAAAACTATAGGTTACAAGTACTTTGCTTTAGGTTTAAGTATCACTAATTCCAGTTAATGATAAAAAATGAAATAAACTGTACTCACACACCTTGCGCTCAGCAAAGTTACTTACGAGTCATTTTCCTTGTTTTTGTTTTTGTTTTTTTTTTGTCTCTGAGGAATGGTCCAGTAGGCCTACAGTACACGGGCCAGTTGCTATTATATAGCTTTTTTGATTGGCATCAGGGGGCAGAGTAAAATCGTATACAGAGTCCTTGATGTATTGACAGAATAATCTCTGCAACAGGTGCACATGCAGGTGCTAGAGACTTGGGGAAAAAAGATTTTCATGACTTCCCTATTGTTTTTTAATTCTAACTTTAATACACACTATTAGTGCGCCATAGACAGTGGCGTATGAGACGTAGGGTTGGTGGGTTTGGTAAACCCATGGGCCCTCTTCTGGTCATACGTTTTCTTTTTCTTTTTTTAATATAATGTTGCCGCAGTTGTCCTTTGCAGCGGCAGATAGCACGGAATGTAACGTCAGACTGGGTCACCACATTGTGTTGGGGGGATATGTGCGTCCACCCTTACCCCTAATTTGAACTGATCCGTGCGTCTATTGAATGTGATTGGCGACCATTATTTTACTGGAGAAAAAAACGCAAGGTAGAGGACATTTGCAATTGCAAAGATGCTTAAAAGACAAATCACCAGAAAAGGAGGTGTGTGATGCAGATAAACGGAGGGCAAAAAATAAATAAAAGTGAATTGAGTATGCGGCCAAATGCACGAAACTGACAGATCTCTTCTGTTGTGGTGGAAGCAGCCAGGCCAGGGATGACACAGGTCCAAACAGCAATACGGCCACAGCAGGTAAATAAGCACTGTCTGTCTGATAAAATATAAACTGGGACAGTTCATATATTTCTTTGACCAACTTTTAATCAGAAGGGTTCACTCTCTCATGTGTGCTTGTTTGAAGCCGATACAACAAACGTTCTCAGATGAGATAATGTTTGAAAACAGACGACTTTTTGGACAGATTTACTTTGAAGGGGAAATTGCAAACTTCCTGTTAAATTAAGCTGGGAATTGTCAACGTATGAAATGTAGGTCTTGTCTGTCCTAGACCAGTGTTTTTCAAACTTTTTTGAGTCAAGGCACATTTATTTCATTGAAAAAATCCCACGGCACACCATCTGAAATTGTGAAAAAAAGCTTATTTTAACAATAAGTGTTGTTTATATAAGCATGTTTTAAGATTGAAGAGTGACGTTATATTATAACGTCTTGAATAGGAATTAAATAAACACAAAGAAAAAACTATTTTATAATGTTTCATATTAGTACTTACTCAGTGTGAAATACGGGCCTGTTTGGATAAACATGCATCACTAATTCGCTTGTCTCAAAACAAAGACAATATTAGCTACCTGCTGCTGCTACCTACTGGTATGGAGGAGTACTACAATGTAGTAACTACATGATTACGCTGCCAGGCACCAGCTCGCACAGTCACACAAATTAGATAATTTCCCACGGCACACCTGACAATATCTCGCAGCACACTGGCGTGCCACGGCACAGAGTTTGAAAAACACTGGTCTAGACGTCTGCAGCCCGTGTACCTTTAGGCCATCCGTCTATCTGCCTTTTTGTCTGGCTGGACGAAATAGTAATCGCCTATAGGCCGGTCTGCATATCACTTTATACAGGCATCCGTTAGCGTTTCCGTCTACTAACTTCAACCCCCATCCCCCGAACCCACTCCCACCCGCGGAGCGATTTTCTGTCCTGTGCAATTTCAGGCCTTTTTGACCTCAAAACCCATGTGGAATACACTGCCACTGGCAGTAGAGACATGTATTCAACATGAAGTATGAATTTTCCAAGGTAGAGATTTGAACCCTAGCGTCCAATCTCGGTAATTGATTATGTCTTTGTATACCATTCCGTGCGCACTGCTCAGTGTGACAGAAAATTGCTCAAATTGTACGCCTGCATCACTGTTGTTTTCTGACAAAACCGCTGGCCGCAGCCCTATCCCCCCAGTAAAGTTGGTTAAGACCCGTCCCCGATTGAAACCCTATTCAAACTTGAAACCCTAATAATAGCATTAAAAAGATGCGTTAACATTCTTTCATGTGTGCTGATCCCCAAAACTCACATAGGTCTCCAAGGACCAGTCTCAATCTTGTCCAGAGACACATGATAAATGTCAGTGCGATTGTGATTCACTGCTTTTCTGCAAGCTACCACAACAACAGTCAGTCTACAATTTTTATTGCTTTCTACTGGAAGATTTGCAGCATTAAGCCAGTAGCTTAACCATGCGGGGATTTCACAAAGCCACCACTGTTTAGTACTGTGTCTGTGTGCGTGTGTGTACGTGTGTGCACGTGTGTTTAATGTTGATCCGAAAGCTACAAAATATAGAAATCTTGTAGCGCAAAATGCAGTGTATTTTTTTTTACAATTGAAAAACACACAAAAGCCTGACTTTAAAACAAATAAGTTTGAAACTAGTGTTGTTCCGATATGCTACTGGTATCGGGTGGTATCCCGATACCGCATTAAAACGCTGGTACCGGTACTAACAAATAAAACGCTGATGCCGGCTATCAATACTAGTATCATCATTTGAACGCAGCACGCATATTTGAGAGCTGTATGCGGAAGGAAAATACGAGGAGAAGCCTTATCCATTATTAGCGTTATTGGTCATCGGTCTACTTATGTCTAGTTTGGTGAAAAAGGTCACTATATGGACATACTTCGCCACATTGGAGGCAGTTGCTTGGGGGGACTTTGATGCTATCAAGAGCCTGCAATTACTTTGGGGGCATGTCGGCTGGATCTTTGTCTCGTAGCAAAGTATGTTGCTTTTGTTTGACACAGTACATCGATCACTAGTTTAATGGTGTAAAACGTCTTTCATGAAATGGTTTGAGTCCAGATAAACTCGTCTTTATGACCCGAGCTCGCCCTAGCTTGCTAACTGCTAACAAAGAGTTTGTTTACAACACATCGCTCAGCAAAATGTTCTATAATGTTCCATCAACGTATATGAAATGTGTATACCTATATAATTAACAGATTAATGTTGAACAGCAGTGTGAAGTAAATCTTGAATGAAAAGTAAAAAGAAAACAATAACTGATATAAAGTCATCAGATCATAACCTTGTATGTTGTGATGGTGTTAAGTGATCACGTTGAAGATTTGACAGGCATTGTGCGCGTCTGCTTTCAAACAACTTTGTTTTTGCCTCCGGTTAATTTGAATCACTGCTGGTATCACAAAATAAAATCTCTAGTTGACCGATTAGAGCAACCATAAACAGCACAGGTGTTAACCATTTTTAGAAACACATAACTGACTTCTGTTGTCTGACTCACTCGACCGCCTGCCCCTCTGGCAGCATACAAATGTGACGTCACGCATTGGGGGGTCGGTTAGAATCACTGAATATATTTTAGAAGTACAAATGCTGCATCTTGCTTTATTACAAATGTACATTCATGGGAATACAGCATGTATCCCATGTCTCACTCTCACAAGCACGAAGAGCTATGAAAATCGGCTGTTTATTCAACATATGTATTTTGTATGTATATGTTACTACAGATACTTCGCAAGTGATGATTTAAATATAAATAATAATATAAATTTAAATATAAATATAAATACATCCAAGTGAGTGCAATTCTTTAGAATTACAAAAAAATTGCACTTATTTTGGATTTTTTTCAAACGGAGAGGTATCAGTAGAGTATCGGCATCGGCCGATACTGCACAGCCAGGTAGCGGAATCGGTATCGGGGCCAAAAAGTGGTATCGGAACAACACAATTTGAAACCCTACTTTAAAATACAAATCATGGCTTGAAACTCTGCTTTCAAACCCTAACGCTGTCTTGAACCTATTTAAAAATGTTATCCCGAGTTCGAAACCCAAACCATGTCTTCAAATCCCACTTTGAAACCCTAACCTGAGTTTGAAACCATAACTTTCTCTTAAAGTAATTCCTTAATTTCCTTAAAGTAAAAGAAGTACAGTAATTCCAATCAGCTCCCCCTCCCAAAAAAAATTTGAGATCTGAAGATTTTACTTACGGTATGGCCTTTGTTAACAAGCTAGAGAAGTGTATATAGTACTTAGTAGAAATTGATGTACTGACCGAATGCCCACCTCTGCGAAAATACAACTATTGGCCAATCTGAAATTGAAAACTCTCGTCACGCGTCACGACCATGCAGTAGTTAAAGATAAATATTTTTTCAAACTAATAGGCTTCCTGTTCATCACACATGTAATTGGCACAGCAGCTCCATTCCCAAAGGTGCATGGTCTTATTTAAACACTCTATTCAACACTCTGCTATGCTGTCCTGTGTGCTGTTGTGACACCTGAATTTCCCCTGTGGGCATCAGTGAAGTGCATATTATCTTATCCCTTTTTATCTTACTCCACACATCCATACCCATGGTTGTAACTACTTTCAGATTAATAGTAGAGACATGGAAAGTGTCCTCGGGTCTTATCAATGAGCTGTCTTATCAATGATGAGGATTGATCAGCGGATTAGACGAGTGATGCGTGTGTGGTGGGACTAGAAGGCTGAAAATGTTTCATATTGTCAGACCCACAAGGCAGACACTCAATTACGATTCTTTTATCTCACCTCTTAATTAATGGGGTCAAACTCATTTCGTTTCTGCAGTCGTCTCAGAACTTGCTGGGTAACTGCGCCTTGATAATTGCAGATGTTGTTAATTGTGTTAACATCACACATGCTGGACCACAACGGATGTGATGGTGATACATGACCGAATCGCACCACAGCTGATCGCGATAGTATCTTTATATTGACGAGGCTCATTGGTAACATTGACTAACAACGTAGCGAACGATCTGACGTCACGAGGTCATTTCCTTTGACATGCGACCGGACCTCACAATTTGTTGGCTGAAAAGAGACAACACCTTCTAAAAACACTATTGGCGCATATAGTCTAATCGAATGCAATTTGAGTATATTTGATCTGGGCGCAGGCAAAAAGATTCTGAGCTCCACGGAGTATGGATATGTGGTGGATGTCATCGTGTTTCATTCATAAACATGACAGTGACGTGCATCAAACCCTCTGAATCATTGTGGAAATTAATTCCTTGTACATATTATTCTCATGTTTATTACATTTTTAAACCAGCCCCGTGGTTGCAGCACAGCAGCACAGCTGGGTGGGGGAGCAGGGAGGAGGTTAACAACACACACAGACACTAACTTTAGGGGTCGAAGACGGTCCCCATGTGCACAGATCTGTGATCTCCCTTGCCAATTTGACATCAGCCACCCATGGAGATGTGCTTGCAGTTACTTTGAACTCATCACTGCCATTGATGAATTGACTTGTCTTTTCACAGTCCAGCCATTCAATCCCAGGAATTTTTTAATTAGGGTTAAAGACGGCCTGAAAATGTCTGGCAGTGAATGAGTACGTGGTGTCCCTCGACCTGGTGCTCAGGTCTCGCTTGTGTGGCTTCACCTGACTGCTCCAACCACCGTGCCAGCCCGCTTCATTAAAATGCGGGTCCCTTCTAAAAGGCTGTGCAGAATTTCTCTCACTCTCTCTCTTCCGGAAAAAAAGACGCTCCCTCTCCTGAAAAGAAAATCTCTCTTTTTGGACACTCACTTTCTTGAACTTCACTCTTTTTGGAAACTCTCGTGAACTTTCTACACCCTTTTAAGCGTGGCTTATTAACTCTTCTCTGTCACCAGCCACCCTCTGATCCGTCCCGGGTCAGAACTTTGCTCTTCTTTTGTTACTTTTGAGTCACCCGTCGACACACGCGGGGAACTTCAAATTCTTGTTTGGTCACCAACTAGCCAGCACAGCGCGGCCGCATCCCCAAAAGGTGCGACACCTCCCTCAAAGCGGGGTGATAGCGTAGAGTCCCGGCAAAGCCAACCAGCTATTACGACCGGTGTCCGAAGTACCCTGAAACGGGTAGCCCACCTGGTCCGAACCACGTCGCGTGCTGAACCGCAGAACCCCGTGGCCGTTGCGATCAATTTTCCTTGGTTGAACTTTTCCCATTTTCTCTCCGCGGCAACGCTTCCTCCCTTTCCCCGTTGAGCGATGACAACCAACACCCATAAGTGCAGCTTACAATCTCCTACGGGCCATACGATTGGTGCAAAATTAACTTGGGAATCAAGTAGAGCTTGGTATAAGTCAGCTGATTTTAGCCTGGTACGCTAGCTCACTGCTCATTACACGTGCACGCACGCACATCCACACGCACGCACAACACACACACACGCACGCACACACACTCACATCGTCCGGTCCCAATGCCCCTTTCCCAGAGCTGGGCCCTTGACCATTTTTTGCCCATCCGGCCGCGACCCTCCACCCTTGACCTGGGTACCCTTCCGGCTGCGACCCTCCGGACATATTCATA
Source organism: Filicampus tigris (assembly GCF_054856515.1). Taxonomy (NCBI): domain Eukaryota; kingdom Metazoa; phylum Chordata; class Actinopteri; order Syngnathiformes; family Syngnathidae; genus Filicampus; species Filicampus tigris. The sequence continues at coordinate 29,242,516 of NC_141218.1, read as the reverse complement.
AAGATTAACGGCAGAGGCTTTTTAAAGATTATTAGCTGGCTAATTTACAATTCGAACCCGCTGTGGACACGCTTCAAAGGCGCCAGTAGTACTTACCCAACTGCGTGTGCTTACTTGCATTGCGAGCCCCGGGGTTGGATTTGTCGTATTGTATGTATAATTATTTGGGTTCAACAGATGGACAGAAGTCGCAGTCAACAAGTTACTTATTTATTTTGCACACTTCCCTTTCTTCACGGCCTTCAAAATAGAAGCATACCAACAAACCACTATATACAGCAGGTTTGCTACGGCGTATTTCCGGAAGTAGGGAAGACGAGACAGAAGAAGTGCATGAACTCCACCTTGATGTGCCAGCGTCATCCTTGAGTGCTGCGCGCAGCTTGACTATACTCGTGGACACAAGTTGTTTTGAAACAGTTGCATTCCAAGTCGGGGGGCGTCGCTTCAAAAAGACAGCGACAACAATGGATATCGTGTCTGCTACAACCATAAAGGGACAGATATGACTAGACGATGCATTTAATTTTATTGCGAAAACGATCTGGAAGGTGGCGGCTAAGGGGGAGCGTGGGTGAGTAGCTTCTTTTTACACATACACCGCTGCCAAACTTGTTTGCTTTGCAGCAGCAACGAGCCGCGTGGTGCATCCTTTCCTCTGTGGGAAACTGTATGTCATCGCAACATGTGACATAATGGACCGATCAGAGCGCCAACAATTCCTGATGGGTGTGTGGCATGTGTTGCAGACCTGTCGCCAACAGCACAATGCCGGTCATGTGAATCAATGCGGCAGTTGTCGCTCGCGCCAATGCAGGAGTAGAAAGAAGCCTAAAAAGAAGCCTTTCACCGAGTAGGCTGAGATAAAATGTGACCACCTCGCGACCACGTCACACGCATGAGGGCCGATTAGTGGGCCGGACTAAAATCCACTTCCGGCCATGCTTAGTCCAGCCCTTTTAAAAAATGTGTCAGCCCCCAAACCCCGCCCCAAAAATGGGCATCCGGCCAGGCCGGAGGGTCCGACCGGTCCAGCCCAGGGACGGACTGCCTAGCTCTGCCCGTTCCTCACAAGCCTGCAATATTTCCTTGATATTTCTTTTCTTCATTTATTTAGACTTGCCTTAGTATAGGATTTCTTTATTGTGTTTCTATTTCTGCTTCTGAACATTGTAGTGAGTTTCGTTTGGATTTCAATAGCTGTAGAAAATAAATCACTGTCATATACAGAAATCTAGTGTGAATTGTGTGTGTTTGAGTCAAAGTTTCAATCACTGATCTGATAAATCGGACTTACAGATCAGGGGCGGAGCCAGAACGTGGCTAATGGGTGGGACTGGAAAAATAAGGGGGGCCTTAATATTTCTCTCACTGAGCACAATGCTCCTATCCCGACACATCGTATTTTCAAATAAAATGACAAAGTTCAGATCTTCCTAGGACAACCACAATTATGCCATTCTTAATATTCAATTAAAAAAAAACACACAACGAAACACTAAATCAAAAATAATTTCATAATTTACAAACATTTTTAAAGTATGTATATTTTTCATGAATCTCACTGGGTGGGCAGTTTGTCAATCGGGGTGGGCCTATGCACACCCAGGCCCACCCATGGCTCCGCCCCTGTTACAGATTTTTAATGTAGCGCCTTCAAATAGTAAGACTGAATTACAAGGACTTTTTCGTCCGTTTTGTCCAAAGAATCAATCCAAAACGTACGTGTTGCCCCCTAGCGGCAATCGAGAGTTAGTGCAGGCATTAACCCAATCGCAGCCCATTTACTAAATTAATATTTAATACTAAACAATCGCTACAGCAGAATGTATTACAAATTATGTACAGCATCTTAACTTAGGGTGCATGTTCATAATATACTGAATAAGGAAGGACCTGGTCCCTGTTGTTGTTAATCCAGCCAGTCAGCGGCAAGGGGCTTTGGGGACACCAGGGGCATTAAAGCGGAAGTCAACCCAAACATAATTTTTCCAAGAACATGTTCCCAGCAGGCCCACTAATTGAAACACAGCATTCTGATTAATTTTGTGTTTGTGCAATATAAGTTAAACAGCAAAATGCACTCGTTTCTAGCCATCTCTGGGGGCGGCCATTTTGTCTTCTGTCGCCTGAAAATGACATCACAACTGCTCACAACGACCAATCACGGCTGACTTTTTTTCTGAACCTGAGCCAGATAATGCGGCCTCCCAACTAAGATTACTTATTTTGATATGTCTGTTCAGATTGAATTTATGCCTCATTTGCATGTTTGAAAATTCAACACTTCTGTAGTGATGTCCACGCTTCCGTTTGCTCCGGCGTGCGCCTTGTTGCTAAGCTACATTGCATCCAGGCTGCCCAGTGAGTAGCACATTGACCACACAAATACCTTTTTGCTTTATTCCCACGAAAGCTGACCTATAAGCGTGGCTTTGGTGAAGATAGGCGATGGGTGGGGTAAAGTTAAAAGGGTTGTACTGAAGACTTTTTTGACGGCATTATCTGAAAGAGGAAAGGAAAAAAGAGAATCAAGCTTCAGGTTTAGATTCATTCAGACATTTTTATTGAACTTGCTGTGAGCACTTTGTTTGTGGCAATTTTTAAGACAGGTATTTGTTGAAAAGAGTAAATTAAAAGACAAATTAATGATCGTAATACATACATGTACAGTGGACACCAGAAAACAATAGAACAGTGTCAGTCTCGTGTTGGGTTGAAAGCCAAAGAATAAAAATGTATACAGTAGTTTGCCCAGCTGGAAGTTACTTAAGGATCCTAGTTCAAGCCCATATAGGCAAACACAGGTGATACACACTTGGTCCCCACATAAAATTGCCCATTAGGAACCCATCTAAAACCCAGTCAGAAGCCCATGTAAGCCCATACAGGCTAATACATGTGGGACCAAGGTGGAACCATGCCCATATGGTCATGTTAAAACACATGGTCCACAAATGGAAATCTTGGCTATGACATTGATGTTATTCGTTAGCCCGTTCATGGCATTAAGCATTGTGTTAAAATTACGCCACCTTGATGGCCAAATATATCACTTTTTCGACGATATTGTGTGTTTTGATCATCCCGAGAAAAAAAAAGGTATAACAGCTTGTTGCAAAGAATCCCATTTTCTGTGTGCGATAGATAGACATTCAACAAATAAAAAAACAACATAACATCCAGCTGCTCACAAAGCTCTCTGACGGATGGTCTCATCACACTGCTGTTGAACCATCGTCCTGATAGCGTCAGTTTGTGCACGAGATCTCGGAATCAAAGTAGCCGGATGAAACATCTCCTGATAGACTGAATGCGCTGCATGTTCCAGAGTATATGTGATGAGTGATGCACTACAATACACATTCAATGTGTGTACACAGCATATGTAATGAAAGTTTAAAACCCGTTGTTTACTTTTGTGCAAGGTGTTTGTTTTCATGAATAAATTACAAGAGAAGACATCAAATCAATTACAGTATGTGACACAAACAAGCAAGCGTGCTGGGAACTCTGGATTATTTCTAGTCGCTCTGTTTATTTCAACTGTGTACAGAGGTAGTTATACTGACTAAAGATCTTATCATCCAGATTTTTTTCCCCATTCCCCCCTATGCTCGTAATTATTTCTTCACCTCCAGCAGTCGATTATTGAGGGTCCTTACGGGAATCTCTTGTCATCACATCTATGACTGGGAATTAAAAAAAAACGTTCCACTTGATTGGCACCAGAAGAACAGTCTGCTCACCATCGGGAGTATATTTGTTGCAAATCAGATGGGAGATGGGGACTAATTAGCCCGCCAGTACTTCGTTTAGCCTGAATCAAAACATTGGGAGTCTGAATGGGGCGCGTTTGGATGCCCCGCTTTTATTGTGTGTAAAAGGGCTGTCTAAAAGTGATACAATTCCGAAGATCATTTTTTACCTTTGTTAATATTTACAGAGCTTTACAGCTTGCATGATTCACAATAGCATCAGTCTCCTGTTTCCTTGCTGAGTGGCAAAATGTGACAAATGTTTCCGTAACAAGAGATGTTTCCCTCCTCAACAAAATAATATACATTTTCTAAGATGGCCAAACCCACTTTCTCTTATAGGTGTTCTTGTGTGTGTTTTGATCAGTTTCAGTGCGGAGAAACTTCTTTCAAAGGAGGCACTGCTAACCAGAGTAACTAATTCATTTTTTTCCTAAGACTTTCCACCATAACTAGTCTTCGTGTCACATAAATGTTAATGCTGGAACCCCTCGACAGTTTCCACCTACCGTAGTTGGCACTTTTGGTTAGCTTTGCTACCTTATATTTTTGCCGACAAAATGTTAAAAGATGAAGTCAAGATCAGAGCTGGGCAGTCAGTCCCGGGGGCCGGACCGGTCGGACCCTCCGGCCCGGCCGGATGCCCATTTTTGGGCATTTTTTAAAAAGGGCTGGACTAAGCATGGCTAATCGTCCCTCACGCGTGTGACGTGCTCGCGATGCAGCCAAATTTCATCTCAGACTACTCGGTGAAAGGCTTCTTTTTAGGCTCTTCTTTTTAGGCTTCTTTGTACTCTACTAGAGAGGATGCAGCACGCAGCTCGTTGCTGCTGCAAAGCAAACTAGTTTGGCAGCGGCGTGGGTGTTATGTCATGTATGTGTGTGTAAAGAAGCTACTCACCCACGTTCCCCCTTCCAGGTTGTTTTCGCAATACAATTAAATGCATCGTCTAGTCATCTCGGTTCCTTTATGGTTGAAGCAGATACAATATCCATTGTTGTCACTGTCTTTTTGAAGCGACGCCCCCGACTTGGAACACAACTGTTTGAAAACAACCCGTGTCCACGAGTATAGTCAAGCTGTGCGCAGCACTCAAGGATGACGCTGCCACATCAAGGTGGAGTTCATGCACTTCTTTTGGCGTCTTCCCTACTACAAGGAACACAGCAGGACTTGCTCATTGAAATTAACGAACCTCGCTCTAATTCACCTCTCTCTCTCTCTCTCTCTCTCCCTCTCTCTCCCTCTCTCGCACTCTCTCTCTCGCTCCGGAAAAATGTGCTTTTATTTTGAAGGCCGGGAAGTGTGAAGGAAGAGAAGTGTGGAAAATAAGTAACTTGTAGAATGCTTGCAGACTTCTTGTGGCCTGTTGGACCCAAATAATTATACAATACGACAAAACCAACCCCAGGGCTCGCGATGGAAGTAAGCACATGCAGCTGGGTAAGTACTAGTGGCGCTTTTGAAGCATGTTTGAAGCGTGTCCACAGCATGTTTGAATAGTAAATTACCTAGCTAATGTTTGAATAAACCTCTTCTGTTAGCATCCCTCCCGCAGTGGCGTCATGCACTTATTTTTTTTTTTGGGGGGGGGGGGGGATAATTTTTCTTAATAAGGGTGGAGGGTCGAGGCCGAAAGGGTACCCGGGTCAAGGGTGGAGGGTCGCGGCCGGACCGGCAAAAAAGGGTCAAGTGCCCAGCTCTGGTCTAGATGATTGTTGGAATTCGGAGTTAAGATAAAACATCGGCAACTCATTTGTGTCAACTGACTGCATGTTTGAATTTGCCTTTCACTCTCAGTTGGTGCAGTGTGAAAGCGAGAGAAAAGAGGTGCTTGTTTAATTTCCAGTCACTCCCATTCCAAACACTGTAACAATACTGTTTTCCCTAACCCTGCCCTCTTAGAGCTAAGCTCTAAAACAAAACAAAAAACAGCTAGCACTCCTCGGAGGAAAAATAAATCACCCCATGACAATACAATCTCCAAGGAGGGCCGTTTGCACCTGTGTGGCACACGCTCGCAGCTGAGCTCAACAGGACTGAGAAAGGAATGAATCAGTTCATGAAGTGGTTCCATTCATTCACTGATAGATGTGTTCATTTCAATTTGTTGTCTGTGAACAACACAACTCTACAAAAAAAGGAAAATAAAATGCTTAACGCTTGGTGTGCAAATGCAAAATGACACAGTTAAATTTGGTGTGCTTTTAATATTTTCAGCGCGCATGCATGAGCGCATGCGCACTTGCTTGCACTTGTTTATGTGCACCCATATATGTAACACACTATATTTACTACTTAACACACTGGGCCCTCTTTTCATGCTTAGCAAAAGTCTTTATTTTGGGATTTTTGGAGACAGATGTAGTTACAAATGGGCATTTGCGCCGTTGTGCGAGTGAACACAGCCGACTTGATTCCCGGCCAATCGATGCAGCTTTCCTCATTCGGTCTGCGTTCTACATGGCAGAAGCATGTATAATGGACGAGCTGGAATCTGTGAAGGAGATCGACACGTGCCAAGTATGTTTAAAAGGAACTGCAAGAAGATTTCCACTTGCGGATGATGTAAAGTTGGCCACTACACAGTGGGAGCTTGGAGATCTCCTTTCAGACTATACAATATTTTTGCTACATTTAGCACATTGTACTTCAGGACAGTCTAATACAAAAACACACTATGTTTCCTACATAGCCCTGTATGTTTACTTTATAACACAATAATTTTGCAATACCACAAATTATTTAACACACTGTTCTATATAATAGACTCTGCTTCTGCACTACTGTTATGCATGTGTGGGCCGAGAGACCCAAAACACTGGTGAATGCTACAATTTAAATCACCTTGAAAAAGTGCTAAGTAGGAGTTAAGAATGAATAAAAAGTGTTGGTGAATGTCACGTCGGTGCTGATTCAGTACCCTGAGCTGTGATGGGATTTTAATGTCGCCATCAGTGTGTTAAACACCTCGCAATAAAAACACCACCTTGCCCTTAGTCTCACACACACGTGCGCCCACGGGCGCACACACACACACACGCACAATCAATTACAGTGATAGCGTGTAAATGGTAACATCCCATTAATTCAGCTGTGTTAAAGTGAAGTGGCTCTCATATCACCAAGAACAAATAATAGAGTCAAACATGACGACGACACAGTCATGAATGAAAATGACTGAGAGCACAAGTAAAACCAAGGAGCTCAATTGTGACAAACTGGGCTATTTTGAAAATCTTGTCCTTGTTTGAAACCCAAACCCAGGCTTGAAACCCTACTTTGAAACTCCTACCTTATTTTGGAAGCCTTAGCCCGGCTTGAAAACCTACTGTAATTTGAAACCGTAACTTAGCCGGGAACCCTAATTTCAAACCTTTATTCTGCTTTAAACTCATACTTTCAATACCTTATCCTTGTTTGAAACCGAGGCTTGAAACCCTACTTTGACACCTACATTTGAAACACTATCTTTTGTTTGGAAACCCTTGCTCAGGCTTGAAACCTTACTTTAAAACACTAGTCAAAAATCCTTACCTTGGCTTGAAACGCTTCCCCTCTGTTGAAACCATGTTTTCATTGCAGGAAAACACACTGAATGTGTTTTACAGTTGAAAGTATAGTGTTTTCCCTATGGTGAGAAGAGTTCACGAACTCACCACGTGTTTACTGAGCCGCTAACATTTGAAATGCTTTTGCTGGCTAATGAAGCGCAGCCCATATTTCTCTTCAATCTACAAGGCTACGCTCGTCATGGCCCCGCCAAGCCGCACAAGGCTTATGTTCGGTGATGCTCTCTCGCGCCACCCTTCACCGTCCACTGGAACTGCTTCAGCATTGACATGAAAGAAAGCAAGAATCTACACCAGGATGAAAGTTTGTTTGTTCGTTCATTTGTTCCACTTTGTGGTCTGAAGCGTGAACAGTGGACCAAACATTACTGATGCTTTCTTCACAGCTGAGACCTTTCCTGTGTTTGTTTATTCCTGCTCATGTGTGGGTGTGGGTGTGTGTGCGTGTGTGCCATACACAAAGCAGCAAGAACGCATGATTGTGTTTGATTAGTATCCAGGTGGACTGTATACAGTGCAAATCCGAACACTCGTTTGAAGCCTATATCGAGGTGATATAGGCTTGAGGCTGCGCTTCAATATCTTTGCTCGAAACCCTGCTGTGAAACTCTATCCCAGCCTTGAAACTCTCATTTGAAATGCTAAGCGTTGCTTGAAACCCTAATCCAAGCTTTAAACCCTGAGCAGAAACCATAAAACGTGTTTAAACCTTAATTTGAAACCTAAACCCTGGTTTGGAACCCCAAACTTGAAACTTGAATCCTTCTTTGAAACTTTAAAAAATATTCTACCCTTCTTTGAAAGCCTAATTTGAAACCCTAGCCCTTGCTTGAGACCTAACTCTTCTTAAAAAAACATAATTTGAAACCATAATCCTGGTTTGAAACCTGAACCCAGGTTTGCACCCCTATTTGAAAACACTAAAAGGAACTGTAACCCAGGCTTAAAACCCTACTTTGAAACCATACTTGAAACCCCAATTGAAAGTTAAACCAATGCTTGAAACCTCAATTTAAAAACCCAATCCTTGTTTGACACGCTATAACACAGGTTTAGCCCCTCCCCCTCTTTCAAATACTAACTTGGAACTCCAACACTGGCTTGAGACCATAATCCTTGATTGAAACCCTGGTTTAAAAGAAGAATCCGTAAAATGGAAATCCGTTGAAACGTTAACTCTGTCCAAAAGCACTACTTTAAAACTCTAATTTGAAACCCCAACCTTGGATTGAGACCCAGTTTGCAACCCCAACCTCAGTTTAAAACCCTAACTTGAAACACTAAGTCTTGTTTGAAATCCTAACTCTGTCTTAAAACCCTATTTTGAAACACTAATGTAGGGTTTTAACCCTGCTGTGAAACCTTTCCACTTGTTTGAAACCCTAACCCAGGTGCCACCCTCACAGAGGCATGTAACTCTGCTTTGAAACCTTAACAGAGGCTTTACACCAGGGGTGGGCAATTCCGGTCCTGGAGGAATGTTTCAATCAGGTGTGTCGCAGCAGGGAGAGATGGAAAACAGGCAGGACACCGGTCCTCGAGGATTGGAATTGTCCAGCCCTGCTTTATACCCTACTTTGAAACCCTAAGTAAAGATTGGCGTGTTTCACAAGTTCCTTGTAGCCCTCACACTGCTCCAGTCTAAAAGCCAGCGTCCCAAAACAAACGTCTTCTGGTGGTCTTCCCCCAGGACAGATGGTGTTTGGAGGGGCGACCGATCCTCTCATGCATTTTGAGTTTTCGAGCTGAGGAAGCAGATGAAGTCGACAGGGCAGGAGAGTGCACGGCCCGTTCAGGGAACTGGGGGAAACATGTCAAGCAATTATTACACTCCACGGCTGGATGGAGACTTTTAATTGACTTTTATAGGATTCATACACACACCCACACAACACACATACACATGCTCACTCACACCTAAATGCGCACACAGGCAAACGCACACACACGCTCATGCACTGACTCACTCACACACTTAAATTTAATTGCTTTCAATTTAAGGGCAAACTCTTGATGTTTGAATAGTGAATTGAATTTTTTTTTTCTTTTTTTTTTATTGAATGTGGGACTTTTTGTAGATAGGAAAGCGGTGTTCCCTATGCTCTGGACGTCCTTTATTTGAACCTTAATATAAGCTTTTACTTTGAAAGTTACCTTTTATCCCACAATACCTCATGAGAGCTCTTTGTGAACTTTTATTTTGAAGGCCACCAGTTTCCCCAAAACACTTTGAGGTACCTTAAATAATTAAATTACAACTTTAATGTGAACTTTTATTTGGAATGTATCTCATTTCTCACAATGTTTTAGGACTTCATTTTGACTTAAATATGAATATATATTTTACCACAATTCTTTTGGGACACTTTAGTCACTGATAGTGTAGTGGTACACGCGCCCGAGTTGTGTGCGAGCAGCGTGGGATCGATTCCTGCTCAGTGATGGTGTCTGTGTGTGTGCCCTGCTAATAGGGTTGCATCAGGAAGGGCACCCGGTGTGAAATGCTTTGCCAAATCAATGATGCGAATCGAGCGTGCACTTGATTCGCTGTGGCGACCCCTGAGGGGAAAAGCCGAAAGGATAACAACAACAACTTTTGGGACAATTTGCCTAGTCTTAAATGTTTTTTAATTTTAATGTGAGTTTTATTTTGAAGGCATTCCCTTTTCACACAGAGTTTTGGGACACTTTTACCTATTATAACTTTAATGCAAACTTCTATTTTTAGGTTACTCTATTGTTTCCCCACAGTCACCATACCTACCTTTTTACCTTCATCACTGGAAAAACGTGACAAAAACTGACAAGGGCTTGAATTATAACTGGGGAAAGGACCAAGAAAACCAAAATCAATGTCAAAATCGAATCAGAATCAGAAAGGAGATTAACCAAAATCGTGGCCATCACAGTCAGAAAATCAGAGTCTAAAACAAAACATCGGCTGTTAAACTATAAGGGGAACGTGCTAACTGTTGTGAAATGCGCTATATAAATAAAGTTGTATTGTATTGTATAATAAAGAAAAAGCATAATAGGACCATAGCAACTTTATAGTAACTGATACATCATGTAACAACCAGTCCTAACGCAGCACTTTGACAAGTAGTAAATAATTCTCAAAAAAGAGGCTTCAGTCAGTTTTATGCATTTTTGTATGAGCAAAAAAAAAAAAAACACCTCAATAGAACTTTGTCTTCATTTATTTTTTAAAACGCTTTTGCTTATTAAAAAATAAATACATAAATAAATAAATAAACTCCTAATGACTAATATGGCCATTTAAGATTTAAGAACACAATTTAACGCAATTTTGTAAGTGGTACAGTGTATACAATTCAAGGTATCTTGCCAGACATTTTGAGCTGAATGTTTTCTTACAATTATTAGGCAAACGTGTTGTTGTAAATTAAATGAAGACAAAGTTTTATTTATTTATATTTTTCAAAAATAAAAAGACTTTCAAAACATGGACAGCACATTACAAAGTAATTTAGGTCCACAATATAGAAAAATAAGTTTGAAAAAAAAAAAAGAGTAATGAAGCCAAGGAGCAGCTGTTGAACTACCAGCTAATGATAACAGCTGCTAGCCACTAACGCCTGAGACTTGTGCCATATCATACAATGACAGCGTAATTAACCAGTGGTTTGTTAGTGTCCTAAATTAGCGACTGAATATGATTTCGAGACAGCATTGTGTTGGTAGCAAGCGTTAAAATTGCCGAATGCCTATACATCGAAAACGGAAGTCTAGTTAGCCATTACGCCACCATGCGTGCCAACTTTAAAGTAAAAGTTCACTAAGGCTATTGCATTGCCATTAATGACTCAATGTATTATTTGGTAATCTTTATTTTGAAGTTAGCCTTTGTGGGGGCGGTGTGTTCGTTGAGTATGTTTGCAAAACACTCTTGTACGTGCAACTTACGTGATCTTGGGTATTCAACTTCCTCTACTGAATGCGAACTAATCACGTTGCCTTATTGTGAACGCGCACAGTTTTTTTCACCAACCATTCTGCGGATCGTGCCCATCCTGAACCGATGCTTGATCCTTACCAATCAAAGATTTGTTGCACTGCACCACTAGCGTGTACAGGTATGCAAATGCACGTTGTGATGCATCAGTGATTTCTGTTGCGCATGCGTACCAATTATGTGCACCCTGTGTATACTGTATATATATATATATATATATATATATATATATATATATATATATATATATATATATATATATATATATTTTTTATATATAATTATTTTACGATGGATTTTTTATTAAATTAACACATTTTGAACTCTTACAAAAAAAAAATTGCAGAGTTTAAGGTCTCTTAAAAAGCTGAACTTAAATCATCCAGCAAACAAACTATCTAATAACAAACTAACAAATTATCTAGCAAACAAAAACGTCATGAGCCGTCACCTTTCGGGCTTTCAGAAAGTGTAGCCTTGATCTGAATTTAAAAATACAATGGGAAAAAGAGCACTATTTCATCCATCCATCCATCCATTATCCATACTGCTTATCCTCACAAGAGTGATGGAGCCCATCCCGACTGTCTTCGGGCAGTAGGCGGGGGACACCCTGAATTGGTTGCCAGCCAATTGCAGAGCACACAGAGACAAACAAACATCCACACTCACACTCACACTCACACTCACACTTAGGGGCAATTTGGAGTGTCCAATTAACCTACCATGCATGTTTGAGGTCGGTAAGACGTCACTAAAGATGACGTCACCTCATACCCGCACGGAAAAAATGAGCCGATCTGAGCTGTGGCTGAATTACTACGATCACCATAAATGTCCACTTTATGCTTCATGTTTCAAGTGAGATTAAATTAAAGTCAAATATAAAGTCGATACAGTTATTCAAAACAACTTTGCAGATTCAATCTCCCGGCTGCCAGCACTTTGGGCTCCGGATGACATCAGTAATGTCGGATATATGCGACATGGCTGGTTCAGACTCTTCTGTAATTAATCATATTTATTTATTTCGTATATAATGTTTTAGAGTACATACCTTCAATGTATCATATTTTACAAACATACGTACCATATTCGCATCATATTTAATATCTAACAAAGTATTTACATCACAACTAATCTCTATACTACTCTAATATACAATATTTAATATTTTATACTCCTTTAATATATCATATTTATACATTTATCGTCTATATGCCACTAGTTTACCATATTTACATCATACTTGATGTTCTATAAAACTATTAATGCATTATGTCTAGCCTATACACCGCTACTTTACCATATTGCATGTGTGTGTGTGTGTGTGTGTCACATTAAATGTCACAGGCAAGGGTTGCTGATTAAAACTGGCCTTGTCATCTTGGCTTGTGATTCTTTTAAGGGAGGGAGAAAAAAACGAGACTCATTCATCAAATAAATGGAATATTCAGCTCCACAACACTGTGTGTGGGAGTGGGTGTGCACGTGTGTGTGTGTGTTTTGTGCAGCTGCGCCCCTCTGCAAGTCTTCTGAATCATTTTATTATGGATCCATGTTTTGTTCCCACGCTTGTTATGCTGATGAAAATAAAAGAGTCTGTTTTACCGCCCACCCTGGCTCCCTCCTCACTCAATTGTTTGATTCTGCCCCCCGCAAAAAAAAAAAACGTTTTAAAAGATTTTTAGAAGAACATTTTTGAAGATGAAGTGATGGACCTACTGAAACTGTTGGCCTACTTATTATTGTTATTCTGAACCCACTTTTATTATTGATAATCTTTCTTATTTCCAGAAAAAACACTTGAAATGAATGACGACATTATCCAAATGTAAGCCATCCTTCCACATTTCTGAACTTAATCATTCCAATCATTCAAACTTCCTATATCATTTATAGCATATTGGTTTATTACAATGTTACCTTGAGATACGAGTGACCTGACTGATATAAGAGCTGCCATTCGGTCAACCGTTTGCTTTAATTTGCGAGCACGGCCTTGAGATATAAGTGTGTATGGTGGCAATGAACTCAATTAAACTCACTTCACAATAAACAACACTTTGGCAAATAGTGAACAAGTCTTCAAAAAACAGGCCTCAAGCCGTTTAATGCCACTTCTAGTTTACATGAACTGTCAAACTAAACATAAAACAAAGAGAATTACACATTCCTTATTTAAAACAACAACACAGTTTTTCCTTTAGTCCGCTAGGTTAATGCTAATGCTAACAGAAGCTGACAAGAGCATGAATGTGCACACGAAGCCCCGTGGCCTCTGGTTGTAGTTTTTGGATATTTACCTACATTAAAGTTTTGTCTCAGGAGGCCGACAAAGAGCCGGCAGCCAGGCATGATTGTTTCTACCCCACGGCAGTATTCGCTGCAGTGGTGTTAAAAGTAACAGCAAGATAGTAATTAGCTCTCGATCACAAAGCAGATGAGGTGAACACAACAAAAAGAGCTTCTTACCGTCTTGCCGTCGACTGCGTTTGCGTCCGGCACCGCTTCAGCTCGCGGTACGAGTGGGTGTCAGTTTTGGATTAAAAACCTCATCAAGGAGGAGGCCGACCCTACAGCCGAGTGTGGCCGTATTAGATGTCTCAATTTCGGATGATAGCGAGCTTTACAACAACCCCAGTTGTGTTCAAAGTTGGGAATTGAAAAATCCAGCACGCCAGCGCCGACCTTACTTAGGATATGCAGTGCAGAAAATGGATGGGTGGATGGACAGACTGAAAAAATCAGAACAACGAAGCTCCAGAGAGGAGGTCGACTCTACAGTCGAGTGTGGACGCATTAGATGCATCATTTTCAGGTATACTCCCTGAGTGACCTTGGTGAAAAAAGTGAGTCAAACTAACGTTTATGGATTCAAATGTAATGTATAAAGACCTATAACCAATTAACCAGAGCTGGGCATTTTGACCCTTTTTTGTCGGTCCGGCCTCGACCTCCTGCCCTTGACCTGGGTACCCTTCCGGCCTCGACCCTCCGTCCTTATTCATAAAAATTATCACCCCCGGGCCCCGTTCATACCAAGCATACCAGCAAACCATTACACAGCAGGTTTGCTACGATGTATTTCCAGAGCGAAAAAGAAAGAGAGAGAGGTGAATTAGAGCGAGGTTGTTCTAAAGTTCAATGAAGACATCCGCGAACGTGTCACTGCTGCAGTGCTGCGCGCAGTTTGACTTTATACTCGCGGACACAAAGTTGGTTTGAAAATGTGTAACAGTTGCCTTCCAAGTCGGGGGGCGTTGCTTCAAAAAGACAATGGATCTCGTGCCTGGTACAACAAAGGGACCTAGATGACTAGACGATGCATTTAATTGCATTGCGAAAACGATCTGGAAGGTGGCGGCGAAGGTGGTACGTGCGTGAGTAGCTTCTTCACACACACATATGTGCCATAACACACACGCCGCTGCCAAACTAGTTTGCTTCGCAGCAACAACGAGCTGCGTGGTGGATCCTCTGCTCCGTGGCAACAAATTGCCGGACAGAGCCGGTGGAAACTGTACGTCATCGCAACATGTGACATAACGGACCGATCACGAGAGCAGCAACAATTCCTGATGTGTGCGCGGCATGTGTTGTAGACCCGTCGCCAACATGTCTCAGAGCACAATACGTCGGTCACGTGATGCAATGCGGCAGTTGTCGGGTAGGGTGAGATGAGATTTGGCCGCCTCGTGACCACGTCACACTCATGAATCCCGATTAGTGGGCCGGACTAAAATCCACTTCCGCCCTTGCTTAGTCCGCCCCTTTTTTCAAATGTGTCACCCCCTGACCTCCGCCCCAAAAATGGGCGTCCGGCCGGGCCAGACCGTTCCTCCCCCGGGACGGACTGCCCAGCTCTGCAATTAACTTTGCAAAAAGCCTCTTGGAACACATTGTGTTTACGTATCTTGGTGACTTATTAAAGGAAACAGACAAGAGATGACAGAAAGTGCATGGACCCCATTATTTTGACAATATTCGCGACGTATTTACAATGACTTTGAATGGACAAATGTGATCAGTCATGACATCACGCCAAGACATGGGGGAGGGGCCGGGGGGCGTGGTTCGGTACCAGGAGGCGGTTCTGAACTCGTTAGTTTTGTACTGATTTCTCAAAAACAAATTGATAAAAGTTAAAATGCAAGCTAATATCATTTTCCTGATAAGAAAAAAATACATAAATGGAGCTTGTTTTTGTCAAATAGACCGCCCTGGCTGGATGATCCCTTTAAATAACAGTTTTGCGTTTTATTTTAGGAGACTGGAACAGATTAATGGCCTTTCAATTGGGTGATTTGAGTTAAAAGCGTGGTCACGATTTTTCGTGTCAATCTTGGATTTGGGTCAATTCAGCTTTAAGAATGCAACGAGCTTCTTGTGTGTTTTTAGTATATATTTGAGTATATATTACCGCCTCATCAGCCTATATGTGTATTTTTGCAACGGCCTTGTACGTAGATCATTTATGTAAAGTGATGCGACACCATTGACCGCAACACACTGTTTCTGCTTGTTGAGATATAGAGAGCGGTCGCAAATGGTGACATGGTGACCTTTTGTTTTGTAAGAACTTATTTTGCTAGTTTTTTTTTTCCAATAAAAAGGAGATGCTTGTGCTGGCTTGCTCAAAAACAAATAAAAACAAACAAACAAACAAATATATGACTTTATATCCATTTTAAAGCTTGCTCTGAGAAATTGAATTTAGTTTGTTTTGCTAAAAGAATTTTATGGTCAACAGTGCCAAACGCCTCTGGTCTAAAAATACGGCACTCACATCAGCGCCGCTCTTCTCTAAGAAGCTCTTGGTTATTTCTAATAACACACTGATGACTTGGTTGAGTGATGGGTGCTAAAACCAAATTGCTGTGGATATAGAGCGGTTTGGCACTTTTTAGATGCTTTGTCAATAATTTAACAATCCATTTTTCAATTATTTTGAGACCACTGGTAGCATCTTAATAGGTCTATAGTTGTTTTTTTTTATCACTTTTGCCTGAAGATAGGACTGACCACAACTGTTTTCCATGCATGTGGGACTGCAGAATTTTAACGGATAAATTCACCATATATCATTGCGTCAGTGTGTTCCTCTAAAAAACATCAAGGTCAATATCATCTTAGGCTATCGAGGTGTTGAGTGATCCATTAATGTTGGCTGCTTCTACTTTGGTTATCTTATTTACATTAAAAACTGGACAAGTCAACTTGACTTTCAAGCCTGCGTTATGGTTTTCAAATTTGTGATTTTTAAGGGAAAACAGTCTTTTTTTATGATGGTCATTTATGACGGTCATTTCTCTCTCTCTTTTTTTTAACTGGGGTGAATTTTTTTTATAAATGGAAACAAGTGTTAGGTGATGCCATGTTATTAAAAGGCATTATCTTGGTAGTTATTTCATGCTTTATCATGGACTACGGATCCGATTCTGTGCTGCCTGCATCAATAACATGTGTCCACAAGCTGTGTCATGTGGATGGAGCTGTTTTATGCCTTGCGTAATGGCATAACATCAATCGTGCGTGCGTGTGTGTGTGAGTGACCTGGCTTTGTGTTGCTCTTTATGTTAGCCCTCAGGCTGCTTCCATTGTGTTGTGCTATTTTATGCATATACTGTATGCTATATATTGTGTCTATATATTGTATGATGCGCTCTTGCTGGTTTCTGTGTGCTGCCTTCTTGACAAAGTCAACATGTTGTGTGGATCCCCGCTTGTGTAACTGCCATTTCTCTTGAAGCTTCTCAGTCCAACAGCAATAGAAAAATGAACACAGAAAATAGAGTGTCCGAACCTATCTTTCATTCGGATTGACAACACACACGCACACGTGCACACACACACACACCCACACACACACGCCCCCCCCCCACACACACACAAGAAATACACTGAAAGGATAAAAACAATTACGATATGTCATATTCTGGTGAGAATAATAAGGAAATTTTCCAAGATAAAAAGTACCGGTACTTAAAAAATATAGTTATCCTATTCTAGAGTGACTCTTAAAGTATGGTACTATTACTACTAGTGGTACTCGACTGGTACTTGAATCACTGCCCAAGTTCAGTTGTATTTAGCTTTTAGTACATTTTCCCCATGTTTAGGAGCAGTGTTAATGTTCAAACTGTTCATAATGTTACAGTGACTTGCAGTAGTATTATTTTCACTTATACCATATAAGCTAATTGTATTTTAATGTTGGTCATTATGGTGGTGAAAATCATTGAATTTCTTTGAGGATTAAAAGTTATATTTTCTGTAAAGAGTAGTCATTTTTTTATTACAAATAAAGTCAATTTTTTACTGACCCTGTGTTTCCATTATTTTCTATGAGGAAAAACGTTTTGAAATTAGTTTTGTGAGAATTGAAAGAGTCAATTTAGTTGAAACCCTTGTGAGAAAACATTTCTGGCAGAAAGACATTCTGCGCGTGCCGTGCATGCAGTGCGAGGAAGAGCGCAGAGGAGGGGGAAGAAGAGGAAGAGGAGGAGGAGTGACAAACAGAAATGAATGAAGGGGCAACCCCACGCTGCGTCTATAGACGTGCAAGTGTGAATCATCAGACATCCCAATCAGCGCAGTGCTTGCCACGCTCGCCACCTACCAGGCACAGATGGTGTTTGTGAAAGATGCCGGAGTGTACAGCAAGCTCCTCACACAACTTTTTACTCGCTGGTAGAAAAGTGGAGGTCATGTGACAACACTTCTTGTCCAGCTCTTTAGAACACAGCAAATTGGGTGAAAAATTGCCTCAAAGTGGCCCGTAATGATTATAAACACGAACAGCACGAAAACAATCTTTTGCAGGATTTGCTAGAGCTGTGTGAAATTCGGGGGAAAAAAAGTCCTAGGAAGCCAGACAAATAATATTTTGGGTATCAATTGTTATGAGATTATGGTCACATTATTTTGCGATAAAAAATTGTAAATTGTAAAAGTTGAAAAAGTCAGAGAATAAAGCCGTCATTTTTCAAGATGATAAAAGCTTTTTTTAGGATGTTTGGGAATAAATATTTCATACCATGAAATTTAAAAAATTGAAAAAAATACTAGATGAAGCTTCTGAATGTTTGTGAATGCTTGCGAACGTAGCGAATTTTGGGTTTTCCTTAGTGTTCGCAAAAGGTTGCAAACAGTTGTAAAGATGTTTGCTGATAGTTTTTTCTTGTCCCAGGCACACAACAATGACAAGAAAAACTGTTTGGGACACGTAAAAGGTATCTGCAAACATCCTTGCAACCTTTTACGGCCTTGACAAAAACTCCAAATTTGCTATGCTCACGTTCACAAGCATTCACTGCTCAGTGAGATACCAGGCCCTATTTTCATGCCGTGGTTAAGTCTAGCGCTAAGCGCAGTCTAACATCGAGCATGGGTGAAGTTTGCTATGTTTTGGTATTTTGCTAGACTTTGCACAGGTATAATTGGGACTTTGTGCACTGTGGTGGGATTGAAGTACTATTTTCCCGGCCAATCCATACGGTATCTCTCATTTGCATCAAAATCAGGGTGTTCCAAAATCAGTACGCCCGAGTATGTGATTGATATTGCGGAAACAGAAATAGACTCGATAGGGTCCGTGAATGGCATTGGCAGATAAACTGCAAAATCTCACTTGATGATGATGATGTAGTCAGCAGTGCATGTGACATGGGCAGACACCACCTCAATTTTGCGTCTATGTGTGATCCCAACACAATAGTGCTGGGGGTGCTATTTAACCATTTTGAAGAGATGATAATGATTAGAATCTAGTGTTGTCACGATACCAAAATTTTGACTTTGATACTATACCAGCATAAAATACTTCGATACCAATACCGAAACTGTACCTAGACAAAAATGTAAAATCAGCAAAAGCAGCAAAATTATAACGAATAAATGAACTCCAAATTTAGACAAAAATTGTTGTTAATTCAAAATATTGGGATAAGCTTGATAAGAAAAAATAACATTATAAACATTGTTAAACATTTATGAACATTTGCACACTACAGAGAGTGAGATACAAAAACTATATTACACTGTTTCTTTCTATACTTAATATTTATATTTTATAGACTACATGTGAATCAAACGTTAAGAAAACTATCCATCCATCCATTATCGATACCGCTTATCCTCACAAGGGTCGCGGGGTTAAGAAAACTAGTTTGCATTTATTTATTTAAATGTAACTAGAAGAAAATGTGCACAGAGGTTTATTGAGCCATTAGTGTAACATCTACTGTAATGCAGTATTGAGCAGGTTATGATCATTTTCATGGCCAGATATGCAGCTCATAGCCTCTATGCTTTTTGGACACAGAATTAGCCAATCCTGATTTTAAGGATGTCATTTTTGAAAAATAATGAGATCAATGCCTGCATTTATGGGTTTTTTTCGGCTTCAGTTTTGTTCCTCCATCCACTGGCATGCTGATTTTTGATTCATTGTCATTTCCGTTCCAGGGTCTATTGTTGTGCGGTCAGTCTTTCACCCCAGCTCTTGCAGACTGTAAGAATAATAATGCATTTTATTATTCATGTTGATTTTTCATGATTAAGCCTGTTAGTTTTGTAGGTTTAGCTTTATACTATACACGAATAATGATGTATTTTATTATTCATGTGTTTGATTTTTCTTGGTTAAGCCTGTTAGCTTTGTAGGTTTAGCTTTATATTATATAAAAACAGGGGGGAATGTAAGAATAATAATGCATTTTATTATTTATGTGTTTGATTTTTATCATTAGGCCAACTTGGTGTGCTTTGCTTTCACATATGTATGTTAATGGCTCACAAACACACACATACACACACACACACACACACACATAGACAAAACAAGTTCATAGTGTTCCAGCTGCTTTCGCTCCCCTTCCCCTTAGAGCTGGAACACCTTTGTAATCAGTGACACCGAAGAAAAATAAAAAGAGAGGGGGCGCAGGAGCCGGGCAGAGGGTTTTAGGAACTGTAATCGTACACTTCCCTGCGCTCTCCTTGCAAGTAAAAAGACAATATTGTTGTAGAGCGTCTTCTCTCCTCATTGTGTGCATTGTTTACGAATGTCTCACTTGGTGTGAACCTGACACAGACTCAAGGGTATTTTTCCGCTTGGGCTTTTTGGAGCAATGATTTGGTGAATCCATGTCACTTATTAGTGAAAGAGTCCTGCCAGCATGGATACGAATGCAAGACCATTGGGGTCTGTTCCCTCCTGCCAGCAGTCTCTTTAGGGTGTCACCAGGTCTTTCCCAGGTTGTCAACGTTTTGACACGAGAAGAGGGCAATAGTTTTTGAAAGCGGAAGTCAACCCAAACATATTTTTTTCCAGAATATGTTCTGTGCAGGCCCACTTGTTGAGACATTCTGATTAGTATCGCATTTATGAAATATGAGTTAAGCAGCAAAATTCACCCGCTTTTAGCCATCTCTGGGGGTGGCCATTTTGTCACTTCTGTTGACTGAAAATGACATCACAGTTGCGGGCTTAGGTAACGACCAATCACAGCTCACCTGTTTTCTGAAGCTGAGCCATGACTGGTCGGTATTTGAGCCCTATGCATCTGTAATTTTCAAACAACAGCGGTGACAAAATGGCCGCCCCCTGACATGGCTGAAAATGGATGGATTTCTCATATTCCACAAGCAATATTAATCACAATGCCTTGTTTCAACTAGTGGGCCTGCATAGAACATATTCTTGAAAAAATGTTTTGGGTTGACTCCCCGTTAAGGTTTTTTCTTTTAAAGAATACAGATGAAATATTAATAATTCTTTCCAAGATTAAGGATATTATGAAAAATACCATTTTTTGTAGCCAAAGAGAGGATTTTTCAAGCAAAATATAGTTGTTCTAGATAAAAGTTCTATCAAGACGTTGCAATCTCATGAGAATGATGTTAGATGTTTTTTTTTTTTTAGATTAAATGTGGGGTTTTTTTTCAATGAAAAAAAAATCTCATGTTGCGAAAATGTAGTCATTTAAATTGAATGATGACCAGTTACTTGTGTGGAACGTCCAAAAATATAATTATGTGTCTATGACAAGAGGCTGAGTTATTTATTTATTTAAATTTAGAGAGAAAATATATTTGGCAGCTGTAACCCATCTTCAACTGCCCTAATCATGCACCAGCCTCAGACTCTGCCGCACGGCCAGATTGTCAAATACTATACGATGAGTTTGTACTAAGGATGTCACAATATCGGCAAGCAATCAGGCAAGCATGGATCTTTTTTTAAATTGGTAGGAATGTGTATCATTAGATAGTATATCCACAAAAATGTTTCAACAAGCCATGCCGAAAACAAACACATGAAATTTGAACCTTAGATCAAACTGACTTTTACGCAATGCTTACTTTGACTCCTGACGGTGCTACTGTATTTTTAACGCCATTCTACTGTCTTGATATTTAATCAGAGCTGGGCCTATGTGACAGACCGGTCCGCCTATGACGGATGCCCATTTTACAGGCGATAAACGGGAAACTTAAAAAAATAGTCGAACTATAGTCGACTATAAGCGTAGTCGGAATTCCGTTTTTTCCCTTCGATGAAATCGTCTGTTTTAGCGGTCCCCCACCCACTTAAATGGTATCGATGCAAAGCGCCGCTTCTCTGCTTTTAGAATGTGTTGGAATTATATTGTTAGGACAAACGGTTCATGAGTTACGGTGATATGAACAACATATCATCTTTGTCACTTTCCATTATGACACATGACTTCCCCCGCCTCCGCGCCGTAGTGTATGTGGTACCGACAGAAAGCTCCACTTCTCTGCTTTCAGAATCCGCTGTAATTACATTTCTGTCTTAAACGGTTCAGGAGTTGCGGTGATTTGAAAAACGTGTCATCTCTGGATGGTGCTAAAAGGAGACAGAATTCTCTTGTTGCTGCTGTTGCAGCTTCTTTACGCATTTCAGTCCATCCATCCATCCATTATCTATACCGCTATCCTCACAAGGGTCCCGGGCATGCTCGAGCCTAACCCAGGTGTCTTCGGACAGTAGGCGGGGGACACCGGGAATTGGTTGCCAGCCAATCGCAGGGCACACCGAGACAAACAAACATCGGCACTCACGATCACACCTAAGGGCAATTTAGAGTGTCCAATTAACCTACCATGCATGTTTTTGGAATGTGGGAGGAAACCGGAGTACCCGGAGTAAACCCACGCAGGCACGGGGAGAAGATGCAAACTCCACACAGGGAGGTCGTGGCCGGGGTCGAACCCATGACCACCGAACTGTGAGGCGGACGTGCTAACCAGTCAATCACCGTGCCACCGCATTTCAGTCTTTCGTTTCAAATATCGCTCAGCGATTAAAGTTTTAATTTTTATCCTGAAATTGGCTTACCTTAACTAGAATCCCGCGGTGCATTTTAGCCAAAGGTACAAGCCTAGTAGAGATGAATGCAATTTTTAACCCTTGTTGTCAATACTTGTGCTCTTGTGGTGACTGCTTCTCCTTTGTTGTTGGGGGCGGCTACATTATCTTCTTCTTCGTTGTCATGTTTCAAACCGAAGAAGAAGTAACTCTGTAATCATGGCAAGTTCATGTTGTTTCATCGTCCCTGTGCTGAATGCGTCAGGCTTGGGTGGCTGAGCATGCTCCGCTCACAAGGCTCAACTCTTGACTCTCTAGTTTGTTGAAGTTGGTAGTCTGAAACGCGAACGGAAGCCCGTTTAAAATGATAGTCGGACCGGCGTATAGGCGATTGCTATTTGGTCCGGCCGGACAAAATGGCGGATAAACGGACGGCGGAATGGTACCCTGGCCTAGACAGAAGGACGATGAACGGACTTCTAATTTTTAGTAAAATTTCTAGCTCTGTACTTTATGAATATATATGTATATAGACAAATAGCTCTCTCCAAGTGCCCGTGTACCTTAGGAATTCCCCCAAATTGTGCAGTGTGTTATTTATTTGCTCAAACATTTTTATGTCTTTGTTCATCGATCCATGCCCGTGACATACAGAAGACGAGAAGAACAATTCAGCGCCTTTCCACAACTATCACACATCACAATTATTTCAATACACAGTATTGTATATCCTTTTTGTCACATTTTAGTTTGGTAGTGTGCTGTGAGAGTATTACTGTATTCTACTATAAAGTATGCGCTTTTGGCTCAGTGAAGGTCGGCAAACTCTGGTGGATCGAAGTGTCTAACAATTCTCACTTTCACTCCCATCAGTTCGCAGCAGGGGGCGACAGAAATATTTGAACACCTGTGCTTAACTTTTGATTTCATTTTAGCCACCAATTTTGGCGGTGCTCTGGAATTTACATAATTTTTGAGCCATGTGCGCGTCATCATATTATTTGTGTTAATTAATTTGAATAAATTATTTTTTTTCATTAATTTCTCAACGAGTGCGTTCACGCCCCCTCCTCACGTGCACGTCCAGTCTGCATGAATGAGGAGTGGCGGTTTGAGCGCGCGCACGTTGCGTGGAAGCATGTGTCACTCACATGCGGAGGAGGGATCAGAGTGGGCGCGTACGCACTCGCGCACAGACAGCCGCGCTGCATCCACTTCTTCTCGCGTCAGGCACTCTTCCCAAATATCTACGCGCACACGCAGCTGGCTGGCTGGACTCGCCTGGTTGAAGTCACTCAGTTCCCTCTCGTTTCGGTTGCCTGCGCGCCTCCGTGGTCTGTGTGTGGAGCTCCGAGATCGGAGGACGATGTAATTTTTGGAGGGGGTTTGGATTTAGCACCGTGACAGGCTGGAAGCGCGCGGAGTCATGGTGAGTATCGTCTCCTTTTCCTCGCCACCTTTGCGGCATTTTGACCTTGCTCAGTCTTCCAAGTCTCATCAGGTTTAAGTGAAGTTAAAGGTTTGTCAGAATGCCCCAAATCAGAACGTTCAGCATGCCTCCTCCTTGCAGCGACGAAAGGAGCTCCACTTTAAAAACCTTCATTCACAAAACATGTGCTTTAATTTTTAGGGTGTAAGTATGGAGGAATGCGCCTTACAAATTGAAATGGCTTAAATTCGGTTTTATTCTAAATGGTCTTTTTCATTGTATTCAGCGTAGTGACAATATTTTGTTAGATAGGAGTATGAGAACGCCCCCCGCCACCCGCCACCCCGCCCCAAAGTCCCACATTAGGCTATTTAGCGACCACCGGAATTCTTCATTTAATAATCTTATTTGTTTTTTCAAATTCAGCCTCCGGTAGATATGTATATTATGAATAGATTCAAAAGAATAAAAGACTCTAAAGCTATGCCAGGAAGTCTGGCATTTTGATTTAGAGTTTTTTTTATTTTAAGTGCATTTTGGCCATTTACGCAAACAAATACATGTATCAATCAATCAATCAATCAATCAATCAATAAAATTTTATTTATATAGCACTTTTCAAACATATGATGCAACTCAAAGTGCTGTACATTAAAAACGTCATAATACAACATAAAAAGAGAACCCGCTCCCGCCTTCCCTCCCTCCCTCGCAATATACGCAAAGGCAGACATCCACAAGCACACCTGTACTGACACACGCACACACACACACACACGCACACCCACCCACACACACACACACCCACACCCAAACACACACACACACAAACACGCACACGCACGCCCCAATCCCCCCCCCCCCCCCACACACACACATGACCCTAAAAAGCCACATGGCAAGCCACAGAGAAACCATATGAGGAAAGAGTACCCAAGGGGAGCTTGTCTACGCTGAGAGGAATGATAGCCCATGGCCACGGGTAGCACCACCACCAAAGAGACCCCCGGGGCAGACCCTAAACATAGCGCATGGAAGCCATCATAACTCCCAGCGCGGAGGCACCCCTTGAGGTAACACTGGAGGTAAAAACTGGATGAAGCTAAAAGACAATGACAATGAAGCTAAAAAGACAAAGCAATAAAAGAAGCTAAGAACTATGAAACAATGAGATTGGATAAAAATAGTAAGAGACATGGCGGCACGGTGGTCGACTGGTTAGCACGTGAGCCTTACAGTTCAGAAGTCGTGGGTTCGATCCGGGATCGAACACACAACCTCTGAACTGTGAGGTGGACGTGCTAATAACCAGTCGACCACCGTGCCGCCCTTGGAGAAAGACCAGTCTTTCTAAAATCTTACTTAAAATGGTAAGCTACTGGTCTGTAGCTGTTAAAAATGCTGGGGTTCACATTCCTCTTCTTCAGAAGGGGCTTCACCACCGCCGTTTTAAAGGCGGCGGGAAGACTCCCGTCTGAAGAGAGAAATTGGCTATATTTAAAATCTGTTCCTCAAAAAATCCATAAAATGTCTTTAAAAGAGATGTGGGAATTGGATCAAGAAGGCAGGTTGTGGGATTTACCTGGGCGAAAACTCGACCAAGTGTCCTTGCATCAACCAGGTCAAACCTTTCCAGATGTCGTCAACATGTACATTAAAATCGCCTGTTATTAAAATTAGGTTGTAAATGGAATATGAAATCGATAAAAATTCAGAAAACTCACTAATAAAAGAAGTGGAATGATGGGGAGGTCTGTAAATAGTGACGCAGATTATAGGACTGCTAAAAACAAAGGATTGATGTTCAAATGATAAATATCTGTTAAAAATGATCTCCTTTGAGATAAGACTATTTTTAAAAATGGACACAGTCCCACCTCCTTTTTTTCCCATCCCTGGTAGAAAATAAAAAGTTAAAATTCGGTGGGCAAGCCTCAGTGAGAACAACTGGAGCATCTGTACCAAGCCATGTCTCAGATAAAAGAATACCTTGTAGGTCTAAAATCAAGTCATTTATAATAAAAGTGTTGTTTAGAAGGGCGCGCACGTTCAGCACAGCCAGGTTAATGTATGTGCCGGACGTGCGCTCATGGTTGCACGGGTGATGTGTGTTGACATATATACGATTGTCACTGTTAAAACCACATTGTTCGTGAGTGCGTAGGAGTCGTCTGCCTGTTATTGTCTGAATGAAAAAGTTGTTCGATTGGGGTGGTGAAGATAACTGGAGCTTGCAGGGAGAGCTAGTGAGGGTATCATTATTGCAGTGGTTGAAGGTAGAAGAAGAGGAAGGGAGACCATGCGCAGGGTGATTACTAGATAAGAGTCAGCTGGGGGTGGAGTTGATGACGGCATGGTGGATATTAGCAGCTAAAATCAAGCTGCCCATAGAGTTCGGATGAACCCCGTCAGGCTGGTAAAACGAATGGCGGTTCCAGAATAAATTAAAATTGTCAATAAAATCAAAGTCAAGATAGCCACAAGTGCGCTGGAGCCATGTATTCAGGCCCAGAAGACGACTAAAGCGTTCGATGCCGCGAGAGAGCGTTGATAAAATGCTGCAAATCCAAATAGACAACCCGCACGTTCTCAGCAACGCAAAGAGGGCATGAAAGTCTTTCTTTGTCTGCTCCGATTGTCGAAGTCCTGTCTCGTTCGTACCCACATGGATAATGAGCCAGGATATGGATGATGGAAGAGAGTCAAGAATACTGGGCAAGATGTTCACTATGTCAAAATCAGCTATCAAAGCCAATTCCATGCAGCAACATGAAATTTGGTAGGCATACCCATATCGAGTCAACACTCACAATAAAAAGAAACCATGCTGGAAAAGACACAGGGAGAGTGGCATTTTAGTCTCGTGGATATTTTAGGGGCATTTCATCCTTCCAATTTATGCAAATCTGATATTTTTTTTGTGGATTATGAATCAAGCAGTAAAATCCACCCGTTTTTATCCATCTCAGAAAACAGGTGAGCTGTGATTGTGTGTTGGTGCCGTGTCTAGTGGGGGGTGCATAGAAGATAATGTTGTCAAGAAAATGGTCAATGATGTTCTTGACTTCCCTCTTAAAGATATAGATTTATTTCAATAGAACTTTTACAGGCATCAATCAAAAATGTCTCGAATTTGTCCGATTGCTACCAAATTTGAACCTTGTGTGTACTTGACAGATGGATGACACAAAATGGAGAAATATTTGGGTTTTTATCATTGTGTGTGTGCGTACTGTATACATTTTTAAAAAGTTGCAGTGGGCATATGTATCCTTGCAATTTTGGGGGTTCATGCCCACTATCCCGACCACACGTAATGTGCGCAAAGGCCTTTTATTTGGCCTGAGAATAATAACGATGATGAAACAAAGCAATTTTATGAGTCAACGCAATACGTTGCAATTACATCTATGAGCAGTGGGGTCTGTGGGAGTGTTACAGCATATATGTACAGTATGTGTGTGACCCCAATGTGACTCAAAAGCTTTCTGCCATCTGTCAAGAGTCAAATGAGATGACATGCATGTGCATATGCCTACGTGATGGGGATCGGTAATCCATGGATCTTTTCATTGACTGACACAAATCAGCACTCGTAAGAGCTATAATTCTAAGAGATTATGTTCGTTTGTGTACACTTTGATTGCTGCACTAATTCTGCACTGTGTGTTGTCATTACTGTTGTCGTAATTGTTTTTCATTTGTTAGACCACAAAAATGGGCTCAGTAGTGCTCCCATCAATTTTTCAAAAATTCACCCTGTGAAGCCAGTTTCACTTAGTAACATGAACTTTGGAAGGCACGTCTGTGATGAACAAACCCACAAAAAGTTTCAAGAAAGCAAAAAAGGCAGGAAGCCTATCTCATCTCAAGGGATGAAGCGGTCACAAGCCTAATTTCCAGGCATCCTAGCCCAAAGCAAAATCTTGAAAAATTCATCCCCTATAGTAGGGCTGGCCGATATGACTGTTAAGTATATTACAATATCAGTATTTATTTAATTATTTACATATTTAAAATAACTTTGCAGCTTGTACCAGCATTCCTGACATGTTTATAAATGATGGAGTAATTGAAATTGAAGGAGATACTGTGGCTTTAATTTAGCTTAGCTGTAAATGCTTAGTGCATTTTTTTTGCTTTATTTCGAACATGTAACAAACTAATAAATAAATCACAAGAAGAAAAAAACTGTCATTCAAAATGCATAGAAAACTGAAACAAACAACCACAATAACAACAAAATTTAAAACAAATATCCAAACAGAAGTGGTCATCAATTGAGAGGTGCAAAAGAAAGAGTGGTCGATCTATCGGCAGTATTTTAGACATACATTACATGTTCGAAAAGGAGTAGGAAGAGGTATAAACTTTTATGTTCCTATCCCTTTATCTCCATTTTCATCAACAAAATATTCCAATACTTTAATGTTTTCCGCTAATACCATGACAAGAGATAGTATTATGTACAATATAAACTACAGGCAATTCACTTCCCGATCCACTACTGATTACTATATTTATAAATGCTTTTAAGCGTAGTTCACTATTGGATTATACAGGATTCTGTTAATAATAAGGATTGATACACCTATTATTAGTAATAAAAGCAAATAAATTCGCATAATGACACAAAAACAATAATAATAATAATAATAATGGTAATAATGATAATATAATTAGACAATATTTCCTATAATATAACCAGTATTTCTACAACTCTATCAGCCACTCGTCATCTTTCAATCAATCACATTTTATTTATATAGCACTTTTCATACATAAAAATGCAACTCAAAGTGCTTTAAAACATTCAAAGCAAAACATAGAATTATCTTCAATCAAAAGAAAAGATAAATTATTTAAAAGTTGTTGAAAGCCAAACTAAAAAGGTGTGTCTTGAGCTTCCTCTTAAAAATATCAACAGTCTCTGCAGACCTGACATCCTCTGGCAGGCTATTCCAAAGGTGAGGACCAAAATGGCTGAATGCAGCCTCGCCATGCATTTTGGTCCTCACCCTTGGAATAAATAAAAGGCCGGCGCCAGAGGACCTCAGGATCCGCGAGGGCTGGTATGATAAAAGCAAATCAGATAAATAAGATGGCCCAAGACCATTAACACATTTATAAACTAATAAAAGTACTTTAAAATCGATCCTGAAACACACAGGGAGCCAATGCAGCAATTTCAAAACTGGCGTAATGTGCTCCCGCCCTCTGGTTCTCGTCAGCACCCGAGCGGCTGAATTCTGCAGTAGTTGCAGTGGTGAAATGCTCTTTTTCGGGAGGCCAGAGAGCAGGGCATTACAGTAATCTAAACGACAGGAAATAAAGGCATGCATCAGCACTTCCGTGTTAGCCTGAGAGAGAAACGGGCGGACTCTGGCGATATTCTTAAGGTGATAAAAACCAATCTTGGTTACATTTTTAATATGAGGAATAAAACTGAGCTCAGAGTCAAAAATGACGCCAAGGTTCTTCACACAGTGTGAGGGATTAAAAATGTGTAGTTTTGGTAAAAGCTTCTCTCTCTGACCTTCGGGACCGATAACTAAGACCTCAGTCTTGTCCTCATTGAGCTGTAGGAAATTATCTGCCATCCATGACTTGATATCTAAAATGCAATTTAAAAGGGTATCAATGGGTCCTGTGTCATCAGGAGACACGGCAATATACAGCTGCGTGTCATCAGCATAGCTGTGAAAGCTGATGCCGTGTCCCCTGATGACATCCCCGAGGGGAAGCATATAAAGATTAAAAAGTATTTGTATTTCTCTAAAATAGTTACGTCTTTATTATATATATATATATATTGGGTCTATTGATATCAATTATGACTAGCGATACATATTGATATTGAATTATCGCACCCGCTCTAACCTAAAGCCAGTTTCACTTCAAAACGTGAACCATGAAATTTGGAAAAAATGAGCAGGCCCATCAAAAGGTTTCAGGGAACCATGACGAGAAAAGACTCAGTAAATTTGCCGTTTTGATTTGGAGTGACGTTTCAGCTGTCATTTTTAGTGATTTTTGCCCACTGGAATTTTTAAAGAAAATTCAGCCCCTGAAGACAGTTTCCCAATATGAAATTTGGTAGTCACATCTATCATGAGTAGACCCACAAAAAGTCTTAAGATGCTATGTCCGGAAAGTTACAAAAAGTCTTTAATTTTGGTTTAAAGTTGACATTTTATAGTCATTTTGACCTTTTCCAGGGGTCCTTCAAAGACGGACTCATCCTGGAGCTGACATCATCTAAACCTTGTATGCTAGACAGACATATGGTTATCAACCATCAGATGTTCCACTGTATGCACAGTATAAAGTTCTATACTGTATTTGATTGCTATACTCTAGTTCAAGGGCTTGACAATAGAAAACTATGTGCACACTCCGTCCTGCTTTTTATGGTTATGCAACATTTTATGGAGCTTCTGGCGGGGTCGAAGGTGCTGATTACGCTACGAGGGAGCGCTGGCGGTTCACACCTTGGCCCGCTTGCACGTAACTCGTTTGCACGCCACGCTCATTGCATGCACACAACAGCGACAGGCACAATTGATAGTGGCATGGAGTGACATTGCGGAGATGTAGATCAGCAAGCTAGAGCTTACGCCAGGTGGGAATGAGTGGATTTGATTGAGGAGCATCTTGAAGGTAAGTTAGACATTGACAAGGACGTCACCTTTTTGTATTCTTTTTGTTGTGCTATGAATTTAAAGTAGCCTATGTGTCGAGTTACTTTGAAGAGGACACGCTCAGTATGCTGCTTGTGTTTGATAAAATACACAAGGAAAGCATTCTGTAATTCATTAAACTTCCACAAAGGTGAAGAAGAAACCCTGATATCCAGTTAAAGATTCAAGATTGGGGTAAGGATGCAAACTTGGGTTAGGATTCCATTCCTGGGTTAGGGTTTTAAAAAATTGTTAGGAGTAAATTGGGGTTTCAAACCAGGTTGTGGTTTCAAATTGGTGTAAGGATGTGTTGTGGATTCAAATTATGGTTTCGAGCTATGGTTTTGAATTCAACAAGAGAGTCATGACAGAGTTTGAGTTATGGTTTCAAATTTGGGTTTCAATCCTGGTTTAAGGTTTCAAAATAGGGTATCATGACAGTGTTAAACTTCTAACTAGGGTTAGGATTTTAAAGGGAAGTCAACGCAAACATATTTTTTTCAAGAATATGTTGTATGCAAGCCCACTAGTTGAAACAGGGCGTTCTGATAAGTATTGCGTTTATGGAATGAGTGTTAATCCACTTGTTTTTACGTCACAACTCCTCACAACGACCAATCACGGCTCAGATTCAGAAAACAGGTCAGCCGTGATTGGGTGTTGTGAGCAGTTGTGATTTTCAGTCGACAGAAGACAAAATGGCCGCCCCCAGAGATGGCTTAAAACGGGTGGATTTTGCTGCTTATCTCATATTGCACAAATGCAATATTAATCAAAATGCTTCCTGTGACGTTACACTGTCACATGTGACCAGTCACGACTGTTAAGCGTGAAACACAATGGCGTAAATATCGATAGTGCTACCAGTGCGATGCACCGGGTCCCTGATGCCGTTTGGGACTCATGAAGGAAAGAAAAAAAAAGCGGTCCAGAATTCCCACAGACCCCTGGTTTTGTAAATATAATAGCTTCAAGCGGGTCAGTCACACTGATTGGCTGGTATGGGAGGAGGAAATGATAATTTGTCCAAACACCTGATTTTATTTCTCCTTTCAGTAAAAAAAAAAAAAAAAAAAAAAAGCTCATAGCTAGTGTAGCTAGTGGATGTAAGAATTATTCAAATTCAAATTAATTCAAAATGTGGCATGCAAAGAAAGGAAGGACAAAAAGAAGCAAGATGAGGTTGACGCTAAAATGACTAAGATAGACTTGCTTTTTAATCACAGACAGGCAACAGCCAGCGTCCCACCGAAGTCAAGCTGTAGCTTGTCACTAGCTCCTTCATTGAAGCGGCATCGACCCTGCCGCTGTGTCCTGCTTCTGTGGGCAATCAAAGGAGACCTCCCAGGCACCGCAGCCTCAGAGGACAAATTTGGCGGATTTGGCTGTGCCCCCCATGTGGAGCTGTTGCAGAAACAGTCTGTCCACATGTTGAGGACTGTACGATTTAATTCTGCCTCCAGACGCAAATGCAAAAAGCTGTACACAGGAAGCCCTCAATTTACAAACGAGTTCCGTTCCTACACTGGCGATGTAACACAAATTTCCGCCTATGTTGGATTTCACCGTTAAAGTCAAAATTTACATCAAAATACTTTGTATAAAAAGAATTAAATACATTAAAATAAAAAAACATAAGATGCTGTAAAAGGGTCAAGTGTCGAGCACTGGTAATTATACACGCAGGTGCTAAACCGTTGCAGGTATTTAGTCACACTTTTACAGAAGAACTCTGGGCGTACCAGAGCTGGGCATCGTCCCTCCGTCCCCGATTTTCCGTTAATCGAACCACGTGGTCCCAGTTGGTCGCAGTCAGCCAACCGGCGTAGTGAACGACTAAACCGATAGCACCTCACTCGCCGGTTCCGCATTCCTGACACATGGTCGAGTAAGGAAAAAAAGAAAAAAGAAATTAATGTTGTGTACTTTGCGGTCACAGATGCAATGACATGTGCTCCATATTCTTTTTATTTTACAGATCACCACGCTGTGTGTGTTTGTGTCAGTTGTTTTTGCTTGATAATTTTTCATCGTTTGGCAGCGTGTCTGCCCATGCAGCGACTGCGTGTGACGCGAAAAAAAACAAAGACGCAGATTGGCAGTCGCTGACGTGAGATGGGCCGGGTCGATTAAATATGTAGGACGAGCTCGTTACTGAAACCAATATTTACAGTAACCGTACCCAACCCACTCCGCCTCTGGCAAAGAGTGAAAGTGCTTTTCTTGTACTGCCTTTATTTTTACATTTTGATTGAAAGAGTAAGGGCACTCAACAAATTGTTAGTCATCACATGCTGCAATTGTATTGACACTTTATACTGTATGTGTATGTGTATATTTTCTAAAAATAGTGCTTCTCTCGCACCTACACTATATTTGTAATTATTTATTATAATAAGTATTTATTTATTATTATTATTTGATTGAAACAAAAAGGGAACACAACAAATTGTTACAGTCATCATTTGCTGTTTTGTACAGACACTTTATTTTTTTAATATTGAAAACAGTGATTTTCTTGCACTGACCCCCCCTTTTTTATTTTTTACATATTTGATTAAAGCAAGTGCAGCTTTTGGGAATTGCTACTATATTGCCTTAACACTACCGCAGAGGCTAGTGTTAGCATTCAGCAACATCCAGCCTGCTGGCTGCCGGCTGCCTCATGAGACTTAAAAAAGCTTTAGCATAGCTAATTATCCAAAAACTACAACTAGTCGCCACCGGTGTTCGTGTGCGAATTCATGCTCTTGTCCACTTCAGCTGTGTAAGTGAAGAAGCCACAGGCATGTTTTTTTTTAAAATTATTTTCGTGGAGGTGATCATGGTTTTTGCACATATGAGCTTGCATTTGAGCCATTCTATTGTGCAGAACACTTTCATACTTTCACAGGTTCAAGTGGAAAAGAGTAGTAACGTACATTTGAATGCTTGCCTCCCCGCTGTGATGTAGACAAGAAATAACAAGCCAAGCTCCAAAAGGGGGCGTGCCAATTTGCAGACCTGGGCATTTTACAAAAAATTCCTGGTGTATTTATCGCCTTCTGACTGCAGGCGGGGTACCCTTCCGCCGTCTGTCTAGCCGTCTTTTTCTCCGGCCGGAACACATAGTAATTAGGCCGGTCCGCCTATCATTTTAAACTGGCTTTCATTTGCGTTTCCGTCTACAAACTTCGACCAACAACCCTGGTCAAGGGTGGAGGGTCGCGGCCGGTTTGCCAAAAAAGGGTCAAGTGCCCAGCTCTGATGACGTGTAGACCATTTTCCGTACTACATCAAAGGCTGTGCACTCATCAGTGGCTCAAAACGACAGGAGACATAAGTGCTGTGAAAATTTGTTTTTTGAGCATGGAGTTGTTATCGTTTTTGAATATCCATCCATCTATTATCTGAATTGCTTATCCTAGTTTCAAACAATATCAACACGCCATGCTGTTGTGTGTCTATGTGTACGAATCGGAGTCGAAAGGAGTTGAAATTTTTCTCAATTACAAGAGGAAACAGGCCATTTCAGAAACATCGGAGGCCGGACCGAGGGCATAATTAGGATTGCGTGCTTTTGCGGTGATCATTTTTTATCTGGTAAGTTATTGTGGCCATTTGGCTTAACTTAACCTCTTACGTATCGTATTGGAATGTTGAGCAAGTGGTCAAGAATTGTGGAATAATGGCAGGGTGTTTGCTACTATAGTGCTTGCTAGTAACTGGTAGCTAATTCATTCAGCGATGAGCTTCGGTGCACAATAGATCCATGTAACTTAAGATCTTAACTTGTGAGAATTATTGTTCGTGATGTTTACATTAACCTGTTTTTCCCTGAGCATCCTAGAACACCTCAGCAACTTAAAAGTAGCCCAACAATGCGATCCCACAGAGTTTGTCATCACAACAATTTGACACTATTCTCAGTTCCCTTTTATATAATATAAAAAGCAGCAACAAAAAAAAAACTAGAAGACTAGTGTGATGTTCTGTGACTCACCCTGCTATGCAAGTATAGTTAGCAGTGAGGATGTACTTCTCCTTTCTGTTGATGATGGCCCAAGCAAGGCTCGCAGTACTCTTTCTAGTGAAAACACTACGTTTCCCCACTAAATAAAGATCAAAATCGGGCCACTTAGTAATATTCTCCTCACACTCTGTAAGCTCATAAGGATCAGAAAGTTGCTTTCCATCTGGCAGTTATTTTTGCGATCCTGTTTTTTGTTTTTTTACAAGACCAACACGGGTCACTGGCATATGTGGTCCTGGATCGGATACGTATCTAATTTTTAGTCTGAACAGCCAGGCTGCATACATATGTCCGTCTTCGACGTCGTCATGCGCTCTGTGTAGGCGGGGAGACAAGACTGCTTTGGAGGGAGATTGACTCCGTGAATCTGTAAAGTTGTTTTGAGTAACAGTATTGACTTCAAATTTGTCTTCAATATAATCCCATTTGAAACATGAAGCATAAAGCGGATGTTCATTTATTACGCACGGCAATGAGTTGACGTCACCTTTGGTGACTTCTCAATAAAATGAGATCTAAAAGCCTAGCCTGATTTCCCAAAATACTGGACTTCTATCTCCTCCTGAATCGCTCCTCTGTAGATATGAGATAGGAAAAGATGAGCTACACGCTCGACCACATTTACTTCCGTAAATACAAAATTGAGTGACTTCATCTCTTCTGTGCATGCGGGTCACTTTGGGGACGCGTATGTTCGCACACCAGACAGACCGAGGTCGCATTTAATATGTAATGTGGATGCTTACCCCCAAAAGATCTGTTTTCACCCCAAAATCTGATTTGAGCATTAAGACCATGGGGTCCATTTCACAAAGCAGGTTTAGTGAAAACTCAGAGTCTGCTAACCTTGAAATGAGGGAAACTCTGACTTTTCCGTTTCAAGGAGGGAGGTAACTCAAACCAGAGAAAGAGGGTTAACGCTATCCGGTTTCAGAGAGAGAGGTAACTTAAGCTTCCGGTCAATTACTGCAGTAACAGACTCTCTGAACTAACCTGGTCGCGAGCAGGTTTATCGCGGTGAACCTTGAGCTTCGCTCTGTCTCCGCCCTCTTTCTGACCCACACACTCCTTTTCATTTACTCATTCCTTCAGTTTGTCCAGGCGAGTTTTGTCATATCGTACTTCTGCCGTCTGTGATAAAAAAAAAAAATCGGAGTCAATAAATGAGAAGTCCATTAAGCACAGTATGAAGTTTCTGTTGAATTTGCTCACTTTTATTTCATCAAGTGGTTGCACGAAATCATCTGGACTAAGATATTTTTTAATAAGTAGACTATACATCTACTAAATAAATGTATCTGGATCCATATTATTTTATTTTGTGCAACCACTTGATGAAATAAAAGTGAGTAAATTCAACACATCATTTTTTCAGTGTAAGTGGAGACAAACGTGACATATCCTTATGATAATGATTCCTTACGTGGATGAAGGTGCAGCATTACTACGCATGTTGAAAGAGCAGACCGCGCAGGGATGTTTTAGCATTTCCAGAAAAAATATTTTTGAGCGGTACCGTTTCACGTGACAGTCCATCATCTACATACACTGCAATAAGTTTCTGTTGAATATTTACTCAATTTTATTTTCTTTAACGTGGTTGCACGTAATCATCTGAATCCATATATATTTTTAAGTAGACTATACATCTACTTAAAAAATGTATCTGGCTCCGGATGATTTTATTTTGTGCAATCACCTGAGGAAATATAATTTAGTAAATTCAACCGTCGTTTTTTTCAATGAGATAATGCCAAGGTCTTAACTGTTTTGAACAATGTTTTTATATTTCAACAGCTGTTAAGTGTGCTTCTCCCTCACGAGATTGCACCTAAATGAAATAAATTAATAGGAGGAAGTAAGCCGTTTTCCTTTGCAATATTATTGTGATTGCAAAGGACTTGAAACTTCCGCATATATTGACCCGAATAGCAATGTTCTCCCACAGAATGAGTGAGTCATATTAACTCTCTGCGCTACGGAAGCCTGGTCACAGCCTGGTCCCTCACTCAAATCTGTCCCCCAAGCAACAACAACTCACTATTGTTCCTCGCCACGGCCATCGAAGCCTCGCCGTGAAAAATAGACTAATGACGGACTCGCCGCAAAAAATAGACTCAAAATGGTCTACAGACGAAAGACGGATTAAATACATGGGTTTCCGATTAGGCTGAGACTATTTTAAAAATGTTCCCGTCATTCGTCAACCGTCAGCAAAACGGGTGTCCGTCATAGGCAGATAGATGGACCGGTTCGTCACATAGACGGAATGCCCAGCTCTGTAAAATATCATGGTATGATGACGATTGTTTTGCCAACAATATGAATATTACAGTAACACAATCACTGGTGGAAATATAACAATACCAAACATATCACAAGTAGAGGTGGAAAGTATCCAAATAATACTGTATTGTGATTAGGGGTAGCAATATTGTAATATTCGTAATACAGGTCATTTGTGATGATATGATCATCACTATATTGCAAGTTAGCCATTTGTCACTTATTTAACTGAGGAAGGAAAATCTAGTACAAATTAAAGTATGGAATGAAAAATAATTGACTAAAAAAATATATTAATTAATTTGGTATTGAATTATCAATAGGTGAGGTTATATCAGTGGTGCATCACATGAGGTAATGCTCAATTTCTATTTGTCATTTGATTAAAGTGGCCTTCAATGAATTGCAAAACGCACATTTAATATTCTATGAACAATTAAACTTTCCACCATGTGTTCCCTCATTGAGCAAAATTAGTGAGAGCAATTAAATGTTTTTTTTTTATGTCAGTGCTTTGGAACATCATTAATTCAGTTTATTTGACCATTTACCGTACTTGGCCGTCAATGCAACTTTCAGGCTGAGTCGGCCGGAAATACAGATGAGAAGTTAGGGACAGATAAACAATGCCCACCTCTGGTTATTGGCATGTGGCGTGTGTGACGTGGACACTGGCGGGGGCGGGGTGTTGAGATTCCGGAAGACAAGGCAGTGGCACTTACCACAAGTGTGTGTGTGTGCCCGTGCTCGCGCGTGTGCATGCCCCGTTACAAGTGTGACTACGTTTACATTCAGTCAATATTTGGATTAAAGTCAAAATTCCGATTTCTGAAAGATTCAAGCAGAAAGGCACTAACGTCATGAGGCAAATAGACGTAATTTCCCCTTGTTGCTTTCAACCGTCATTAAAACACATTATATTCGTGTCACACACCACAGAAATAAAGCAGTCTGTTTCCTCCTCGCTCCAAAAGTGTTCGCCATGTTTTGTATGTCACTCGGTTGCGCACCAAACATCGTGTATGCAAGCACTTCCATTACTACAAAGACTGAGATTCCCAGCAGTTGAACATGCACAGAGTGTCCCGTGCAGTCGGGGTATTCATGCGCACATATTCGGGTTAGAAAAGGTAGTAGAATAAGGGCATATTTGGGTTATTGGTACATTTACGTACTGCCAATATTCAGATTTTTAAAGGGTTATTGACTGCATGTAAATGTATTTTGTGAGTGCCATAGAAAACTGTTTGCTGCTGAAATGGGATGGAATGAAGCCCCAGTTGACTAAGCAAGCAATATGAGATCCCGTTCATTCGTCTCTGTTTCACTGCTGTGGTTGAAGTCACTGGACCGAGAGGTGCGTTACAATTACAGTTTGGAGCAGAGAACAGTGACACCACACGATAAAGGTAACCGTGTGCAAAGCTTGCACGTATGCAGTATATTTCAATGTCTAATAAAGGTGCCGGTCCGAGATCAAAAAGCACATGTACTGTAGACACAGAAAAACACAAACCTGTAGGAGGAGATTATCTGCAAAGTTGGCTGAGTTCCTTAATTGTTAGACCCAGGAACACAGGATGGAGATATACTGTGCTGTGTATAATTGACAAGATTGATATAAGTCATGCTGGACAGTACTTTCGGGTCAGCAATCCAGTCTTGCTGTTGCAGGATCCAAATCTCCAATGAAACGCAATTTACCTCGCACTCACTCGCCTGCCTATCTAAAGTGTATTTCTCCATCACTACAGATTGCCAAAGTCCACAAAAAAATTGTTGTCACGGGAACTAATTTGAATATTTACACTTAGCAACAGGCCGGCGTTTGCAATGAAAAGTCAAAGTTGCCCGCCACTATGGTCAACTGTATGGGATTGTGGGATACTATTTACTATTTTATCACGAAGGTCGACTCCCTCTACAATCCTCTGCATTCATAAAGGGCACTATTGTGCGGCAGCAGCCATTGAGTCATGTAAAGAAAGGTTGGATAGCAATGAGTAAAAGCGCTAGAGGAGAGGAGATGCAGGAGCGGGAGGGTTCAGCGGGAGGCCGAGATGAAGACGTCTGAAGGACGACGAAGAGTGCGGGAGTTATTTTAGTTTGTTGCACCTCGGGCAGTTCAGTCACAAAGCTTCTGTTTGATGACTTCACCCACTCACAAACCAACCTGAGACGCTTCGTGACAGCGTGTGAGGGCATACCGGGCCCCTCCCTCGCCTGTGCCCCGTTCGCCAGCTCTCGCACTGCTCCCAAAGCAGTCTGTGGATTATTTTTTTTTACTATTCTATTGTGTTAGCGTGAATACCTATTGAGAGGAGCGATCACATTAAAATATGACACATTCGGGACCAAGCATACTGTTGACTTTTTTAACTTAGTGGGTTATTTCTTGTCATTCAGTTCATTTCTATGGTGCAAGGTGGCGGTTAGCATGAATAATTGGCAAGTAATTATCTCATTGATCATACAACACTTGTCTGCATGTGCAAGTATGTGATCAAGCAAGTGATCTTTTTTTTACTCTGTGGTTTATTTCTGTTGTTCAAAGGGCCAGTTATACTGAAAAGAAAACTGGCAAGGAATGATTACATTAGTCATATGACGTTCATTGCGTGCATGCATGAGACTTAACGAGCTGTGGACTTGTTCTGTTTTCACTCTGTGGATTATTTCTCATCATTGTATTTATTGCTATTGCACAAGGTGAGTGGTTACACAATGCCCCTATAAGCAGTTTCCATGAAACAAACGTTTTTTTTATTGCTAATTTTTAAAATGTAAATACTGTTAGCAGTTACAGTCCACTTGCATTGAGGCGAAAGGTGCGTGTACAGCAACTCGTCAAATCCGGCCGATGGAGTTGAACAAACTCATCACAGCTTTTTACAATGAACCACTCTATTCTTCTTCTTCCCTTTAGGGCCACTGTACATGTCCCCAGATTGCTTCGCAGCAATGAAAGTGTGCTCACAAAGAAAACACCATTACCCCTTCTGTTAGCGGGCCAAAAAAGAAAATTAAGGGATGGAAATGTATGCAAATTAACCTGATTTATTTCAGCCCGATGACCACTGTATCACAGAAACCACTTCTGTGGTGGAATAATAACACACCAAAAAGTTTATTTATTTATTTTTTTTGTGTACATGTGTCACACAATCACAGAAAGTGATTGTATGCCAGTGATAAAGCACTAACACAGATTGCAACTACATTTCATCCTCAAACCGCTACTTTTAAAATATTATTTGTCGTCCCTAATCCAGGCTCAACATGTCCTTTAAATCAATAGTGTTTCCGTAAAAACATTGGTAGGCGTGCCAAAACAACAGGTGTTGCTCGGCCACAAATTGCTTGTATGGCCATTTTAACTAATCAGAAAGCAAAAGAAAGACAAAAGATGTGGAAAACACACAATAACAATAACATTGTTCACGTGAGGAGGTCTTGATGCATAATGTTATGTCCTAAAAGGGGGCAAGCAAAACAAGCGAAAAAAGTGTCCAAAATGTCATTTTCTACCATGGAGTTTTTTTTATGTCTGATCCAGTCAATCACTTGGCAGGCACATACATTGTGCATGCACATACAGTATGCCTGAGAGAGCAGGGGACTGTTTTATTAATTGTTTCTGTGGCTTCTAAGCAGTTGGGCGAATGGATGGATTCCTAGTTGTTGTGTTGTGCACGATGGGGGAATAATTGGTGAAAGTAATCACACTTTCAGGACACAACGATTGTCCCTCTAGGCTTCTAACACACCCACCTGTGTGAAAACTCGCTTTGCCAGCAAAGAGATGTGACCCATTGGATTCTGAGGATGCCTGCAAATGCCTGAGACGTGAATTTCATAGAGATCCACTTGGAATATATGTCAAACTTTAAATGTGAAATTCACTTGCATATGGATCCGGAAGTTATATTCCCTCCAGATCGTTGTAGATCGATCATCTAACTGGCTGCTTTGAAAGACCATGTGTTATTTGCATTTTATATTTAAGAAATACAATAAAAGCCATTTAATCAGAGAACTGTGCTCATGACGGAATGTATATTTGGAGAGGTTCCGTTAGTTGAAAGGCGAGTCAGCCTGCCTAGCGATGCTTCTTATCGCACGCGCGATTGCGTCACCTCAATCGATTTCATGACCGGAATATGTCAAATAGAAACTATCCATCCATTATCCTTACCGCTTCTCCTCACAAGAAGCGGTCACATTTCGTGAAGTGACACACTTAGGTCAATGGGAGAATCTGTGCAGCCGAAAAAATGCGTAGCAGTGCACCTTTACTGATTCAAGCACACCGGATAATATGCACCTTTGTGTGCAAATTGCACATGTACATACGTGTGTGGATTATTTCTAGTCATGTTTATTTCTATTTTTTACAGTTTGGATGAGTGACTATAGTAGTTACATGACATGCATTTTGTCCGCATGTGAGGCGTGTGCTTTTTTTTATTTACTCTGTTGATTACTTATTGCATTTGTTTATTGTTCAAGCTGGCATCATGAATTTGTGGGAGTAGAGTTGCATTAATTATGCATGCCTTGTTGCTTGTTTGTTTGTTTGTTTTTTACTGGGAGTTTGTGGATTATTTCATTTTTTATTTCCATAGTGCAAGACGGTACATCACGCGGATAATTGCAACGGTAAATAACTTGAGGAAGGATCAAAGGAATATTGACATCAATGAAATAAAAAAGGCAATGTCTGGTGCAATGACTATACGTGATGTTAATGACTAATTCTAAAAGATTTGACATTTATTTCAATGAGGATCATTTCTTTGTCCTTGGGGGTCTACCGAGTCTCATGTTTTTGAGCTGCCGTGAGATGATGGTGTGGCGTCTAAGAGCACTGGAGCGTCTGTAAATGTGAAGTTATGAGTGCTGAAGTCTCCCTCTCGTTCCCACTCGCTCCGGATGAGAGCTGCCGCTAAAAACCTCCCAAAATGTGCCGCAGCTAACGTGTGTTCACTCATCTTTTATGCATGTGAGACTGCCGACCGCCCCCGCACCTGCTACTCAATCTTTTTACATTTCATTTACGCTAAGCCTATAGTTTCATAACTTTATTCATGCATTGCTGCACGGATTAAATCATTTTTGTAAGATAAGGCACATTACTACAAGAATAAAGTCATTTTTCAGCCACATGGCTGTAAAAAAAGATAAGCAAGACATAGTTTTATGTTTGTTTTTACGAATATAATTGTCATGCTACTGGCATTTTGAAATCATCCATGACTCTGTCAGCATGTGTTACTCTGTCACCGCAGTCAATGCTCAACTTCTAGCAGTCTTATTGCACCGTCGTTGGTTGGCTTTTTTAGTTGTGAGTTTATACTCTGGTATGATTTGCTATTAAAACTTAATAATTAGCAGTGTCAAAGTGATGACTAAAATCAGCAAGATGTATGACGGTGAAAAAAAAAACAACCTGACGTTTTGGTGGTGGCTTCGGACAAATTTGCTATAGCCGCAGATCACTGGACCTTAATCCGCAACCACAGTTATTTTGGGGTGAGTGGACAGTGGGAAAAATACATGCTGATTCACCCCACTATTTAGTTTTAGTATGTGACTATGATAGCATTCGCATGTTAGCACTGGATGTGGTCAGACAAGGTGTCAATTAACATGCGATATAGGGCAGTCATTCCCAACCACTGTGACGTGGCACATCATCAGGTGTGCCATGAGAGATCATCCGGTGTGCCAGAAATGACCCATTTACCAATGACTACATCCTGAGCCTTACACTTACAACATTCTGGTCTTTTTGGTGAGTCTGAGCGCTAATAAAAGAAGCCAGCAGGTTGGTTCTACAGTATAGCAGGGGTGTTCAACTCCGGTCCACGAGGGCCCCTGTCCAGCATGTTTTGGATATCTCCCGTCTCCAACACACCTGATTCAAATGATCAGCTCATAGGCAAGCTCTGAGAAGCCTGATAATGTGCCTAATCATTTGAATCAGGTGTGCTGGAGAAGGGAGGGATCTAAAATATGCTGGGTAGGGGTCCTCGAGGACTGGAGTCGGACACCTCTGTTCTAGAGCAGTGTGCCGCTAGTCCGAACTATGAGGCGGATGTGCTAATCAGTCGACCACCGTGCCGCCGCTACTACAACTACTGCAATTCAAATTATTTTCAAATCAAACAGCCACAGCATAAAATGAAAATAAAACAAGAAGTATATCAAAAATAGTCAGTAAATAACAATACTGTACTACAATAAATTCAGTTGTAAACAAACGTGTCCACCATAGCAGCACTATGCACTTCCAGAAGCAAGGAAAGCACTGATGAAACACTTTAGGTTATGTCCATCACAACTCAAGTCTTTCAGTTTTCTCCATGACAGCAACAGCAGCCACAAAGTTCACAGAAAGCTTTATCTGACTTTATCTGGCTTCACCCACGGACAATGAGTTCCCAGACCTTGTTGTAACTGCATTTCATTTTCTTTGCAGTCTTCTTACTCTTACTCGCGTCTCTAAAATGCTTGTTTTTGTTTGTTTTTGGTAGGCGTATCTTTAAAAACAACTATTGCCTGCATGTGCGCCCGGCTGTTTGATTGACAGCATACCCCTGCGTCTCACAGTCTCACACGCAGACAGTCACATCAGCCCGAATACCATTCAAACATACAAACAGATCGAGACCCGCCCCCATAATAGCCTCCACTGTGTGTTGTCTGCTCTCAGCACACAGGCGTTTGATGAAAAACAAGATTTTAGACGCACGTTTGAAAATTGGTGCCTGCCGATCAGACATGCGGGACAGCGAGTCAATTTGCGGGACGCATCAAAAATCATTAAAATGCGGGACAGTCCCGCGCAAATCGGGACATCACCCTAATCATGCATTCTATTTTAAGATTTCTACAGTTAACTATAGGCATATACATGACAATATTTTACCTTTAGCACAATGGCAATCAAATGTCTTCCGAAATCGGAGTTATTTTGGTGACAATTTTTTTATCCCAAGAATATGACGCCTGGTTCACCAAAAACCCCCGTCTTGGCTGCCGCGCCTCTTTCATGACATCATCCCAAAGCCAGCGGCACGCACTGCCCATCAGCCATCTGCCCAGTAACTGCTGGCTTGTGGAGAAAGTGGGCGTTGTGTTTACTCGGCGGGGGCGGTACATCGGTGGCATTGTGACATCACAACGTGAGTTCCCTGTCTTTTTTTGGATCAGGCAAGGCTCGAGAGAAGGAAAGAGCAGAAATGCTTTAAGATGAGGAAAAAGCATTTTAACATGGCTCAAAGCTCAAAATAGTTGTTTCAGTACATGACACATTTCCTTTAATACCACAATTACTTGCACGTTTCACTTTCTTGGGAGCCATATCTCAGGCTAATTTATAGCAACAAAAAAACCCAAAACAAATATAAGTATTTAACATACATGTTTTGATGCCTATATTTTTGTTAACTCATCTACAAA
Source organism: Filicampus tigris (assembly GCF_054856515.1). NCBI lineage: Eukaryota > Metazoa > Chordata > Actinopteri > Syngnathiformes > Syngnathidae > Filicampus > Filicampus tigris. Next base: position 29,198,003 of record NC_141218.1, on the reverse strand, counting down.
TGACTTTGGCCAAAATCAAATGTGGCCCTGAGCATACAAGTTTGCTCACCCCTCATTTAGAGGAAAATAAATCAAGGAAATATTCTGAAAGCTTTGAAGCCAACAGCCGCCCCTGCCCCCGAAGCTGCAGAGACAGCCTGAGCGTCTTTTCCCCCCCTCATCCTACTCCACATGACCACCTGAATGATATGCTAATAAAGTCCCTTTAAAAGGGGTCGCCACGGCAACACACCAACACCTGTTGGAAGCCTTGACACTAACCTGCAGAGCAAAGGAATTCATTTTCATTTTTAATTAAATCACACAGAAAAAAAAAAAAAATCTTCTCCCATAAGGATGTAAGGAATAGTCTGTTTATGGGTCAAACTGTTACCCTCAGAAAAACTTCAACCCTGGAGGAATTTTTTTTGGTCAAATTTTAAACTAAAAATGAAAAAAAAATATATGTATAACTGTCTGAAGTGTAAAAATTAGTGCGGATGTTTGTTTGTCTCTGTGTGCCCTTCGATTGGCTAACAACCTATTCGGGGTGTCCCCTGCCTACTGCCCGAAGAATGCTGGGATAGGCTCCAGCATTGCCCGCGACCCTTGTGAGGATAAACGGTATAGATAATGAATGAATGAATGAATGAATGTTCAAAATGAGCCTGACACTAAGTAGAGTCCCTTACCTGTTGAAGACATCCTGATTGGTAATCCGATCTAATGAAGGCCCTCGAGCAGGGATCTCAAATTCGTGGCATCGTGGCCACTTTGGCAAGCAGGATGATATTTATTGGATCCTCCTTCACATCAAAGTTTGATATTGGTGAAGAACCAGTCAAATTCTGAACTGTTATTGATAAAGATCGAGAAGATTGGATTAATTGTATTTTTTGGGGAATACTTGAACCCTTTTTTGTGGGATACCTGATGCGACGCCCACATAAATTCAGTTTGAGACCCCTGCCCTAGAGAGATTGGTCCATGTCCACCTGTGCCCTCAAATTAACTCCTCGATGGAGTCACTTCAGTTTTCCGATCAGCCTTGCATTTGCATCGATCATCTACTGTATGTCCTAACACTGTACTGACCACCTGGAGAAGGCCAGGAACACTGTGAGGATAATGTTCTTTGATTTCTCCAATGCTTTCAACACATTACAAATGGAGGACAAATTGGAGTGTGCAGGGGTGGCACATGACCTAATAGCTTGGACTACAGACTACCTCACCAACCAACCACAGTTTGTTAGGACACAAGTGTGAGATGCTTCCCTGCAGTTCTGGGGCACCATAAAAAACTATCCTGGCTCCTTCCCTGTTCACCATGTACACAGCGGACTTCAGCTACAGCACCCCCATCTGTCACCTGTAGATGTTCTCTGTTGACTCTGCTACTGACTGCCTGACCACTGATGGAGACGACCAAGAGTACAGAGAACTTTGGCAAAACAAAGGGGCTGGTGGTCGGTTTTAGCAGGAGCTGTCACTCTCCACCTGTATTGCTGAACATCCAGGGAGCGGACCTTGAGAGAGTCTCAACTTTTGAGTACCTTGGTGTCCACTTAAACAATAAACTGGACATGAGCAAAAACACAGACGCTCTCTACAGAAAAAGGTCTGAATTATGCTGAGGGCTTTCAATGTTCAGGGACCACTCCTGAAAAACTTTAAATGACTCTGTGGTGACAGCAACCTTTTCATATGAGTGGTCTGAAGGAGGTTGTACAATCAGGTGGCTGGTCCCTGGACTCATCTGACACAGTGATGGACAGGATGATGGCTCAACTGTCAACCTTGCTGGATAACCCCCACTTCTTCCAGGACACTCTGAAAGTACACAGCTCCTTCAGAGACAGACGTTTGCACCCACACTGAGTGAAGCACCTTCCTAATCACAGCTGTCAGAATGTTTTGCAGGTCACAAGGCCATAAGCCCATTTAGCAATTTACAAAACAACTACTTACCTGTGTATTTGTTTTATCTTTCAAGAAGGTATCCAATGTAAATAAGGTGTAAATAAAGACTCACACAAGTTGATTGAATTTTCTTGTCTGTTTTCTTTCCTTCTCTGAAGTTCAGGAATCATACAATGATCAGATCTGGGCAGCTTTTCCATCCTCGCGAATGCTCTCATCCGAGACGGGCGAGGGCAGAAAAGGGGCACGGTCTAACATGTAGCCCTCACATTTATACTGTCTTCAAAATCTAAACATAATGTGGGCTGGTCTCCTGTCTGTAGGGCTGATCCTCTCCAGCTTGGTCAGATCAAGGCACACGGACTCTAACACTTTTAACTGATTATGCGATGTCCGTAAATGTGTAATTGCCATATTGGTTTTTGGTTAACCTGTTGGCTAATATCTAGCCATTCATATAGATTTAGATCCTTCAATGCAACCAGAACATTGTATAGTTGAATAGATTGGATTGGATGGATTTGATAGTTGCACGGACGGTAGTTTAGGTTCTTATGTTGGGCAATGTGTTTCTTGTCTTCTCTTGCACCCTATTTAATTTTTCATTTCTTGTATCCACAATTGCTGCTGAAACACTGCATATTAGCCCATTGTAGGACTATTAAATTGTATCTGACTTTATAAAAAAAAAAAATGTAGAGTGGTCATGTAGTAGTGCCATAAAGTAGTTACCCTTTGAAGACATACAGTAATTGTACTGCACTTAGCAGCTAGACCAATCCCATGTTGTATTCTTATCAACTCGTTGAACAAACAGTGGAAGTGTTGTCCGTGTGCCCTCTTTTAAAAAAAAAAATTTAAAAAAAGGAAATGAAAAAAAGTTATGAAGCAGCCATTTTGGACCAAGGGCAGGCCCACTTGGCGGGAGATAAACACAGAGGAGGCGGCGGCCTGAGCAAAAGCATTGCGGCCCCTGCAGAGTAAACACCACACAAGTGGAAGAAGAGCGGGGGAGGGAGCTTGTGCGTGTGTGTGTGTGTGTGTGCCTTCAGTTCATTAAGAACAGCATGTTTCCATGCTTCCAGGCAAGAAAGTAATTGTCAAAAAATGTCAATCAGTTGTACAATATGGGTTTAACAGTAGTGTGCATGAAGTACAGTATTAGTTTGTACTGGGTTTACTAGTAATCTGCTCTGTGGATATACTGCAGAAGTAAATTGTGTATATACTATACTGGCGGTCCTCGGGGTCCTGTACTTCAGATCAATTTTTACAAAAGGTGAGTGTAGAAACTTGTTTTTTTCAGTGAGTCAAGGATCAGACTCTTGATGAGTAAAGCACTAGTTTAATTAGAAAAAACCCCCAAAACAACAGACCAGTGGCATAGTGACTATGGCATGGCGTATGTACTTCCGCGTTAGTCATCCCAAGCCCTGGTGATTGGCTTAGCCATAAACACGTCAAGCGGTATGGCGGCCCATGTGTGATAAATGTCATTTTAACAATCTACAGTGAGTTAGGAAATATAGGCCACTTTGTCTTGCTTTCAAAATGTGTTACAATCAACTATCTACAAATATTTACCTCCCAAGATTTTAAATACTCATTTTTAGCATAATTTAAAGAATTTTAGATATTATCATATTTGTTTAAAATCCTTCTTCCATCTAACAAGGAAACAATATAGCACTTTTATTGTAAGTATTTATAGTAACATCATTTAGCATTTTGTTTACTTTTTTAACCACTTTATACTAACATATTGTGATGAAAAGTGTCGCTCATGTCACTCACCACTTGATCCATTGTTTTAAAATATAATGAAGCCCAAACCTATTCACAATTCTATTTATTCCAATTAAAAAAAAAACACTTTCATTGATTTCTAGACAAGTCAATTAGGGCGAATCCACAACATAAAAAGTGGCATAAAAATCCTTAACCAATTCTTATAAACTCGGGCTAATTTTATTACTGTCACAAATCTCTATTCACTGATATGACCTATTTCAATATATAGTTGGTTTGACTGTAACATACTTAGATCATGTAACGTCCAATCTCAGGTTTGGACAAGTATAAAACCCTGAGTTGGCTGCTGTGTGCATGTCTAATGTTGCTCACCGTGTCCAAGGAATGCTCAGAAAGTTTGTGTATGCTCAAACGCATGGAAATTTGAGGGAACATTAGTTCAAACTGAGTACATAGTATAGCAATAGCATGCTGGGTGTATAATAATAGTTAGTAGTGTATATGGTGTAAGAGTAATAGTTATGATAATAGTTTGTACTGTGCATCTTGTAGTACAGTGGTACCTCTACTTACGAACGTCTCTTCATATGAAATTTTCAAGTTACAAAATGCCTCAACAAGAAAATATTGCCTCTTGTTACGAAAGAAATTTCAGGATGCAAAAGGTAAAAATACAGTATGGACTGATACTCTCAGCTCCAGAGTTTCCTGGACGCAACATATTCATAGCTGCTCTGCAATTGGCTATTACCTAGCATCTTCCTGGCATCCCATTGGCTAAGAGGGACCTCTACCGTATGTGTCTATGTGTGTAGATAGACAAGTATAAAGATATATATGTAATAGATATGTCTATGCAGCGTCCTCGTCATTCGCCCCTCGGGCCATGTGGTGTTCCGATAGTTTTACGTGAATTAGAAATGAGGAAAAGAAACAAAATGAGAAAATTGTTTTTTTGTCCATATAAACAAAGCAAGAGATAATAGAAAAGTATGAAAAAGGGATGCGTTTGGTTGAAAAGAATATGACCGCAATGTATCGACAATCGCCACGTTATTAAATCAGTTGTTTACAAAACGCCAGGCAAAAACCACTTCAGAGAGAACATGAACCAAAGAGGGCAAAAAGCGATGAGGACAGCAAATAAAAGACAGCAAATAAACGACCATCATTTTTATTCTTTACTCTATTCTTTGTTTTTTACATTATGCACAACTCTCATTTATTGTGCAATTATCAAACTGTAACATGTATTTGTTACATGTTTTGATGCATTTTTATGCTTTATAAAACATTTATGTCTGAATATTGGGGGGCTTGGAACGGATTAGGGCATTTACATGGAAAAAGCGTCTCTACTTCCAAAATTTTCGACTTAAGAAATTTCTTCCAGATTTCGTAAGTAGATGTTCCACTGTATATTAGAGTGTAGAATGAAGTAGTAGTTTGTACTGCATATATAACGTAGTATAACAGTAGTATGTCAAGTGTTTACAGTGTAATTGTAGTTTGTTTTGTGTATGTAGTATAGTTTTAGTATGTCATGTTTATACAGTGTAATAGAAGAATGTGTTGTGTACAAATGTATTTTTTTTCCGTCTTTCTTTTCTAATAATGTATAGTGCCAGTCAGAACAATAACTGGATGGCACAACTATCAACCTGTATAGCCACCTGTTGCTATTCGCACAGCAGAATGAAGCCTTGTGTTCAACTGAACAGGCCCAGATTTCACAAAAGTACATTTGTGAGACAGGCTCATCATTAATTCAGTATGTATACTTCGGTGCCGTTTTTGTTTGGTTGTGTGTCTTGGCTCCACTTTCAGTGACCCAAAATGTATTTTTACGATGACAAAACATGATAGAAAAAGTACAAATAGAGTAACAGAAAAGAATGCGGTTGAAGCCTGAAAGAGTGGAAGTGTTGCGTGTGATGAGTGTCGGCAAACAAAGATGTCTGACCCAAATAGGTCAACTGTCTGTGAGTGCGTAGAGCCGACACTGGTCTCCAACGGCCAAAACTGAGGCCGACCTTCCCCTGCAAAGATAAACACAGCAGCAGCGTGATGGCCCACCACGCTTGGAATGTTGTCGTACGTCATACATCCTCCTGCCAAGGAGGTCCCCGACATCCGTGGTAGGATGAGAGCCCAAAAACGAAACCCAGGGAATTTCCCATTTATCTCCAACCCATTATTTTTAAACAGTGAACCTCAGCGTATTTGTGGTTCAGCATTTGCACATGCGAGTGTTCCCAGATTTTTTTTAACCAATTGTCCATTATATGCTGAAAAACTTGCCTAAACTATATTTTTATGTTGTATCTAGTCTACTTTACCTCTATAATTTGCCTGTATTGCTCAGCATTTATTCTGTGTAAATGCTTGTGAAGTGATTCTGTAAGGTTCCGATGAAACCGGAAGTGATGGGATCCCACAAACGCAGACAGACAAGAAATGAATTAATAAAAATTTATTTAAAAAAATGATTACTATACCGATTCAAGGACAAAGCAAATCGCAGGCAGACTGCCTGGGGAAAATTCGGGGACAAACAAAAAGCGCTTGCAAATAAGGCAAGGAAACTTAACAACGCAAAATCACCTGTCACAACAAGATCAGGGAAACTCCAATTAGAAAAATAAACCAAAAATGCCGTACGAGAAAACCAACGCAAAATTCCTATACTCGACCAAAAACATGCGGACACAACTACGAATAGCAAATCGAGGTAAATCACGAACATACACACTGACACACTGTCAGCAAGCAAGGAGAATAGTCTGACACTGAACCTTCGACGCCGCAGTCCTTTTAAAGCCCCTGATTACTGATGTCGAACAGGTGTGGCGCTGAAGGACACGCCCCCCCAATAAGCCTCCTGACAGGAACACAGAACAGAATCATGACAGATTCATACGGTTTGCGTAAAGTGCTAACTTGCAAATTTGGCTGCCAATGTGTGATGTCCCGTGAGTTGGCGCTAATGTGAAATTTAGGCTAGTATGCTGGCTAACACTATTGATGAGCCTAATGTGAAGGTGGTTTGTGTTGAATAATTTAACCACTGAATGCGGTTGTTTATGTAACATATGTTCATGCTCAGGCGGCACGGTGGTCGACTGGTTAGCACGTCCGCCTCACAGTTCAGAGGTCGTGGGTTCGATCCCGGCTCCGGCCTCCCTGTGTGGAGTTTGCATGTTCTCCCCGTGCCTGCGTGGGTTTTCTCCGGGCACTCCGGTTTCCTCCCACATTCCAAAAACATGCATGGTAAGTTGATTGGATACTCTAAGTTGGCCCTAGGTGTGATTGTGAGTGCGGATGTTTGTCTCTGTGTGCCCTGCGATTGGCTGGCAACCAGTTCAGGGTGTCCCCCGCCTACTGCCCAAAGACAGCTGGGATAGGCTCCAGCACGCCCCGCGACCCTTGTGAGGAGAAGCGGTACAGATAATGGATGGATGGATGGATGTTCATGCTCGTGAACATGCTAAATGCATGGTGTTGTTTTCTCCGTTGTGTTAAATACCGGTAAATGAATCCAAACAGAATACCAGCCTGTGTGAGCACAGCCCTCCATACATTGTCAATCTGGACAATTCAATCCCCTCTTCGTTTTCTTTGCCAGGATCTCGTGGCATCTAAAGATAGTTACAAATCCCTTTTAAGCAGGTTTGTCAATTACTCACCATTTTTAGCCAGATACAATGTAGCCAGAAGAAAATAATGCAGATGGTTAAGTGGAATTTACCGAAAATCCTCAAAATTATCAAACTTTGCCACCATGCTTCATCCACATTCAAAGGCATCGGCAAAAAAGATTGCAATTTAGCATCGTTCATCTGTCTAGTATACTTGCTTCCAATTAAGCCTTGATTTGGGCAAAATATTCCTAGGAGGACTTTCAAAGTGTGAGTCCTGAGATATTAAAAAAACAAAATGGTGGAATGGTTCCTTCCTTCCCATCAGCCAGCTGCTGACTTGCTGGTGCTGGCTCATTCTGAGTCTAACCTATATGGTTGACAGTTTCAACGTCAACACATTCCCCGTTGACGATCATTTTACTTCTTCTCACCTGCCAATTAGCGTCTTCTCGGGTGATTTCATAGCTTCGAGACAAGCCGGGATGTCTGAGAACGGGTGTAACCCTTCATATGATTGGCGAAGCGACGACCATCGGTCTAATTTATTCTTTAATCGTCATGCATCATGTAAAACAAAAGTAACGACCCTGTTTTGAAAATATATTGAGTAAAAAGTACAGATACCGGTGTTAAAATGTAACGGATAAAAGTGAAAAGTACAGACATTCTGTACTTGAGTAAAAGTACAATTGCTTGTATTAAAAAATGACTTTGATACAAGTAAAAGTACTCGTTCAAATACTTACTCAAGTAAAAGTAAAAAAATATACAGGCTCTAAAATGTATTTCGTGAGAAAAAGTGAAAAGCGTATTTCACTGGATGTTTCCTCCTCATGTCATATAATTTGAAGGCTATTAAATTTGAACGGTCGTCACTTAATACACCATGCAGGTCGACCCACCTCTTGAAATCACGTTTTTATGAATGAACTGCTGTTTCATTCAAACAGTATAAAACTAATGTCATTAACCGGGGCCAAGGTCACCAAAGGGTAATCATTTAGCTTTACCTTGATATGTTTTCTCAGATAAGGCCATAGCCGGGCGACTGCTAGCTGCTGGCGTTGGCTCGTTCTGAGTCGAGCCCATATTGTTGACAGTTTCAACGTCGACGTACTCCACGTCGTCGATCATTTTGCTTCTTCTCACCTTCCAATTAAATTATCTTCTGTAGCAGCTGGCATAGAGTCTTCTCGGGTGATGTCATAGCTTGAGACAGAGCCAATCACAAGCTGGGAAGTCCGGGACCAGGTGTAATCCTTCATATGATTGGCGGAGCCACGACCATTAGTCCAATTTATTCTTTAATCGTCACACATCATGTAAGACAAAAGTAATGACCCTGTTTCGAAAATATATCGAGTAAAAAGTACAGATACTGGTGTTCAAATGTAACATAAAAGTAAAAAGTATCCTCAAAAATAAATATCCAGTGCACAAAGTACTGGAAAAAAAACCCTAAAGTACAGTATCAAAGTATTTGTACTTTGTTACTTCCCATTTCTGCTGGTATCGATGTAGGCAGTAGTGCCCTGGGTAAGCGCAGTCTGATGACCGTGTGTTCTACCTCATCCGCGCCCATTTCAGCCTGGAATAGACCGGCCGTACGGGAATTTTCTCAATTTTCCCAATGGCAACCGCACCCCTGGGTCCTTGAGACCTTTGTGTTCTGTTATGATAGACATGCCCACACAATTTTGTGTTGATTGATGATGTTGGGGGCTGTTTTTTGGGTTTTTGATTTTATTTTTATTTTTTTTTACTTTCATATCAATTAAAATCACACTTCGGCAGCATGCTTCACCCACATTCGACAGCATGTCAGATAAGATTGTTAATTTAGCATCACATATCGTTTGATTAAAAATTCAATGCCACATTTGACGGCGTAGGCAATAAAGCTTGCCAACTGAAGCATCACCCGTCTTTGGAGTATGCATGCTTCAGCTCGGGGCTTATTTGGGCAAATTCTCTCTTCTGAAAAGTAGAATTCCTGCAATTCCCCTAAAATAGCCACTTCAAACGGAATTGTCCGACTTCCTGTTGAATTTCAGGCAATTTCAATTTTCCTTGCGTCTTTTTGATGTGCTATTTTGACAGACATGTCCACTCAATCTCTCTGGGAAACTGTCAAGTAAGTTAATAGTATGTGCAAAAACAAACAAGTGGCATTAATCATGCCTTTTGATTACCAACGCAATCGAATCAAAGGCTGCTGGGAATTGAGGAATCTAGTTTTCCAAATGGAGCGCTCGTCCCTTCTTTTTCTTCTCCTCCTCCTCTTCTTCCTCTTCCTTACTCTCCTTTTTAACAACCTTCTTATTTATTGGTGTCGTCTCATTTCCTCATTTTGAACCATATCAACATTGTAGTGTGTGTTTAAAGAGGAAATATGCACTTTGTTTTGATGGGAACTTAACTGTAAGCACAGCACCTGCCCATATATGGGGTTGTCAAGGAAGTGGAACAATGAAGAAAGCAAAGTATATTATTTGTAAATACAAAAAGTGGATCACAGTGAGAGCTGTTCCTAATATTTTAGTACCCTTGACCTTTATATTGACACAGAACCAAGTTTAGTCTGAAGCTGAATATTGATAGCCGTCTATTATTCTTTTTTTTTTTTGTAATTGAATGCTGTCCACGACAGTCAATGCTTGACCTCTCCCAGGGAGGACATTCTTATTTATAGTTTGTGGATAGAAAAAATGTAAATTTTGCTGTATTGTATTTAATGAATAATAAATCCATTTAGACAAAATTCACAGGGGGGCGGGGGGGGGGATGTTGATCCAAGTTAGAACGGGCCCTGACAGAGGAACAAAGCCGAGGAAAAAGCCATGAAGTTTTTATGCAAATTCATTGAATCTTGCTTGGATGTTAATGACAACATTAAAGTGTACATTTCGGTGTAAAATATGTGCCTTGACTCAATAAAGGTTAAATACTTCATATCTCACTTGGTATGTCATCTAAATGGAAACCCGAATTAGAATCTGCCAATGTGACTGCAGTGTAAATGGACCGACTAAATCCACATTCAGTCAGTGCCAACATATCAGAATTCTTATTCTTAGTTTCACATTTGTATTACTTATATGTCATCATTAACTTGTTTTGATATCAGATATGGACTTCAAATGTAGGTCGTGTAAATACTGTACTTTATATCTCGTAATTCACATTCATTGTTCAAATGTGACTGCAGAATGTGACTATTATTTTTACATTATTGCAAATTTACATTTCATTATTTTAAAGTAGTCGCTGATGGCGTATAGTGGTACTGCAGTCACCTGAATTGTGTGCGGGTAGCGTGGGATCGGTCCTTGCTCAGTGACGGTGTCTGTGTGTGCCCTGCGACTGGCCGGCGACCAGTTCGGGGTGTAGTACGCTTTTCGCCCATAGTCAGCTGGGATTGGCTCCAGCAGCTCCCCGCGAGCCTGTACAGCAGGGGGGCTTCAATCCTGTTCCCCAAGGGCCGGTGTCCTACCTGTTTTCCATCTGTCCCTGCTGCAACACACCTGATTCAAATGATCAGAATCGTTATCCAGCTTCTGCAGACCTTTGGTGAATATCTGTAGCAGTGAGGGATGGAAAACAGGCAGGATACAGGCCCTCGAGGAACAGGATTGAAGACTCCTGCTGTATAGGATAAGCGGTGTGGAAGGTGACACATTGTTTTAATGTTTGTTATTTCTTTCAAGTTTCAATGTGCAAATGAAACATTATGCATACAGTACACATTCCACATGTAATATACAGGTGGGCACCCTAGAGAGAACAGCAGACTCAATTGGATTGCAGCATTAAATCATGATTCCATACCTGTCAAGTTGTACGTTTTCCCCGTATTTTATATGTTTTTCATGTCATTTCAAATTGTGTACGCCGTATAACAATTTTTGTACGGCAAAAAAAAACAAATATTAAAAAAACGTTTTTTGTTAGACCGATCTCGTCTTGCCCATTTCGGCTCTAATACGAAGCGTCCGTGAGCAATTCCGACTGCAAACTTCGGCCGACTTTCACGAGCAAAGTGCCCTCCCCGTTGAGCGATAAACAAATGTGTAAGATTCTATATAGAAATATCCGTTTATTTCGTTTCCCCCACCTCTCCCGCTGAGTGTGTAAGATTAAAAATAGATACTGTGTAAGATTATATACAGATATGTACGGGCAAATTACAACTTTTGCAAGATTCAGCACAGCCCGGGGTTGACAGGCATGTGATTCACAATCTGTTTAATACTTTAGATTGTATTTAATTATGTTATTGTTTGGTTTTTTCGTACATGAGTACAATAATAAAGAGTATTATTTTCCCTGATTAAAAAACTAAAACACAGACATATTTTGTTTTGTGAGGCTGGAACAGAAGATTAGAAGACAAATTAAAATTGTTTCTCTTCACAGTCTCTCTCAAGGCTTTTTTCTGAAGAAGTGTTTTGTTATTGTACCTTGTATGCGAGGCATGTGCACAGAAGCTCCGCAGTAGCACCCGTTGCAAAGTGACTTAGCCAAGAGTCAATAGAGCGTGCATGTCATTTTCATTTGTGTTTGCCAAGTGAACGTGTTTGAGGTCCTTAAGTCAACCCACACCACATCCTCATACACATCATCTGTTTGTGTAGATATTAAAACAAGTTTTATCATCTCAAAGAAAAAAAAATGGAATCTCTTCCCAAGTCACTCTGTCACTATCATAAATAAATAATTTTATAAAGTGTGAAGACAAATGTTTTCAATCACGTTTGAACATTTTTCTTTGTCGAAGAATGAAATGGCGGGCCAGAAGTCGTGACTCGATTGTTTATAAATTTATTAACAAAAAGTCTTAACAACCTTTAAAAATTAAAGGAGTACCGTACATACAGACATACATTCATAAATAAAATATCATCACCTTCCTAAAATAATGGCCTATGGGATTTTAAAAAAAAACGTGAATAACTGAACCAAATACTGATGATAGTATATTATAGGAGTGACCCCATACAACTTTTTTTCACCGCCGATACAATACCGATATTGCAGCCTAGACTACTGTCTCATACCAATATTGTCCGGTATAATATCAGCAGGAATTATACATCCATCCATCCATTATCTGTACCGCTTCTCCTCACAAGGGTCGCGGGGCGTGCTGGAGCCTATCCCAGCTGTCTTTGGGCAGTAGGCGGGGGACACCCTGAACTGGTTGCCAGCCAATCGCAGGGCACACAGAGACAAACATCCGCACTCACAATGCTTTCATTATTTTTTTTAGTATAAATTGTTAGAAGAAACTTTTCAAGTTATAGTACAAAAAAAAAAAAAAAAGAAAAAAGTCAGCAATGGTAGGTATGAGAAAATATCCACCCATCCATTATCCAATCTGCTTATCCTCACAAGGGTTGCAGGCGTGCTGGAGCCTATCCCAGCCGTATTCGGGCAGTAGGCGGGGGACACCCTGCTCTGGTTGCCAGCCAATCGCAGGACACACAGACACAAACAATTATTCGCAGTCACAATGACACCTAGGGGGCAATTTAGTGTGTCCAATTAACTTACCGTGCATGTTTTTGGAATGTGGGAGGAAATCGGAGTAACAAGAAAATATGACCCATTTATTCTAAACATTTTGGTCCCATAAATTCAGCCACAAACATGAGAATGCACTGTACGTCAATAAAATAATGAAGACATGCTCAAACACCAAAATGAATGATTTAAAATATCACTCACCATGGCTGTACTTGCAATGAGCCATGGCCGTTATTCCAAGAAGTATTAATGACCAGAGCCGGGCATTCCATCTATGTGACGGACCTCTCCGGCTACCCGCCACTGTCGGATGCCCGTTTTTCTGACAGTTGATGAATAAAATTTTAAAAGAGACAGACTAAGAATAGTCAGCCCCATTATTTGTTCCGTCATTTGTCTGTAGTCTGTCTTTAGTCTATTTTTGGCGGCTTCAAAGGCCGCGGCAAGCGCGGCGAGAAACAATAGTGAGTTGTAGTTGCCTGGTGGACAGATTTGAGTGATGTACCAGGCTGTGAACAGGCTTACAAAGCGCAGTGATTCACACTTTTCTGTTCAAATATCACCTATAATCGTCTATAGTTTATTTTTGCGATGAGGCTGTGTATAAAGAGACACGAGTCAGTAGTGTGCTTTCAAGTGTACCTGTATTTCCTCATTCTGACTTCACATAGCCTACACAGCCCATCCCTTCTGCTGCTGGGGCATACCATTACAAGAGGGGGAGGTTACAATACCGCAATCCCGATAACAGAGGCTTCCGTTTCCCATTGGCCACGGCCGAGGTTTGCAGTTTCAGGGTCCTATGAAGAGACATATTTATTCCGGCCGGGGCTGATGCTCCCATGCTGCAGTGAGGCTTCCATATGTGGTGAGTCTTTTGTTTTGTTTCAAAGAAATGGAAGGGCCCCCATAAGGGGGTGCTAGCAAAAGTTTAGGTCGAATCGCAGACGAAGCCCGTTTAAAATTGGAGGCGGACCGGCCTATAGACAATTTTTTTCCCGCCCAGAAAAAAAGGCAAATGACAGACAACGGAAGGGTACCCACGCTGCTGGTGGATGACGAATGACGGACGCTAAATTTGTAGTAAAATGCCTAGCTCTCTTAATGACTATTATGAAAGGAACGTCACAGTCTTTGCTCTCCATCCATCCATTTTTCTGAAGCACTTAACCTCACCAGGATCATAAGCGTGCAATAAAGTTGTCGTTTGTTGTACTCTGCGCAATACCGGACATCATAAGCCGGAGATGAAAAGTTCACTTTGTGCTGTGGTTAGCCTCAAATACAGTTGCATTGAAGCATGGAGAATCTGAGCAGGGAGCCAGGTTTAAGTGATTAATGAATTAAACAGTTCCCAAAACAGCGATTTCCCGCTTGTTCTAGTTCCAAATCAGCCCGAGGCTCGACAACACAGGCTTGCGTACCTATTTTAGCTCCGTAGTCCCGCTTTTGTTTACATGACCTCCGCGGCTTAAATAGTCTGCCAGACCCGGCAGCCATTCCCAGAGATACCTCTGGTCGCCCTATCTCCTCCTGGATGTTGAAAGCGATCGTTTGTACTGTAATCCAATGTCGATTAAGTCCACACGATTATAATATTCAGCGGCAAGTATAAGTGCCATTAAAAAGGAAAAGGCATGGTTCGGCCGTCCTCACTCACTTGCATCCGACCCCTCTGCTGGCCGGCTGCATGAAGACTCCACCCCCGAGGCGGGCCTACGACCATCGTGCCCGGGGGCCATCAAGGCAGCGTGCACTCGTGATTTTATTTATTTTTTAACCATAAGATTCAATACTTACTTAAAGAAAGAAACATTTTTTTAATCTGGCGTACTAGAGCCCTGTAAAGTATGACCACACAGCCAACATCTTCCTAAGCTCCTTCACCGGATTGGTTGTTTTGATCACTTGGGCTCCGCATGCTAGATTCAGACGCTGATGGATACAAGACCTGGAGCCAATTCTGAAACGGACTGCTTATATATGAGTGCTAATACCGGAGATTTTGGATGTGGACTGATAAAATCCGACAATGTTTTTTTGGGCTGACATTGAAGCGATATCCAATACAAATATCGGATCGGGGCACCCCTATTATAATTATTAATAATTTGATTTCAGGGGTAGAATTAAATGATCTGTTTCACTAAGAATGTAGCAGAGGTGGCCAGCATCCTGAAAACATCCCTCCATCCATTAGCTGAACCACTTATCCTCATGAGGGTCACTGGGCTGCTGGAGCCTATCCCAGCTGTCTTCGGGCAGCAGGCGGGGTACATCCTGAACTGGTTGCCAGTCAATCGCAGGGCACACAGAGACAAACAAACATACGCACGCATTCACATCTACGGACAATTTAGAGTGTTCAATTAACCTACCATGCATGTTTCTGGAATGTGGGAGGAAACTGGAGTATCCGCGGAAAACCCACGCAGGCACGAGGAAAATATGCAAATTCCACACAGGAAGGCCGGAACCCAGGACCTCTGCACTGTGAGGCGGACATGCTTACCAGTCGGCCACCATGCTGCCCTCATGAAGAGATGTTTAAGACAAAAACATTTTTTGGGGTCAAAATATGACTTTTCAAAGTAATTTCAAGAAAGTGACAATATGGTAAGCACGCATTCATTTAACCCAATAAGGCCGGAAGCACATAACTGCGTTTCTACCACTAAAGCCGCTGTTGCCTCTTTCCACCCTTAAAGCCGGGAGCGTATACACATGACGGTGTCGTGAGCACTCTGAGGTTGTCCGGAATTTTTTTGAGCCGTAATGGCAGATGCAGATGATTGCGGGAGCTCTGAAATAAGTGACGGCATTGTAAAAGACGACGCGCCTCTGGACTTTCAACCAGTAGAACCAGTAGAACCAGTCGAACGTGTAATATGGTTAATCACGATATACCGTATGTTAGTAGACAATGACGATATTGATGGCATTATAATAGAGTAGAGTAGAGTAGAGTAGAGGATGGTAATTACCGCTCAATTTTTTAAAAATTTTTTTTAAATTAAAAATAGTTCTTCTCTTCCACTGATACGTTATTTTTACATTTGTGATTGAAACAGTAAATAATAATAAACTCAGGTCTGTGTGAAACTCATGTATAAGATCTCAAATTCTTTTGGAATGATGTTTCTATCTGCTCCTGGGGCTGAGATTAATTATTTGGTAGATGTTTAGTTTCTGGGAAAAATTCAGATTCAGAGGGTGATTCCAAAGTCAAACTTAGACCTTAGAGCAGGGGTCACCAACTCCGGTCCTCGAGGGCACTTGTCCTGCAGGTTTTCAATCTCTCCCTGCTGAAACACACCTGATTCAAATGATCAGCTCATCAGCAAGCTCTTGAGAAGCCTGATAACAATCCTGATCATTTTAACAAGTGTGTTACAGCAGGGAGAGATTGAAAACCTGCAGGACAGGTGCCCTCGAGGACCGGAGTTGGTGACCCTTACTTTAGAGAGATGTTTAGCCAGGCGCTTTAGGCCTTAACGGGTCAGGGCACCCATTGTTCTGCAAGCTTCAGTGACGTGGTTTAACTGGCAGGTGCCGTAGCTACTCACATTCTGAATAAAAATAAATCAAATTCTGTTTATATAAAATTCAGTTGATGCTCACTGAACTGAACTCTCACACCATTGCTATCCTTGTATCCTATGTTCAGGTCTACCTAATGTTGTGTCGCATCTATCTGCAGATAAGAGAGTGGTCTAGAAGCTTTACAGCTGGGAAAGCTGCTGCCGGATAAAGTGCACCACGTGCATGTGTGCATGCGTCTGTTTGCGTGGGAGCGGCCATGTCTCCCGGGGTCAATAAATCACTAAGCACTTTCTCTGGTTTTATGGACTTTTAAAATGTCTCTAGTTTGGATGAGTCCACCTTGTTTTGCATTGGTAAAACTCGGCATCTGCTGCTGCTTAAAAAAAAAATACACATCCAAAATAAATTCCAAATTCATTAAAACAACTAATGGTAAAGATCTGTCATAACCTGGCAGAGAAGGACATTGAGCTATTTTACCTCATCTGGAGCCATCAAATCAATAGAGAACAACAATCCATCAGAGACAGAAATGTTACATTTAACAATTTACACTGGAAGTGAGAGACCTTTTTTACTGACATTTTTGTTGTGCCAAGTGGAGTGGAACCCATTTGCTGTTTTTGTGCTCTTTCTGAAACGCCCCAAGATGCCATAAGATGTACCCAAAGCACCGTCTCTAAAGCAAAGTAGTACAGTAATTGGTGTCAAGGAAGGCTGGAATGCGTTAATGCCATTTCTATTGGTCACGGAACCAATTAAATTGGTATATCAAGGCACCACTGTATGTGGAAGTGATGCATCTTGAAGAGCTCAGTGTACCGGTAGTCTGGGTTATTAACGGAAGTCTTTGCCGCATGCGCCTCCAAAAACCACAAGACACATCCTGGTTCTTATTGCAACATCTAAAATCAATAGAGTGAGGTTCGACTGGTTGATCATCAACTCAGCAGTCAAACTTTGATGTTGCCCCCCACCCCCCGCTTCTTTGTCTCTTAATTGAGCAGTGAGTCGAGCAGTGGAGGGAACATTTTTATGCATTTATGGTTCCACTTTGTAGAACTCAGCGCAATCCAAAGATATGTTGATGTAACAGTCCAAGCTGTATAGATAACATCTTCCGTTATCATACTATGAAGGAAGTGGACTTTGAGGTCAAGTGTGCTTTGTTTTTCTTTATCAATTCTTAGCTGCTGTTGTGACATACAGACACGTGCGGACACACACACTCACGCACACATACACACTCACACACTAGACCACAGACCTGAGAATAGTCATGACCATGTGCATGACTAGACTAATAAAAGACATGCTTCTAGTCATGACTATAGACATGGTCATAAAAAAGAAATGTTCATACTTGACAATGGGCATGATTAAAGATTAATCAAAGATGTGACTATACCTGTACCAAACAGTGGCACCACTATAATACTTTTGGATTTTTCATTAGATTAAGTTTTTATTTCATTTTGACTTTTGTTTTTTAAATTTAGTTAATTTTATAATTAATTGTATATGAACTAAAAAAAACAATATATTTGTAGAGCAGGTTTGATTGTTTGTATTAATTTTTACTTTTTTTTCAGAAATGCATCGTTTTAGTTTAGTCTTTAGTAGTTTTAGAAGTTTTTTTACGTATGGAGTATTTCTTGAAGGCAAGTATTGTGTCACAAAGTAAAGTCAACTGCAATTCTTAAACTTCTTCTGTACAGCATGTAGAGCAATACCAAAATAAATACATT
Source organism: Filicampus tigris (assembly GCF_054856515.1). Classification (NCBI taxonomy): domain Eukaryota; kingdom Metazoa; phylum Chordata; class Actinopteri; order Syngnathiformes; family Syngnathidae; genus Filicampus; species Filicampus tigris. Next base: position 29,179,891 of record NC_141218.1, on the reverse strand, counting down.
CAAAATTAACCCCAAATCTCATGTATTCAATTAATTGACAAAGATGAAAATAAAGGACATTTTCACGATAATTATAGTTTATATACCTTGGGCTGCACTATCTGCATTTCCAGTGCCACCTGAAATTGTTTTCTACTGGCACCATGACATGGCAATCATTGCCATTTATATGGGGTGTTTGCTCTAGAAAACACAAAACTCTAATAATCCAACTGCAGGCCAGAATTCAACCAAAAGTTTCACTTCGCAACATGAACTTTTATGCAAACTTTGATGCATTTATGGTTCCATCAACATAAATGAGTCATGGAAAAATCTAATACTGAAGAAGTCTGGCATTTTGGTTTGAATTAGGCTCACATTCAAAAAATGTACTCCTTCCCAAGATGATGATGACCACTACGAAATTAGAATCTTTTGCACTAGATATATGGAAGATGTGGGCGACACGGTGGGCGACTGGTTAGCACGTCCGCCTCACAGTTCAGAGGTCCTTGGTTTGGTTCGGGGCTCCGGCCTGCCTGTGTGGAGTTTGCATGTTCTCCTGTGTGGGTTTTCTACGGGTACGCCGGTTGCCTCCCACATTCCAAAAACATGCATGGTATGTGAATTGAACACTCTAAATTGTCCCTAGGTGAGATTGTAAGTGTGAATTGTTGTTTGTCTTTGTGTGCCCTGCGATTGGCTGGCAACCACTTCAGCGTATGCCCCAGACAGCGACGTACACAGCTTGGATAGGCTCATGTGAGGAGAAAGCAGTTCAGATAATGGATGGATTGATGGATATGCTAGATGGTAAATTGAGAAGCGTTGGCATTTTCATTATTGCGTGTCGGTGAAATTGTCGTAAGTTGTAAAACTGGAAACTCTAATTGCTCATATTATAATTGAGGGGCTTGTGGGATTATTGTGCCTTAATTTTTGGAGTTAATTCCCACCTGACATGAACAAGCGTGGCCAATTTGCCACAATTTGGCTCAAAGGGGTCAGCTCAGATTCTAACTTAGTGATTGGAACCTTTTCCGGTTTATACTCTCGTCACTCACGCACTTCACGCTCCATCCATCCCACTCTTGGGGAAGCAGGAGAAGCAAGGCAAGAGTGCAGGATGTATAAATTCCATCTCTAAATTCTGAGATGATGTGGGCGTGTCTGCGCTGAATGCGCTGAAATAATGCACCGCTCAACTGTGAATTGTCAACTGCCAATCTAATACAGTTGCTACAATCTGGAAAAATAGATGATACTTTGTCTGTAGCATTTTTCATATGCCTACACATAACTACATTTTTGAGTTGAGAAAACATAGCTGGTGAAAGCCTCTAGTAGCTAAAATATCCCAATGGGTTGTCGTGGGACTTGTTAATGGTGTGCAAACAAGGTGCTCTAAAGGCAGAAAAGCCATCCCAAAGCCTCCGTCCACACGCTGGCTGTTAAATCAGATTAAAATCATAATAATTAGGGCTGTCACACGATTAGAATTTTTAATCGAGTTAATCACATCTTTAATAATAATCATAATCAATTGCAATTCGAACTACCGGTATCTCCAAAATATGCCACATTTTTCTGTAAATTTTTGTTGGAATGTAAAGATAAAAGACACAATACGGATATATACATTCAACATACTGTTCATATGTATGTATCTTTTTATTATAACAACAAATCGTCATGGGATGAAAATTAACATTCTTTCTGTAGTAGACTATTTTTATTCACTACAAAAACAAAAATGCAAAAGGGCCTCAGAACAGTGACAGAAATATTTCAAATGTGTGCAAACAATGTGTGTCGGTGCGTGAGTGTGTGTGTGTGCGTGTGTGTGTGTGTAATGTACACGTTTATATGTGGCCCTTGAAATATTCTTTGAATTTATGTTTTCCGAGTGGTCCGTGAAGTGCACACGAATGTGATTGCCTCATATGACGGGTGAGTGTTATGTTCTGTTTAGCACGTTGTGTGTTAGATTAACTGACTTTATTCACACAAAACAAGACAGCCCTCTTCTCGACTCATCCTCAGTCGCTGAGGCAAACCAACTTATTCACATTTCTGAGATTTAAAGCTGCCCTCTTCTTTCGAAATGCTTCTTTATATGCCCGCGGGCGATACGCGTCCTCTCTGTTGCTCACTGCACTTCTGAGTAGGACTATGCAAAGACGATCATTCTGCGCATGCGTTAAATGCATCAAATATTTTAATGCGATCAATAATAAAGTTTAATAACCGCCCGATAACGCCATAAATGTGACAGCATTAATAATAATAACTTCTCACATTCTTCCGCCTTCTCTCCATGACATGCACAGTCACGGTTGGAAATGAGGTGCTCTGCTGTATCTGAAGAATATCTGTAAGGAAAATGTATTTTGGGAGTGTAGACAGAGTAGTAGCTCGCTAACTGCATGTCGCAGGGCCACCTTTACTTACTCATAGGCCCCGAAGCCAACCATCAAATATAGGCCCCCTCCCCAACTCCAACTGAGATGCTCAACTCATTTTTCAACATTGACAAAATCGGCACACATACAGTATACTTATGCTTTACATAAATTTTAACAAAATTAAAAAGCCAACAAATTAAAAGGTTCACAGACTATACTTTTTATAAACCATTAGGGCAATTTCAATCACCTCAATGAATATTTTTTTTTTGTGTTTTAATAGTATTGCACTTATGTGACAAACAACTACACTTAACCAAATAAGCACACGTAGTGCATTCTTGCGCCTACAATACTTGCTCAGATCACAATACTGTAGTATGGAATAAATAAAGTACAAAACACAATAGAGCTCTGGACGTTGGCATCACGCATCCCACAATGCCCTGCGCCAAATGCGAACAACGTCATTTTGGCAGGGTAGAAAATCTGTCGCTAATTTGGTTGATTCTGCCTGTATGATTGTTTCAAAGATTAAAGGCGTACAATTCTAAGTATACACGGCCCATAACTGAAACTTTGTAACCTAACAAGCCTTTGCATGATCGCAAGGGTACACCAGTGTAGTGATATCTGCTGCCGTGATTGTTGAAAAAGACTCATGGTGCATCTGTGATATCCAACCTGTCCAGCTTGTACATGTATCTCATTATATCCTTTCAATCAAAATGAGATGTGAATTCACTTGGACAGAATGTTGACCGCTAAACTGCCCAGGTAAACCCGTTGGTAAAGGCGGGCCTGCATGTCACTATCATGCCAGATAACTGCTGATGCGAACGGAGGTGCTCAAGTTCTTATATAGTGGGGGAGGGGGGATTCATGCTGGGGCCCACTTAGCCCCGTTTTAGCCATGTCCACATGAATCAGCTAAACCGAAATGGTGAAAAACAGTAGAACACTTATAGCTCCACAACTTACTTCATAGTTCTCGGTTCTTTGTATCTTCTTCTTTTCCTTTTGGCTTTTCCCTTCAGGGGTCGCCTCCATCTAACCCTGTCCTCTGCATCCTCTTCTCTCGCACCAACTACCTTCATGTCCTCCCTCATTACATCCATAAACCTCCTGCTTGGTCTTCCCCTAGGCCTCCTGCCCGGCAATTCAAAACTCAGCATCCTTCTACCAATATATTCACTATCTCTCCTCTGGACATGTCCAAACCATCTCAGTCTTATAACAGAATTCAGTACAGTCAAAAAGTATTTCTACACCACTGGTCTTCAGACATGTGCAGCAATTGAGTTTTTGTCTGCTTCAGTGGAATGACACAGAGGAGTGTGTTTGCTTTGTTTGATAGCAAAAATCAAAAGTGCCTACTAGTTGGCTCCTTGACCAGGGGGTGACCCAGCTGACAGATTTGTGAGCCAGTGGATGGAGGCCTCCTTGTTCTTGTTACGTCCTGTCCACATAGGACACTTTCCCCGCACCAGCGCGTGTGTGTGAGTGCTCCTTGATGAAGTTTCCCCCTTTAATTTACATACTAATTGCTAGTTGGTGGCCTCCTCTGGGTTTGTGCTAGAGAGATGGGTGACACCTCCTTTTAGTCCTCTCACACATGACTGGACTGGACTGATTTGGACCCAATCTCACACAGAGCGCCTCTGCACTCGCCAGTGAAATTGTTCGCCCAAAGTGCTAGGCTATCAGGTATCAAATGTGGGATTGTAATTAGGCCTTGACGGTCATGCAACTCATTAGAGTCAACGCTGAAAGAATGCAAGCAAGCTGGAGAGATGAAGTGTCTGCTATGTCAGCTGGTAGGAGGGAATCTAAAATGAGAATTGGGGGCGTGATTAACCTTTCATAAACATATTTTGTACCTGAAGTACCTGCGTGCACCAACTTCCAAGTTCTCCGAGTTACAAGCCATCACTTAGTCGAATATTTGTTGTTGTTTTTGTTGCAGGTTTGGGTCTAACCCTTTGTGTTATGAGCAAGTAGTGTAGTCATACTTGTGGAGTAAGCAGTTTCCTAGAAAGAAAGCTTTGGTATTTAAAAGTCATATCTAACCCTAACTCACTAACCATAACGCCAATTATCAATAGCCCCCTAACTGCAACCAAAACCCCCTAACGCAAAGTTTTCCATTTTTGTGCCACGGACCGGTTTCACCTAAAGCAACAAAGAAATAAAAACAACTGATGAAAACCCCAACTCATTATTCTATTGAATATAGCTGTTGTAATTTGTGAAATCCCTTTGTCTGCGAGATGCTCCCATCTTGTGGGTAATGGGAGACAAGGACACCTTTGGTGTTTTACTTTTTTTCCAATCTACTCTGTAATTTTGCTTTGGTTGCTGTCATTGCAGAAAATGCTGCTTCACAAAAATGGACTTTTGTTTTTCACTTCTGGCCTCACTTTTTAATTACCATTTCAGACAACTGATTTCAAAAACAAAACTTTTTTCTTACTATGATCATCATTAAGATATTTTTGTTCAGTCTCTCTGTGCGACCCGGGAACAAATAGCCCATCCTAACCCTGAAACGGTGCTTTTATAAAGCATTATTAAATATTTTGAGGTTTTTATTTGAGTTGTGTGGTTATTTTATTTCTCTAGTAGTTGTCATTGTTGTAATGTTGAGCGTTATAGTCAAATCATCAGAGCTGGGCACTTGATCCTTTTTTGCCGGTCCGCTCTCCATCCTCCGTCCGCGACCTGGGTACCCTTCTGTCCTCATTCCTCCGTCCTAATTCATAAAAATTATTGTCCTCCGACCCCGTCCGACCTTGTCCTTTTAAATCGCTTCCATCCTTACGTCCGCCTCCACCCAAGAAAGAAAAAAAAACATCCGTGCATGATGCCGCATGCTAACGGCAGAGGTTACTTTAAAGCTCATTAGCTGGCTAATTTACGATTCAAATCCGCTTACCTTATGGGCACTGTTGGAATGTTTTGCAGGTCTCGAGGCCATAAGCCCAATTAGCAATTTACAAACCAACTACTTACTCAATGCGTGTTCGTTTTATCTTTCAAGAAGGTATCCAATGTAAATAAAGACTCACGCAAGTCGATTGAATTTCCTCATCTGTTTTCTTTTCCATCTTTGAAGTTCAGGAATCATACAATGATCAGATGGGGGCAGCTTTTCCATCCTCACGAATGCTCTCACTCGAGACGGGCAAGGGCAGAAAAGGGGCTCACATTTATATTGTCTTCAAAATCTAAACATAATGTGGGCTGGTCTCCTCCCTGGCTGGCCTCTGTCTGTAGGGCTGATCCTCTCCAGATTGGTCAGATCAGGGCACACTGACTCTTAACACCTTGAACTGATTATGCGATGTCCGCAATTGTGTAATTGCCATATTGGTTTTTGGTTAACCTGTTGGCTAATATCGAGCCATTCATATAGATTTAGGTCCTTCAGCACCCACTTCTGGGTTAACGGTTTGAAGAACCGCTTGCGGTGTATGTGTGTAAGGAGGCGATGTGAACAAGTCAAGAGTTGTAATGTAACTGCTTTATCTAACAGCGGACATTGTTTATATGTCAATGCAGCGAACGTGAAAGAGGTCAGTCTCTGAACTGATGGGTGGAGACGCCCGGTCCAGGGAGCGCTTCCATTGGTCAGCCCTTTGGGTTGCTGATTGGCTGGTTAGCTCAGAGTTAGCACGGGCGGATGTGGCTGCATGCGGGGCGGCACAGATGATGCTTTTGGAGCGGTGGGATGCGGAGCGAAGCACCAAAAATCCACCCATTCGGCTAAAATAAATGAACTTTTTTCCCTCTTCGCGTCGCGGCAGTCAATCAGTGCTACGTCTCACACAGTGCCCTGTAAACTCGGCGGGTCTTTTGTGGATAGCACAAAATGAAGGAAAAGATTATTGTTGTGGTTTGTGGACACCACGGGCTATATGACACGGCCAGCTACCACTACCGGAACAAGACAAAAAAGGTCCTACTTGGAGAACCATGAGCGAGAAGCTTGTTATACCTGGTATGTTTTGACTTTCTTTAGTTTTTTACAGCTGTTGAACTTTACCAAGACGGCAATATTTCTTTGCATTAGCTTTAACACAACTAAAGCTACGTACTCCTCCAGCAGCGGACAGTCAAGCGACATGCTGGCGTCACCCGCTGCTCACGCTACTGGGTCCAATTACTTGTCATACTAGTGTATCTAGTGTTGAAAAATCTCCTGCGCAGTTGGGTAACTAGTGGCACGCTTGAAGTGTTGCGAGGCAATTTCTGTCGTTTGCCCATTTTGCCGAGTAGGTTGAGATCGCCTCGTGACCACGTCACACACGAGGGACGATTAGTGGGCCGGACTAAAATCCACCTCCGCCCTTGCTTAGTCCGTCCCTTTTTTAAAATGTGTCGCCCCCCCGTCCTACGTTCCAAAAATGAGCGGACGGAGGGACAGACCGTTGCGCCCCTAGGATGGACTGCCCAGCTCTGCAAATCATAAATCACTAGTCTAATTGGTTTAATGGTGTTTTCAGCTCTCTTTAAAATAATTTCATTTATTTGTCTGTATTTTTGGAGCTATGTGAAAATTCAGCCCCCAAAGCAAGTTTCACTTAGCTTAGTCTGTCATGAGTAGACCCACAAAAAAATGTCTCAAAAAGTCATGCCTGAAAATATACAGGAGGTCATTTTGGTTTAAAGCAAGGCAAGTTTATTTGTGTAGCACATTTCAGCACAAGACAATTCAAAGTGCTTTACATCAAACACTAAAGGCATTACACAAAGATGAACAAAATATTAGGAAATTGCAAAAATCATACTAAAATCCCAAAATACAATAGAAGATACACATGTACAAAAAAGCTATTTTATATTTCACCAGAAGATGGCAACAAACTTGTGACTTTTGAGGGCGTTCGGAAAAACATTCTGAGCGCACCCTGCCTCACCAAACAACACTCTCGGTCGTGTTAGGTGTCAGAGCAAACCAAAGTCATCTTTTATATGTCACTTCCTATAGGGAGGTGGCTGTCCCAATCTTTAACTCCTAAATTTGCATTCATGAAAAAAAAAATGTAGAAGAATACAATAAATAGAATTAAAAATTACTTTACTTTAATAGAACATTTTGGTTTCTTTTAAATGTATGGTGAAAGATTTACATTGAGTTTGTAGATTTTTTTCAAATTAGAGGTATTTATGTAAAAAATCTGTCCCAACTTTTCATGTCAGTACCAAAACGCAAAGAGTATTTGTCTGTAGGCAGGGCTTGGTTTTAGCCACATCCCCAGAAATTTCACCAGTAAAAGTCATTACCTTCATGTTCATCACTGGGAACATGGCGAGTAATTAGTTGGCAGCATTGTTAAGTTATGTGCCCTCCAACGTCTGAAAATCAGCATGTGGTTTTAAGGACCGTCACTACCGAACACCTCATTTCGGCAATAAAATGAGCACTTTTGATTTTAATGCTAAATGTACTCTTTTCTATCCCTGTACACATGCTCAAAACTGTCTGAGGTAGCCACGTTGTTCCTAGCATTGTTGAGTATTGTCAACAACTATCATAAAACATCACTACCGAAAGGATTGGGTGGTGACAACGGTTTCGGTAGTGACGATATGATGTTTATTTTTGAATAAAGTAAGTTTTAAATAATATAATACATAGATACATGTCATACATAGATCTCTCTGATTTTAACAATATTCTATGTTATATTTTATCTTCATTTGAAGGGAAAAACACCAAAATGCCAAAAAGCCTGGCAGAGAGAGAGTACAGACGAAGGGTTACAATGACCCAGTGAAATCCAAAGAATATTTGATAAACTAAAGAGAAAGAAATAAGAGATGGAAGGAAGAAGGAAAGCTGAAGTCTACCAATGAATTATCCTGCAGAGAGCAAAGGAAAGTCAGAAGAGCATGGAGGAAAAGACAAGACCACCGGATGTCTCTCAAAAAACAGAGAAAGAAGAAACATACATACAGGCAAATGTATGTTACAAAAATGTTTGTCATTCCAATTGAATTTTAATTTGGAAGGTGAAACCACTGTTTTTTAATGATGAAGAGCCCTGTGATGGACAGGTGACCGGTCCAGCATGTAACCCTGCCTTTGCCCTAAGTCAGCTGCGATCAACTCCAATCGCCTGCGACCCTAAGTACAGCACAAAGCAGTAAAAATGGAAAAAATAATGTTTCATTAGTTATAATACGGTAGCACGGTGGTCGACTGGTTAGCACGTCCGCCTCACAGTTCAGAGGTTGTGGGTTCAATCCCGGCTCCGGCCTCCCTGTGTGGAGTTTGCATGTTCTCCCCGTGCCTGTGTGGGTGTTCTCCGGGTACTCCGGTTTCCTCTCACATTCCAAAAACATGCATGGCAGATTAATTGATCACTATAAATTGCCCTTAGGTGTGATTGTGAGTGCGGATGTTTGTCTCGGTGTGCCCTGCGATTGACTGGCAACCAATTTAGGGTGTCCCCCGCCTACTGCCCAAAGACAGCTGGGATAGGCTCCAGCACGCCCCGCGACCCTTGTGAGGAGAAGCAGTACAGATAATGGATGGATAGTTATAATACACGTTAAAAGTTAAAATATAGCAAAAGTAGTTAAGTGATTACAATGCAAAGAAAATAGTATTTGAAAATTAACTGTACTTTTACTATATTTGTGCCTCTTATATATGGTGCAACAGGAATACAATAAAAGTTTTTCTGAAGTAAAATACACATTTCACACATTTTCCAACTCTGAATTTGAACTAATTCAGTAGAATGGCCCATATATTGGGTTATATGCCAGTAATGTTTTATGTTGGGACAAAAATCAACCTTACAGGCCCATACACAAGTGCCAGATGTACACTTGAATGAAGTATGACTGTCGGCCATGACAGCCACTGACATACCGTTCATATGTCTACACACGCAGCATCGTGGTCAAGTCAACGACACTTTTGACATTTTAATTTATTCATTTATCACACTGTTTTGGTAAGTACTTCACACATTGTAATCTTTTGAAAACGAGTTGCCTCGTAACTGAGCGTGTGTGTAGGACAGGACGGGTGCTGGAATCGTAAAAAAAAAAAGGCATTAGTCTGCCGCCATTGTAGGATGTGATACTTCACAAGAACAGTGCGTTCTCCAAATAATGTTCCATATTAACTTTGTGTGTTTACTGTAATCCACGGGAACATTTCTATGATTACCAGAGTGGTTCTGGTTACCTTGCTTGGAGATTGAAAACTGAAAATATACAGTATCTCAACACACTGTTCAAGATAGGCCCACAACTCATCACAGCCCGTGTGAAAGTGTGAGGCAGTTATCTGGTGATGACCGCAAGGAAGCAATGCTTGGTTTAAAGAACGGAAATAAATTGTATACTATTTTACAAATTCGTTTGCATATTCTCCCCGTGCCTGCGTGGGTTTTTCTGGGTACTCCGATTTCCTCCCACATTCCAAAAACATGCATGGTAGGTCAAGTGGACACTCTAAATTGCCCCTGGATGTGATTGTGAGTGCGGATGTTTGTTTGTCTCTGTGTGCCCTGCGATTGGCTGGCAACCAGTTCAGGGGGTACCCCGCCTAGTGCCCCATGACAGCTGGAATAGGCTCCAGCGCGCCCATGACCCTTGTGAGGATAAGCGGTATAGAAAATGGATGGATGGATTTTACAAATTCATCTATCTCATGGACTGATTTGCATTTCCTGGCTGACAGCTAATCAGAGTGATTGTCACTGACACCACCTTGCAGACTGCAGTTGGTGTCTTATTCATTCAATTCATATCAAAAAGCACCGTGCCACAAAATATACAAATTTGATACAATTCTAAACACTACTTTTTAATTTAGATTTGTTCTCATTTCCACCGTGAATGTGCTGAACAAAATTCTGGACACGTATGCATTCTACTTTATGAAACCATAACTGAGGACCGCACAACAAACAATGTCCTCCCTGTCATGTTAACATACAAATATCACCAAGTAGGCCGAGATGAAATTTGACCGCCTCATGATCATGTCATATGCATAAGGGCTGATTAGTGGGCTGTACTAAAATCCACTTCCTCCCTTGCTAAATTGAGCCCTTTTTTTTTACTCATCATCCCCTACTGTTATTGTTGCTGAAATTATGTCAACAGGAATGAAGAACTTGAAGATAAAGACACATTTTTTTTTAACTTTCCTTTGTTGTTATTAGTACATTTTTGGGGAACGGGCAGTATCCTTAGCATTATAAATAAAATAAATAAATAAAATGGTGGAATAACCCAAAAATTTTCATTGTTTTGACCCAATTTCTTGTGTTAATTTAACCCTTAATTTTGGGTCAAAATGGAATAACCCAATTTGTTGTGTTCATTTAACCCTAAAGGTTGGGTCAAAACTGAATAACCCAATTTTTTGGTTCAAATTGACCCAAGTCAGGGTCGGTCCTTTTTTAACACAACAGTTGGGTCAAATTTAACCCAAAAATAGGTATTTTTGACCCAACTGTTTTTAGAGTGTATTTTTTTCACTAAAATACAAAACAACTGCATCTGTCTAATTCGCTAAGGGACTGTGGCTGTTATATACTTCAGTATCAAGAGTCACTCACAGAAGAAACATGCAAACTAAGACAAGGTGACTTGTAACCACCGCCGTGAAAAATTAAAGCAACTGGAAGCTGAATGGTCGGCCCCCACACATTTTCACCTCACCAAATCTGGCCTACTTTGCAATAAGTTTGGACACCCCTCTTCTTGGGTATACTGTACTTCAAAGACAAGCTTGCTGTTGAGATTTTGCCCATTTTCAGCCTTGTCTAGTAGAGAAATGGACGACACTAACCTACAAAGAATTAGAATTTCCATGGTGGCGTGTGGGTGGAAACACGGTAGCCTAGTTTGATGACTCTTCTCCTGGAATGTTGTCAACAATTCGCCCCTGAAGCCAGTTTCACTCATGAGTAAACCCATAGAAAAGCCTTAAGTTATGCTCCAAAAGCAACTGTAAGTCATTTTTCTTTGAAGCTTGCATTTTAGAATATTTTTGCCCATATTCAGAGATCTTCCAAGACAAAGTGATTTCTTTTTCCAATGACAGCCATTTGAACCTCAAATACTAGAAAGTAGCAAAAACTATAAACGGTAAAGAAATTAAGTTTTCATCCTTGTGTGTGGGAGGAGTATAGCAGGCATTGATGATCCTTAGTTGGCCATCCTGCAATTATTAGAAAATTCAGTCCCAGAAGCAAGTTTGACCTAGCTACAAGATAATTCATAGAAAAGTCTATTGAGAGTACACACAGCCTGAAAAAGCTGTTTGCCATTTTAGTTTGAAGTGGGCAGTTTAGGGTTGTTTTGACCATGACCATTGTTTTGAAAGACATACTTTCAGATTTTGTCCAACTACAACCATATTTGAACCTTGTATAATAGGCTGTATACTAATTTTGGGTAAAAAAATATTAAATCCATATAAATAAATCCACCACTTGGGTCAAATTGACCCAACTTCTTGGGTTGTTTATGCTGAAAACAACCCCAAAAATGGGTGGTCTTGTACAAAAGCAACCCCAAAAATTGGGCTGTTTTGTACAAAACAACGCAAGAACGTGGATCAAATTGACGCAATTAGTTGATTGGTCCATTTTTGTGTTATTTTTAACCCAACTGTTTTTAGTGTGGTTAAGCTTTTGGGCAGAGTATGGCAGCAAAGTTTTATTCTTTGTAAGATATCATAAACTCACTTTTCGTTAACCTCAGAAATGCGCAAAATACAAATTCCACAATAATAAACTGGTAATGGAAACACGGAAATTCTGGGGAAAAAAACCCTCAAATATCGCCAAAAAGCTTTTACACTTTCATAAGGTGACTTTTGAGATGTGCCGATATACCTGTAGAAGCATATTACCAAAGTGTAATGGAAACATATTTTACGTTTCCACTTGTCATTTGACAATGCCTCCATGCAGCCGCAGTGACGAGCGCTGGTTTGACAGAGAACTGGGGAGACCACTCCACACCGGTGGGTGGCTGCGCTGGGAGCTGGGGCCTCCTTCCGAGTGGAGGGCACAGCAATCACTGTCCTGTGGTCCCGTGGGAAGCGGCAGCGAAGACCAAAACTCCCGGGTCTCCTCGCGCCAATGTCGCCCCAAGCCTTTCCAAGCCTTTCCAGGGCAGGTCACGGGGCCGCCGTGCTCTGGGGCGGGGATCACCGGGGAGGGTGAACCCGCACGTCCCGGGTCGCCGCCACACTAACGCAGCGGCCGCTGCACCCGCCGGGCTAAGTCACCTGTGCGGACTGTGTCAGTACGCGGGTCCAATCCTGTTACCTCTCAATGGTTTCACGCCAGGTCGCGAGTCTCGCGAGAACATTTCATGAGAACTACGAGACCTCACGGAATGGGACGCTCCGAGAATTATGCTTCAGAAGGGAAACACTTTATCGAAATTGTAGAAATATTGCTTCTATTTTGCGAAAAACTGCAATGGAAACCCAACTAGTGATGACTATGCTGGGACTATACGTTCTCTTTCAAGTCAGACATGCAGTTGTCTATAAACAAGTGCTTGTTTTGCACTACATCAGGTAAATCTTATTAATATGAGAAGCAGAGAGATGCCAAATGCATAAAGTGATGCCAATCACTTCAAGGAGACTGAGTGCTGTCGAATTATTGACATGTTACATCATGTGGTCTCTCAGGGGAGTTTGATTCAATCATCATCATCCTACAGCCCACTTGACTGTCTGCTTCCTGCAACAAAAAAAAAAAAAAAAAACCAAGAAAATGGAATTTGACATTTAGGCATACAGCCTGGTCACATCTAAGGTCATGTCTATGATAATTTCTATTCTAATGTCTAAAATGGCTATTTGAGGTTAATACAGATATAGAAACTAAGCAAAGTCACTTACAAGAAAGTCCATTTTTTTGCAATTTGGCATCATCCATTTGGTTAGTATATGAGGCTCCAATCTGGGAACAGAACATTTGGACAAAGATCTATGGCAGTGGTGTCCAAATACGGTCCTCGAGGGCCACAATCGTACACTTTTTAGATGTTTCCCTCCTCCAACACACCCCATAAGGTTCAACAGAAGAAAAATCCATCCATCGATTATCTCAACCAATTTGATTAAAATGGGAAATGGAGTGCACCATCTACATCACACGGTGTCTGCCAAAAGAGCTTTTACACAAATATGCGCATATATAATATTTGTAAATGTTTTTGTACATAGTGAATATTGCCCTAAAGCTTGTTTTGATTTTTTTCAATTAAAGTAAAAAATAAAATTGAAAATTGCAATTCAGCCTTTTCCTGAAATCATTCAGCCCTAGTGTGTACTCCTAATAAACAGGCCCACCAATTTTCAAGTTGCCATGTAAAATTGGTTTCAAGGGCAGTTGTGTTTTTTTGTTTTATCTTATTAGGCATCACTGAGCCTAAAATGGTTATTTCTACCAAAATGGCAGACTTCCTGTCTTATTAGGCATGGGTTCTTGAGACTTATTTGTGCATATACTCATCATAAACATGTCTACCAAATGTCATGTTGCTAAGTGAAACTAATTTCAGCGTGCTGAATTTATTTGTGAGGATAAGAGATTTGGAAAATGGATGGATGAATGGATTCTTTTTGGGGCACCATTGAGCCCAAAGTGGTCACTATAAGCCAAAATGCCAGGCTTCTTGTGTCATTTGAGGTATGGCTGCATATCCTCATGTCTACAAAATGTCATGTTGCAAAGTGAAGGCTGATTCCCCCCCCCCTCCCCCTACACCCTGTTGGTCATCACAGCCAATTAAGACTAAAATGATCGCTTCAAACCCAAATGGAATAATTTCTGGGCCTTTCAAGCATTCTTGAGACATTTTTGGAGTGTCCACACATGATAATATCCGTACCTACCTGTACGTGCTGTCAAGCGATTAAAATATTTAATCATAGTTAATCGCATTTTTCATAGTTAACTCATAGTTAATCGCACATTTTATTTATTGTAAATAAATCCCTTGATTTTTCTGTCCCATTTATTTTCTTGAATTTTAATACCCTTAACATGAATAAGAGGATTGAATTTATTATGCAAATCTTTTATTAAAGGGAAGTCAACCCAAACATATTTTTTTCAAGAATATGTCCTATGCAGGCCCACTAGTTGACACAAGGCATTCTGATAAATATTGTGTTTGTGGAATAAGAGTTAATCCACCTGTTTTTAGCCATCACTGGGCTCAGGTAACAACCAATCACAGCTCACCTGTTTTCTTAAACTGAGCTTGGTCGTTATTTGAGCCGTCAGGGCATCTGTGACGTCATTTTCAGTTGACAGAAGTGATAAAATGGCCGACCCCTGAGATGGCTAGATTTTGCTGCTTGACTCGTATTCCACAAACTAAATATTAATCAGAATGCCTTGTTTCAACTAGGGGGCCTGCATAGAACATATTCTTGAAAAAAAATGTTTGGGTTGACTTCCACTTCAATTGAAAAAACAAGCATTGGATTCAACTCACACAAACAGACCCTCAGTTCTTTCAAACACACACGCACACACCTACACGCACACGCACGCACCTGCGCATGCACACACCCGCACACACACAACCATTTACATTAGTGTTGTTCTGACAGATATGTTTATTTCGTCTTGAAAGCAACTTGCTGCTCAAGCGCCGCGTGGATTTAGAACTATACGAGAGCAGTCATTTTTACGCCCGTCACCTGGTGCAACGTTGAGCTTGTCCCGTGCGGCTCTCGACCGCGCTGCATTGTTCCTGCTGTTATAAAATACAGCTGCTTTGGAGCAAACAGCATATTGTTTTGTATTTATTATTTTTCTAAAATGCCCCAATATTGTTTTGTGAGTATGTATTTATATTGTGCTTAAGTATTTGTTCCTTTTTGATTTGGTTTGGTACGGCGCTAAAAAGAAATGAGAGAGAGAGGTGAATTAGAGCGGGACCGTTCACGTCTGAATACGAAGACGGAACAAAACACTGTCCTGCCGTCTTGGTTCTTTAGCAACGAAGACGCCAGAGGAAATACATAAAGTCAAACCTATATTGTAACCCGCCATACCACGGCCTCCGAAGATAAGGAAGAACACATTTTAAACGTTACATTACCAACGCGTACGTCATGACTATCACCGCGGGGCAGGGGGACTCAGCCGTGTATGTGCCTGTTGAGCAATTCATCCTCATCGTCAATATTCTGAAGCAGATGTAATGCTTCCTCTACTCTAAAGCTTTTTTAAAAATATACAAGTATAGATCATGGTGACCTGTAGCCTTTATCAATGCAGCCGCTGGTTGCTATGGAAACCTTAATCACGCGATCAAAAAAATTGACAACGTCAAAAGGGGGTTGGATTAACGCCGAGAAGAACGCGCTAAGTTGACAGCCCTACTAATTTCATGTTGCTAAGTAAATCACTTCTGAGTTTGTGGAGCTGTTAGAGTTTCATGTTTTATGACTCATCAAACTTGGTCACCATGTTCCCTCCACACGCCGTGACAAAAACTTAAATGCTTCACAATTTAGTCGTATTAAAGAATTTTGGTTGCAATTGGCCTAAATCCTTAGAACATTCTACCTCTCTGAAGCTAGTAGCTGATAGTCCAAAGATGAATTATATGTGACGTCAAGAGACAGCGGGTCCAAACAGAGCTGAAGTCTGTTTATTCTCTCTGTCATTAAAGCGCATTTAAAGTAAAATGTCTGCCAATGAGCAGAGAGAGTCTCATAAAATAATCATTTCAACAACGTTTGGCCGCCAGCTGGCCTTTGCTTTTACTGTGGAACTCCTGCACTTGTGTTGCATTCTGGGAACACATTAAGAGCTAATTGGTTGGGATTGTGTGAAGTGGATCTCTGAACCGATGACCCAAGCACAATGACCAACTCATTCCTTTGTTTTATGAAATGATAAAAGCAAACACTAGATGAACTTAAAACTATTGAGGTAATCCGTCACAGTCAAGCTGAGCTGCTCAATCTTTCAAGCCAGAACACAAATTACTAAAACCCCACGTGCATTATATTATATTTATTTAGCTTCTTTAATGAAAATATTTATTTGGTTTTTTTTAAATTGGTGTATATTAGCAACACTTTTTAAGTCATCATCTAGCCCACTAGCAGGTGGAGCTACGGAACGAGGCTACTGTGTGGCTGGCTGTGAGTGTGCTGCTTGGCAGAGTGACAGAAGAGAGTCACCAAACACAACACTAGTTGTTTTTAAAGTGGAAGTCAACCCCCAAAATGTATTTGCAATAACATGTTCTATGCACCTTTACTAGTGTAAACATGGCATTCTGATTAATATTGCCTATGTGGAATATGAAAAATCTGCCCATTTTTAGCCGTCTTGGGGGCGGCCATTTTGTCACTTCTGTCGACTGAAAATGACATCACAGTTGCTCTGGGCTCAGGTAATGACCAATCACAGCTCAGCTGTTTTCTGAAGCTGAGCCAAGATTGGTCGTGTGGGCGACTGGTTAGCACGTCCGCCTCACAGTACAGAGGTCATGGGTTCGAATCCTGCCCCGGCCTTTCTGTGTGGAGTTTGCATGTTCTCCCCGTGCCCATGTGGGTTTTCTCCGGGTACTCCGGTTTCCTCCCACATTCCAAAAACATGCATGGTAGGTTAATTGGTCACTCAAATTGCAAATTTGCCCAATGTGATTGTGAGTGTGAATGTTTGTTTGTCTCTGTGTGCCCTGCGATTGGCTGGCAACCGATTTGGGGAGTCCCCCGCCTACTGCCCGTTGACAGCTGGGATAAGCTCCTGCACTCCCGCGACCCTTGTTGGGGATAAGAGGTATAGATAATGGATGGATGGTTGGATGGAGAAATAGTGACTACCGCTACCGATGGTATGGAAGGGTATTACATCTCACGCATGCGCAGAAGGTACTTTAATGGTCAACGTTGCTGTCTGTCATTGCGGTGAATTTTTCTAGCGCGACATGCCGACAGTGGCCCGACGCAACAGGGGGTAAGCGTCGGTCAGAGTTGGCCAACGTCGGATTGGTCTATCCAGGCCTTAAGAGCAATCGCCATAGATATAAAAAAAAATCTTTCAATTTAACCTGAAAGTTTTTCTTTTATGTAAACCATATTTGTACATTAGGACAAAGTATGTTTTTTTGATTTGTCTCAAAGATTTAACATTTTCATAATGCAAAATTACATTTTAAAAATGCTTTGAATACATTTGAAATGATAGGCAAGACAAGGGAAAGGAAATTTGATTTACTATATTGCACAAAATTACAAGTGCAACATTTAAAAGCATTTAAAAATAAAAGAACTAAAGACATTTAAAACAAAGTACAGAAATAAAAGACTTACTAAAATTATGTGAAGAACATACAATGAAAGAAAAATATTTTTAAAGTAACATTTAATAAAACAAACAAACAAAAAAAGCTTTATAAGAGCTCAATCAGGCATGGGAAAATAAACATAGTTTTTAACCTGGAGTATAAAGCATTCTCACTTGGGGCTGACTTCATACTCCCCAAAAAATACTTAATGAACCTTTTTATTGTTCACTGAACGTTTTCGGGCCAAATAGCTTACATTGTACTTCAACAATAAGGGAAACTTGTTCTGGACCCAATTCCATCAATGCCTATCTTAGTGTCTTTGGGTGGGTTCAAAGAATCCTCTCTCATTTTCTGCATACCCTGCAAATGCATATAAAAAGCAATTAATACTAAGCTAGAAGAAATCAAAGTCGAATACAGACCTTGGGGGGAAAAAAAACTCACGTCTGGTTACATGACAGACCAAAGGCTAGGCCTACAGTACTCATACTGCTTAGACTAATGGTGGGGAAAAAATTAGCTCCTTAAATCGGAGTCCTCTTGATCCAAATGTGTCCCTATTGCAGCTTGACCCGCAAACAATATGAATGAACGTGTGTGTGTATGGGTGTGCGTGTCTGTGCGTGTGTTTAACCATTACATTACATTGAATTAGATAGCCAGCCATATTTGAGAAGACAAAATGTTCAGTGTTTGCTTCATAGCAAGCGTCACTTCATTAACCGTGCCAGATTTGGTTAAAAGCTAATTTGTGGTGACTAAATCATCCGTTTAATCCGGCGCCATCAGTTGAGTGCCGCATAAACGTCACATTTGCTTTTGTTTTTCTGTTATGAAAAAATCTAATGGGGTGCAATTGAGCTCATGATGATGATGATGATGATGATGATGATGATGATGGTGTTAATGGAGATGTCATGTCTGCAGGGCTTCTCTGTATTTATGGTCACATGAGCATCAGCCCTTTAGGCCACATGCCAGGGATGGAGGAGCTTTTCACTGACAGGTGAGTACACATACATATAGTGTGTGTGTGTGTGTGTGTGTGTGTATATATATATGTATATATATATATATATATATATATATATATATATATATATATATATATTTTATTTTATTTTTTTCCTTACTCGGCCGCGTGTCAGGAGTGTGGCACCTGCATGTGATGTGGTACAGGTTGAGTCCGTTCTCAACATTGTTTGGCTGACTCAGACCGACTAGGACCACGTGGGTTGATTAAAATTGCAGACGGGAAATAGGCGATGCTCAGCTCTGTAAAATAGTATAAATTAAATGTGTGCTTTAATGGTTTCATGCTCAGGCTGCTTTTGTGTTGTCCTCACTCAGGCAGTGTGGTTTAATGGAGAGCAAGCACATATTATTTCTTTTCTTTTCTTTCTTTTTGTATATTTTACAAAACATCCCTCAGCCTGCAGCTTGTTTTGCTTAAAAGATGGCCGCAATCATGGCAGAGTTATTTATTTATTTATATCTTCGCAGACCACTCTGGCTCATGTTCAATTTAGCATGATGATGGAGGGGGGGGGGGGGGGGGGAAATTATGTGATGAGGACATGTTGTCAGTCTTCAAAGAGAACAGTGCATGGTTCATTTGGGTCAATGTTTTATCTTTTTACTTTTCATTATTTCTGTGAAGGAAAATAATTCCTCATAAATGTGTTCATTTGGAACATCCGAAACTATTGGGACAAGAAAAGTGAAACGTCAGAAAAATTGAAAGCTTTAAACCCTACTTTAAAACCCTAACTCTGGTGTGAATCCCTAATTTGAAACCTTAAACCCGGCTTTAAACCTTGACTCGACACCCTAACGCTGATTACAAACCCTAGTTTGAAAATATACACTGAAACTCTAAAGTCTTTAAAGTCTGACTGATAATCTTGGTCTAAAAATGCAATTTGAAACCCTAACCCTGGCTCGAAATCTTAATTTTAAAAGCCCTTTCCCTTGCCTGAAACACTGCTTTGAAACCCTAACCCACGTCTGAAACCCTGCTTTGAAAATATAGCCCTTGTTCGTCTTAAAACCCTAGTTTGAAACTCAAACCATGTCTGAAATCCATAATTTCAAACCGTAATCCTTGATTGAAATCCTAAACCAATATCAAAATTCTAATGTGAAACCCTAAGCATGATTTGAAACCATAATCCAGGTCTGAACACTGACTTTGGAACCCTAATTGTTGTTTAAAACCCTGGCTTCCACCCTGCTTTGAAATGCTAACCCTGTCTTAAACCGTTACTTTGTAGCCCTGTCTTCAAATCCTATTCTGAAACCCTTACCTTACTTTAAAACACTGACCCTATATTAAAACCTTACTTTACTTTACTTACTTAAAACCCACCATTCCATCCATTATCCAAACCGCTTATCCTCACAATCAATTTGAAAACATAACCCTGCCTTGAAGTTGAAACCCCAATTGGAAACCCTAGTCTTTGTTAGAATCCCGAACACGTTTGAAACCCTACTTAGACCTCAGGGATTGTAATTCCAGTACGATACACGCTGTGACTCTTTGTATGCTTAAGCAATGAGAAGTGTAATACTTATCAATAATATCATTATAACGATTCCACTGAGTGTGTTCACTTGCAGTACTTCTACTATACCAAAGTAGATAACATATAAGCACTTTCTCTTCCTCTCCCAGGCTCGTCTTTTCGCCCTTTTCACCATGTTTACCTTTGCGCTCCTGCCTTGGGCATCCTGTCTTTTCCGAATGATTGCTCCTGACGGGAAAGTCGTGTGTTCATCTCAGACAGGGCATCGTTCGGGCCGGGCCGGGCACAGTACAAGGTGCCAAGGCCTTCTTGAAATTGTTTTGTTTCCACCTCATTATTTCCCCCCACCCAACCCAACACCGCTGCAGTTTTTAAAAATTCAACCCCAGAAGCCAGTTTGACTGAGCAACATGGAATTTGGCAGGCATGTAAATCATGTGAGGAAACACAAGACAGTCTCAATAAACCTTGCTGTAAAATGCACACGAAGTCGGCCATTTATTTCAAGGGACCATTTCCTGTTCCATTGGGCTATTTCAGGCGTCCTTCAAAAGCAATCCTTTAGGAAAGGGTTTGTCTGATTGCTACCAAATTTGAACGTCATATATTAAAGTGATGCATGATGTTAAATTGGAATGCAATTTGGTAGGCATTTCTATCATGAATAGAAAAAAGTCTGAGGAAGCCATCCTGTAAAAGGCCATTTTAATTTCAAGAGTTCATTTCAAGGTCTATTTGGTTATTTTCAGGGGTCCTTCAAAGGCAAACTCTTTGTAGGTCGACTGGTTAGCACGTCCGCCTAACAGGATGGCTGCCTCCAGTGGTTAGCACGCCCGCCTAACAGTTCAGAGGTTGTGGGTTCGATCCCGGCCACGGCTTCCCTGTGTGGTGTTTGCATGTTCTCCCCGTGCCTGTGTGGGTTTTCTCTGGGTACTCCGGTTTCCTCCCACATTCCAAAAACATGCATGGTAAGTTGATTGGAATGTCTAAATTGACCCTAGGTGTGATTGTGAGTGCGGATGTTTGTCTCTGTGTGCCCTGCGATTGGCTGGCAACCAATTTGGGGTGTCCACCGCCTACTGCCCGAAGACTGCTGGGATAGGCTCCAGCACTCCCCACGACCCTTGTGAGGAAAAGCGCTTTGGATAATGGATGGATGGATGGATTGTATTGTATTGTATTGTTTGTAACCTCAATTCTACTTTTGTTTGCTACTTGCATAGCTGTCCTTCTGCTTATTTGTCGAGTGTTAGGGACAAAGAGTGTTCAGAAGGCCGTTGGGCAATAATAACTGTGATTACCTGGAGACAAACTCAATTTACTTCTTTTATGACTTGTAAACCAATCACATAAGAAATCATCCTGAAGCGTCTCCATTTAAACTTGAGTTGAGAAAATCGACTGGATTGAAGGTTAATTTCAAATAAAAGCAACAACAAAGTGACAGTTGCATTCTGAGAAATTGTGATTCTGTCATCTGGAGGTCAGGTTTAGCGATGTCGTGTACCTTTTTCATGAATTCACCCATCCATTATCCGAACCACTTATCCTCACGAGGGCCGCGGGCGTGCTGTAGCCTATCCCAGCTGTCTTTGGCAGTAGGTAGGGTACACCCTGGACCGGTTGCCAGCCAGCCGCAGCTTTTTCATTCATTGACAAGTGTAATTCATTGGCTTGGCTTGGTCATGAAAGGCCGCATGTTATAATGCAACGGAATAACTATGGGCGCTCACTTTATTTGTGTGTGTTTGTTCAAGTGGAAGGAAGAAAGGAAAGAAGGAACGGAGTAATGAAGGAAGTCAGGTAGGTAGGAAGGAAGGAAGGAAGAAAAAAGGAGTTTTGGGGTCACCAGCAGATCAACACACACACAAAAACATCCAGGCACCCTTAAATAATGTAGCGGTGGTGCAGGCACACACTTCCCAACATGCTTGTAAATAGTTGTATAGTTGTATTAAGTTAAAAGTTGTTAAAAGTCTTTTGCCAGAGGTCAGCAAATTTGCCGGTCCATCATCTGTCTGCGGCCAGGGCGCCCGTCTCTCATAATCAGTCCGTCATTATTTCAAGCCGAACGAAACTGTAATTCTCAGTCTGTCAGCACGTCATGCTATTTTTACCACGTATCCGTCATAGCTTCTGTTAGTAAACTTCCCAGTCTGTCAGTCTGGAAAAAAAACCATCATCGTCAACGTCATAGTCCGACAGACGATTTAAATGGTAAATGGAGTGCACTATTTATCAGTGTATCTACATCATACGGTGGCTGCCTGCCTCCGCTTAAACTGCTAAATTTACTGTAATTACTGCAAAATAACGCAGTTAGTTTAGGAGGAGAATGAAAGACTTCCACTTCCGAGTTGTAGGTTTAAGTGTACTGCGCTGACATGAATGACGGATTGGAGAAGTTTTTCGCTCTAAAGATGTCCCAGACAAGGACATACTTTGCATGCAAAGGCATAAGGTATGTAGAAAATGTTAACAGTTAGTTAACAAAACAAAATTACTATCTTTGCAGCCAGGATACCTTTCCGCCTTTTTGTCCGGCCGGACCAAATAGTAATCGTCTATAGGCTGGTCTGCCTATCATTTTAAATGGGCTTCCATTAGTGTTTCTGTCTATCAACTTCGACCAACTTCCCAGCTGTCTTGGGCCAGCCAATTGCAGGGCAAACAGACAAACAACCATTCACACTCACAATCACACCTAGGCACAATTTATAGTTCTCAATTCATCTACCCTGCGGATTTTTGGAATGTGGGAGGAAATCGGAGCACCCTGAGAAAACCCGTGGCAGGCACAGGGAGAACATGCAAACTTCACACTGGAAGGTCGGAGCCCGGACTCGAAACACCACCAGAGATGGGCACTTTACCCTATTTTGTCCGTCTGTCCTCTGTCTGCGACCTGTGCGCCCTTGCGTCATCGTTCCTCCATTCTTATTCATAAGAATAATCCTCCTACGACCCTGTCCGTCCTCATCCTTTTAAAGAACATCTTACATTCCATCAGTCTGGGCCCCTCCCCCGTGCATGACGCAGTGGGTAAGGGCAGATGTTTCATAATTCATAAACATTATTTAAAGCTTATTAGCTGGCTAATTTCTTATTCACATCCACTTAGCAGCTGGGAGTATCGTGAGTGGATTGAATTGTTTACAAAATAGCATTTAGCTAGGGGACATCACGAGAATATTTAAGATTGTGCTATGATGCAATACTATTGCTATATACTATCATGAAACCTTACTTTGAAGCCCTAACCCTTCCACAAAACCATAACACTGGGCTTAAAACCCTATTTTGGAACCCTAGCCCCTAATACTACTATAACTTAAAAGTGTCATTTCCCTAATAAGAAAAAAAAAGTAAAATGTGTACTTACTTTTCCCACCCTGTATGATATCTAATATGTCTGGTAAATGGTCATCATTGATTGTCAGAAGCGTAAAATTAGCTAGCTCAGCTGTGCAGGAAAAATGTTCCATTATTTCCAACGCAGCCTGACCAGAGCACTATTAAACGGGGTCTGTAGACGTGATTGATTTGCTTGATTGTGGATGATTGCGCCGTGGAACATTTTGAAGAGCGACGTTTATTTCTTTTCATGGTGTGTTTTTGTGTTGCAGTGACAACTGAGCTGCTGTATTGTTGCAAAATATTGGTTTGGGTAACAAAGGATTCTGTTTTTGGGGGGTTGGGCCTCAAATGAGGGAGACCCAGGAATTTTGCCTCTCAAAAAGGGATCATATAAAAGTGACTTATAATTTAAAGTACCATCAGTCAAAAAAAAAAAAAAAGAATTGTAGCCTTCTTGATACAAATGCATAGGGCGTGAAAACAAGTTAATGTTTCCATATACAGTGGCTGCAAATGGAAAATGTGTCATGTGCTCTTCTGGTGTTGCAAACAGTTCACATGTCATGTCGGCGTAATAAAATCATTACGCTAATGCGTGCTGACAAGCTGCTCTGAGCGAAACACCGCCTGGAGTTCTTCTCTCTCCATGGAATTCCTATGCGGCGCGAGTATGTTTATCATCTCATTGATGCGGCCGCACACACAGTTGTCATGTAGCGCACTAGCGAAGTCGCTCGCTTGTGTGTTTTAATGAATCGGAAGGCGAGGAAGATGCTCGGTGGAGTGGACGGGAGGCGAACATGACCACTTGCTAAAAGCTCAACGTTCACTTTTCACATGCCAGAGTAAACATGGAATTGCGTTGTCCTCCTTGTTGTTTTGAAAATTATTTTATTTCAATTGTACACAAAACATTAATCAATGTTATGTAATGTAATTAAAGCAGCGTAGTGCCACCACAGTGAGTGGATGGGGCAGTGTAGCGATGTGATATATTCAGGGGTTGGGGGGCTTGGTTGCGCATTACAAACCACAATACAGTCAGGGAACACTGTAGTCTGTATATGGAGTCATTTTTCAGATATGTGGGGCAGTGGCTCCTCTGCCCCAAGTTGGTGTGCAAAGAGTATAGTGAGTTTGACTGGTGTATGACATTTATTGTATACCTACAATTGAGTTTGGGGCAAGTGGTATAGTGCCCCACCAGAACCACAACATGGCACATAGTAGTTTAAATGGGACTGATGTGTACAATGTGTTATATAATCCATGTAGTCTACTGCTGTGAGTCGTTTACTTAGTGTGCATCTTTCTGGCTTCGTGTTCCTTATGTCCTTTTTCTGGTATGCTGGGCAGCGGAGCCCTCTGCACCTAGTTGCTGTAATCAGTGTCATAAGGAAATTCATGACACTGACATTGTTTTTGGTTGTTGCTAGTTGCTGTTTTGAAACAGAAATGGTAATTAGGTGCTATTTTGAATGTGGGGCAGGTAGATCAGTGCCCCCAAAAGAGGGCCATCAAAAATTGGGCCCCAAAAAATGTATCAGAGAAGCTTTTGATAAGCAAAGGATATTTGTGGAACTTTGTTAGAATGTTGGCATACATACAACAGGTGAACATGCTAACACGTTAACATGCTAATTACACTGGGGAACACCATTTTTGTTGAGTTAGATGTGACAACTCTTTTAATAGATTTTGGGGTGCAGAATCCAAAACTGATCTCATTTTTTCTCTATCAGGTCAAGTCTTTGAGCTATAGGATCCCCATTTTATAAAAAATATGAAATACCTGTGAATGTTTATGTATGTAAATAAAACACTAAGGTGTAATCAGACTTGATGGCTCATTTTTGTGTGTGTGTGGTGATGGTGGGAGATGTAAATGTGAGAATCCATTTGCTGCTGAGTGGTTGGACACATGATATAATCGTTGTGCTGTCATCAGATAAGAGACAATGTGGTTTAAAATAAATCATGCTTGTAAGGCGTCAAGTGACACTATCATAATGCATACGAAGAGAAGGTGTTTGTTTCCAAACATCAATGTCATAGCAAACATTGTGCTTTCTTGTTGAATGGAACAAGCCACTGTGAAGTTTATAATTGCTGTGGAGGGAGGCAAAATATTACAGCATAGTTCTAGCTTTTTGTCACAGCAATCATTTACAATACCATTCACTACAAACACAATATGATATGATTTATTTGAATACTATTAAGATTTACTCTAATTATTATTTCCATCCATTCTAATCACAAGGTGACTCAGCCATATTATCATATGATTCAATTAAAATACGATTTGATTCATTCCAATTGTGATATATAATTCTAACCCAGGTTTGAAGACCTTGTCTCAAAACCTAGCAATGGTTCAGACCTGTGACTTGGTTTGCACCCGGATTTGAAATTCTTACCCTGTCTTTTTTCAACAGCCTTGGCCTGCACCCTAACCCTGGGTTGTACCCTACTTTGAAATCCGTGCCCTGATTTGAAATCCTAATTTCAAACCATAGCCTTTGTTCATAACCAGAACCTTATCTTAAAACCCTAATATGGAACCCTGCTGAAAAATTGGTTTGTACCCGACTTTCAAACCCCACACCTGACATATGCCGATTTTTCTGTTGTTGGTCCTTCCCTTTGGAATGACCTTCCATTGAATGTTAGGCAAGCCCCCCTCTCTGTCCATTCTTAAAACCCATTTGAAAACAGATTTCAATTCTCTGGCTTTTGATCCGACCTGAGACTGACAGATTTTGGCTCTTTTCCAGTGTCTATTGTATATAGTGTTTTATGTTAATTTATTGATTTCACTTGTTGTATTATGGCTATGTTGTTGTTATATGTAAAGTGCTTTGTTACAGCTGTAGCTGTTGTGAAATGCGCTATATACATAAAAGTGTATTGTATTGTATGTACAGTTCCGATCACGATCTGTGGCCGATTGATAGGAGCACCGCTACTTGAAACCCTAACATTTGGTTGAAATCAGCTTCAAACCTCAGTTTCAGTCTTAGGGTTAGGATCTAACCTTGTTTGTATCTTATTTTGCTATTCTAATCATGGTTTAAAGACGTTATTTTAAACCATCACCTGTGTTTGAAGCCCTAACCTTGGCATTGATACCTAATTTAAAACGCTAACCCTTGTTTAAAACCCTGCTACACTCCTGTTATGATACCATTCAATGCAGTTTTTCAATGTTTTTTACGCCCTCCCAGGGATTGGGTTTCATTGTACTGTGATTGTATAAAAAATAATCTCTTACAGTAATTTATATTGACATGATCCATCATATTTTACAAGGCACAAATCTGAAAGTCGCATTTCAGACAGACCTTATATTCTAACCCTAACCTTACCTTCAAACCTTAATTTGAAATCATAACCATTGAATACAACCCTGGTTTTTACCCCACTTGAAAACTCAAATCTTCGCCTAAAGCTGTATTTGGCGTAAAACTCTAACCCTGGTTTTAAACGCTAACCTCTATTGAAAAACCTTTCCTTGCCTTTAAACCTTGATTTGAAACCACGACCAGTCTTCACACCCTAATTAGAATCATTACATTATTTTCAAACACCTGGCCCGTACCCTACTTCAAAACTCTAACCTCGTCTAAAACCCTATCAACAAAACACAACGCAGCTCTGCTTACCTTTGGGCTTTGACGTGATAGTGTGACGCACAGTGTAGTATTTCTCATTTTGGAGTGGCTGCTCATGGCTTTAGGGGGAAATGATTTTAATGATGGTTATAACATGTTCTATCACGGCAAGAAAATGATTTGATGTTAATCTCACTTTTAACAATGTGGAGGCACAGCATGTTCGCACAGCTGTCAATCACTCTTTCACTCTTTCAACTTAGCTTCATTACAGATCCACATGGAAGGCTTCAACATTATAATTCAATTTTTTTTATTGTGTTCATTGACCCGCGGCAACAATGAGCCATGCAATTATGACAAAGATGATAATGGTCATTTTCATGTGGTTATATCTACTAGACATGAGACGACGTCGACTCTGAGGCTCGTATTGTTCATAGGAATTATTTATTATCTGACTTTTTAGTTGAAATGAAAGCAGTTTCTTGTAGCACACCAAGCAAGTCTTAAAGAAAATGTTGTCAGTTTTATTCGGTGATGATGGCCTGTGTTTAAAATCCCAAAGGCCTTTTCACATCGCGCAACAGCCTGCCCCCATGCTACAATAGTCCAAAATTGTACTCAAATAAGAGGACTGTTACTTTAAAGTGGAAGTCAACCCAAACATTTTTTTTTTTAGAATATGTTCTATGGCGGCACGGTGGTCGACTGGTTAGCACGTCCGCCTCACAGTTCAGAGGTCGTGGGTTCGATCCCGGCTCCGGCCTCCCTGTGTGGAGTTTGCATGTTCTCCCCGTGCCTGCGTGGGTTTCCTCCGGGTACTCCGGTTTCCTCCCACAGTCCAAAAACATGCCTGGTAGGTTGATTGGACACTCTAAATTGCCCCTAGGTGTGATTGTGAGTGCAGATGTTTGTCTCTGTGTGCCCTGCGATTGGCTGGCTACCAATTCAGGGTGTCCCCCGCCTGCTGCCCAAAGACAGCTGGGATAGGCTCCAGCATGCCCGCGACCCTTGTGAGGATAACCGGTATGGATAATAAATATGTTCTATGCAGACCCTCTAGTTGAAACACGGCATTCTGATTAATATTGCGTTTGTGGAATATGAGTTAAGATCAAAATCCACCTATTTTTAGTCATCTCTGGGTGCGTCCATTTTGTCACTTCTGTCAACTGAAAATGACACCACAACTGCTCAGGACTCAGGTAACGACCAATCACGGCTCAGCTTCAGAGAACAGGTGAGCTGTGAATGGTCGTTATCTGATCCCTGAGTAACTGTGATGTCATTATCAATCGAGAGAAGTGACAAAATGGCCACGCCCGCAGATGGCTAAAAACGGATGGATTAAGAACGCCCAGAAGGCGGTCATTTGACTACTTATGCTTTACATTTGACGATGTCACCCCGCCATATCACCTGCTATTTTGGAAGGGAATGGCCAATTTACAAATTAAAGTCATCTACTTATAGCCATCAGAGTTGTTTGTCAAATATCACCCAGATTTGTCATTCAATAGTTGTTGCAAAAAAAGTTGTAAAAACCCCTGGACGTTCTAGTGTTAACTCTTATTCCACAAACGCAATATTTATCAGAATGCCTTGTTTCAACTAGGGGCCTGCATAGAACATATTCTTGAAAAAAATGTTAACATACATACAGCATACAATATGTCTTGAAAAAAATCTTTACACCGGAGCTCCCCGCCCCAGATTACTGTGGAAATAACATATTTTCATTTCCCATTTTTGTTCACTGCGCCTCAGGAAATTCTACCTGGCAACTAGTGACACCGTATAACTATCTTTCATGCTAACTAGCCTAGTTCACTGGTCATTGTCCATGCTGTTTTATTCCCCAGACCACAGAGCATACCATTCGCATTCATTGGTATTCATCGTGACCTGGTCGCGGACTCTGACACGTTTGCGCTGAGATGGCGTTTGATACCCGCCAAGCCTCACAAAGGTGGCTGTGTGTTTGCCCGTTGAGAGGGAACACCGGCATTTCGCATGGCCTTTGTTCACAATTTGGGATTCCCTGTGCGGCGCTTAACAGGACCAGCAAAGACCAGCAAAACTGGGATTTTGAAGACGACAGCACAATACTCCTTTAAAATCATAACACTGGCTTAAAACCCCAACCATATTTTATGACACCACACTCTAAAAACAGTTGGGTCAAAAATAACTATTTTGGGGTTAACCCTTATATTGTGTTGGGGTCAAAATTGACCCGTTTTGAAATTTAGGCACGTAAAAAGTACCATTTGCTTTTTTTGTACCGGAACGAGGCTTCATCTAATCCTCAGACACAACTATTTTAATGCAACAAAATTAATTTTCACCATTTTAACAAATTCTAAATGTCTAAAAAAAGAAAAGGTGACATTTATGGTGTTATGGATCCAATTTGACCCATCAGTGAATACTGGCTGTTTAAAAGCTGTTGCTCTGTGGATCAAGTATGGCTCAACATGCTCCACAATAGACAGACAGAGAGACAGGCAGACGGAGACACACGTGCACACCCACATCACACCCACTATCATGCGCACACGCATCCTCGTAAATTATTGTTACACGCGCACTCACACATTGAAGTCAGGCTTTCTTGCAGCATATTGATACATTTTGAATAAAGATAACATCGGCATATACAAGCAGGGTTTGGGTGAGATATTATCAATTGCATTCTGTTAGAGCTGTAGTCTACATGAGCAAGAGGTGTACAGTTTAAGATATGATTTTGGATCATATCTTTGGTCTTGACAGTCAGTGATACTGAATACCGAGAGAAAAGCCAAGCTGAGGAAGATGTGGATGAGGACAGGGTTCGGTATGACACTGAAAAAGACCATACATCTGATGAGGAGTACCCAGATTTCACAGATGCTGAAAGAGAGGTCTTCCAGTCAAGGAAATATGACATTTCGTGGTCATCAAGCCCTCTGGACACCCAATACAGGGCACCATAAGAGAACAACCTCAAAATGACTCCAGGGGCTACTAGAAATGCTATGTCGCATGACCAAGACATCACGTCCATGTTTGCTGTTGGTTTCCTCAACCTCTTCAGAAGATCCTGCTTGAGTTGACCAACATGAAAGGGGGAAGAATGTTTGGTGATAGCTGGATGGCATAGGAATCAGGCAGGGGGGTTATTCAGTTTTGACCCAACTTTAAGGGTTAAATGAAGACAACAAATTGGGTGAAAACAATGGTAATAATTGAGAAAAGAGCTGGGCACTCCCTCCCGGGGCCGGACTGGTCAGACACCCATTTTTAGGGGTGACACGTTTGAAAAAAAGGACTCAATTAAGCAAGGGCGGAAGTGGATTTTAGTCCAGTTTACTAATCAGTCCTCATGCATGTGACATGGTCACGAAGCAGCCACATTTCGTCTCAGCCTACTCTGTGATATGCTTATGTTAATAACATGGCAGGGAGGTCATTGTTTGTTGTGTAATTTGAAACACTAATCCCTTTTTTTTTAACCCAACTCTTGAAACTAGGCTTGAAACCCTACTTTGCATTTCTAACCCTGAAACCCCAACCCAGGCTTGGAACCCAAATTTAAATTCCTACTTTGAAATTGTAACCCTGGGTTGGACCCTAATTTGAAACTCTAACTTGGTCTTGAAACCCTAATTTGAAACCGTGACCCTTATTTGAAATAATAATTTGCGACACTTACCCAAAGCTTCTCAGGTGAAACTCTTATTGAACCCTAGATCTGGGGTGCAAACGTCCCATCCTCAGATCCCCTATCCAGCGTGTTTTATATGAATCCCACTTCCAACACACCTGATGTAAATGATCAGCCCATCAGCAAGCTCTGAGAAGCCTGATAACGATTGAATCCGATGTAACGAGGGAGACATCTAAAACAGGCCAGAGGAAACCCTAATTTTAAACATTAAGTTTTACTTTTTTAAACCATTAACTCTGGTTTGAAACCATACTTGGTAATTGTAACACTGGCCCGAAACCCTAATTTTCAATTCTAACCCATGCATGAAATTCTACTTTGAAACCTTAACCCTGGCTAAAACCCAACTTTGAAACCATGACTGGCTTGAAACCCTTAATCCAGTTTTAAAAGTAACTCACTCACTTGAAAGCCTAAACCTGTCTTAAAACACAATTCTCAAACCTTAAGCCTACATGAAGCCCTAATTTGATTCAAAACCCGTTTGATGGCTTGAAATCCTGCTAATGTTAACCCAGACTAAAAATAACATTTTTAATCTTAACCCTAATGCGCTTGTTAATTCAGTCACATGCAAGAGTCTAAAGTCCATTTTCAAACCAGTTTCAAACCACTTTTATCAGTTATTTCTGTGATTGACAGGAAATGTTTAAAAAAAAAAAAGAGTTGCAGTTTACGTGTTTGTGTTGTTGTCTCCATAGCAACAGCATGCCAAAGCGGATGGCCCTCATCTGCTTCCTGTCTCTAGTCATGTCGATGAGCATCCTGGGAAACCTTCTGGTCATGGTGGCCGTCTGCAAAGACAGGCAACTCAGGTACCTCACCGTTTCGTTTAGAATGTCACATTTTTTACCTTGGTGCTTTTGGAATGATTTTCTTCAGTTGGAACCGAGGCCTTTGTCAAGGTGGAGGAAAAAGCTAATATTTTGAAATGTTTGCACAAACCCTTCAGACTCCTGCTAGAAAGCAAAAAATATACATACAGTGGACCCCCACTATTCGCGGGGGATGGGAACAGTTTGAATGTGATCATTGTGGACACAGCCGTATCCAAAGTAAAAGGAGGGTGCGCACACCTGCGCAACCACTCTCAGTTGTTTCTTTACTTCCCCTTTTATATTATATAATATAATAATATTAATAATATACATAATAATATTTTTTTAATAATACTTTTTTTATAAATTTTGAATTGTACGGAGTATACTTAGGTCACATTAATGGTGAGAAATTTTTTGAAGTGATTTCTCTTGGTATATTTTTTTCATGTAAAAAAAAAACCTGGAATTTGAACAGGGGTGTGTAGACTTTACAGTATACTTGTAGTATTTTATATTTTGAACTGGAAATGTAAATTATAATATTTTTATTTTATTTTATTTTTACATTTTAAATTAGAAATGTAAGTCATATTTTTATTTAAAATTTTACCTATTGACATGCTTTTTCAATCGTTTTTTAATTTTATTTTCTAATATTAATATAAATGTATTTCTAAAACAAAATGTTAAACAAATTCATATTTTCAATTGCTTTTTTTTTTTGAATGATTGAAGGATCTAAATCTATATGAATGGCTTTATATTAGCCAATAGGTTAACCAAAAACCAATATGGCAATTCCACATTTACGGACGTCGCATAATCAGTTCAAAGTGTTAGAAGTCAGTGTGCCCTGATCTGACCAAGCTGGAGAGGATCAGCCTGGAAGGAGACCAGCCCACATTATGTTTAGATTTTGAAGACAGTATAAATGTGAGGCCCGTTTCTATCTTCGCTCGTCTGAAGATGAAAAAGCTACACAGATCTGATTATTGTATTATTCCTGAACTTCAGAGATGGAACAGAAAACAGATGAGAAAATTCAATCGACTTGTGTGAGCCTTTATTTACATTAGATACCTTCTTGAATTATAAAACAAACACACATTGAGTAAGTAGTTGTTTTGTAAATTGCTAATTGGGCTTATGCCCTCGAGACCTCCAAAACATTGGAACATGATAAATTGATTTTTTTGGGGGGTGATTTTTTTCATTGTACTATGTAGTTAAATTGTGTTCAGTATTTTTTATATTTTTAAACAGTATTAACTATTTTTGTAGATTTTATTAGTTTTTAATATTTGGATTTTATTGTTCACATTTTAAATTGTAAATGTAAAATCTAAGTGAATTGTACTATTTTGATGTGTATACTTTATGTTATAAATGTCACTTATATAACTTTGATTGCATGTTTTTATTTACATTTTTTTAATCTTCATTTCCCCTCTCAAATGTACAAGTGTAATGATATGATTGGCCATTGTCCCATGGGAGAAAGCTGTCACATCTATTGTGCCCTCCTTCTCCTAACCTCCATTTTGTCTTTGTGTCTCACTTCCTGTTTTAACATGGCGGTCACTCAATGTCCTTGAGTGTGTGTGTGTGTGTGTGTGTGTGTATGCGTGGGTGTGTGTGTGTGCGTGTGGGGGTGTGCGCACATTTGTATGTTTGTATGTGTGTTTGTGCAAACTTGGGGTTTGGGGTTAAAACCATGGAGTTAGGACAAGGTACAAAAAAAGTAGTGCAGTGGGGTTCACGTGCTGGCAGGTGTGTGCCACATGTGAGGATGAAAGCAGGACGTGTGTGTACGTGTGTGTGGCGTGTACGAACAGGCAAAGTGGGCTTGAACGTCTGTCCTCCCCAAGGGGAGAACAATGACACACCATCTTTCTGTCTTCTTCTTGCCTCATTGCCTCTTGGTCCACCGGAAAACACACATACACACACACACCCACACACACACCTAAACACACACCCCTACACGTTTTTCCAACCAACAGTGGACTGTCAGCGCAGACTGACCAAGAGGGAACCCCTATTTCTAATCATTTGAATGAAACAAAAAATTACCAGAAATATTTCTTTTGAGGTCTCTAACCTAATGTTACTTGAAATGTGACTTTTAATTTTTTTTCAATAAATTGCCAAGAGGGGACCTGGATCCTTGAGATTTAACCAGATATGATTTTGAAAATGTATGTTGGTTTATGTTAATTTAAAACACACAATTATTTCAAATGACGTGAAAAAATATTAGTTCTAACAAGGAACCGGGACCATCAATTATTATTATTTCTATTTGATTTGATTTAATACCTCAATACATAGTACAATTTCATGTCATTTTTAATTAAAAATGACTAGTTAACATGGATATGATCACACACCAACATGGGGGAATTAAATTTAACTTGAAGGTGTTTTTTTTTTAATGAATGTGAAGAGAAATGTGATTCGTTTTATAATTACAATTCCCATAAAGAAATGATTGCGACTTTAATTATTTTTTTTGTTTTCCTTTTTTCAGTAATTGAAAAATACTTTTTGTTTTATTTTTTTTTTCATTTTAATTTAATTTAACAAGCCATTCTAATTTAATGTAACAGCCCGCAGTTTTTTCATTCTGAGAGTGAAGGGAATTTTTATTTGATTTTATGTACAATATTTAAAAAAAACAACAAGAAAATCTAACATTAATCTTACACTCTGTTGCCTTAGTAAAAAGCTGCAGTGTGAGTAACAAACAAAAAGCTCAATGTGGGCGTGCATTTTGTTAATAACAGCCCCGTATGACTCAGCATTTCAGCCTACATGAGTCAGGGTTGCATCATCGGAGGGCTCATTTGCAATAAGACCCCTCTGACCCGCTCTGTATTGTCAATACTGACCTAAGAATGTTTGCTATTTAGATGTCATCATTTGTGTGCGTCCAACGCAGGAAAATCAAGACCAACTACTTCATCGTGTCGCTGGCCTTCGCCGACCTTCTGGTGTCGCTGCTGGTGATGCCATTTGGCGCAATCGACCTGGTGCACCAGCAGTGGATCTATGGCGAAACCTTCTGCCTGGTGCGCACCTCGCTGGATGTGCTGCTCACCACTGCCTCCATTATGCACCTGTGCTGCATTGCACTCGACAGGTCAGAACCAAGCTCAAGGCTTTACAAGTGGAATTATGCTCAAAGAAATCAAAAGCGGATATATGCCTACAGAAATCAAAAGCAACTGTACAGGCAGAGTTTTTTTTATGATGAATAAATAATAATAACAATAATAATAATAATAATAATAATAATAATAATAATAATAATAATAATACATCCGATTTATATGGAGCTTTTCTGGACACTAAAATCGCGGAATTTTGCCCAAAGAAGTCTAAAGCGAACTACAAAAGCAACTGTAATGCGTTGGGTGGGGGAACACATTTATGTCTTCAGATATCAAAAATAGCAAAGCTGGGCATCGCCTAACCGCCACTGAGTTCCCATCTGTATATTTAAACAACCCACGTCGGCGTCGAGAACATAATCTTCACGTCACACAAAGGCGCCGCACGAGCAGCCACGCCATCAAACAAAGAAAAAATATCAAACAAAAACAACAGACACACACACACACCCACAGCGTGGTGATCTGTGAAATTGAAATAATATGGGGCACGTGTCATTGCGTGTGTGGGACTGCAAGGTACACAACAATGTTTTATTTTTTATTTTTTATTTACTCGGCCGCGTGTCAGGTGTGCGGCACCTGGTTGTGATGTGGTACAGGTTAAGTCCGTTCTTAATGCCGTTTGGCTGACTCGGACCGACTGGGACCACGTGGGTCGTTTAATAAATGTGCAGATGGGAAGTCGGTGACTAACCCTCTGAAAAATGGATTCATGCAATGTAATTAAAGAGCGGCACAAGAAATGAATTAACATTTATGCTCAAATAGATAACAGGTGGAATTATGGTCAAAATAAATCAAAAGATACTGTTATTGACAAAGTTATTAAGAAAAATATGTATTCATGTCCTAAGAAAACAAAACTGGATTCATGCAATTTTTGCTCAAGAAATCCAAAGGTGGTTTATGCCCGTAGAGACATGAATCCCCTGTTGATTCTTACTTGTATACGCACTATAATGCGGATTTTATTTCCTAAATAAGTCTGCTTTCTTTTTGAAGCCAGAATATGTTTGATCTTTACAAATTTTTGATCTGTGGCGGCCTTTTTTATATGAACACACATGCCCATTGTCTGTACAGTACGTTAGACACCACATACAGTATCAGAGCACACTTGGTTTTACCACGGATTGTAAAACCTTAATATATCACAATTTACCACCAAGGCTGTCTGGCCCTCACTTGCCATATGGAGACTAAATCGTTGGTATCTTTTCATCTACAAGGCTATCCTTAGGTGTCCTGACGGCTTACATCTGCTCTTTGATTGTACAAAGCTATGTTATAAATTATAATGTCGGCTCTCAAGAGGTGATGTTGTCTATTCCGGGTTTCAGGACTGAACTTGGAAGAAAGGCTTTCTCATGCTGTGCTTCAATTTCCCAGAACAGCCTTGAAAAAGACGTGCAACTTTTAAAGGACTTGTCTCTTTGTCTGTTTAAAAAAAACTCTCATTAGCTCATTTTTAAAGGTCCTGTCAAGCGAATTCAGAGATTTGTTTCTAAATACATTATACTGGTTTGAAGATACTTGCCTAAAATGCAAAGACTAACAACTAAGTCAGTTTTGGAGAGTAGGCCCTCATTTATCACAGGGTTACGATTCAGATCATCCCAGCAATAGATGAAATCCACAAATTAGAGACCAAATATTTCTTTTATCATTTGTATATATTTTAATGCTTCATGCATATAATACCACATCAGTCCCTCCAGGATTTCGCAAAGTTGCGATCGCAAACTATTAACGCAAAATCAAGCACTTTCCGGGGGTTATTTTGCCTGAAATGGCTGCGCAGGCGACATACTGGTAGTAGTAGCAGTAGCTGAATTCACGAAGAAGAAAATCCCTACATCACATCCTGTTTCAGACGATGACGCCCGTTGACGGCAGAGAGACGTAGAGCAGACAAACGCCATGCATTTGCCGACTAAAAACACGGCATAGGACCGTGGAAAACAATATGCGGACCTCCTGCACGAAAGCAGGGGTAAACTATTTTGTTCTAAATGCAGTGTAAATAATAGATTATAAAAGAAAGTCATCCATTGACAAGCACCTCACGACTGTATCGTTTCAATTATATGTGGAAAGCATTGAAAGTAACATGCACTCTCAACAAATAGTCAAGGTCTGTGAGCGAGGTCTGTCAGGAGCACACAACCAATTAAGGTGAGAAACTGAGTTAGAGAAAATGTGTATGTGAATAATGTGTGTTAAGCCTAGAGTTGGGCCATACGCTGACGTAAATCAATCATTAAAGTCGTCTTTAAATGTGTTAAGTTGAATCATCACACAAATTATAAATATGTGCAAAATTATCAACTGAAGAGGTATCATACTAAAAACGATTGTACTATTCGTTTTTCACATCCCCATATCAACATTCACAAATTGTTTTGAAAAATGTATATAATACCCACCTGTAGTTATTTCACAGTACAGGATGATGATGTGATATTACATTTTATCAAGGCATGGAGTTGGGGAAAAAAATCTAAGAGTGAAATTTCAAAGTTAGACTTTGAAAAATCCAGCATGCTCATGCACAACCCTAGTGAGGATACACTGTGCCAAAAATGGATGGCAGGATGGACAGACTTTGAAAAAAAGCAAGGAGGCCAACTCTATAGCCAAACGTGATCTTGTTCGCCACGTCCGTTTTGGATGAAGTGGTGCAGGTGTACCGACTGGAGCGGCCTTGGGAAAAAAAAAGTAAATCAAGCTAACGCTTATAGATTAAAATCTAATATATAACGACCTACAAACAATTAATATTGTACGAAAAGCCTTTTGGGCCGCATATTGTTTACGTATCTTGGTGACTTAAGAGTTCCTCAAACTGGCTTATTTCAAGAGTGATGTTTAGAGAGCTTGATAAAAGTACTTTAATTCTTAACCTTTTGGATATTTTGACCCACAAGACAGCTGAGCACAGTTTTCATTGGATGTATAAATGGCTTAGTACAGTATCCTTCTCTAGAGCAGAATACTGGTGATGATTTGAGGTCCAGATGGGTCACCAAGCAATCCGGCAAGCGGTGATCTGGCGGCCTTTCTTGTGACGCATACGACGTCTGCCAGTCTGTTGAAGCATTCACTGGGGATGATTTTTTTTTCTCTCCATGTGGAATGA
The DNA here is from genome assembly GCF_054856515.1 of Filicampus tigris. Taxonomy (NCBI): domain Eukaryota; kingdom Metazoa; phylum Chordata; class Actinopteri; order Syngnathiformes; family Syngnathidae; genus Filicampus; species Filicampus tigris. The sequence goes on along the minus strand of NC_141218.1, from coordinate 29,141,830 downwards.
TGGAATTCAGAGGGAGCAGTAAACCCTTTGGTCTTGATATGTGTCAGATTTGACCGAGTTCTGATGAAAACATGATGAAACATTCATTATCTGCACCAGTTCTCGTTTGCTGCTTTTTTAGTCATTGGTGACTAACGTAAAAAAAAAAACAAAGGATGACGACAGGAAATGAACTGTTAATTGAGTTTGTGTGACCGGGGGTGGTAAGAAGGCTTGACGCTGGTCTAAATTGTGCAGCTACCCCCGCATCCTCAGGACAATCTGTTCCCAATTCATTGTGAGATAATCGGTCTCTATTAGTCCACATGGGATCACTTCTTGTCTCATCTACCCTCTCACTGCCATTTTTTCTTCATTATATTTAATTTTTTCTTGCCAGTTATTCATGACAACTGCCACTTCTCATAATAAAAACAAAGAGAATGATGAGAAATAATGCACAGTAAACTTAATAAAAGTAATATTCGCGACAACCACCGCGATGCAGTTGTTTGACAAGAAGGATCACTGACATGAGGATGTAGACGAGCTACTTGGCTAGCGTGGATCACTTTGTGTTTCAATTTTATGTCACTTGGGTGTCGCGCCTGCTTAGCATTGCCCGACTTTTACACTCTGCTGCAGTTGCCTTTTTTAAGTGACCTTGTGTGTTGATGCACTGGTGCTAAAACCTTAACGAAGGGTTGAGGCAGTGACGGACTGCCCCCCTCAGGTCAAACTGTGGCCAGGACAGTAATTAGCACTGCATAGTGATCCAGACAGTGGCCAGCAGTCATTTTGGGGCACCTTGGCAAGATCAACAAAAGTCATTGTCTCTCAGTGAGCATCCATGTTGTTATGGCCCACATGTGTCACCTTGCAAGAGTCACTCAACGCTACAAGATGACGCCTCTGTGGATCGTTAATCTGGGACATACTGTAGTCTACGGTACATGTGTTTCACCTGTGATCTACATGTGATACAGATATGATCTACATATCACAGCTAGATTTGGTCCAGATGTGATCAACAGTAGATACTGTCTGAAATTGGTCTAGATGTGGTTCACATAGGCTTTGTTCACACTGCAGGGCGTGATGCCCAATTCAGATTATTCTTTTTGTTAAATGTAATCTTTTTCTGTATTTGTTCACATTGCAAAAGCAAGTGCGACTTCAAATACGAACGCAACGCGGCCGTGATGTGGCTTGCAGCAAGAATGGTCCGGCGTGTGGGGCCTTATCTTTCTGTCAATTTATATCAACAGAGGAGCGATGCCGGAGGTGGAAGAAATATCTTGGGGGAATGAGGTGACACTTTTCGATCCCTTCATATCATGGAGACGCCTACTAAACATGACGTCACGTCACGGAGACGTCTACTATAAATAACTTCACGCCATTGCCGCGTGTAATAAATTAAGTGTTTGCATGGCTGAATTACTACTATGACCACAATTATCAACTTTGTTTCATGTTTCAAATGTAAAGTCAACACTGTTACTCAAAACAATGTATATTCACTGACGATTCAGTTAACAGCCTCGTGAGTACTCTCCCCGACCGCGCGGAGGGAATATCAGGCTTTTGATGACGCATAAGTCGGATGTGTGCGGATGAGCGTTCATACGCATCCCATACATATCCGATTTATATCTACATACGAAAGAGGCCCAGGTCAGATTTGAAAACACCGGAATTGTACTGGTCACGCAGCATGAAAAAAAATCTGATATGTGTTGCAATATGGGCAAAAAAATTGGAACTCAGTGTGAATGTAGCTACATATGCTGTACATGTATTGTCTACATTTGGGCTAGATTGTTTTGACATATTAGGCTCTATTTTTCTGATCAACCCTCACCCTATCCCTAAATCCGCGCAGGGGAGGGTTAGACTTTGTTTTGGTATTTTTGCAGACGCACATAGCTTGGCGCAGATGTATGTTTCCACCATTGTTGGCGTAAACACAGCCAACTTAATTAGTCGGCAATAGAAGTGGCTCTTCTCATTCACTTTTAAATCAGTGCACAAGAGAGGCGCACAATCCATGACATGGCGGAAGGAGAAACTGATTTGTTGGAGTCCATGCAGGAGGTTCAAGCAGTGAAGTGGGCACTTGGAGACTGCTTTCCACCCCCATTGGACATGTCTGCATGGAGGCAAGGTGCTGAATTCTGACATGTGGCCAGCAAGTGATCTTGTGCTCCCCTGAACTTGGACAATTTTCTTGTGAAGAAGTCAACTGATGATTGGTGCCTGGTGCTTTAATGCCGCTGCATGTGTGCCGGTTTCATGGCGTTGTTTGAGAGTGCCTGCCCACATAAAAAAACACAGAAGCTGCTGACAGTCTACTTGTGTAAATCCAAACATTATGTTTTCTTATTTTCAACCCATAAGTCAACCCAAATATATTTTTTCAAGAATATGTTCTATGCAGGCCCACTAGTTGAAATAAGGCAATATGATTAATATGAAATATGAGTTGAGCAGAGAAATACACACTGAAAATGACATCACAACTTTTCAGCTGAGGGTGTGTGATGTAATTTTCAGTCGACAGAAGTGACAAAATTGCCTCCCCAGAGATGGTGGATTCACTCTTATTCCACAATCTTCTTCTTCTTCTTCTTCTTCTTCTTCTTCTTCTTCTTCTTCTTCTTCTTCTTCTTCTTCTTCTTCTTCTGTGTGTTTCTCATTTTTCTTCTTTGTAACAGTAGCTTTCAAATGCTAACGAGAGCCATGGAAGTTAATGAGTTTTTCCACAGCACCTTCCTGCAGATGTTTTACAATCAAAGCAATATTAAGATAGGCGTTTTAATAATACAATTTGATAAGAATGCTATCTCATGTTAAATTTGTGTTAGCAGCATTATGCAGTAACTTTAACAATGCAAATGGGAGGGATCCTGTATTAAAATACAATTACACTTAAGAAACAACAAATTAGAGACAAAAAAATCCTATTACCCTTTTACCTTTATCTACCCAAATTTAGGTAGAGAAGTTACATTTGTGAAAAATAATCCTATTTTTATAAATGTAATAGGACAGTGTTAGCCAACCAGGGCTACGTGAGCACATTTCAGGGGTTACGCAGAAACATTTAAAAATGTATTCCCCAGCTCATTAACCTGTGGCACAGATCCACCAAAACCACAAAATCCAATTTAAAGTTTACTGTAAATGCTTGTTTATATTTAAGTTGTTTGTGGTAAATGTTTTATAAAAGTACGGGATGGGGGTTGATAATTTTATGAATAAGGGTGGGGGGTCGAGGCCGGAAGGGTACCCAGGTCAAGGGTGGAGGGTCGCGGCCGGACCGGCAAAAAAGGGTCAAGTGTCCAGCTCTGAAATTTATATATAACAAAAAGCAGATTTATTGATTTTTTCAAAATGTATATTCATTTGTTTTCAAGGCAACATATTTAATTTCATATTCAGTTTGCGTTGAAATTGCCTGAGAATTAAATATAGAAATTGAGGAAACGAACTAAAATGATTTTCATTTAGTCAAATGTGTTACGTTCTACTTTTTGAGGGCGTAATCATGGTGTGACAATGTGACAAAAAGGTTTGTGGGTAAACAAACCAAAAAAGGTTGGGATACACTGTATAGGAGATTTTTTCTTTTCAAATTCCCAAACAGACACAGCGAGGCTTGCACCTGCATGAAGAATATCAGGAACACGCCAACATTTCTGCAAGTGCCATCTACGGAAATGGAGCCCATACTCTACATAAAAGTGATTGAGTTACGATTTTCATAAGTGGAGATGTGCTCCAGGTGTGATCAACATTTAGCATATGCTGCATGTGATCCAGGTGCGATCTGTATTTAGTCTGTACTTGCCATGTGTGATCCGCATCTGGTTTACATGTGGTCAAGATGTGATCTTTAAAAATCCTAACCCTCGAATGTTTTTCCTGTCAAAGAGTATGGAGTGCTTTGTTGAATGAAGATGTGGAAAGCGAGGAGAAAGGCATTAAGTCAGCTCGTGTACAGCAGCTTTCACTATCAGACACAAAAGAATGGAGCATTTTGCCTGCAGCGGGCTTATCGTCTCTTGTTCAACGGAAGCGATGGGAGGGCAAGAAGACAACAGGAGGGGAAATGGAGAAGAAAGCAGAAGTAAAGTGCACAGCTGCACCGCAAAACCTCTCCTTCCTTCCAAAAAAGAGCAACGGAGGTATCAGAGAATGAATGAAGACAGATGCTGCGCTACAAAAGACCAGAATGAAGACAGACCACATGCTCAAATATCCGAAATCATATCATGACAAACCAAATGTGTTTTTTCACCCTATTTTTAAGTTGTGCTACTTGTACAATTTGACATGTGTTGACATGGTTGTTGTACCACAAAATAAACTTAAGTGACCACATATACTATATCCAGGCTCACCAAACTTTTTGAAAGTCAGAGCTACTTCTTGGGGATTGACTGATGTGAAGGCCTACCAGTTTCATACGCACTTCTGAAATTGCACATTTGCTAAAAATTGCCTTGAACTATACGATAACGATTAATGATATTTACAGTATAGACGTTAAGACATCACTCTAAATTGCCCCTAGGTGTGATTGTGAGTGCGGTTGTTTGTTTGTCTCTGTGTGCCCTGCGATTGGCTGGCAACCAATTCAGGGTGTCCCCCGCTTACTGCCCAAAGACAGCTGGGATAGGCTCCAGCACGCCCTCGACCCTTGTGAGGATAAGCGGTATCGATAATGGATGGATGGATGGACGTTAAGACATTGATCATGTTCATGATTTCTTACAATAATTATCAACAATGATTTGATATGGTAGGAAACAGATAAAAGTCGATATGCAACACTTTATTTCTATAAATCTATGTAAATATTTACTTTCCCAAATGATATTTTCAGTGGTGAGCCACTTTTCGAACAGGCCTGCAGGCTACTCATGAGGTCGGTCCTTGGGCCTACCTGGTTTTGTGGGCACCATGTTGGTAACCCCTGTACTCGATAGTCAGCAGTACAGATACAGTAATGACCACAATTAGACAACTGAATAATGCAACCTATGTGTGATCCACCTGTTGTCTACATGTGCTCCAGGCTTGGTCTGTAACTGCAATAGTCTACGTTTGGTCCAGCAATCGGTTTGATGGCCCACTTGATTTCGGCCGGAGGTTGGCCTGACTACAGTCACACTGACTGAGTTGCCAGATACTTAGCACATAAATGCTCACTAACACAATCGAACCTGGCGAGCAGATGAATATATTCATTTAACTTTCTATTTCATAATTGGCCCGCACTGGCCAGCGCAGCTGTGAGGGGCTGGGATTTGGGTGAACACGACCGATCTAAGGCAGAGGTGTCGAACTCCGGTCCGTATGTCCAACCTGTGGTACAGATGTAAGCTACATCTAGTCTACATGTGAAGAGACATACTCGTGACACATTAAAATCGCCGGATGAGAAACACCGTGCTGTTGTTGTGTTTCCAATCAATCCTGATCAATTGTCACACATAAACAGGAAGTGGTGTCACTGCAAATATGGACTTGAAAATCAATAAATGGGTGGAAGGTGCATCAGACAACACAATCCTTAATGGAAGCAAATGTGAAGTGGTGAGTCTACATGAGGGACAATTAGGGCAGTGCCCCATCACATTCTGCATTGTTTTTCAAAGGCCTAGTTTATATTTAATGCAGTGCAGTTGTAACTTGTTTCGTAGTCTGACCTCTGCCTAGCAACAAACATGTTGCATAACCAGGAAACACAGGCTGAGCCTTTTTTTTCCATCTTCGTTGCTTGCCTCCTAATATTTATATGTCATTTTATAATGATGCTTACACTTTTTAAGATTGTAGTCGTTTTTGAAAATAATGTAACTGTATGAAGTGTGTATGTTTGCAGGTACTATGCCATCTGTTGCCAGCCTTTGGTGTACCGCAACAAAATGACACCCATGCGAGTGGCCCTGATGATCGGCGGATGCTGGGTGATCCCAACCTTCATCTCCTTCCTGCCCATCATGCAAGGATGGAACACCATCGGCATCGACCACGTGGTGAGCGTCCACATCTAACATTACAACTGCTTTTCTGAAAAAAAAAAGTGACTTTATTTTCATACAGTACATACCATTTTTTGCAAAAATATCTGACATTTTTCCTGAATCCCCATTATGACTTTTGCTTGACCAACAATGAATTTTTGGAACTACCAAAACTATGTCTTTGAATTGTTGCCTAATAACAACACAAACATTGCATCAATCCTTCAATCAGTCCATTGGTTACTAAATAGTCTCCCAAAAGCTGTTTTAAGCAGATATTTTGTACTTAGTACTATTTGTTGCTTTGATATAATTCAAGGCAGGCGTCAAACCAGAGAGCGAGTTACTCTCCAGCCTCTGTTAACCTCGCTCGCCCTCACTTGCCCTCGCTCAGTGACCTGGCTCGTAGTCCAACTTGACACACACACGCACACACATAAAGAGCGGTTTAGTGTGCTTTGTAACTTTTTTTCTCTCTAAGGATCCAATTAAAAGTGCTGAGTTCTGACAGCGACTCTGTTCTGGAGAAATCCAACAGCCAGACGGCCTTACTTTGTTTGCATTGCTGTCAATGATGTTTTATTGGGGAAGAGCTTGATCCTATGAATTAGCCTGCACATACATGAACCGTGAACTGAGTGGGCTAACTCCATTTTATTGTTTTATCTCAGTGATTTATATAATGATGAGTACTACTTCTGTGTATTTGTTTTAATAGAAATTGTGGTTTTCTGCGGATTTTGTCATTTTGCCAAATGTAATGGCAAAATATCATTTATTTGGTAAATCTGACTTTTTCCAGGTGCTTATATATATATATATATATTGAAAAAAATCCACAAATAAGTGTATCTGTGGGTACCAAACTGCGAGTATGCGGGGGTCCACTGTATCTGTCAACCAGAACGAGAATTACAATGTCCATTACCGGTCAATTGAAATTTTAAAAAATGTTGATGATTTCAAAGTTTAAAAAGATCCTTTAACACAAACGGAGGAGCAACACATGTGTAGATAAATGATAAAACAGTACTCACAGACATATATTCGTTATTCTCTGCAGAGAATGACCAATAATACTGCGGCTCCCTGCAGAAGCCATGACAGTATACTGCCACCAGGCGGCCAAGGTGTGCACATCAAAGGAGCAGCACAGTCCAATGAATTGAAACAAAAAATGGGGCAAAAACTGTTGTTCACAGTTGTTCAAAATTGTTCACATTCTATTAAATTAAGTACTTATTCTGTTTTTCAAAAGTAGAATATTATACAGTAGTGCTATTTTTATTGTTGATAAATACGCTGTAACAATTTGTGGCATACCTTGGACAGTGAGCCACGTGCTGTTTCACGCAGTTTCATTTTTTTCCCCCCAAATGTATCAAGTCTCGCTAAACGTGTCCCGCCTGCGCACAGATCGACGAGCGTCGCTACACGGAGGGCAGCAATTCCACGTCGTGTGTGTTCCTGGTGAACAAGCCGTACGCGGTGACGTGCTCGGTGGTGGCCTTCTACATCCCGCTGGCGCTGATGGTGCTAGCCTACCAGCGGATTTACGTGACGGCGCGGGCGCACGCGCTCCAGATCGGCGCTCTGCAGCGGGCCGGTGGCGCCTCATCGTCGTCGGACTCAGCCGACCAGCAGCGTAACCACCGCATGCGCGTGGAGACCAAGGCGGCCAAGACGCTGTGCGTCATCATGGGCTGCTTCTGCCTGTGCTGGGCGCCCTTCTTCGTCACCAACGTGGTGGACCCCTTCATCGGCTACACGGTGCCCGACCAGCTGTGGGCGGCCTGTCTGTGGCTGGGCTACATCAACTCCATGCTTAACCCCATCCTCTACGCCTTCCTCAACAAGTCCTTCCGCCGTGCCTTCCTCAGCATCCTGTGCTGCGGGCGCAAGCGCTACCGCCGGCCCTCCGTGCTGGTGGGCCCGCGCCCGCCTTGCGCTGCCACGCGGATCAACGGCTCCACACACGTGCTCAAGTAAGTGCCACTCTGTCACTGATACACTAAGTCTCACCACTGGATCATGACTTTTTTATTGCAAAAATTGACCCCAAAAAAATATATGCTGAAAAATTATGACCTCGTAAAATTGTCATATTGTTATTTTTACAATTATAAAAACAATTGCTGTATATAAAGTATTTTTTAATTAGAAATTTTATCGAGCTCCCTTGAAAGAAATATTCTTTAAAACTTTCCTTTGAAAAATAAAAAATATGACCTTGTCATATTACAATTTTCTTGGAAAACAAAATATTCTCATGCAATTGTGATTTTTTTAAAAACAAAAGACATTATTATTGTTTGATTATAAAACAACCATTTTTCCAGGACAATGTCATACGTTTACATTTTCTCTATAAATATGACATCATTATCATTCATGATCATATCAAGAAACATGAATTTTTTTCTTTTTGTTTTATAATTTATGACCGACACAACGTCCCAAATCGAGCTCAACAGCACCCCATCCCCACTATATACAATGTTAATAGCGCACTTCTTTCCTCTCCTGAGACGCCGGATGGTAGACCAGAATTTCCTCGACGCCGTCCGGAAGTCATTTTCCATGGCCTCACCAAACTCCTCCCACACCCGAGATTTTGCCTCGGCAACCGCAAAAGCTCCATTCTGCTTGGCTAGCCGATATCTGCCAGCTGCCTCCAGAGTCCCGCAGGCCAAAAAGACCCGATAGGACTCCTTCTTTAGCTGGACATCCCTTACCACTGGTGTCCACCAGCGGGTTCGAGGATTGCCGCCACGACAGGCACCGACCACCTTGCGGCCACAGCGCAGATCGGCCGTTTCAACAATGGAGGCACGAAACATAGTCAACTTGGACTCAATGTCCCCGCCTGCCCCGTGGGGAAAGTTCTGCCGGAGGTGGGAGTTGAAACTCCTTCTGACAGGGGATTCTGCCAGACGTTCCCAGTAACCCTCACAATACGTTTGGGTCTGCCAGGTCGAACCGGCATCTTCCCCACCATCGGAGCCAACCCACCACCAGATGGTGATCATTTGACAGCTCCGCCCCTCTCCTCACCCGAGTGTCCAAAACATGCGGGCGCAAATCCAATGATACCAATACAAAATCGATCATCGAACTGCGGCCTAAGGTGTCCTGGTGCCAGGTGCACATGTGGACACACTTATGTTTGAACATGGTGTTCGTTATGGACAATCCGTGGCGAACACAGAAGTCCAGTGACAGAACACCACTCGGGTTCAGAACTTCCTCCCAATCACGCCCTTCCAGTAAGGCGGAGGGAGGCTACCATCTCGTCTAAACCCCAATGTACAGGCGTCAAGCCGGGGGGCAATAAGTATGCCCACACCAGCGCGGCGCCTCTCACCTTGGGCATCTCCCAGAGTGGAAGAGTGTTCAACCCCTCTTGAGAGGACTGGTAGCAGAGTCCAAGCTGTGTGTGGAGGTTAGCCCGACTATATCTAGTCGGAACTTCGCAGCCTCACACACCAGCTCGGGCTCCTTCCCTGCCAGAGAGGTGACATTCCATGTCCCAAGAACCTAGTCGGACCGCCAAGGTCCCTGCCTATAACCGGCGCCCAGCTCACACGGCACCCAACTCACACGGCACCCAACCCCTTTGGCCCATCCCACCAGTGGTGAGCCCATGGGAATGAGGACCCACGTTGTCTTTTCGGGCTGAGCCTGGCTGGTGCCCATGGGTACAAGCCACCAGGCACTCGCCAACGAGCCCCACCTCCAGGCCTGGCTCCAGAGGTGGGCCCGGTCCGGGCAAGGGAAAACGTGGTCAATTAATTTTTTTCATCATAAGGGGTCTTTCGAGCCGTGCTTGGTCTGGTCCCTCAGCTAAGACCTGTTTGCCATGGGTGACCCTGCCAGGGACATATAGCCCCAGACAACTTAGCGCCTAGGATCATTGGGACACGCAAACCCCTTCACCATGCTAAAGTGATGGCTCATGGAGAGGAATTTGATGATGTAATGGTTAAATTGTCTCACTATATGTACAAACGTTCTATCTCCTTTGTAGTACCGGCTCACTGGTCAATGTTTTCAAATAAAAAGCTGAACATGATGGCCGACAGGGTTGGAGTAACTATTCCTTCGGCTTTAAAAGGTCAATACTTCAATGCCATTTCCATTTTCTTGAAAGTCACCAGCTCCGAGTTATGGAATATACCTATTACAAAAATCTTCGTTAACATATTTTTAAAGAATGAGGTTAGTTTTGCTTGAAAGTTTGCCTTGAAAGACTTGTTTTTATTCTCTCAACATGAGGACTTTTTTTCCTCAATGAAATACAGTATGACAGTATTTGTGTTTGCCTTTTAGCTTTTTTTTTTTTTTTAACAAAAAATACAATATTATTGTTTGAAGATGTTTTTCTTAAAAAAATAAGAGCACTCAATTTACCATTTGTAAAATTCAGCCTTTTTTTTTTTTAAGGACTTGAGTTTATTCTCCTACCCCTTTGTGTCCCAATACTTTTGTTCATGTTGTATATTATTTACTTGAGCATTTCTACTTTGTAGACCACTTACACGCCAAACAGCATTCATGAATTATATCTCTGTGGCAGCATTTTGACTACTAAGTAGTTTATCATTGAACCCAAGAGCAATAATTCTTAGACTGTATGTGATTCATTGAGGGTGGGCTCTATGTCAAAGAATATTAAAAAAAACATAAAATAAAATAAAATAAACAAGTTCACCCACAGACAAGGAAACTAAGTGAAACTTTATAATCATTATAGCAGTACATCAACACAGGATTAGTGACCACCGACTCTATAAATCTTCGTTCTTTTCACAAGAAGCCTTTACGATGCACTTGGTAAAATAAATACTGTAAATAAAAAAATTAAATAACCAGAGACTCTCTAAAGGCAATCTGGATCTTGGAGTAAATTGCATGCTCCAGCGTGACAACAACAAGACATACCGTGCATTCATCGTCACGTGATGGAAAGATGCTATCTGGGCGTGAAGCGCAGCTGTTTATTGACAAGGAGAAAGATGAAACGGACACGTGTACATGTGCAGCCTCTCTAACCAGAGACAAACCATTTAAGGCACAACAGATGTGCTGTCGAGAAAAGTCATGTTTTGTTGTTCGAACATCATTTGTGAGGCCGTGCTGGCCGTCTCCAGGTGTTAAGGATGAGACGGACAGACGAACAGTATGGGTGACCTTATGTGTAAATACAGCCACAGAAAACAAGCACATAACAGCTTTTGTGCTCTTCCAGTCACCATTTTTCCAAATTGCAAAAACCACATAACAGGAGTTCTTTTGTCAGGCCTACTGAGCATTTACATTATCAACACTGCGGGAATAGGTTTTGCATTAACTTGACCGTTTTTCTCAGTCAAATTTGGAATTGAAAATGTTTTGATTTGTCTGTTGTTATTTTCTTTGATTGATTTTGTATTAATTTATCTCATTAGCTAGATCTGGTTAATTGATGTATTGAAAATGAAATACTAAATGTTAGTAAAATAAACAATTTTTTAACCTAGATTTTTAAAATGTGTTGTTTTAATGAATTGGTTCATTAAGTATAATTAAATGAATTCTAGTAATAGAATTAAAACCGATTTTTTTTATTTTTATGAAAATGATCATTTTAATAATTGTATACGTTTGTAGTCCGTGAAATGTTCCAAGCAAGTTGATATGAGTGCTTCATAAATTTGGGGGACAACAATGTCTACTTTTCTGCCTGACCTTTAAGTGAACAACCGGTGCTTGAGAAGTTCATTCCTGGTTGATGTTTGAATGGAGGGAACTCAAGTGCCGCTGAAGATTTCAAGCCTTGAAAGGTTCTCATCATGCCCGGGTTGAATGGCTTGCCATCACGTATTTGGTTGGCCAACACTACTCAACTTGTCAAAGCGTCTTAGGCAGGCACTTGGTACCTTGATTGCCAAAAGTAATCCCTTCCATCACCGCGTTCAAACGAGCCCTCGCACACAGTGTATTCCTCACTTTGTTTAAACAGGGATCAGCAACTTAGTTTGGCGGCGGGCCAATTTTTTTCCTAACAGGGCCAAAATTACATTTTCATCAGACAAACCTGCTGTAACATACTGTATCAAATAATAATAATCACTGAGCTTAATATCAAAAGCTGATGGCTTGGTTTTACTACGGTATTGATGTCACAGTATGATATTTATTGCAATGTCGGGTGAAAGCTCACAGCACTGCAGTAAGCCTCACTGTATTGCTGGAAAGTTCACGGTAGAAAGTTTGCTGATTTGACAGTATCATATTTCTTATTTACAGCATTAGAAATTTGATACTGCCTACTGCCAGTGATTCATTTGCTTATCAAGTCAGAAACACAGGAACACTCTAAATAAATTGGGCAACAGGTATTGAAAAAGCCAAGTAACAATAAATAAAATAGTCACCTTGTTAAGTTTCTTTTACAATGTGATGCTTAAATTTGGAGGGCAACTTATCTCTGTGTTGTCTGAGGCAAGAGGTGGAAGTCAGGCGAAGCTCAACCGCTCAACCGCTCCCCACCAGACAACGGCACATCACGGTGATACAGTGACATGCGAAGGCACGGGAACACAGGGGGTAGCCCGCGAGGGACTGAATGCGTTGAAAGTGCCCATAATCAACGTGTGGTTCAATTCACATCAGTTATGTTTTTTTAATCGGAAGATCAATGTTCTGTAACTCCAAGCGCACACTGGCATTTGTTTATGTAGTTGGCGGAATAAATGTCACATGCTCCAGTCGGCTAATCGTCAGTGTATTTGTCCAGACGCGTCACATTATCAGGTTGGTTACAGCCAATCAGGTGCCTGTATTGCACAGGCATTGGCTGCGTAACACAAACCCGGAAGGGAGACGCTGAAATGCCACCCTGCTGAGCAAAATTACATTTTAAGAAGAACTGCTCATTATCTTGCAGCAAAACAAGACCAGTGAGATAGAAGGAACTTTTACCGCACCAAAAGGGTTTCAGGAGCCGCATGAAACCGGCTCAAGAGCCGCGGGTTGGCCAGGCCAGTTTTAGAAGATACTCTCCAGTGTGGTCGTTACTAAGCGCCACCCAGTTGCACTTATTACCGTATTACACGCATGCATATTTAATATTTTAGACGAAGAAACCAATAACATTGATCAGCAAGGTCAGTGGTAATGATTTCACGTGTTTAGGTACTGTATACGTATTTGTTCATGCTTCATCGCTTGTTTACAAAAACACTGAAAAATATTGCTCGGATCGTTTGTCCATCCATTTTTTCACAAAACCGTAAGTAAACAAAATGAGGAATTGTGGAATATATTGGTTAAGCATGCGTTTAACTTTGACGCTGCCATTAACTAACAATGTGACTAACCATGTTTTGAACAACGCATATTTAACACTCGGTTAGCTAACGTCGGGTTAAGAATTTAACCGGCGGTTAGGGGTTAACCAGTGGTTAAAATAATCGAGAATTGAACAACAGGTCACATGGTGGTTAAGTTTTTAATTTTAAGGACTTGGATTTAAATTTTTGCCTTTTAAAGGCATTGTTTTTAAAGAGCGATGTTCAAAGCCTTGGATTCAAGGTCTTAGCTTCAAGGCATTGGATTTAAAGTGTTGGATTTGAGGACTGGATCTGGGGTTTCTTGTACTAAAGGCCTTACTTTTAGCGCTTTATTTGATTTGAATTTAATGAATGAATAAATGAATGTTTGATGAATTAATTTGATTTTGATTTTAATTCAATGATTTGGATTTACGGTCCTAGTTTGAATTTAAGATTTGGGATTATTTTTATTTGTACTTGGATGAATGGTCTTAGGTCTTAATAGTTTTAGGGCCTAAAACTGTCTTTTTTCCTTGGTTTTATGTGAGGAAATTGTTGTTGTTGTTGTTGTTGTTTCAACTTCCCGCAGATGTTCCTCGCTGACCAGTCACTAACCACACGTTGTTTTTTTTAAATATTTTATTGTCAAATCCCACATAGGAATTTAGTGGTGGTCTTAATTAAAAATATTTGACATTTTCTGACTATTATTTGTATATATTTGGCTGCAAAATGCATGTTTGACCTTTTTGTCTCCGGCAGTGTTTAGAGCGTGTTTGTGTGTGTGTGTGTGGGGGGGGGGTGTTTGTGTGTGTGTGCATGCGCGCATGTACATGTGTATGTGTGGATAACAATGTCTTGCAGACGTAAACAAAAGCAAAGAGAAAAATCCTAACAGGAAATGTTGCTCTCGGCTGCCAATCACAACAAGTCATGCTCATGCACACACACGCATGCACACACAAACATGCGTCGCGAATACACATACCATAGCTGTTTCTCTCAAACATTTTGCTGTAGATTTCAACACACTAAAACAGCAAAGAGCAACTTTTTATGTGAAAGTTGTGCCTCTAAGTTTTTGTTGAATTTGATATTAAAGGTTTTTGTTATTTTCGCTCTGAACATATGTTATCTACATTTTTACTAGTAAATTTGTGTTTTGTAAATTTATGTTAAGTTTATTTCTAAGTTCTTGCAACTTTTGGTTCTCTAAAAATTTGCTCTCATAATGTTTCACAATTTTCTAAATTCACATTCCCATCGGACAAGTTTCTCTGAGGATACATTTGCATGAGTTGGATCTTTAATAGAGGAATCGATATCGCACATGTCTAGCTAGCAATCTCTGCAATGCAAATACACATCTGCTCTCTGATTGGTCGACTGTACGTGTGAACTTTAACCTTGTTCTTCTCCCCCTTCCCTATTTCATCCTCCTTTCTTTCTTGTGCCTCTCCCTCCTTCCCATCTTCTTATCCATCCTCTTCTCTTTATCCCTTCTGTCATCCCTCTCTCCCATCTATCCCCCACTCTTTTTCCTTCTTCCTACACCTCCTTCGCAATTTATCCCTCTTTCCATCTCACACTGTTTCCTTCTTTACCCCTCGTCTCCCTTTTGCCTCCCCACTTGAATTCCTCTTCTGCCTTCCATCATCCCTTTCCTTCTATCCTTCTTCCCCTTCCTCGCTATCCCTCCCCCCACCAACCCCACTCTTTATTCTTCTTTCAACACTTTATTTTCCCTCTATTTTTTTACTTCCCCCATTTCACTTCCATTCTCCCTTTCCTCATCCAAAACCTATTGTGACATTTTGTTTTCGTTTGCTTTTTTTCCACCGTCTGCACTGTCTCTGCCTGCCATCTGTCTATTTATTTTCCTTCCACTTTTCCTCCATCCTTTCATTTCCTCTCCTCATATTTTGCACATCAACACCCGTTTTTACGTTTGCTTGCATCCTTTTTCATCTCTCACCCAAATTTCCCCCTTCATCACGTCCCACCTCTTTGTCCACCTCCTCTTCTTCCTCCTCTTCCTCGTCCTCCCTGCTCGTGTCTCCAGCAGCTGCTGCTCTGCCTCCAAACTGCTGCTCTGGTTGTGCAACACCAGGCCAGTGCCTGTCTAGCCGCTCTAAGCCTCACCTGCAGGCTCACTCGCTCGCTCGCTCGCTCAAGTGAGTCTGGCGCACACACACACGCACACACATCTCTTTCCTATTGACATCAATTACCGATTAAATAAAATCTGAGTGAATATCATCTTTACCCGGTGCGACAGCGTGTCAAAACTTGCAGGAAATTCAAATCTAAATGCTTTGTTTATAAAAGTTGCTCACCAAAATGAATTTCAAAACTAAACATTTTAAAACAAAATGCCATTTTATCAATTGTATTATTATAACACTTACTTTTATTGTTTTCATTTTATTTATTGTACTAATCGCAATCGTTCAAAGGGAATAAAGGAATTTTATTTCAATATGTATATATTGCTGATTAATTGTATTGTACTTGCTCATTTTAATTCCACTAGGACAAGACTAGGTTGTTGTTTTTTACTTTGATAATTGTATTGAATATTCAAGGTGAATACTTACATTTGAATTGATTTTTTTTTTGTCTTATGTTATTTTAATTTATTGTACACATTTAGTCCGCTGATAGTGTAGTGGTACACACGCCTGAGTTGTGTGCGGGCAGCGTGGGATCGATTCCCGCTCAGTGACAGTGTCTATGTGTGCCCTGCGACTGGCTGGCGACCAGTTCGGGGTGTAGTCTGCCTTCGCCCATTGACGGCTGGGATAGGCTCCAGCAACTCCCCGCGACCCTATATAGGATAAGCGGTTTGGAAGATGACATGACATGACATTGTACACATTTAAATCCGTCAAGGGCAAATCACCAAGTGCAAAATCGTTTATTAAATACAAAAATACTGCATAATGGTGTCTATTAATCACATGAGAAAGGAAATTCGATGAGTTAGCAAGAGGGCGGGTGGTGTGTTTATTCTGTGTCAACACTTTTTTGTGACCATTGAATCTAACAAAGTAAGGGCGAGAATGTGCACAAAGACAAACTTAAGTGTGATTAATGTGTGCGTCATGATTGCTTTTTGCTGACCTCAAGGGGCTCCTAAATCCTCCGTCATGATGAACCAACATTCATACAATTATGCCTTATTAATTACACCATCACCCCCCCCCACCGGGCAAAATGTCTCCCATTGAATTTGATATGAGCCCAGTGTCTTGCCCATAGCTCTTAAATGGTTACATTTGTCGATCAATCGTGCTAAATAGGATTAGAGTTGGATTCGAGTAAATTTGGATAAATTAGGTTTGGGGTAATGAAAGTTTTGGGAATTGTGGTAAATTTGGGTCAGGGTAAATGAATACAAAACAAGTTCTCTGTTAGATTTCATAGTTATGAATACATAGCACATAGTGGACAGGTCTTCAAAAAGAGGCTTCAAGCTGTTTATTGCCACTCCCAGTTGAAGTTTACTGTCAAACTAAACATAAAACAACATCCTTTCAGTCCTCTATCTTAATGCTAACCCTATTCAGCATCAATGTTGCGGTGCTATATAACTTAAAGCAATTGACTGAACCACTAACAGTGAAGCAACACACGTAGAAAGACAATATAACAGAACTCACTGTCGTATTCTTTATCCTGTGTGAAGAACCCCTGATGTTCTTGCCGTACTGATGAGCTGAGAGGAGTTGAGGTCTCATTGAACAGTATATCCTTCTGTCTATTTTATACTGCCCCCAGATGGCCACACCAGAAAGAGCAGCACAATGGCCATTCAATGATGCCGTGTGACAAAAATGGCTCTTCCCAATGCTATTCAATTATTATCAATTCAATGAAGGAATGTTTTTACAAAGTAGGATAATATGGAGGATGGATATTATGGGTAACACGCATTTCAAGGGTTTTTGTTATTCTTTGGGGGGGGGATTGGAACAGATTCATGACATTTCCATTTGTTTTAAAGAGGGAAGAGGATTATCAGATACTGATTCTGTTTCGAGTTATAAACGTGGTCATGGAACGAATTCTACTTCTATCTCAAGGCGCCATTATATTTGCTTTCTTGATGGTCTCTGTTGATTGGTTGACGTTTTTCATTTGGGTTCGTTAGAATTAGTGTTGTGTTTGAGGATTAGGGTAATTTGGGATTAGGGTTTAGGGTAAATTAAGGTTAGGGTTGCTAAGTATGTGGTATCAAAAAATAAGATTTTATTACATATTAGGTCCTCATGCGCTGCATTTTTTTATGACGGAGATGAGAGTGACACCGTTGTTATTTTTAGGTACCGCGGGATACCGTATCACCGAAATGTAGCTCAACCCTAATTGTAAGACATTAACATTATGGACAGTGAGAACATTCACACATACATATAGGAAAGTAAATACTGTAAGTGTAATGATGATGTAACAATTCAATTATTTCATCAAAATGTATTCCATAGCAATTAAAGCAGAAGTCAACCCAAACATATTTTTTTCAAGAATATGTTGCCAGCAGGCCCACGAGTTGAAACACAGCATTCTGATTAATTTTGCGTTTGTGGAATATAAATTAAGCAGCAAAATGCACTTATTTTTACTACCAATCACTCCTGACCTGTTTTCTGAATCTGAACCGTGATTGGTCGTTGTGAGCAGTTGTGATGTCATTTTCAGTCGACAGAAGACAAAATGGCCGCCCCCTGAGATGGCTAAAAACGAGTGGATTAACACTTATTCCACAAACGTAATATTTATCAGAATGCCGTGTTTCAACTAGTGGGTCTGTGGGAGCATATTCTTGAAAAAAATATGTTTGGGTTGAATTCCGCTTTGAATAAAAATGTATTTACATAAATGTTTAAAAACAGTTGTTAAAGATTGTTAAAGGAGATAAAGAAATGCAATGTATTGTACTCACCTTAAAGTTAAATACAACTAACCTGTAGCCTACTTAGAGAATGGACTACATGAAAAGTAAATAATGCATCTGTAGTCCCAATACCAGTGTACAATTGTTGATGTCTGTGTGCTATGTACAAAAACAGTTTTGTTATGTTTTTGCCACTATGAAGCATAATTCTGTGTGTGTGTGTGTGCGCACGTGTGTGCACACGCACACGCTTTTGCGGGAATGAAACCACCGGTTGCCCGACGAGCCTCTGTTGCAGATCGCAGCGCCATTTTCAGAGCTATAAGTGAGTGCCCGTGGTCATAGCTCTTTGAATGGTACTGCAGTATGCACACAGCTGAGCGGCCACGTGTCCAAACCCCGCCCGCACCCCACGCCTACGCCACAGGATGAGGAGGAGAATCCACAGAGACGGATTTTGTTCGACACTTCGGAGTGTGCGTGCGCGCGTGTGTGCATATGTGCCAGTGTGTCATAGAATGTCTATTGCATATATGTAACCTAAACTGTGTCTCAAGGTAATTTGCAAATGTTTGATAAACTTAGCCTCAACCAGGAATTAAAGTGGCCTTTAAGAGACAAACCATCCTGTTGAGCTTTTCTCTGCCATCTGCACGCTATTCTACCTTAGCATCTTAACGTGTTCCGAGCATCCTATGCATCCTGTGTGCATCCTATTGATGTCAAATACCAAACTATTTTAATTGATTGGGTTATTGGTTGCTCTGTGTGCGCGGGTACGCGTGTGTGTGCCCATGCATGTGTGCCCCCGCTGGCTAGTTGAAAAAGGGTAAAAGGCACCAAGCGTCACATTTAATGGCACAAATGGTTCTTTTTTGAGGAGCGCTTGTTGCCGGGGGCAACGCTGAAGCTTGGATGCAGTGTGATTGCAAGTAAAGCAGTTTAGCTCAGCTCCTGGAGCTTTCTGCTCTGTTTGCTTTGTCTGTGGTGCTGAAGATGAAGGTCCATGTTCATCATCACATCCTGTCTTGTGATTGAAGATGGCCAGTGTCAAAATATGAACATTTCTTCTAACCAAGCAGGCAGGCTGGTTACTCCGCTTGACATGATTTGAAAATACAGCCCCCCGAAATTGGTTGGACTTAGTAACGTTGGATTTTGGGAGCCGCATCTTTCACATGTAGACACAAAAAAGTCTCAGGAAGCCATGCCTGGAATGACAACGGAGGTCTGTTGTTTTCATTTGAAGCGGCCCTTTTAGGATCGCTTGACTCATTTGCTTGTGCTCAACAGGATTTGAAAAAAGAAATCAGTCGCCAAAGCCAAATTCCCTTAGCAACATGAAATCTGATAGCCATGGCTACGATGAGTAGACCAACAAAAAAAGAAGCCATGGCCAAAAAGTAACAAGAACTTGTTTTGACATTTAAACTTGGATCACCTCTGTTTGTCCCTCAATTTTGTATGAAATTCAACCCCCTGAGGCTAGTTTCACTCAGCAAAATGAAATTTGGTAGGCATGTCTATCATAAGTACACCCACAAAAGTCTCAAAAAGCTATACCTGAACAGACACAGGAAGTCTGCAATTCTGATTCATAGTTACTATTTTAGGGCCAATGTGTTTGTTTTCTATCTGTATGTGTTTTTCTTCATTCCAAAAACTATTGTGATACTTATTAACAGAGCTGGGCATTCTGTCTATGTGATGCCCGTTTTGCTGATGGTTGACGAATGACGGGGAAAATGGGAAATTAGACGGATTAAGCATAGATGGAAACCCGTTTATTTAGTCCGCCATTTGTCTGCAGTCCCTCATTATTTTTTGTGGCAAGGCTTCAATGGCCGCGGCGAGCGCGGGGATCGAAAATAATGAGTTGTTGTTGCTTGGGGGACAGATTTGAGTGAGGGACCAGGGCAGTGAACAGGCTTCCAATGTGCAGTGAGTCACTATTTCTGTTAAAATATCATCCAGCGGGTGGCGAGTGAAAGTTCAGTCGGATTCACCGATGGACAGCCATTTAAAATTAGAGGCGGACCGGCCTATAGACGGGTACTATTCCCCCCAGAAAAAAGGGGGAATGACGGACAGTGCAAAGGCACCCACGCTGCAGACGGATGATGAATAATGGATGCTCAATTTTGGGGAAAATGCCCAGCTCTGCCTATTAAGGTACTTCCAATAAAATACATATGTGTATATATTTTTTGAACACAAAACATTTGAAACCAAAACACTGAACATTTTTAAACATTAGTTTTCAACATATTGAATTATATTGAATGAAACAGCTTTTGAATAGCTTTTCACTGTAGCGACTGGTGCCAATCACATGAAAACTTGAATGCATACAAAAGAAAACAGATTTGGAATAACTTTCTACAGTAGTGACTGATGCACGTTTGACAACAAAACTCATTAAATGCATAGAGAAGCATTTGAATTGTAGTACACTTTGGTGACTGATGTACATTTTTACCATCAACATTATAAACAGCATTTGACCAGCTAACGAAAGGCTTAAAAATGTACTCTACAGTTAACCGAGTGGGGTTTATTTTGAGCACATACTGTACACTGTATGGTGACGTTTGGGCATAATTGTTGCTTATTACTGTGGTCACATTAAACACACAAAAAAAAAACTGTTCCAGTAAACGCAAATTTGATTGTTGCCCTTCCAACACATCAAATAGTACACAAAGTGCACGCTTTGCATTTGTTTACTTGAACTTCAAGCTAACAAGTTAGGGTGTTGACCTGCTAATGCTTCATTGGATGCCGTCATGGTTGCTGAGCACACGTGCACTCACACATACACGCATGCGCACCCAAATACACACACACATACACGCTCAGAATCTCTCCTGAAAGTGATTAGTTGTGTAATGGTGCGTCACGGCTGTCACTCATCCGGAATTAATGAACCTCTAATCTACTGGGAGATGCTCAACACACACACAGGCACGCACGCACATACATACAAGCACACTCATTCAAGTAGTAGAAAGTTTTCCCTCTGTTGTCCCTCATTAAGGAAAATCAACCCAAACACATTTTTTTCAGGAATATGTTCCTAGCCGGCCCATTAGTTGAAACACGGCATTCTGATTAATATTGCGTTTGTGGAATATGAGCTAAGCAGCAAAATCCACCCCTCTTTTAGCCATCCCATGGGGCAGATATATTCTCACTTCTGTTGACTGAAAATGACATCACAACTGCTCAGGGCTCAGGTAACGACCAATCACGGCTCAGCTTCAGAAAACATTTGAGCCGTGATTGTTCATTACCTGAGCCCTGAGTATTTGTGATTTTCAGTCGACAGAAGTGACAAAATGGCCCCCCCAGATATGGCTAAAAATGGGTGGATTAACTCTTATTCCAC
Organism: Filicampus tigris; assembly: GCF_054856515.1. Classification (NCBI taxonomy): domain Eukaryota; kingdom Metazoa; phylum Chordata; class Actinopteri; order Syngnathiformes; family Syngnathidae; genus Filicampus; species Filicampus tigris. The sequence continues at coordinate 29,120,215 of NC_141218.1, read as the reverse complement.
AAACGCAATATTTATGAATGCCTTCTTTCAACTAGTGGTCTTGCATATAACCATTCTTGAAAAAAATATGTTTGGCTTGACTTCCCCTTTAAATCCAATGCGTGATGCGTTCATGGTTTTCCACGGGTGTAGGAATAACAAGACTGCACCGCAGTCATCGTCATTTCTGTTGCTTTTCAGCGCAACTTCACACAGATGAGTGAGTGAGTGAGTGAGTGAGTGAGTGAGTGAGTGAGTGAGTGAGTGAGTGAGTGAGTGAGTGAGTGAGTGAGTGAGTGAGTTGTGGCTGTGCGAGTAAGTTGTGGAGGAAAGAAGGTAATTTCATGAGTAGGTGAGTGTTGTTTAGTTTCTCGTGAGTGATATGAGTGAAAGTATGTGATACAAGCGAATGAGTGAGATATGAGTTAGTGAATTTATGAGATAGTAAACTAATTCATGAATGAGTGACTGACTGAACTAGGTACTAAGTGACTGACTTGGGTAAATATCAGTTAGTGTTAGTACGTACAGTTTTTGTCCCCATTCCTGTGAGCTCGATACTGTCAGCCAGAGTCATATTGACCTATGCTTTGTGAGCAAAGGACTTTAATGTGTATCCTGTGTGACCCATTTAATGTATAGTGTTAGATGAGTGCATCTGTTTGGGACAATGGGCAAGTAGATGCACTGCACTGAATGGAACTGTGTACCGCTCCCTCAACTTCACATGCTAGCTAGCCACCGTATGTTTGTGACTTGAATTATTGATGAATGTTGTGCCTTTCTTTATGTGGTGCGTGCCAGGTATTCTGTGCTTCACAACGGGAACCACGCAGGGCAGGAGAAGAAAATGATGCACGACCACGCAGAGTCCTGCTTGTGACGCGCCGTCACACACCTCCGCCAAGCCCATATGCAGGAACAGTGTGCGGCGATGACCTGGCCCAGGTCCAAAGCAACCAAGGGAGACTGGTGGACAGAGGCCAAACCAGTTCTGATTCTGGTTCCCGCCCCAACGAGACTGCGGTCCTGACAGAGTAGCACCTCCTGTGGGACTTTGGGGGTGTGATGTTTCCAAAGCTCTGTTCATTTTGATAATGGTATTTAATTTAATCGTACAACATTTACATCACTTCGGCGTGTGTGTGTCGGGGTGTGCGTGCGTGTGTGTTTCCATGGTGATGCAACTTTTCTGAATTTAATTTTCCCCTGTCTCTTACAAGAGTGTGTGTGCGAGTGCGTGTGCAGGGGTGTGCGTGTGTGTGAGTATATGCGTGCGTTTGTGCGAATGCGTGTGCATGTGTATGTATTGTATGCATGTGTGTGTGGGCGCACACAAAAGAACAGATGTACTTTACGTGCAGACATTCTACTTTAATTTGAAATCAGGTGAATAGTGTAGGAATTACAACATCTTGGATATATGCCTCCCATTTTTTAAGGAACCAAAAGTAATGGAACAAATTAAATAAAAAATTGAGCGTCCGTTACTCGTCATCTGTGTGCAGCGTGGGTAGCCTTCTGTCATCACTTTTTTTCGGGGGGGGGGGGGGAATACTACCCGCCTATAGGCCAGTCCGCCGCTGATTTTAAACTGGCTTCCGTCAGTGATTCCAACTCAAGCTTCAATAGCACCCCCTTCACTGGAACAGAAAGAGTGACTCACAGTGAAGCCATGGAAGCCTGTTCACAGCATGGTCCCTCACTCAAATCTGTCCCCCAAGCAACAACAACTAAATATTGTTCCTTGTCGCGGCCATCAAAGCCTCGCCGTGAAAAATAGACTACCGGTAAAGACGGACTACAGACGAAAAACGGATTAAATACATGGGCTTCCGACGATGCTTAGTCCGTCTATTTTAACATTTTACTCGTCATTTGTCAACAGTCAGCAAAACGTGCGTCCGTCATAGGCGGATTGACGGACCGGTCAGTCACATACACGGAATGCCCAGCTCTGCAAATTGACAGTCATTAATCATCCTTCTCGTTTTAATAGTTGGTTGCAAATTCTTTGCAGTCAACTACTGCTATTACCAGAAGCTGGATTTCATACCAATGGTGATGCTCTGCCAGGCCTTCAATGCAACTGTCTTCAGTTCCTGCTCGTGCTTGTGGTGTTTTCCTTTCAGTTTTGTCTTCAGCAAGTGAAATGCATGCTTAATTGGATTCAGGTCAGGTGACTAATTTGGCCATTGCATAACATTCCACTTCTTTCAAGGAAGTCTTCGTATTACGACACCCGTCCCTCCACCTCCATTTTGTCCCCAAAGTGACTACCAGAGCTGGGTAGTCCGTCCCTGGGCCGGATCGGTGGAGGGAGGGGAAGTGTGGCAAATAAGTAACTTGTTGAATGCTTGCAGACTCGCAATTGAAGTACGTACACGCAGCTGGGTAAGTACGTGAGTAAGTGGTGATTACGTTTACATGCAGTCAATATTCGGGTTAAAGTCAAAATTCCGATTTATGAAACATTTTGAATAACCCGTTTACATGATTGCGCGGACAAAGTTGCTCCGGCATTCGAATAATCCACTGTGTATGGCGACACACAGCGTCATGACTCAAACTGAGGTAATTTCTGCTCGTTACTTCCAACTGTCATTACAACACTTGATAGTCATGTCACTTACCACATGAATGAAGCGGCCGGTTTCCTCCTCGCTCCCAAAAGTGTGCTTTTGTGCTGCTCTGAGCTTGTTTACCTCTGCTTATGTATTTGCGATGGGTTTCGCATCAAACAACGCACTTCCGCATACAAGCACTTCCTGTACTACAAATACCAGCATTACTTGCGGTTGACCATGTGCAGATTGTCTCGATCGTGTCTATTTGAGCACCGGCAGTATTTTTGCCTTTTTCGCCCTCCTCTCCTCCTTCTCCATCCACTTCTCAGCAGTAACGCATCAGTTCAGCATCTTATGTTTTTTATTTTAATGTATTTAGTTTTTTTTATACAAAGTATTTTGAGGTAAATTTTGAAATCTGACATACGAGGACATTTGTGTTACATCATCAGTGTAGGAATGGAACTCGTCCGTAAATTGAGGACTTCCTGTATTCTTTGGATCATTGTCCATCTGCACTGTGACACACCATCTAATGATCTCTGAAGCATTTGACTGAATATGAAGAGATAATATTGCCCGAAACACTTCATAATTCATCCTGATGCCTTTGTCAGCAGTCACATCATCAATAAATACAAGAAAATCAGTTCCATTGGCAGCTATACATGCCTGGCCTGCGCCTTGGCCAGGTCATTTTTGAAAAGGGAGATTTTATTCCTTTTTTAATCCCTCAATAAGCTATTATACGCTTTTACCTGGTTAAATACAGTTTTATTATTATTATTATTATTATTATCATTATTATTATTATTATTATTAATAGCACAACTGAGCAGACAATTGTCCCAATGCTTTTGGTCATTTTAAAAGTGGGAGGCATACTGTATATACAAATTGTATACAAATTCACCTGATTTGGATGTAAATCCACTCAATTTCAAAATGAAGGTCTGTAGTTAAAGCACTTCTTGTTTCATTTCAAATCTATTGTGGTGGTAGAGCTAAAAAGATGAGTATTGCGTTAAAGTCCCAATATTTATGGTCCTGACTGCACTTATCAAAGGGGCAAACTTGTAGTTTGCATTTGAAAATTATCTTTTGTGACACCAGTCCTGGGACTTTTCTGACACACCTCATATATGTGCAAGCGAATGTGTGTGCATCTCTTACAACAATGAGTGTGCGCATGCACGCATGTGTGTTTCTATGGTGATGAATGTGCTTTTTTTTTGTTTCCTGTCTCTTACAACTACAGGTGAGTGCCAGAAAATGACAATGTCGAGGGAAAACGCCTTTATTTCAATAGTTTGATTCAAAAAGTGAAACTTTTGTTGCACATAAAAGTTTCACTTTTGAAACAAATTATTTAAATAGATTATCTTTCCCTCGATATTCAAATTATTTGAGCACAAACCCGTATGTGTGCGGGTGTGTTCACGGTGCTCTTCCATGGTTCCATGCTGCTCCCACGCTTCCTCCACGTGTCACATGATCCATCAGCCTCAGGACTAGGAACGTACACAAACATGTTTACATAATGCAACATTAGTAACCTATGTTGTTGGGTTTTTTGTGGAGCGGGGGCTTCTTGTGTCTTCTATTCAGGCCCCTGACGCCATTTGATTTAGAATCATGAAATTTGGTTGGCATGTCTATCATGGGGAGAGCCACAAAAAAGTCTCAAAAAGCCATGCCCAAAAAGGCATAGAAAGTCTACTATTTTGGTTCAAACCCACCATTTTAGGCTCATTCCCAATTTGCAGGAGTCCCTCAAAGACAAATTTGTGCTGCAGATTTTGTCTGATCGCTACCACATTTTAACCTCTTAGACAAGACAGATGGATGGTACTAAATTAGGAAACATTTGAGTTTTCGTCATTGCGTGTGGACAGTACATGCCAGCAGTTTGATGATTCACAAAAGTGTCAACTCTTAATAAATTAAGTTTGAAAATTTCACCTCTGAACCAGTTTGACTTTGTTTGACATGTCTATCAGGAGTCGACTCACAAACAAGTCTCAAGAGGTCATGCCTGAAAAGACACAGGACGTCTGCTATTTTGTTTCAAAGAGGAAATGTTAGGGTCACTTTTGCCATTCAAATTAATTCTGCCTCCAAAACCAGTTTCACTTTTATATCGGTCCCGGAAAAAAGACAATTTGGAGGAGTCGCATTGGTAAGTGTTTACTTTCCTGTGTGGTCCATAAAGGTGTGCACTTTTCATGACTTGAAGGTGTCCCAATACTTTTATCTATTTTGTATAGTTTAACTTCTGATGGATTATTGCATTACTTTTATGATTCATATCTGTTTTTTTTTGTTGTTTTTTTATTTTTCCATTTCAAACTGTGAGCTCATCCATGTGTGAAGCACGAGCACTTTGACACACACGCACACACACACACACACACACACACACACAGACAATATGAGAAAAAATTATGTTAAAAATCTATTCATTCAATCAATTTTCATTGGGTTTTTTTGTTTGTTTTGCTTTTGGATTATTTTTGTTGTTGTTTTTGCTGATGAGAACAAAGAGACTAAGTTGTGAGTGAGTGAGTGAGTGAGTGAGTGAGTGAGTGAGTGAGTGAGTGAGTGAGTGAGTGAGTGAGTGAGTGAGTGAGTGAGTGAGTGAGTGAGTGAGTGAGCAGGTTGTAAAATAATGTAAATAAAAAGAGATTTTATCGACACCCACTCTGCTTTCTATGTGTGGAAATGTGCATTATATATGTAAACCAGGTTTAAAACCCTCAATTGAATCCCTACGTAGGTATGAATCCCTAAGCCTCACTTAAAACCCTATTTTGAAACCCTAGTCCAGACTTCCAAATCTTAAATTGAAATCTATCTTGAGGCCCTAACCCAGGCTAATTTGAAACCCTAATCTTTTCAAGAAACACTCATTTAAAACCCCATATATGGCTTGAAACACGCCTGAAATCAACCTTGGTTTCAAACCTTTATTTGAAATGATAAAACCCTAATTGAAAACCTAACATTGGCTTGAAACACTAACGGTAGCCGCTAACCCAGGTTTGAAACCCTAATTTGACACTGTCTTAAAACCCTAACTTTGAAAACATTATTTGAATCCCTAAGCCTCGCTTGAAACCCAAACCTTGGTTTCAAACTCTTAAATTTCAAACCATAACCTTTGTTTGAAACCATTACATTCACTTGAAACCCTTTAAAGCTTGGTTTAGGGTTTCCCTAACGGCCTCTACACACCAACCAATCCGACGTAAGCCGTCGTGGTTAACTGTCGCGTCGGCCTACAAGTCGGCACGTTGCAACGGAAAATAATAGAAGGACACAAAGAAACTATACGCTTGACAAGTCTAAACAAACATGATACGCGGCCAACTTTGGACCAGCCGCACTAGCGTTGCGTTCATTGCCTGCACGATAAGCACTTAATCTGTGGCTCAAAGCCAGCCTCACGTATCGCCACATCCATGTTGCGAGCGTTGTCGGTCACAACAGCGACTCCGTGATTTGGCCTCGGAAGTTCCCATTCGGTGACAGCTCCTTTTAGGACATCTGCTATATTCACCCGGACTCCAAAACGCCGTCAAAAGAAAATAGATCTCATGCTGTGCAGGGACGAGACACCTCGTGGTGTTCTAATCCCGCGAGTTCTCGTAGCACGAGATCTCGTCCCATCCTTACTAACAGCCAATCACAGTGATCATTTGTCCCAACAGCCCGACCTGATTCTACATATTGAAGCCGAACCCGCCCCCCCCCCCGACATCGGCTCCGACTTTACGACGTTGCACGCCACACCAAACAGACGGCATGTACCGAATTTTCAACGCCGGATGTCGGACTGGTGTGTAGAGGCCTTATTCTACACAAGATTCTATTTCAAACTCCAACTCTGACTTTAAACCCTAATTTAAAATCCTAATTTGAAACCCTAACTCTGTCTTGAAACCCTAATTTCTCACATCACTCTTTAAACATAAACATACACTCCGTATTTTGCCACGTGAAAATGTCTTTGTGTCATGAAGACGTGCAGTAGAACACTTCAGCAGCATGCTGTGATTGACATCCACTGAGCAGCATGTGTCCTTGTCCACACACAAACCCACAGAGACGCCACTTGGGTATAAGTGTCTCACCTTTCATCCCCGCAATTGTACAGGCCGCCGAAGAGAAGAATTTCGTGGCAGCTAAAATTAGAATCTGTCTTCATCTTTCACACGCTAATCGATGGGAAAGCGAGGAATGCCAGCCATTATTCCTTATTCCTTCATAAATGAGTGAAGGAGAAAGAAGCCTGCATAAATACAGCCTTTTCTCCTCGCCCGCCTGCTCTGACATTTCAGGTGTGCTTAGCGGCGGACAAAAGGTGGCCATGTTGACTAACAGTGAATGAAATGCGCCACATGACACTGACATTTGCATCGAGGAGTGCAGCTGGAATCCGCTTACAAGATTCCTCCACTATTCTACCTTTGGAAGAGAAAGTGAAAGTAAAAGAAAGACAAGTGATTGGCGGGCTTTGTGGCTGGTGACAGTGAGTCAGACTTAATTAGATATAGTGGTAGTGGCGTCTTAAAATACAATTTACTTGAGTTACTGTATGACTAATGCGTTTTTCATGATACAAGCCGTCACACTAACTTGTTCAACATCAAGGTCTCTGCAGAAAAAAAGTGACAAAAAATATTGCAAACATGAGCAACTCAACATCAAAGGACACCCGTAATCTTAAAGTTGCAATAATAAAAAATATCAGAACCAGCTACTAGAAGCAATTACACATCTGATTAACCTTTGAACGGGATCAAAGGAATTTCTACAAATCTGGCAGATCAAAGTTGTCACAACCATACACAAATCTGGGGAAAGGAACATAGCCAGCAACTACAGGTTCATTGCCATCCTTCCATGTCTCAGAAGTGCTTGAACAGATTGTTGCTAAGCAACTAATCTACCATCTAAAATCCAACCAAAGATGTCGATACAAGGTATGGAGGTAAACGTGGTTAAATCCAATCTCTGTCTGAATGCCTCATGAGTAGTGATGCACGATACAAAAAGTTTCAACCAACACTAATAGCCGATTATTGTTTTTGTTTGTTGAGTACAAATACACCAGTTGTTGCACCTTAAAAGAATAAAATATTTCAATCCCGCTTCTTAATGTAGTGGGGGTCGGAGGTTGATATAAAAAAAGTGGTCACCAAAGCTGGGCATTCCGCCTATAGCACGGACCGGTCCGCCAATTTTTAAATTTATTGACAGCCCTAATTTTCATATTGGTGAAATATAGACAAACAGCAACGTCTGTTGCGTGAGGTCTCTCGCCAACTGTTACGTTATGTTCACAGTTGCTGGAGGCACTTACGAGGAAGTCAAGCCAAAAAATGTCTTTGCAAGAATATGTTCTATCCAGGCCCATTAGTCGAAACACGGCACGGGGGCGGCCATTTTGTCACTTCTGTCGACTGAAAATGACATCACAACTGCTCACAATGACCAATTACGGCTCAAATTCAGAAAACAGGTCAGCCATGATTGGTCGTTGTGAGCAGTTGTGATGTCATTTTCAGTCGACGGAAGTGACAAAATGGCCGCCCCCGGCTAAAAACGAGTGCATTTTGCAGCTTAATTTATATTCCAGAAGCGCAAAATTAATCAGAATACCGTGTGGGCCTGCTGGGAACATATTCTTGAAAAAAATATGTTTGGGTTGACTTCCGCTTTAAAGCAATGAATCTGTTTGTTGTGATGTCAATAGCAAATAAATTTGTTTTAATTCTACTGTATATTTTTATAAAGTTCTACAATAGTAGATGCAGTGTATTATTAAAAAAAAATGTTTTGTTGTTTTGCACTGTCCGACTCATGTCATTCTTTTTTGTCTGTGGTTTTACGCAATCAGCAAAACTAAATATGTAACACACAAATATTAAATGACTGTGGAAATTTAAACTTGCAAATTAAAAGTGTCTGGAAAACATATTGGAGATGTGAAGAGAGACAAAATAGGCATCATCATCATTTACTCCGGGCGGCACGGTGGTCGACTGGTTAGCACGTCCGCCTCACAGTTCAGAGGTCGTGGGTTCGATCCCGGCTCCGGCCTCCCTGTGTGGAGTTTGCATGTTCTCCCCGTGCCTGCGTGGGTTTCCTCCGTGTACTCCAGTTTCCTCCCACATTCCAAAAACATGCATGGTAAGTTGATCGGACTCTCTCAATTGCCCCTAGGTGTGATTGTGAGTGCGGATGTTTGTCTTTGTGTGCCCTGCGATTGGCTGCCAACCAATTCAGGGTGTCCCTCGCCTACTGCCCGAAGACAGCTGGGATAGGCTCCAGCACGCCCCGTGACTCTTGTGAGGATAAGCGGTATAGATAATGGATGGATGGATCATTTGCTCCATGGATCAGGCATTGCAGTTGTCACAAAGTAATTCCGAAAGAAACTTATATTCATATTTTATTTATGTAAGACTAACATTCCCCCAGCCCCCACTCCCCCATTTCAGTGTACTTCTTTGCAGGGGATAAATGATTATATGCAAAGGAATACATTTGCTGATGGTTACTGAAGTGTTCTTGTTGCAAGTGTGTCATGCTCTCATCATCTGTTTGTGCTGGAACACCAACAACTTTTAATAAGTTAGTTAGCTGGATCTGTTCAACTTTTATGCAGCAATAAATCACCGCAAATTTGGGAGCTCAGCAACTGACTTATGTCAACAACAACAGCATTATGATGAGTCAATTTGTATTCAGATTCAGAGTGTAAAACTTTAATGTGCCAAGTGGGGGAAAACAGACGACGTGTGTGCCGCCATGATGATGCTGTTGCAAATCATTTTATATTGTTTGTTATTTGTCATGACAAAATATCACATCCCTGTGTCTTTTCAAGCAAAAAAGGTAAAATGTTGCGCTGGAATGGGAAACTAGCCAGTTTCAGACAAAATTCATCAAAATATATTAGCTGTCACATACTGTGTAGCCTTTTCCTAAACTAATTGTGTTTCTTAGCAAACATATAACATTTTAATGCCAATGTGGATTTGTTTAGGAGGAACTCAAATGTTTACCTGGTAAAATATTGCATACTGTAATGGGAAATCTGAATTTTAAAGCAAAACATATATTGTTTTAATGGCGTTATAGAGCCTTTAAACACAATATATGGTGAGTCAAAACATGTGCCTGATGTAGCTTTTTGTGAGCAAACATTTTTAGTAGGAAAATACAGCATTTAAATGAGAAACAATCACTTTCCTCGTTAAGTGTATAACTTGTATGAAAATGTCTAGTGTCCTCAGGGGAATAGTACAGTTCGTAGTCACATTGCCGTGCACAAATTTTGCATATTTTTATGGCCAAAGAACGGTCAGCGATTGGCTCAAGATGTTGAGGGTGTCTGTGAGAAGAGAAAGAGGGAAAATAAACATCAAAGCGCATGAACTTCGAGATGCAGGGGATCGAATCCAGAAGCTGGTACATGTGAAGCTCACGCTTTACCACTGAGCTACACCCCCAGTGTGACAAGTGTCGTTGTAACTGATAATTAAGACCAAAGCTGGCCTGCCGCCGAGGAGATATTATGGTCGCTGTGCCTGTGACTCATCTGATGTTAGACAATGCTGCCCTCTGGTAGAAAAATCATCAGGCACGGCTCCGGGATTTTTTTTTCTCTCCCGGGGTAAACGAGGGCTTGACCGATGAACTGAGCAAATAATTTATTAATAGCCAAAATGCTGGAGGTTTAACTGGGGCTATAGTCCTTCTAAACCTCGCCGCTATCCATGATAAACACGGACACCTTCAAACTGAACACGTTTTCTTTTTTGTTTACCGACCCCAGTAGTCTATAAAGTTATGGTGTGGCATATGGTACAAGTCAGATGGCTCTACGAACTAACTGACAAGAATGAATTTACAATAATTAACTGTAGAAACGAGAGAGGGAATAAATGTAGGATCTGGCATAATATTTTTTGCTCGGTTCGTTTACAGTAGTCATGTCCAAAGTCGGGCTCAGGGGCCAAATGCAGCCCGTATTCAGATTTCCACCGGCCCGCACCCTCTGGCATAAAATGACTAATGTTTGGCCCGTCGGTATTGTTGACCACAATAGAAAATGCACATGTACAAAAATAGTTCTATTTTTACATTAGTCTCAGGTGCTTTTGGAAATAAACGCCGAGCTCGCCCAGTCTTTCCAAACACACCACTCTCAAAGTCGGGTTAGGTGTCAGCGTGAACCCCTCGCTACATGACCTTTGTGTGGCCCTTTCCAGCCCATTTCTGAGAGACTGTAGTGAAGAAAGAGAAAGTTGACAAGATAGGGCCGTTGCTTCCAGAATAAGTGGAAATTGGCGGATTTTATTTCACTGAAATTCAAAACAACTGCATCTGTCTAGTTCGGTAAGAGACTGTGGCTGTTATCAAGGAATTCAATATCAAGGTCACTATCAGACGAAACATGCAAACTACCACAAGGTGACTGGTAATGAATACTGTGAAAAATTAAAGCAACTGCAATCTGAATGGTCGACCACACATAATTTCACTTCACAAAATCTGGCCCTCTTTGCAAACAATTTGGACACCACTGGTTTACAGTGATGCACTGTACTCACATCTAAGTACTCCGCCCGGCTTATTCCTCTCACTTGTACTGAATGTCATTGGTTTATTGTTTGAAAAAAAAAAAAAGGGCCGCGACGTGCCAGGATTTTGAATTTGTTAAGCAACCACTGAAGGCGAGTGATCAACATTCTATGTTTAGGATCAACTTTATTGTAGTCTGGGACTCTGAATGTATTCACTTAGTGGAATGAGGAATGTCACTGGTCAGTGTGCACATAGATAGAACACTAGTTGGAGCCTGGACTTGGAGAGGGAATTGGAGCGATGTGCAGAGTGGCTTATCATGCGATTTGTTTTGCTGACATTATAAATGTGAGGGTTGCAGTTTGGACCGCGTCCTTTTCTGACTTCCCCTTTTACGGGTGTGTGTGTTTGCAAGGTAAGAAAAGCAGCCCCGATTTGATTTTGTATGATTCCTGTATTCCAGAGATTGAACGAAATAGATGAGCACATTAAATCAACTTGTGTGATTTGCTATTTATTTCCATTTGATGCCGTCTTGAAAGATAAAACGAACACGCATTGAGTTGTTTTTTCTGAACTAATAATCGAACTTACACCACAGTGACCCGCTAGTGACTCGGGGGCGAACGACTCGGAGCGAATGTTTGCGAACGAATCTTTTGAACGGTTCTTCATGATGAACTGATTCAAATTATTCAGTTCACTTAAAAGAACTGTGATGCCCATCACCAATCACATAGGCACTTCCCGTTTGGCTTTTCACAATAAAACGGGATGTAGAGGTTACACCACAATTATTGTGTGGACTGTGAACGTCGGAGAAAGTAGATAAAAGGCGTGAAGAAAGTGGGATTGGACGGTTTGGAATGGTGCTAACCAAGACCGCAGTGATTTGTGGTGAGCATTTCTAAGTAGTAAGAATTGTTCTCGAGTGTGATAAAAATCACACTTTTGCCTGTGTAGACAGATTGTAGTCAAACAACATTTCATCACATTTTGAAATCAAAATAATCCTCACAAATTAAATGACAATGACCCAATATTATATAATTTCCAACGAGCGGAGAGTTCGTTTTCACCGACTTGACCGCCATCTTGAATTGTGACATTTTGACGTAAGCCCGTAATTGTCCATTCTGGTCACTTGGACTCTTTTACGGGATTACGACGACTTCGATAGGTTGGTTCTGTTTATTGCAGCAAGCCACAATCGTCTTTGTTTTTCACTTTTTTCTGGTCACCCTGATTGGTGATCACTTTCGGGAATCTGTAGAATCCTTTTCCGCCTTTCCCCCCTCGGTTTGCACAGCCAACAACAACCCATGTAGTAGGCATGGCAAACGTCCTTCCTGCTTCGCGGAACAGTAACAAGTGAAGCGGTAGCGGAGGAAGCCATCCAAAAGGCACGCGGGGTAGTAAACCTGAGACTCCGAAAGGGTCTATACTTGGTTTTAAAACAGAAGTACCTGCAGCTATGTGTGGTGTATGTAATATGTTGATTTAAAATTACAATTTAAAATTACATACAAATAATGTCTCATTGTGAAATTCACCTTTTTATTAACACTGCGCACATTTTCAATAGTGCCAGTGGCATTGCTCAACAGCAGCTACAAATTCCTATATGTGGATGTGGGTTGTAATGGGAGGATTTCTCATGGTGGTTTATTTGGAGGATGCACCCGACAGGATGCCCTAGAGAGAAGGACATTGAGCATGCCTGCTCTTGCACTACTTACTGGGTCTGACCAACTGACTCCCTATTGGATTGTAGCAGATGAGGCATTTCCCATCCATCCATCCATCCATTATCTCCCGCTTATCCGAAGTCGGGTCGCGGAGGCAGCAGCTTCAGCAGGGAAGCCCAGACTTCCCTCTCCCCAGCAACATCCTCCAGCTCTTCCGGAAGGATCCCAAGGCGTTCCCAGGCAAGCCGGGAGACATAGTCTCTCCAGCGTGTTCTGGGTCGTCCTCGGGGTCTCCTGCCGGTGGGACATGCCCGGAACACCTCACCAGGGAGGCGTCCAGGAGGCATCCTAATCAGATGCCCGAGCCACCTCAACTGGCTCCTCTCGACGCGGAGGAGCAGCGGCTCGACTCTGAGTCCCTCCCGGATGGCCGAACTTCTCACCCTATCTCTAAGGGAGAGCCCAGACACCCTGCGAAGGAAACCCATTTCGGCCGCTTGTATCCGAGATCTTGTTCTTTCGGTCATGACCCACAGCTCATGACCATAGGTGAGAGCAGGAACGTAGATCGACCGGTAAATTGAGAGCTTCGCCTTTCGGCTAAGCTCCTTCTTCACCACGACAGACCGATACAGGGTCCGCATCACAGCAGACGCTGCACCGATCCGCCTGTCGATCTCCCGTTCCATCTTACCCTCACTCGTGAACAAGACCCCAAGATACTTGAACTCCTCCACTTGGGGCAGAATCTCATCCCCGACCTGGAGAGGGCACGCCACCCTTTTCCGACTGAGGACCATGGTCTCAGATTTGGAGGTGCTGATCTTCATTCCGACCGTTTCACACTCGGCTGCGAACCGCTCCAGCGAGAGTTGGAGATCGCGGCTTGAAGAAGCCAACAGTACTACATCATCTGCAAAAAGCAGAGATGCAATACTGAGGCCACCAAACCGGACCCCCTCGACACCTCGGCTGCGCCTAGAAATTCTGTCCATAAAGGTTATGAACAGAATCGGTGACAAAGGGCAGCCTTGGCGGAGTCCAACGCCCACAGGAAACGAATCCGACTTACTGCCGGCAATTCGGACCAAACTCTGGCATCGGTGGTACAGGGACCGGACAGCCCTTATCAGGGGGCTCGGTACCCCGTACTCCCGAAGCACCCCCCACAGAACTCCCCGAGGGACACGGTCGAACGCCTTCTCCAAGTCCACAAAACACATGTAGACCGGTTGGGCAAACTCCCATGCACCCTCGAGGACCCTGCTGAGGGTGTAGAGCTGGTCCACTGTTCCACGGCCAGGACGAAAACCACATTGCTCCTCCTGAATCCGGGATTCGACCTTCCGACGGACCCTCCTCTCCAGCACCCCTGAATAGACCTTGCCGGGGAGGCTGAGGAGTGTGATCCCTCTGTAATTGGAGCACACCCTCCGGTCCCCCTTCTTAAAAAGGGGGACCACCACCCCGGTCTGCCAATCCAGAGGCACTGTCCCCGATGTCCACGCGATGTTGAAGAGACGTGTCAACCATGACAGCCCCTCAACATCCAGAGCCTTTATGAACTCCGGGCGGATCTCATCCACCCCCGGGGCTCTGCCACCGAGGAGCTTTTTGACTACCTCGGTGACTTCAACCCCAGAGATAGGAGAGCCCACCTCAGAGTCTCCAGGCTCTGCTTCCTCAGTGGAAGGCGTGTCGGTGGAATTGAGGAGGTCTTCGAAGTACTCTCCCCACCGACCCACAACGTCCCGAGTTGAGGTCAGCAGCACCCCATCTCCACTATAAACAGTGTTAATGGTGCACTGCTTCCCCCTCCTGAGACGCCGGATGGTGGACCAGAATTTCCTCGAAGCCGTCCGGAAGTCATTTTCCATGGCCTCCCCGAACTCCTCCCACACCCGGGTTTTTGCCTCAGCAACCGCCAGAAGGCATTTCCCCTGAAGGATTACATCATGAAGCCATACCCGAATCGCAGTTTGTCTGAAGAGAGGCGCGTTTTCAATTACAGGCTGTCACGCTCTCGGTCGGACAGTAGTAGAAAATGCTTTTGGCGTCCTTGCCAATCGCTTTCGAGTATTGCTCTCCACCATCAACATTCGGGGCACTGCCAAAGTGAAGGGCATTGTTTTGGCTTACTGTGCTCTTCACAACTACCTGCGGACCCAGAACTGCGACATTTACATGGAAAGGAGGGGCCTGATCATGAAACTATCCCTGCAGCAAGCCTCCCTGCCACATACAACTAATTCTGCAAAAACTGCCACGCAACAAAGAGATACTCTATCCCGTTATTTTGTTTCTGGAGCTGGTGCTGTACCTTCTGTCGGCCTGTAATGTCTGTCCCACAGCTTCCAGAGGGTGCAATTTTTTGTAGCGAGACTATTGAGTACGCACAGGCTCCCGCTTCTTCTTTAACTCTTTAACTGGAAGACAACGAGAAAACAAATTAAGCTCTATGCCTTATAAGCTTGTCCAAATCAAGTCTGCAGTCATAGGAATAAAAACAACAACAATAGACCACCATCGTGAATATTGATGATGTATCAGGGCTCCAGACTAACTTTGTTTACTATAGGAGCACCATAACCTGCAATTTAAGGGCACAAGTAAAACATTTAGGGGCACGCAACGTAGATTAACTTGCAAAGTAAATATTTATCCCGCTCATGTTCACTCTGTAACTGATAAACGGGCTGATGTCCAGAGCAATTTGACAGCAGCAAAAAATATTTAAGAATTATTTATTTAAAAAGAAAAACATCTGCACATTCATTGTGGTAAGGTCACTGATGGGGCAGGTATACACCCGCCTGAGTTGTGTGTGTGGGCAGCGTGGGGAAGGTTCCCACTCAGTGACTGTGTCTGTCTGTGTGCCCTGCGACTGGCTGGTGACCAGTTCATAGTGTAGTCCGCCTTTCGCCCGTAGTCAGCTGGGATAGGCTCCTGCGCCTCCCCGCGACCCTTTACAACGACCCAGCGTGGAAGATTACACACGCATGGCATTTATTGGTTGCTGTACAACTCAGGTATAACAGTAAACATTTGTGCATATATCCAGATGCGTCCCATGTCTTCCCATGGTTTGGCTTTCTTCACTTTGTCGACACCTTTCCACCTACCTATTCCGTGATCGACATTCGGTCTAGGCGAATGCGTTTTCGGTAATGCGGTTTGGACAGCTGTACAACTCTAAAACGATAACATAACACACAAACGCACACCCACACACACAAATCTCTAAATCTCTAATAAATAAATAAATAAATAAATAAATAAATAAATAAATAAATAAATAAATAAATAAATAAATGTCTCCCTAATACGTTTGTAAAAAAATGCCGCTTTATTAGAATGGTTTATTTCAATGAAATTCGGCATGTTTTGAATAGGAAGGAAAGCAGCACCATCTAGAGGACAAAAGTGAAAATTAAAAAACAGCCTATAGTCACATGAAAATGGAATCTGCATATTTTGGGGCTTCTTCTGGAACACCTTAAAATGCCCCAAGATGGAGCCAAAACCCCGGCTAAAATTAATAATTGGGATGAAGATGAACCTTGAAGTGATACATCTCCACTGTGAGGATAAGATGTTTAAGAACGTTGTATGTCGGGTTTTGCCTGGGTTTTTAACAGAATTACAGAGTGTACGCCAAAAGTGTGTTTTTGCTCTGCTCAGTACGTGGCATTCATTTTTAAGGCTAATGTTGTAAGGTGAGTGTGATTTTGCTGCTTCACTCATATTCCAAAAAAAAAACAATAGAATGCCGTGTTTCAACTAGTGGGCCTGCATAGAACATATTCTTGAAAAGATATATTTGGTTTGACTTTCACTTTAATTAAGCGCGTGCAGCTTGATAAGCTAACTAACATATTACATTATTAGAAGCCTCAATAATGAACACATTGTTAAATTAATACCTTGGCAGCAAATTTCTGATATTAAATACACAGGTCCAGAAATGCAGGAGTACCTAATATTTTGGCCAGTGTGTGGATTCTTATTAAACTTTTTAGACGTAAAATTAGAAAATTAAAATTTTTAGGGGTTATAATAGACAGTAAATTATCATGGAAAGCCCACATCAGACACATAAAAACAAAAATCTCCAAAAGTCTGTCAATTCTAAATAGAGTTCAACCATTTATTGATGAAAATACACTCCGTACTTTATACTAATCCTTTTTATTAACATATTTTACGTATTGTATTGAAGTGTGGGGAAACAATTACCAATTTACAATCAATCCATTAGTTACTTTACAGAAACGAGTTGTGCGGATTATTCACAAGGTTGGATTTTTGAACACACTCACAATCTTTTCATTGAGTCAAAACTATTAAAAATACATGATCTTGTAAAATATTATAAATTCATAATTTTATTCAAAGCTTTCAACAAACAACTACCAAGTAACATACAACAGTTTTTCACAATTCGGGGAAAAAACACATAATTTGAGAGGATATAGAGATTTCACATGACCTAGAGTCCGATCTATTCGGAAAAGCTTTTGTGTATCTGTATGTGGTGTGAAACTTTGGAACAGCCTGGATATCCAACACAAGCAATGCCAAAATATTCACAGATTTAAACAGTTATATAAATATATGCTCTGGTCACAAGATAGTGAGAGCGGGTCTTAATGCCATGCATTGTTTATCTGCAATATGCTATTATGCAATATGGAATCAATTCTCTGTCTTGAAATGTTGATGTGTGCTTGTTGTTCCTCACCAAGTTGGTATGTATTGTCGATAACCCTTCTGGTATCGTTGCTCTTACCATTGCTGGTATGTGCTTTCTTTATGTAGTCTCTTACCATTGCTGGTATGATCTTTTCTTTGTTGTTTCTTACCATTATTGGTATGTCCTTGTCTTACCACGGCTGGTATGTATTATTATTCATCTAAATTAACAGTTAACTGAATGAATGAACGAAACTATATTGCTCTTATTTTCATTCATATTTTGGTTATATATTGCAATAATGTGGTCAATATTGGCTTGCCTTTGTGTTTATTGTTCTGGGTGATGTTAAAGGACAGAAGGAAGCATTTAAACTGTTAAGTATGATTAAATAAGTTTTTCTTCTTCCCACTCCTTTTCAAGTGTTAATGATTTGATTTGAATATCGAACCTGTGTATTTTCTGCTTTAAGTATTGCTCAAGTCTTTTTTGTTTGTTTGTTTGTATACAGGTCATTTATGTTTTATAAGTATTTTTGCTTGAAAGAAATAAAAAAAGAAAGAAAGAAAACCGCATAACAATTTTTGATATTTTGAAATGATCATAGTGATTAAATAAGTCATATTTGTGTTCTTCACAAGTTGTGACTTGGAAAATAGACACCATTCATTGATTCATGGAAAAGGGTGGTGCAAGCTTGCTTCAGACTTCAGCGAAAATGAATAGATTCTGCATGTCCACACAAACGTGCAAATGACGTCGTGGAAACATTCCAGTAAGGCGTTTGTGCATTAGGACCAACCCAAGATGTTAAAAAACACACAAGAAAAGACAACATGTGTTGTGCATTTTATTAAGGCATAAAGGAAATATAATGATACATTTTCACAATGAAATGAAAGGCACTTGTTATACATGAATCCACTTTAACTCACTTTTGATATTTGGACACATCAAAAGCTTTTCGCTTTAAAAGAAATGATTGTCATTATGTAGCCATCACCTTTGTCAGTTGGTGAACACCCAAGAAGTGCATGTTAAAACGTGCAAAAAACATGTGTTCGAGGCTGAGTTTGAATAGTGCAGAACAGCATAATTATAATATTAATTTGTAGCCTCCAGCATTGTGGATTGGACACCTTTAAAAAATCATCTGGGCTCTAGCATAATTGTGGCTGGTCGAGGACGGTATGAGGCATTTTTCACACTATAGCAACACCAGTTGCATCAAGCATAGTTCAACGCCAATATGGACAAGATAATCTTTCCAGTTGGAAGTGGACGGTATTTACTATTTTTTTTGACACAAGCAGCTACCTCCAAGCAGCTTGGCGCAGTTATGCTAAAAGAAAATCTTCAAATTGTTGACAGTAATGAGAATTGACTCCATCCATCCATTATCTATATCGCTTCTCCTCACAAGGGTCGCGGGGGTGCTGGAGCCTATCCCAGCTGTCTTTGGGCAGTAGGCGGGGTGAAAACCCTGAATTGGTTGGCAGCCAATCGCAGGGCACACAGAGACAAACAAACATTCGCACTCACAGTCACACCTAGGGACAATTTAGAGTGTCCACTTAACCTAGCTTGCATGTTAATGAAATGTGGGAGGAAACCGGAGAACCCGGAGAAAACCCACGCAGGCACGTGGAGAACATGCAAACTCCACACAGGGGGCGGAAATCGGGATCGAACCTATGACCTCTGAACTGTGAGGCAGACGTGCTAACCAGACGACCACCGTGCCGCCCGAGAATTGACTCATTTGACCTTTTATGTCAGCTGTATCAAGCAGCTTGCATTGTTCAAAAACCAATAAGGATCTTGCCCCTACACAAGACACTCTTAGATTTTCCCAACCGTGGCTGGTCAAGGATGATGTGTTACCATTTGGGTCAGGTATGGCAAAAAAATAAAAAATAAATAAAAAAATACACATACTACAAGACTGTGTAAATACTAGTAGCTAATACCTGAGAACGAGTTATCATTTTGATATGTCACAATCAAGCTTTCAGCTCCACATTTTGGACTTTACTTTTAAAATAAATATATAGAAAAACAAAACACTTCTTTCTACTTTTTTTTACTTGGGGGGGGTGGTTTGGGTTTATTAGTGAACTTTGCTCGGCTATGTGTTTGTTTGGCAAGTGCATCACCCTAGACAAACACACAGACGAAAGAATCGAACACGGGCAGATGAGGAAACGCCTGCTTTAGCTTTGTCAATATGTAATAATAAATGACATCTTGCAGCTTTTGTATTTAAGTAAACGAACACTCATTTGGATGTCAGTAACTAGTCTGCCGTGCTACGTTGGCTTTAACATAAAACTTTGGCAATGCACTAAACGGTGTCATTTCAGTAACAACAGCATAAATTATAAACACGGAAAAGTTGCCTCCCTTGTGGACCGGAGGTTACGAACAATCATGTTCAGTAGTTCTCCAAAAAAGCGAGACTTGTCCATACTAGGCATGAGCAAGTATCGGATTCTGACCGTATGATAACCATGAGCAAAAATATGTTTCAGGGTATTGCAATTACTGCTCTAGAATGAAGAATTACTTATTTGGATTAGGGTGAGTAACTTTTTTCCCAGTGAACATGTTATGTAATTCCAGTAGTAAACAGACTTCTCGCACCAACAACAGATGGAGAGTTTTTTTCAAAACTGCAGTATACCTTGAAACTGGAAAAAGGCCCTTACATAGTCCAGAGTTGACAGTGTGGAGTCGAAGTAGTTTCCACTTTTTGAACAAACCCTTGAAACTGATAGATAAAAACATGGAGAAGAATTGTCCAAGACTGGATGTACACCACATGGTTCACGTAATTCAGATATGCATCACAACAGTGTTTAAAAGATAGCTCTGAAAAAGAAAAAGAAAAAAAAAATCAGATGAAAGGAATATCTGACAATACGAATTTGGGATTATCTGAGATAGCGGTGTTGATTTGTATCGTGCAAAGGACTATCTGGCAGAGACGATTGCATTACAGTCACAGACCTGCAGTTTAAACCCAGCGCCAGAAGGCACAATCAGTAACCAACGTCAGCATAACAAATTTGGTTTTGTAAACATATCGGCTCAGAGAATCTCAACATGCGCCATTTGGCGCCAACGCACGCTGCAGGTGATTGACGGCATCCGCGATGGTGAAGAAGGTCAAGCCGCTGTTCCCTCCTTCTTTTTCCGGAAAGTACCCCCCTCGTTGGAGGGCGTCCAGGACGGCCGTGTTACACTGAGCCAGGACCACCGCCACCTGCAGCTCGCCATAATCCTTGCGCACTTCCTTCAGGGTGTTGACGCCGGCGCTGTCCAGGAACAAGACGGCGCTGCAGTCCAGTACTAAGCTGCGTAAAGGTTTCTGTTCCAGCGTCAATGTGATGCCGGCGGCGTCATCGCCCTCCTCTCTGCGGGCCCATTCTTGCTCGGCGTTCTGCCGTTTGAGCTTCTTCTCAAACTTGACGCGCCGCGCCTTCTCCTTGACCGGGTCGAGCCCCGCACGCCGGTACAAAGACTTTTTAAACAAACTCTGATTGGCGTAGTAGATGGGCGCCGGGTACTTGAAGACGCTCACGCCCGCGTGAGCGTGGAGTCCGCGGTACGCCGACAGCACCTCGTAATGGTCCCTGTCGGAGGTCCGTCCCAGCTCCAAAGCCTGAGCCCGCTGCGTCCGTCCCAGGACGCAGAAGGCGGACACCAGGATGCCCACCAGGAGACCCAGCTCCGTCTTGATCAGCGCTGAGGTGGCCATGGTGATAAGCCAGATGGCGCTGTCCACGCGGTTGACGCGCCACATGCTGGGGACCTCGGCGAACTTGCGCAGGGCGCCGCGGAGGTTGACCACGATGATGACAGCCAGCACACATCTAGACGGGAAGCCAGAGTTGCCTGAATGGGTTGCCCGAAGCTTTGATGAATTTGAGGTGACCCGTACTCACTTCTGGAGGGAATAGAAGAGCGGCGCGATGACGAGCAGCACCAACAGCAGCACCACGGCGCTGACCAGGCCCGACACCTGCGTCTGGCAACCTGTCGACTCCTTGACCAGTGTCTTGGTCAGGGCGGCACTGGTGGTAAAGCAGCGGAAGAAGGAAGGCAAGATGTTGCAGAAACCGATGGCGTACATCTCCTGGTTGGCGTCCACCTGGTAGCCGTGCTTCTTGGCGAACATCTCCGACAGAGACACGGTGATAGCGAAGCCCACAATCGCGATAGAGAAGGCGTCCACCGCCACGCTGGGGATGAGCGACCACGCCGGCAGCTGCGGCGGCAGAAAGCCCGTCGGGATATCGCCCGCAACGGCCGAGCCGTAGTTGGCGTTGAAGCGGCCGAAGTGAGACGCCAGCGTTGCGATGATGACAACAAACAGCTCCAAGGGAATTGGAGCCTAGGTAACAAACAGAGGGACGCGCTATTTGAGGGAGGTGTTCATTTACAGAATATGTGCTTAGATAGGCAGTAGGTACTGCCGTTTTGGTTAGCAACATCATTCAAAGGGGACTCATCAGTTAACCATTATCGAACAATGTCGATAGGCGAGGCAACTTTATTTCAATAGCACGTTTCATACACGGGGCAACTCAAAGTGATTCACACAACCAAAAGCACAACATCTAAAAGCATTAAACCATTAAGGTCGGGAGCGCATAACTGCATTTCTGCTACTAGAGCCAGGAGCGCTGTTGTGTCTCTCTACCCTTAAAGCCGAGAGAGCGTACACCTCATTTTCTTTTTATTATTTAATTATCGGTCTCTTAACCAATAAAATGCATCAGAATATACACGTGACGGTGTCGTAAGTTCGCAGAGGATATTCCGGAATTTTTGTGAGTCATAATGGCGGTCGCCCGTCGATCGCGGGAGCTCTGAAATGAGTAACGGCAGTGATAAAGACGACGCGATTGTGGACTTTGAACCAGTAGAACCAGTCGATGTATGGTTAAGATATATGTTTGTAGACAATGCGTCTTTGTAACAGAATAGAGGATGGTAATTACCACTTGATTTTTAAAATTGAAAATTTGTGCTTCTCTTGCAGGCGGAGCGGTGGTCAACTGGTTAGCACGTCGGCCTCACAGTTCAGAGGTCGTGGGTTCGATCCCGGCTCCGGCCTCCCTGTGTGGAGTTTGCATGTTCTCCCCGTGCCTGCGTAGGTTTTCTCCGGGTACTCCGGTTTCCTCCCACATTCCAAAAACATGCATGGACTCTCTAAATTGCCCCTAGGTCTGATTGTGAGTGTGTGTGTTTGTTTGTCTCTGTGTGCCCTGCGATTGGCTTGCAACCAATTCAGGGTGTCTCCCGCCTACTGCCCGAAGACGGCTGGGATAGGCTCCAGCACGCCCCGCGACCCTTGTGAGGAGAAGCGGTATCGATAATGGATGGATGCTACTCTTGCACTGACACTTTCTTTTTACATCTTCGATTGAAACATTAAAGATTAATCAACTCAGGCCTGTGTGCAAGCCACATGTCTAAGCTCTCTGATTCTTTTGGAATGATCTGCCACAGGGGCTGAGATATCAATTATTAAGGTGTTGAATTTCTGGGACAACTTCTGGTTTTCAATGGTAAAGACGACCTTAGGTTTTGGGGAGCTGTTGAGCCAGGCGCTTTAGCCTTTCATGGGTTAACAAACAGAACAACTGAAGACACTCTCAGCACATAGAAAATAAAAGTAGCTTATTAAAATGACAAAAAAAATACAAACATTAATTACAGTCGTGGTGAGTAAAAGGGACGAGTCCATTTGTGGGAGGTGTTTACTGGTCTCAAGCGTACCTGGCATCTAACTGGGGCACGCCGTCAATTCAAGAGACACTAATTGAGGAGATAACAAAACAGTTCTTGACTAACATTTAAAGGGAATTTACACTCCGAAGGAGGCGTCCATTTACCTGAAATAAGTGATCGTTAGTGCCCGTCGACTAACTGCGGCAAGGCGTTCTGTTACTTGAAGAAATAGTACATGCCTTGCCCTATTTTTATTTTTGGTGCTAGGGGGTTGTGAAATGGTATTTTGCTGCCACCCACACTTGAATTCAGAAGTTTGCAGTAATGCACTAAAACTTTTCCATTCACTAAGGATAGAAACAGAAGAAGAAGAAGAAGAGGAATTTGAAGAAAAAAAAGCATTCTTTTATTGTAATGGGTACTTTATTTCAGTTTTCACAAGGACTAGGAAGTTATTTTATTCAACCAGGATTGTACCTTTGGCAACAATCTGAGACAGGATTCTGGTTAAGGTAAGCAAAGCTTTAAAGTAAAAATTTTGAGAGTTAAAGCATGGGCATGTGAAGCCCTTTGTGAATTTCTTGTGATTAAGGGCTGTATTAAAAAAAAATGACTTGACTTTTTGATTTGAAAGTGGCAGCAGGCTCCCACTTATAATTCAATAGTTTTCGCAAATAAGCGACATGTGAAATGTCAAATGTGTAAGAGTAAAAAGCTGTTTGAGCAGCAAGCCGACGCATTATGATGTACATGGTGCACTCCATTTAGCATTTCAATCAAATCAGTTCAGATAATGGATGAGTGGATGGATGGATTTTTCATCTGTTGGACCTTTATTTTTTCCGGATTGACGATTGACGGTCTGGTGGACCTTTGATGTTTACTGACGGAAGCGCAGTTAAAATAGGGTAACATGACGGACCGACAGACGATTCCAGTTTGGTTCGGCTTGAAAAATAGACGGATGACGGACGGGTACCCAGGCTGCTGACAGATGACCAATGATGGACCAGCAAACTTTAGTAAAATGCCTACCTCTGGAAATATGGACACATTTTTTGACCCAGGCCATAATTTAAAGATGGGCATCTATTCGAGGAAGGTGATTATGTTTTTAAGTGAATGACATAGCCAGGCCTAACTTGGTAATGGTGTATGCCTGTGGAGTGACAGTGACTATTTGAGGAAATATAGTCAAGTTCTTCACCTGCAACAAAGTTTAAAGGAAGATATTTATTTGAGGGAGGTGTTTAATATTGAAGTCAACGAATAACCCTGGCATCTAATTCAACTAATTTCTTGGCCTGTGCCTTAACAAAAAGAAATGCGTCTGTTTGAGTGTGGTGCTGATTTTCCCGAGTGAATGACTGACCTTCAACTTGTCTTTGAAGCGGTCATTGAGCTCCTTGGTGGGCAGCAGCAGCAGCAGGCACGCCAGACTGGTGATCAGGTCGCACAGGTTGCTGTTTCCCAGGTTGGCCAGCACGCTGAACCAGGTCTTGAAGAGCGTGAACCAGCCCTGCGCCTGGGGGAGCTTCAGACCCAGCATGTACTTGACTTGGGAGGTGAGGATGGTGAGCGAGGCTCCCGTGGCGAAGCCGCTGAGCAGCGAGTCCGACAGGTAGACGGACACGAAGCCCACCTGGAACATACCCATCAGCACTTGGTAGACCCCCGCGATAAAGGTGACAGTTGCTCCCACGGATATCGCGTAGCAGCTCCTGTCGCATGCCTCCGCCATGCTATTGTTGCTGCCTCCCAGGGCGGCACTGCTATTGCTGCCAACGCCGCCCTCCGGAAGGTATCCGGCCAACGCCAACTCCCGTTCCACTACCTGCCCTACCAGCAGGCAAAGCACACCGAAAATACCCACAGAGATGTGTTTGGAGGTGCCCAGCAGCGTGTAGATGATGGAGGAGAAGAAGGAGGTGTAGAGCCCGTAGATGGGATCCTGGCCGGCCAATAAGGAGTAAGCAATGGACTGGGGGACCAATAGGATTCCAACAATGAGTCCCGACATGACATCCCCAAGTAGCCAGTCCCTCAGCTGGTAACGCGGCAGCCATTTCAAGATGGGGACGAAGCCCAGGACCTTGGACTTGAAATTCTGCGGCGAGCAGGAGCAGTCTTCCCTGAAGTGGCGGGACAACACCATCTGGCAGCTTTGTCCCGCCTCTTCTGGCACTCGTTCCAGGATGAGCGGCTCACGCTGCTCATTCTTGATCTTGTCCCCTGATGCCGCGCAGGAGGCATCTTCATGAGGCATCATCGAGCTCTCTACGGTCAACAGAAACCAAGTTAGGATCACGATAACTGGCCAGAGAAGCCATTGCATTAATCGCACAACACCTGTCTTGCGTGACCGAGCACGAGGTCCATTTTACGTGGTTGACTTTTTATTGATTGAATTCAAGTCTACAACGATTAATTTTACACACATTTTCTAGCAGTCGCACACACCACTCCGTGTAGAAATAAGTAGGCGCGATGGCTGCGAGCACGGAGGAACGAGTCTGTAAAAGACAGATTGTACAAAGTTTGGGATCATTTTAAGGGGTGGGGGAAAAAAAGTCGACCAGTTGGACCAAATCGATCAGAAAAATCGGCTGAGGCAAAATTCTTCTGATAACTCGATTATTCAACGGAAGAGTCGTTAGAATAATCGATTCTAAAATTAGCCCTAGATTATTTCACACATAACAAGGAAGATCAAGTGCAATGTGCACGTCCATGAGGTCCATGAACACAAAACCTTTAACTTTAATATAATGTATATATACAAAGTACTGTAATACATTTCACAGTTTATTAAAACGTATTAAAGTGTTCACATGCAGACACAGCCGCCAAAGCATGTTCAATCAATCGCCAGTGTTGTACCTGAATAAAGAACGAAAGTTCATAAACGTTTTCATACTTTGTGTGAACGTGAACTGAACATATTCTATTTCTACTTTATGGGTGTTTTATTCAAGAGTGCCAGGTTTTGTTAGACTTCTTGGAGAGAAAACCCGGCAAAACACAATAAATGAGTTTCATTATGTAGGGGGAAAAATGCCTCATTTGGCAACCCCAGCCACCAACACTCACACAGCCCCATAACATAAAGCTTGCCACCAGCCACCCCCCCGGTTACCTCAGTCGGGAAATCTATTTTGGTTGGCGACAAATTGCAAGGCAAGGTATTGTTTGCTGGTCCCTGGGAGGAATAAGAGCATTTTCCCTTTGGATTTCACTGAGGGGTGGATAGCGCGGTGACGAAAGCAGATTTAGCAGGGGATTTGGGAGCACTCCAAAGTCGCTGGTGGTTCACCGTTTTACGGTTGCCTTACCAGTCTTATGAGACACGCTGCGCAATAACTCCTCATGAATACTCACCTGAAGACATGTGGGAGGGGAATTTCATGAGAGGGTTCAGCAGTTAGAGGGACGGACATCAACAATTGGTTGCCGCACTGGGCAGCAATGATGCCCAATTCCTACCTCAGCCCAATTCCTACCTCAGATTGCGTTTATGCTTGCACATTAAGGACTACCAGAGCTGGGCATTCCGCCTATCCAATGGACCGGTCCGTCCATCCGCCTATGACGTATGGCCATTTTGTAGGCGATAAATGATAGCCGGGAAACAAAAAGCCGGGCTAAGCATAGGCGGAAGTGCCTATTCTGGTCCGTCTCTGTATCGCCTTGGGAGGCAGGGGTTGCAGTGCTACAGCTCAGGGGTCCTAAAAGGGGATTTATTTAGTCCGGCCGCGGTGAGGCTTCCGCTCCACATCGGCTACGGGGTGAGAGATGCGACGCAAGCGGGTTTAAAATGATGGATGGACCGGCCAATAGGCGATTACTATTTGATGCGGCTTGACTTTGACTTGAAAAGGTGGCTAGACAGACGGCAGACGGGTACCAAGGCTGCAGACGGATGGCGATAAACGGACCTACAATTTTTTGTAAAATGACCACTTCTGAGGACTAGAGCCCTGCTTTTGTTTGAATTCCTCATTAAAAAACAAAAAAGACCATTCAAGAAACAAAAACAAATCTATGGAGTGGTTCATTTGTGGAACAGTGACCTTTGTTCCAAATGTAGAAGTATGAACTGAACCAGTATGCAAAGAAAATGAGCTTTCCCAACACTTTCGGTCACTTTATTGAACAAACGCATAACATTCCTTCACGAGATGCTGATGCTGATTTGTCAAAACAAACTCTGAGTCACTGAACATGCACACTGGTTAACGTGTTAGCTAGTTAACAGCCAGCCGACTCATTCTCATTTTAAAGCCATACACACATAAAGTCACGGATACTACAGTGTGGATGGTGACGCAAGGTGGACAAAAATAATAACTTAAACTTCACATGAATGTTATTGTGTTTAGTGATGCAAAATCACATTTTAGTTGATTACTTGATTCATTATGGCATAATAGCTAGAACACCCAATTCTAAAAACTACCTGAGCTGCTTTAATTGGATAATTTGGTGTTTTTCTGTTGACTCTTATTGCGCAATGTAGTGGTTATGGTGGAGAAAGTATTATATATATTATACATTATTATATATTTCTAATAAAACGTTTAAATACTTTTCAGTAGGGAACGTGAAGAGACTTCCGTAATAAGGAAGGTAAAAGTTAGGACTCATGCGCACAAGAACTTGGATTAAAAAAAAAAAAAAAGTTTGAAAGAATGAAAGCTTTCACTGGGCTTGAAACCCCTCGGAGACGTCATCATATTTCAGATCAAGTCAGTGGGGCGTGGGGGCCTCCCACGAGTGGTAAGGTCGGAAAAAAATATGATGAATACTTGCTGAGCAATTTTTTAGCGGCATTTAAAAAATTTAAATACTTGCTGTATAGATGAGCAATTTTTACAAAAGTACACTAATGATGTCTGTCTTTTCCATACACACTATTATAACACTGAATACAAATTTTTCTTTCTTTAAAATCATTCTAAGCATATGACTCACTCGCCACAATAACTTTGCCAATGTTTGTTCCGCGTTGATGAGATTATTGGTCCAGGCTATATTTAACAGCTAATGCCGAGAAACCACGATTAAAAAAAGAAGAACTTTAAACGTCCTTTTCATTAGAAGTTGTCCGACTAATAAGGTAGCTAGCATGTTTACTCAAGAGTATGAATGAACGCCTTTGTCAACAACAAGTCGGCATTCGGCAACGTGTCAAACTTGAAGAAGCGATTTATGTCACATTTGGTCCACACAGCGAGGGACAAAATGATCGTTTTTTAAAATGTTTACGTTAAAGTTACTAACCTGACCTGTGTTGGAATTCTTGGCAAACAACGTGAGGAGAAGAGAAGCGTTTTCTTACTTATTCCATTCCGTTTCAATATCATGTAATGCAGAAGCACCTCCGCCGCTGGCGTGACGTCACGGCGCAACGTGAGAACCGGGTCACGTGAGGTGCTCGGACAAAGATAGGTCGCGCGCACAACAAACTGTCACTCCGACGAGACTCGCACTTACTGGACACTCAATTAGGTACACCATCTAAAAGAAATGTTTTTATCGTCGTGTCTGGTATTGTTACTTGTATGATATATTAAATGGCGAGATTTTTTATTACATCTTGATCATGGCAAAGCCTATCTAGCAATTTAAGGTCACCTATTTGTTTTAATAGCCTGTCGTAATTGGGAAGAGGTCCAATAATTGGACAATGGAAATGGCCAAAATTCTCCCCAAAGTTTAGATTCACACCAAAACCGCCAACTACCTCTGCATTTACAGCTTTGTTTCAGTGTTGATGTTTGTGTCCGGTCATAATGATCGTGCATTATGAATATGAGAGAACAGTGCCAATGTTGCAACAATAAACGAGGGAGGATTCCCAGGTGGTGGCCCTCAATACTAGAAGGTATCATAATCTCAGGATTGCATTGGTGTGCAGCTTTACGTGCGCATGTGATCATTTAAAAGCACCCTTGTAATAATCCCTTTTGCTCTCTCTCATCCACCTGCAGACCGTATGATAAAACAGAGGGATTAGACGCTGTGCTACTGGAGACGTTACGGACATTTCATCAGGTACCGTTTGTCTTTTTATCATCTACAGTATTTATGTACTTACTGACGTGGTGAGGGTTGTGATGATCAAGGTTATTGTGGCTAATGAAAACTTGTGAAATTACTAAAACCGTGATTGCAAAAGTATTTTTTTAACGAAGTGAAACAAAAGCGAAAAAGGTTTTCAAAAAATGAAAAACTAACTGAAACTACAAACCCAATTCCAGTGCGTTGTTTTGAACATAAATCAGAACAATGACTTTCAAATAATGTTCAACCTATATTTATTGAGTACACCACAAAGACAAGGTTCAAACTGATCAACTTTATTGTTTTTATTAAGTAATCATTAACTTAGAATGCAATCGCTGCATCACCTTCCCCAAAAAGCTTGGACAGGGTCATGTTTACCACTGTGCTACATCAGCTTTTCTTTTAGCAACATTCAATACTGTAAATGTTTGGGAACTAATTGTTAAAGCTTTTTGAGTGGAATTCTTTCCCATTCTTGCTTGATGAATAGCTTCAGCTGTTCAACAGTCCGTGATCTCCGTTGTTGTATTTTACGCTTGCTAATGTGCCACCCATTTTCAAAGACAGGTCTGGACTGCAGGCAGGCCAGTCTAGTACCCGCACTCTTCGTACTCTTTTAGTACGAAGCCACGTTGTTGCAACACATGCCAAATGTGGTTTGGCATTGTCTTGTTGAAATAAACTGGGGCCTCCATGAAAAGCACATTGATGGGTGGCAGCATATCTTTCTATGAACAACTCGTATGTTTCTATCAACAACTCGTATCTCAAGGCTCCACTGTTTATTATTGATACCCGCTTTGCTCCGCAGTCATGGTGGATGCCGCCACGGCCGAGCAGTTCCTTGACGCCAATCCGCAGTTCGCCAAGCAATACTACGACATCAACTTCCGGCCCAAGGTGGTGTCGGACTTGCTGGACAACGGCCGCGCCACAGCAGTGGACGTGAGCCACTATCACCGGCTCACTGCGGTAGAGGAGAGTGAGATCCTCTTTGACCTGGTGCGAGACATCCAGGACAACCTGCAGATGGAGAAATCTCTCTTCAACCTCATGAGGCACCTCTGCTTCATGCTGAGGGCCGACCGCATGAGCCTCTTCATGTACCGACAGAGGAATGGCGTGGCTGAGCTTGCCACCAGGTTGATCCTCCGACGTTTTGATCTATTTAGCGAACCCCAAATTGAATTGTTTTGACATTTAAACGCTCCAAAAACCTCTGCTGCATCATTTCTTCTGACCCCGATGCAAGCAGACTGTAAGGTACAAAAGTGGGGAAAAAAAATCAACCTGGGCGGCACTTTTATCCAGCGCTGCACCTAAACCTGGTGGTCCATACTGCGAACTAACGACTCAATCTGCTGATTCAGATGCATGTTCCACTTTGGAAAGTAACCGCCGACAGGGGGGCGGGGCAGGGAGCTTGTGCAGACGCTATACATAATGTACATATCACTGCCCCGACGGGGTGGGGTACCAAATTTACTGGTTTACTGTTTGAGGACCCCTGTTCTAAATCATCCATTAACTTACACACTATGCAAGTCGCTAACTCGTGGACTTAGTCAAACTAACTCACAAACACATATCTAGCTAACAAACTAACTCATTCGCTAAGACTGTCTCACTAACTGATTAAAAAAATCACTCACTACCAAACCAAAGTATTAAATCTTATGTCTAGCTCTCTAACTCACTCACCAGCACTAAGCGGCCGGCACCATTCAAAAGAGAAAATAAATTCTTTAGCTTCAACTGTACCTTTTTGTGACTCTGCACCCAAATAAAAAACTTTTTAAAGTAGCTACTAATTTAAATGCATGCGGAACAAACGGTCTCCTATTATTGATATAGTGTCATCACTTGTGCCTTGCAGGTTATTTAATGTGCATAAAGATTCCGTGTTGGATGACTGCCTGGTGCAGCCAGATAGTGAAATTGTGTACCCGCTGGATTTGGGAATCGTGGGCCACGTGGCCTCCACCAAGAAGATGGTCAACGTGCCTGACGTGTCCCAGGTAATATGTTGACGCGCCTACACACTTTAACATACCACAGTAATAGAACCAGGCAAAACCAACAAACATGAGCATTCATATCTGTGTGAAGGTGGAATTTTTTGCTTAGATATCAATATACTGTTTACACCATACCTGGGTGTGCACAGGCCCACCCATGGCTCCGCCCCGGCCCAAAGTCAGCCGGGATAGGCTGCAGCACGCACGCGATCCTTGTGAGGATAAGCGGTTTGGATAATGGATGGATGGATATCTAATTTGACCTATTTTGATAACTAAAGCACAGAAGCGCTCCCAAAGTTTCTTCCAGTGCCTTCGCCACCCTTATAGTAATCCTCTTATCCCGTATTGGTGTAAGAATGTAACTGATCCATCGTGGGTGGGATGAATGCCACAAAATTCTCATTCAATCCAGCCCGCCAGCCTTAATCTTCCAGTTTGCAATTAATTTCTTTCCCTGATGCTTTGCACCAAAATAGCCACCAGAGAGCGACGTGACACCACAATTTGCCTCCAAAGCAATGTCATCGTCACATAGTTCCCTTAGCATTTGGAAGTGTTTGCTCAATTTTATTCCCACATGAAGCAGTAAAAACAATTCTCCCTGGGCCTGACTCATGGGCGCACCATGAGTAAAAGTGCGGCAATTAAAACTAGTGACAGCTCTTGTTTCCTCATAATTGGTCTGCTTTGTGATGCTAATGCGGTGAGTGCAGCGGCCTTTCAGGCGGGATGCAGAGACTTTATATTTCCTTTGAAGGTTGAGATAATATGTTTGGAATTTTGGTCTTCCATTCACATTTATTCCACTGTATTTCTCCTCAAATCCCTTTTAATCTTTATATCATTCACACGCTTGTCACCACCCTGAGATAGATGGGTTTTGTATCCAGGTGTGTGTGTGTGCGTGTGTGTGTGTGATGGGGGGCAGTTTTCCAGATGAAGCTGGTTAATCTGTCCCGAATTAGAGCGATCCCAGATTACAGCCAGAGGTCACACAGGCCTGCAGTGGAGTCCTGTTCACTGACTCAGCAGCAGAAGCAACAGCACTAAACACTCCCTGCAGCCATTTTAAGACCACGTTCTTGTTCCGCACCAATCAAAATTGACTTCTTTAGTGGCGTGACTTATTCGATTCGATTTGGATTCATAATCTATTTTTACACATTGTGAGATGTTTTTATGATTAAAAATGTTATAAAAAAGAAACCAGTCGGTATTTTAATGCAAAGCAGTGCTTTATGCTGTTCTTTTGCCGTTTTAAAACACTATTAAATAATCATGTAATGGCTAAGTTTAGCTTTAAGCCACTGAGGTGACTAGACGTGGGGTGTCGGATGTGCTCGATTGCGTTGATAAATCCTTTGAGAAGTGTAATGTTGGCGAACTAGATACGGTCCAAAAACTGTATTGCTATCGTCTGTCTAATTGCACACCTGCTAAATGATTACTTCCGATTTAAATCAGTTTGAAAACAAATATGATGGTGACACCTAACAGTCATCTTGGTGAATTACATTGTCTCTCTAGCGTGGCCTGGGTCGTCCTCACAGTAGGACATGCCTTGAGCACAGGAGGCATCCTAACCAGATGCCCGAACCACCTCATCTGGCTCCTGTAAATGCGGGGGAACAGCAGCTCTACTCTGAGCCCCTACCGGATGGCCAAGCTCCTTACGCAAACTCTGAGGGAGAGCCCTGACACGCTGCGGATAAAATTCAATTAGGCCTTTTGCATAAGTGATCTTATTCTTTCGGTCATGAAAAAAGATTATTTTTCGTCATGAAATGGAAAAAAAAAACACACCTATTTTTTAAAAACTCAAATAATTATTTAGCATTCATTTACAATATTAGAATATAATTTACAATTGCTTTATAGTAAATGACACATGAATTACCATTATATTCTAATTATTTAAATGAAAAAAACTCCATATAATATCTAATAATATTAATAACAATAATAATAATAAATATCTCTGCATACATTATTTATTTATTTTATTGAATTTATTTAACAATTACTGCGATTGGCTGGCAACCACTTCAGGGTAAACCGTCCACTGCCCGTAGACGGCTGTGATAGGCTCCAGCCCGCCTGCGACCCTCGTTAGGATAAGCAGTTTGGATAATGGACGGATGGATGGATATTAACAATCATTCTCAATCTACCAAATGAACTACAAGTAAATTATATTCATAGTAATTAAAGAAAACTTCTATTGTTTATTATTTCACAATTATTCCGAATTTTACAAATATGAGTTATGATTCAATTTGCAGTCATAAAAATGGAAAGCATATTGTTTACAATAATGCTATAATTAATTACAGTTACAATCAGAATTGAAATGGCTCCTTCAATACCTTAATGTTATGTTTGCAATTTACAAGTATTATTTACAATAAAAATATAAATACATATCATGTATGATAAATGGAACGCACCTCAATCATTGAGCCTTACTTACCAGGTTTATTGTAAGTTTATTGAAATTGTGAATTCTAGCCTCAAGCAATTCTTCGCGATTGGTTTGACTTAGAAAAAAACAAAAACAAAAAGAATCTGACAGCGGTGATGGTCAAACAAAAGACTTTGTCACTGATTCTATCCCCGGAGAATCCGTCCATCTGCAGGTTTTAAGTCTCTCTTGTCATTTAATGAGGTCTCCTCCTCGCCTGAGGACCACACTGTTGACCTGGTCCATTGGGTTTGGCTTTAAATGTTTAAATCTTCCTCCTCCTCCTTTGGCGTTTTAGAATCCTCACTTCAGCAACTTTGTGGATGAGCTGACCGAGTACACCACCAGGAACGTGCTGGCCGTGCCCATTATGAACGGCAAGGACATGATGGCCGTCATGATGGCAGTCAACAAGATGGACGACGCTCCGCACTTCACCACCACGGACGAGGAGGTAATCGTGTGCATATAGTGTAGTATTTCCTTTGATAATATACAGCAGTGCCTTGAGATACACTGCAGAGATTTTGACATGGATATCATAGCAAGAATCGTATCGATTTTGAAGGACATTTAACCCAAGAGAGGGACAAATACACACTTAAATAAAGTAGAATCTCTGGTACTACTCTAAACCAGTGTTTTTCAAACTCTTTGGAGTCAAGGCACATTGATTTCATTGAAAAAACCCAACGGCGCACCACCAGCTGAAATTGTGAAAAAAAAAAAGCTTATTCTAACAATGTAAGTGTTATATTATGTAAGCATTTTTTAACCTCGAAGAATGATGTTATATTATAACGTCTTGAATAGGCATTAAATAAAGACAAAGAAAAAAGTATTTTACAATGTTAAATATTGATACTTAGTGTGAAACATGGGCCTGTTTAGATAAACATGCGTCACTAATTCGCTTGTCTCTAAACAAAGACAATTGGCTATCTACTGCTGCTGCCACCTGCTGGTATGAAAGACTACTACAACGGGGTTAAGACATGATTACGCTGCCAGGCGCTAAACCGCACAGGCACACGAATGAGATCATTTCCCACGGCACACCTGACAATATCGCGTGGCACACCAGTTTGAAAAACACTGCTCTAAACTACTTCAAGTCATAGCTTGTGGACAGTACGTTCTTTGTTGAAAATGGTAACCGACCCGGTAACCGAACGGATGAGTCAATCCTGGTGGTACCGCTAATATTCAATCCGTACATGCTTCTAGTAGGCCATCTAATGCACAGCTAAGTGCATTTCCACAATTATGCAAACAAGACTCAGATCTTTGTACGTGTCATTGATGTCAGGTGAATTTGGGCCTGTAGATTGACTCTGTCACCGTATCGAACAGATCTGTGTGTGGATGCAAAACAATTTTCTCCTGCTAAACTAGAAATAAAATAGACAACTGAAATCCTTGTCTGTGGCCCACAGAATCAAAGAGAAAATGTTATCAGTCACCTTGAAACTCTCGCTCTAAAACTCAAAGCTATCTTTCCACTTATGTTTTCTTTTTGTTTGACAGTCATGGCTGCAAATGGCAATTGGGAGACCGCCTTGCGCCCGCCTTGTTCCACGGCAGAGAAATTGATTTTGGGTTCTGTGTGGCACTTGGGAGGGGATGGCATGTTTCAATGTGTAAGAATAATTTTCATTTTGAAGTATGACTGATCAAAGATGATGCAAGTATCCTATTCATTTTCAATAGTTTTATGATATCTACTCTGAGAAATCTATTGATTTAAAAATTGAGCTCCAATGGCGTTGGCAGGAGTCCTGTTACTTCCCTACTAATATTCTAGGATGATTGTTCCTAATTAGGCACATGATTCCTATCTGTTTTTGATCCCATTTAGCATTTTGAGGTGGGGGAAAAAGCCTAATGATTCTGAAGGGTTTGGATGGACAATACTAACAACTCTTTTGAAATCAATTATTCCAGACAGAATTGTTTTTGATTAAGAATATCCTCATGTAGTTACTGTCCAAAATGTGTTGGTTTTAAGATGAGCTCCAAGGTCGCAGCAGAGGTCATATCACCTACTGGTCTTCCTCAACCCCTCCTGGATTATTGTCCCATATGAAATAAACAATCCGATTGACATGGAATACTGGGTGGCACATTGGAAGGCGCGTTCTGTCCAGCATCTAAGGAAGCTATTGATTTGAAAAATCTGTTTCAAGGTGGAAGCTTCCCGACCAGTCTTCTGGGAATGTTTATCCATATCTCTCTGGCATGGAAAGAAACCTATTGATTTTAAAGTCTTACCCAAGATGGGTACGGATTGGTGCCTACTAATGGATCCTTTGAAATGGATATTACAGCAAGAATCCTATTGATTTTGAAGGACATCTGACCCAACATGGGGACAAATACTTGGCATGCTTGGTAATATTGCTGGCTTTGTCGGTTCTGTTGTCTAAAACGGTGACCGATCGCCACCAAAATGCAAGTGCACATTACTACTCTTGTCCACTTCAACCTGTGAAAGTATAAAAGTGTTCTGCACAATAGTTTGGATTTATTGACATAAAAAACGTGATCTCATCACGATCACCTCCACAAAATAAAAAATACCGTGGCGATTGTTCCTCCACTTTCACAAGCTGAAGCGGACCAGAGCATGAATGCGCACACGAATAAAAATTTTTTTTGTCAAAATAATTGACATTGAATAATTTTCCGCGACACACCTGATGATCTCTCAGGGTACACTAATGTGCCACGGCACACCGGTTGAGAATGACTGGATTCATGTGCATGTTGAAGGGGCATTTTGCTGGGATGGAGACGGCGTATAATAAAATGTATAACAGTTGCCGGCCTCACTTTTACCTTTCATTTGGGTTAGAGCGCAAATCGGCAAGATGGCGACACAGAGTTTTAGCTCAGCGGTTATTGCTCTGCGCTTCCGGCCTGACGGCCCGCGCACCATCCCCAAGTTGGGTGTTGGTTTTGTTTCCACAATGTCACGCACGGCATACTCAGGTTTGTGCTTCGACCGCCGTGATTTTGATGCGCATGAGGGACACCCATGCACATGGTTAGACTGTGCCAGACTCGCACACAGAACGAAAAAAGGGCATCGTATGTTCTTTTCATAATTTTACTAAGCTAAACCTACCTAGTGTTTTTGTCCTTTGTTTTTAGATTCATTCTTTTGTTTGTAAATGATTTTACATGTATTTTTAATTACATAAAGCACAGCAAGTTACCCTGTGTGGGACACGCGCTGTATAAATAAAGCTGCCTTGCCTTGATGTTGCGTTTAGAACGGATTGTAACCACAAAACCTCTTTTTCAATCCTAAAAATGAATCTCCATTTGCCCGCAGACTCTGAACAAGTACCTGAACTTTGCCAACCTGGTGCTGAGGGTTTTCCACCTTAGCTACCTGCACAACTGTGAGACCAGGAGAGGGCAGGTGAGTTTTTTTTCCCGTATGCCCCCTCACATTGAGCGATGGCTTCGCGGACCGTCGCAGCTCAGCTCGTGACTCAGAGCGGTCGCTGCAATAAAAGTCAAAGCAGTAACACAAAGTTGCAGCAGTGATGGATGCAACTCAAGAGTCCCGAGGAAGTTGGAGGCAGCGGGGAAAGTCATTATTTTCAGGCTTTGAGGGATTATCATTGTTCTTTTTCACAGCGAGAATGCTTTTGATGGGGTGTTTTTTGGTCTGATTCAAGGTGATCGGAAGAAGTTCAAGTTAGTGTCAAAAGTTTGAGATGTGCAGGAGGGGGCGTGTCCTTACTCGCTCGGCACCTTCGCCCAATTACACAATTTACTACGCTTACTGCACACTTATTACAGTTTATTAAGAACTACACATTTATTACATGATTATTTCACACGTATCGCAATTTTTGGTCTATTTTTCCCCATTTATCGAACACCTTTTAACACGATACACATGTTACCCACTCATCACACAATCGTTATACAGTGGTGCCTTGACTTATTTTGTTAGCCCATCTCTGGCATTTTGCATCTTTTGCTAGGAGGCTTTTATTAATTGTGCGGTTTGGTTAAGTGCAAAACATGTAATTCGCTTTGTTTAACATGTAGTTTTCCGCTAAACTTGAACTGGGAATGGCAATTTACAGCTTAAAGCAAGTACTTGGCCTCTTTTTGGACAAATGCTCCATAGTCGCTGTTTGTTGCGGCGTTCGCTGCTGCCACAGCTAGCGCTCATAACTCAAAGCGTTGATCGTAACTCAAGCATAAAAAAAATCAGCCAAGCGATGTCTCGTCTCGTGAGTTGGGTCACTCTGAAATCAACATACAACTTTAAATTGAAGTTATCTCATACTTGCATATTGCATATTAAGTGCACATACAGTATTATATTGCATTATTACATCTTTATTACAGTCTCATAACACACATCATTTTGTCACACTTATTACAAGCTTAGTACAAACTTTACACATAGTGCACACTTATTGCACATTTGTGAAACATTTAGCACACTTTATGCATTTACAGTATTGCACGCTTAATAGACATGTATTACAATTTAGTACACACATTACATCTACACATTTGTTTTTTTTCCCCTTTTTTACACATTTTTGCACACTACTAAACACATATTACATATTTACCACTTCTGTACCATACTGTACACGTGTTGCACTATTAGACATTTTTATAACACACTTATCATTCATGTCATAAATTTGTCACACATTTCTACAGTCTTATACTTACACATCTGCTACGCACTTATTACACATGCGTTAGACACTTAAAACACAATTGTTGCACATACACATTCATTGAGTATTCAATACACGCTTATTACAGATGTCAAGGTCATTGCGCACTTAGTACACATTAATTACACACATTTTACATATTGAACATTACACACGTATGACACTCACACATTACTGTCCGACCAAACTATTAGATATTTTTTTATGAACTTATCACTAACTTATTATGTATTGATTGCACTGTTGCTAATGCACCCATTACACACTTATTACGCATCTATTACACGATTGTTAAACAGGTCCTGCTGTGGTCGGCCAGCAAGGTGTTTGAGGAGCTGACGGACATTGAGAGGCAGTTTCACAAGGCCTTGTACACGGTGCGAGCCTTCCTCAACTGCGACCGCTACTCTGTGGGTCTGCTGGACATGACCAAAACCAAGGTGACCAACATCCACTCCGCCAACGCTAGCATCAAAGGCTTGAACATGCGTACGCTAGCCCCATTTCATTTTTTGATTTGTAGGAGTTCTTTGACCTGTGGCCTGTCCTGATGGGAGAAGTTCCTCCATACGACGGACCCAAAACACCTGATGGTCGGGTAAGTGAAAATGATTACACAGTTCAACAGCAGATTTTAATCAGAGATGCCTTTTTATGTGTGTCCATAAACATATTTTGGACGCTGATTTAAAAATGCCTTTACTTTTAGCACATCTGGTTTTGGCAATACAGTATTTTAATTTGATGTTTTTAAGTTTGACCTTTAAAAGCGCATTACATACTTTACCAAAATTTTCAATATATTACGATATTACTATTATAAATGATTGTTATCATAGGGCCCAAGGAGAGACCACACAGAGGTCCCTATTGTTTCTGTAGAAATCCTTGTTCTCTGCGAAGAATCACATTTTTGAGCAACTAATTATGAACAAAAACTCACCAAACTTTGCACACACGCTGGACATGGCAAAAAAACAGGACATTTTGAAGTTGCCTTCCATGCGTACAAAAAAAATGGGTCTGCAGTGCTCTACAGAGGTATAATGGACCCTGTCCCGGTTTGACTTATGCCTACAAAAACCAGGAGGCACGTGTAGCACTCCGAGATGTACAATAAAGACATCGGTAGCCACACCCTAAACTGTACAGGAAGTGAGCTACGAGTGTTTGCATGCACAATTTTGCATATTTAGAGGGGCTATACCACTTGTCCTAGATAAATAATGTTCCGTGCTCAAATTTCTACCGGCCCGCAGCCTCTGGCATGAAATTAAAAATGAGCGGCCTGTCAGTAGTGTTGACCACAATACAAAATACACATGGAAAAAAAGAAAAAAAGAAAATGCATTTCACCACTAGATGGCAGCAGCAGTGTGGCTGCTCTCACTGGCTCTTTCTGAAATAAGCCCTGAGCTTGCTCCGCCTCTCGAAAAACGCCATTCTTAAAGTGGCGTAAGGTGTCTAGCAGACGAGTCGTGCAAACTACGACAAGGTGACTGCTAACAAATGCCGTGAACATTTTAAGCAACTTGAAGCTGATTGGTCGGCCCTCACACGTTTTCCCCTCACCAAATCTGGCCCTTCTTTGCAAAACGTTTGGACACCCGCGTCTTAGACGGTTAACCTGATTGACTACAAACTTGGCCTGTACCATCTCAACCTGGGACAACAACGATCTTATGTTTTTGACATGCTGTATGACGGGGCGGGCCATCAAATTTTGTGTTTCGTAAGTCCTTCTTAACGAAGCATTCTTGGTTACTGAACCGCTTTGCCCTCACGAGGGTTGCGGGAGTTTCACAATCAGTGCAAAAAAATCATCTTACTTGCATCTCCGATTTAAACATGTAATAACAATTTGTTACGGGTTCTTTGGAGGAAATGAAAGCACACTGAACACCATTTTTGTATTGTCTTGTGCAGGAAATAGTCTTCTACAAAATTATCGACTACATCCTGCACGGCAAAGAAGACATCAAAGTCATCCCGTCAGTCGCAAATACAATCAGTCTTGTTGATGGTTTGGGAATTATTATGAATCAAATGCTGTTGTTTGTTGACGTGCGTGCAGGAATCCTCCAGCAGACCACTGGGCTCTGGTCAGCGGCTTGCCGACCTATGTTGCAGAAAATGGACTGGTAAGATTTCGTCCGTATAGCAGTGGAAGGCGATTCCGTGTTTTCGAAGAATGGAAACCAGGGGCAGCAAACACAACGAGAACAGCAATGGCCCCAAAATAGAACCCTGTGGAACACCATACGATAGAGGGGCAGAGCAGGACTCAGAGAAACCAAAGCTAACAGAAAAAGTCCTGCCAGCCAAATAGGATCCAAACCATTCTAAAGCGCTTCCAGTAGTAGCCACCAGGTGCTGCAAACGAGCCAGAAGAATACTGTGGTCCACCATGTCGAACGCTGCACTCAAATCCAACAAAACAAGACATAGACGATCTCAAATGTCATTTGCCATCGTTAAAAACACATAACAGGGCTGAGTCTGTGCTATGCATCTTCTTGAGACCTGATTGGAAAACCTCCATGACATTATGTTCACCCAAGAAAGATTTTAACCTTGAGTGAACCACTTTTTCCAGAATTTTAGAGGTAAAAGGCAGCTTGGAAATGGGTCTAAAATTTGACAGCAAACCTTGATCAAGGCCAGGTTTCTTGAGCAGGGGTTGCACTACAGCATGCTTAAAATGTTGGGGCACTAAACCAGAAGACAGGCTGCTGTTGATAATGGCCAAAACCGATTCACTAATACTCGGGAGAACCTCCTTAAAGAAGTGAGGATTAGTTACACATGATTTACACATTAAATACCGCCCATACACATTTAATACACTTATGACATGCGTATTATGCAGTAACTAGACAGTTATTATACATTTATTATATGCTTAATTTCTTACACACTTATTACGCCTTTGTTCCATATGCATTAGACATTATGTGCACATCTTTTACACATTGAGGGCCATCTTCTCCTGTTCATCTAACAGGCATCTAACATTCATTTACACAATTATACAGTTATTACACATGAAATACTGCATAGTTATTTCACATGTACAACAACTTTACTATACAATATTTGAACACTTATTTATACATTAATTGCACATTTCCATGTATATCCCTATTCACATAATTATCATACAGTCCGAGCACTTTTGTGAAAATGGAGTTCGACATTTGAAACAACACATTCAACATTTATCGTCTTTGTTCGCATTTTCAAGCACATGTACATACAATAACTATTATTTCCATGTTCCTAACAGATTTGCAACATAATGAATGCGGCTGAGGACGAATTCTTCAATTTCCAAGTAAGTGTCGCAGTTTCACATGGACGTGCAGTCCATTAAGTACACCCGCACATTTGAACAAGCTCTAATAAAGGAGATTTAATGGCACCGTTTTCCATCAGGGATCTTAGAGAAGTGGAAGTCAATAAATTGTGCAGGTGTTGTGGCACTAACATGATGTCATGTGTGCGTGCATGTGAGTGCATGTGGGGCGGAGCCGCAGTCATAAAGGGAATAAATGATCTCCTTATCTTTCCTCACTGACTTTCCAGCAGGATGCGCCGCTCAGCTCTGCTCATCTTTCGTCCCATTGCAATCACTTTGCCACGGGGAGGTGCGCCAACTCTAACGACCAAATTCATCATTTTTGGGAGCCCATCACGCGCTTGTTCTCTGCCAACTTGGCCAATCTAGTGGATTTTCTT
The DNA here is from genome assembly GCF_054856515.1 of Filicampus tigris. Lineage (NCBI taxonomy): Eukaryota > Metazoa > Chordata > Actinopteri > Syngnathiformes > Syngnathidae > Filicampus > Filicampus tigris. The sequence continues at coordinate 29,077,944 of NC_141218.1, read as the reverse complement.
CAGATAGATTCTTTCATTAGAATTAAATTACAATTATAACTCAGACCCCAATAAGCAGAAGAAATGATGGATGCAGTATATATGTACTATATGTCCATAGGAAATTAATTCAAACACATTTGCAGAAAACTTTTAAAAGTATTTCAGAGTAAAGTCAAGAAATAAAAGTCTGTTTCTGAAATATATAGAAAAGGAAAAAAAATGACTTCAATTTGCTTAGAGGACTTCACCTCTATTGGCAGCTTATTCCATGTGTGCGCAGCATAACAGCTAAATGCAACTTCACCGTGTTTACTTGGAACTCTGGGCACCACTAATTGACCCAAGTCTGCAGGTCCAACTTTTCCTTCTGTACTTCGGTTTGCGCAAGATACGGCCTCATAAACAGGCAACGCAACAATCCCGTTGAGTCATTTGAACAAGGTGCACCCAAGTGATGATGTGGAAAGCATGATAATGCCAAATGAGTTTGCTCAGGCTGTTGACGTCTCATTAGCTGTTTAGCCACTATACTATTTAGCCGTGCCACCACAGGACCAAAGCAGAAATCAGTCATGTCATCTTTGGTATCTTTTGATCATTGCAACAATCCCCCCCCCACCTCCAAAATATGCAATGTATAACACAGACACTCATTACACATTTATGTCACATTATTACAGCCCTACTCTGATGTGTGTGTACATTTCTTAGACATTTTACACACTTTTTATACATACATATTATATACCCATTTATGACACAGTTATACACTATAATTGTGTGCATTACACGTTTTTACACTTTCACATTTGTTAATTCGCTTTAAAAAAAAAAAAAAAAAAAATATATATATATATATATATATATATATATATATATATATATATATATATATATGTGTGTGTGTGTGTATATATATGTGTGTGTGTGTATATATATGTGTGTGTGTGTATGGGGGTGTGTGCGTGTGTGTGTGTGAATTTATTAAGCACTTATAATCCAACTATTATGATTTTTTTCACATAAGTAGGCTATTACAGATCTATGACACAATCAAAACTCAGGTATTTAATATTTATTAAAGCACTATTGTTTCAATTTGTTACACACAACGTTATGTTATGGCTATTACACATTAATTACACACAAAACATTACACGTTTAGTATAAACCATAGTATGCGTTCATACACTAATGATGCACTTGTTACACATTTATGACCAATTTGTTACAACCTTCATTACACACTTATTACACGTTGCACATACTAAAATCATGCCACATGTTTTGTGACACACTAATGAGCCAGATATGCATATTTAATATAGTTTTTCCATTGTTTATTAAACACTTAGTACATATGTTTTGTACATTTTACTGCTTTGAACTTGTAAGTGGTCTCTGGTGATATTATTTATTTGATTTTTTTTTCTGTAGGTAAAGTTAATTACTAGGTACAGTAAGTATGCAGTGCCTTTAATGGTTGAAGTTAAATAAGTGTACTATATATACTTTTCACAGAAAGAACCTCTGGACAACTCAGGCTGGACAGTTCGCAATGTTTTGTCCATGCCCATCGTGAACAAGAAAGAGGAGATTGTGGGCGTGGCAACCTTCTATAACAGGAAAGACGGGAAACCCTTTGACGAGATGGACGAAACGCTGATGGAGGTGGAGTGTCTACAGTTTAAAATCTGTGCCTGTGTGTGTGTGTGTGTGTGTGTGCGTGCGTGTGCGTGGGTGACTCACAGCTTTCTAAATAGAGGGCCGTGCATTCCATTATTTATTAGCCCCGGAGGCTTTTCTGCGTCTACTTTGTTCACAAGCTCGAATGCTCTCATTTGAACAACAATCCATGTGTCACTTTTTCAATACAAACACACAAACCAAAGTGACTTTTTCATCATGTGCCCTTGTTGAATTCTCTAGCACATCGGGTTTTCATAATAATAACAACGATAATAATAATATTTATTATTATTCTAATATAATCTGTAATATTGGAATAGGTTTTGTAATATTGATAAATTACGGGAGAGGTTCAGCAACAAGTGGAATTTTGGAGGGAAACGTCATAGCTACAAATTACAATGCATGGTTAAATCCAAATTGTGCAAGCTTTTCATAGGTCATAGTTACAAATGAAAAATGAAAATATCTCAATAAGCGGAAAAAAAAAGTCACGACATTTTATATGAGTGTCCAAAATACCTTTAGGGACACAAAAGGTCCCTCTGATTCAAATTTGCTGTTAACCAGTTTTATTCATCCATTTGGTAATAGTAGTATTTCTTTCTGTCTGCACTTATTTATAATTATGTTTTTATTTACATGGTTCACGATGAAATCTCAACATTTGAAAAAAATGAAATTCTTCTTTCTTTCCCTCTGTGCTCTACCAGTTGTCAATTTTTATTAATGTTTTTCATTTATTATAAACATAAGTACATTTATTTTCCTCATACTCTACCAATTGTCACTTACTGGTAATTATTTTAAAATGTTTATTTATCTTGAATGAAAAATAAGAATACGTGCATTTCTTTCCCTGAGTGTTCAACCAGTTGTCTACCAATTTTTCATCGTGTTGTTGTTATTTACCACAAAAAAATATAAATAAATCAAGTACTGCGGTATTCTTCAGCATTAGACAAGTTGAACCTATTGTAAAAATGAAATAATATCGGGCTGGGCGAGGACCGAGCACTGCACTAGTTGCTGTCAGCCTCCACTAGTTGGTGACGGTGTGCCTCCCCATTGCAGTCTCTGACGCAGTTTCTGGGCTGGTCGGTGCTCAACCCAGACACGTACGACAAGATGAACAAGCTGGAGAACCGCAAGGACATCTTCCAGGACATGGTGCTCTACCACGTCAAGTGCCGCAAAGACGAGATACAGAATGTCCTGGTCAGTGAACGCCTCAATTTCTTGATGAAGATCAGTCATCATTTTCATACACTAAGTCCCCAGTAATGTGTTTACTAGTATGATATAGTATAGTATAGTATAGTATAGTATAGTATAGTATAGTATAGTATAGTATAGTATAGTATAGAAACGCGAAGTAGCGAGGGATCACTGCATAGACCCTGAAGCCAGTTTTTCGCAGCATGAAATTTGGTAAGCACGTCTATCATGAGTTGACCAACAACAAAAAAAAAGTCTCAAGAAGCCACATCTGAATAGATACTGGAAATTCTGCCATTTTTCTTTGTGGTCATTTTGGACATTTAAGCGAATTAACGAATGCAGCCCCCAAAGCTAATTTTACTTAGCAACATAGAATTTAGTAGACTTGACTATGATAAGTAGACCCGCACAAATAGTCTCAATAAGCCATGAAAAAAAAAAAATGAAAAAAAATAAACAGACAGGAATTCTAAGGGTCCTTTTAAATTTGGTAGTCATGTCTATCATGAGTCGAGCCAAAAACAAGTCTTAAGAAACAATTTCTGAAAAGACCTAAGTCCACCATTTTGGTTTAAAGCAATGAACAATTTTAGGGTGATTTTGGTCATTTCTTTAGATACAATCAGGTCTTTGCTCGTTTCAGTTGGCAAAATGAAATTTGGTAAGCACGTCTAGCATTAGTAGACCCACAAAAAGTCTCAAGAAGTCATATGTGTATAGAGACAGGAAGTTGATCATTTAGGTTTGAAGCGGGCCTTTTTGCTGGATGCAAAATGACATTTGGTAGGGATGTCTGTCATGAGTAGATCCACAGTCTCAAAAATTCAGACACATGAAGCCTGCCGTTTTGGTTTGAGTCAGAATTTTTAGGCTCAATTGGTTCAGTTGTACGCAATCAGATTAAAGTAAAAAAATTCTGCCCCAAAGTCAATTTCACTTGTCAACCTGAAATTTGGTCAGCAAGTCTGTCGTGGGTAGAATAACAAATACGTTAAGAGAGAGAGAGAAAAAAAAATATGCTTGAAAGGACACATAAAAATTCCATTTCATGGTCATTTTGAGCATTTCCAAGACTCCCTGAAAGAAAAACTTGCCCAAGAAATTTTGCCCGATTGCTATCAAATTTTGCCGATTCAGAGACCTCCATTCACATCACTGTGACAGTTGTTTTCTTCTATTCTTGACGGATGAACTAAGCTAAATTGCAATATTTCTGTGTTTTTGTCATTGCGCGTAGCTTGGCAACTATGATGTCACAGTTCCTAAGTGGTGTTTGCGTTGCATCCTCAGAACACCCGCGAGCGATGGGGCAAAGAACCGGATGAGTGTGAAGAGGAGGAGCTGGAGGAGATCCTGGTGATCAGCAGAAATACAAACAACATATCCGAAAATGCAACACACGCCTTCCATTTTTCCGACATGATCATAAATGATATGTTGGTCTCGTTTCCAGTCGGAAGTCCTCCCCAGCGCCAAGAAATCGGAGATCCTGGAGTTTCACTTCTGCGACTTTGAGCACAGTGAGTTGGACCTGGTCAAATGTGGCATCAGGATGTACTACGAGCTCAAAGTGGTGGACAAGTTTCACATTCCCAGAGAGGTGACCACCTCATTTTAAGGCTTTTTTTTTTTTTTTTGTGGGGGGGGCAAAATACTTTTCCGTCTAATGCCTTTCAGTCCTGCACAAATGCAAATCGGCACACAAGCAGGTTTTAGAGCTTTGTGCTGGTTGGAGCATAAATGTTTATCTCAAATGTCAAGGTCAACAACCTTAATTTATCCGTACATATCCGATTTGCCACCTCGGGTAGTCCGTAATGATCCACCTTTTTTGGAGCCAAACGCCTTTGAACTTGAGTAGTTTAAGTTCAGAATTCACCAGGAATCACATTAAAAACAATAATAATAAACCACATATCAAATTAAAGGGCTTCTCAGATCACTAGTTGTGTTGTCTATATGCTCTCATAACGGAATGGCGACAAACTCCCCTGCAAACTGATTTTTTGGGGGAGAGATTTGACTAAAATTTTCCTGTGAAGGCATAAAACAGATGTAGTCTCAGAGTTTTATTTAGAGGCACCTAGCTAGCCCCTCATCGACTCCAATGCAGCTAGTTAATTAATCATGAAACATCGCCGGACGCCTGCTGTGTGTCCTCCTCGAAATAAACTCACCTCAAAGCTATTTTTAATGCTTATTTGAACAAATGGAAGCCTAATGGGTGTGTTTGTGTGCGTGCGTGTGTGTGTGTGTGTGTGTGTTCGTAGGTGCTGGTGAGGTTCATGTACTCACTTAGCAAAGGCTACAGGAAGATCACTTATCACAACTGGAGACATGGATTCAACGTTGGGCAGACCATGTTCACACTGCTCATGGTCTCTCACACACACACACACACACACACATGCACATCTCTCATGATTAGACCCACAAAAAAGTCACAAGAAGCCATGCCAAAAACACACAGGAAGTATGACATTTTGGCTTGGAAACAGCATTTTTAGGCTCATTTTACAAAGATGAACATTTGTTAACCAGTTTTACTTAAAATTGACAGGCATGTTTGTCGCAAGTAGACACACCACAAAAAAAAACTGATTGAAAGACACAGGAAGTCTCCCATTTTAGTTTGAAGCAGTCGTTTTTGAGCCATTCGAAATGGTTATCCAAAGGCAAACGTCTGCCACAGCTTTTGCCCAATTGCTACAAAATTTCAACCTCATCCACTGGACAGTTGGACAAGACTAAATTATAAAACCTTTTAGTTTTCATCATTGCATGTGGGCAGAGGGTGGCTGGTAAATTTGCTGACTCGCAAAAAAAGGCAGATCTTGACGAAACTTCCTACAGAGCGTCATCAATCAAAGTGTGAAGTGCGCATACGTGTGTGCGTGCTGGTGTGTTCAGACGGGCAACCTGAAGCGTTACTACACTGACCTGGAGTGCATGGCCATGGTGACCGCCGGCTTCTGTCACGACATCGACCACCGAGGCACCAACAATCTCTACCAGATGAAGTGAGCGCACAAGTTTGTTTGTTGTCATTCGCTGGCTCATCCAAACGCAATTCATCACCTGTAGTAAAACGAACCGCAGCGTGCAGCAGGTCCAGCCAGTCCCGAAATGATCATTCATGATTTAGCACCATGTAACCTCCCAGCCTTAATGTGTGTGTCCAGGTCTGGAAATCCTCTGGCGAAGCTTCACGGCTCGTCCATCTTGGAGAGACACCATCTTGAGTTTGGCAAGACTCTCCTGAGGGATGAGGTGTGTTGCAGTGTGCGCACACGCACGCACGCACTCCCAGACTCAACTTGACTTGAACTCACCTTGACAGCTTCTGTTTCAGTCCGCCAGCATGATGCATTTGACTTGCGGCCAAATGAATGCCAAATAAATAAGGCAATAGAATAAATAATGTGCGAATGATATACAGGTACATGCAAATGAGAAAAAAAAAGAATGACAAGAATTGAAAGAAAACAACAAACATTAAATGAAAAAGCATTTAAAATATTGTTTTAAGTAAAAAAAAAAAAACACTTGTTTTAATTCAATGTGATATCGCTGTTTAATGTTAAAAATCATATATTAGACACAAAAAGTTTCAACAAAATGTCTAAAAAATACTTTTAGACTTATTTTTGTGTAAAAAAAAAAAAAAGAAGATTAATCTTAATATACCAAAACAACTTTAATTTCATTTAAATTTCACATTCTTATTCATTTATTTTAATAAAAACAACAACAACTTTATTTCAAATACTAACACATTTAAAACAAAACATTGGTAATTTTGTAAAAAAAAAAAAAGTTTTTAAATGTATTTTAATTTACATTAAAAAAAAGAACTTTTACTTTTTACATTTAGTTTTGGAACCTAAATTATTCAATTTTAAAAATCTAATTTTAAATACAAGTATATTTAAAAAATAGTGGTGTTGATCATTTTTTAAATGTATTTAATTTTAAATTAAAATGATGTTTTCAGTTCATTTAATTTTGAAACTTAATTTGTCGAATTTTAAATACAGTATAAAAACGTTTATATTTTCTTTTAAATTTTTGGCACGATTGCTTAGCTTCAGTTACGACTTTTAAAAATGCATTTAATTTTAAATGATGAAAAATATGTCACTTTTCATTCAGTTTTGAAACAGTACAGTGTAAAAGTTTTTGTCCTCTTCTCAAAGTCTTGCTTTTTTGCATAATTTCCCCACTTTAATGTTTAAAGGGGAGGTTCAGGTCAAATTCTTTTTTTGCACTAACATGTTCTATGTGCCCCCCAAAGTCTATTCTGATTAATTTTGCGTTTGCAAAATAAGAATTTTCAGCCATCCAGGGAGGCTGACATTTTATGCAGCATCATGCGTGTGCGTGTGTGTGTGTGTGTTTTGAAATCTTGGTTTGTTTCAGTCATTGAACATCTACCAGAACCTGAACCGCCGGCAGCACGACATCGTCATCCACCTCATGGACATCGCCATCATCGCCACCGACCTGGCGCTCTACTTCAAGTCAGTATCGCGCGTCAGGCCAGCTCGTCACTGCTGCTGTCGGTCAATCCCATGATGCAATGTGGGTGTCCTTGTCCTGTGCAGGAAGAGGACCATGTTCCAGAAGATCGTGGACCAGTCCAAGACCTACGAGAACTGGAACGACTGGACCAAATACATGATGCTGGAGACCACGCGCAAGGAGATTGTCATGTAAGCGCACACACGCCACACACACACACCACACACACACAATTTAATCAACCAAGTTGTGTCGACCGCGCAGGGCCATGATGATGACGGCATGCGACCTGTCGGCCATCGCCAAGCCTTGGGAGATTCAGAGCAAGGTCAGTGGAATGTCACTTTTGCGTGTGCGTGTGTTTTTTTTTTTATTCATCCAAATTGTCACAATTTGTACAGTATACATTTGCTAGAAAAAGTTTACAGAAAAAAAAGTCTTTTCAAAATCTTTTAAATTTTATGACATTAAAGTGGTATTTTTTTTAAAGGATTTTTTTTCGTTTTTGAAGAAAAAGGAACAATAAAGTAAAACTATGTTTTATTTTTTACGAAATGTAATGTAATGTAAATGTAAATCACTATTTACAAATTTTACAGATTAAACTTGTTTTTTGTTTTGTCATTTTAATATATTATATATATTATATTATATTATATATATATATGTGTGTGTGTGTGTGTGTGTGTGTGTTAATGTATATAGATAGATTGATAGTACTATTCTTTTTCTAGGACAAAATCTGTAAATTTATCAGAGTAACACCACCAGTGTTGTCTTGGGAGATGCCATTTGTATTTCATTAATGGAAAAAAGGCTAATTACCAAGTGTTTATTTCCCACCCCACCTGCAGGTGGCGCTGTCTGTAGCTGCTGAGTTTTGGGAGCAAGGAGACCTGGAGAGAACCGTTCTGGAGCAACAACCCATTGTAAGTGTTTGTGAAATGGCAATCAATACATGGCAAGTCTTGTATTGAATCTCTGCTGTGTTCCGAATAAAGTGTCCAGTGGAGCACGAAGAATCTCAACTACTGGCTTGCTTTTTGTCTCCTTTTTCAGCCCATGATGGACAGAAACAAAGCAGAAGAGCTTCCCAAGCTGCAGTGTGGCTTCATCGACTTTGTCTGCTCTTTTGTTTACAAGGTCATATCATGCCATTGAAAAGAATAAACCCTTTTTTTCCCCTCACAAAAAAAAAAGTCTTAATCTTAAAAGAATTTTTAAAAAAATGTCTGGGGAAGTAGTCATTATTTAGGAGAAGAATTAGTGTTTATCAAAGAAAGTCATATTTTGGGGGGTTGGTGGTGGGGATGATCAGAATTTTTTTACATTAAAGTCATATTTTTCTGAGGATGGACTGCTTTTGAGAAAACGCTCATAAAATTACAAAAATAATGTATTTGTTCAAGAAAAAGTTGTAACCTCATGATAATAAAGATGTGTATTTTTGACATAACGTTTTTAGGAGAATACATTGGTTTAGTTTTCCAGTAAAATAAGATGAGGGATTTTCAGACCAAAAGAAGAAATCTTGGGAATAGAAGTCACATTTTCTTCTAGAAAATAGTTATTCCAAAAATATAGTTTTATGAGACTCAAGACTCCTTTTTAGGACGAAAATGTTTTAATTTTATGACATTAAAGCAATGCTTCTCAAATAGAATGGAGAGCCACCCTGAGGGAGTGCAGTGCAATGCCAGGGTGAGCTCGTGTAACCCCAGGGAACATGTTTTGTTTTTCCCCTTAGTAGAATAAAATGTAATTGTACATCCACTACAGAAATTTCCAGTTGCGTTGTCAATTGCCTGAGTGTGCGCAGGGAGTAGTAGCTCTAAGGTGTAGTTTTTTGTTTTTTTATTGCTACAAGCATGCGAACAGACAGTACAGAGCACGAAATATGAAAGTGCATTGAACAAACCCTTATGAAAAGTATTTAACAGCGATGAAAAGAAATCTGGAGAGACTAAAAACAATAAAGTTATTCTTTGATGTAAATTGCACTGTTACAATGTTGCAAGAATTAAACCTAATTCCACCTAACATGGAAGGCTGGGACAGATTAATGGCATTTACATTCTCTTCAATGGAGAAAGATGATTTGATAAACAAGTGTTTTGACTTACAAGGATGGTCATCGTGCCAAGGCGCAACAGTAATGTCATTATTTGTGGGAAAACAATTTTAATGATATGAAATTAAAGTCATAATTTTTAAAGAAAGCTGTAATTTTACAAGAATGAATTTGTATTTTTTCCAATCAAACTTCATTTACAACATGCAATTGAAGTCATGACAATGATGCTAGGTGTTGTCGTGTTTTGGTGTCAGGAGTTCAGCCGCTTCCACGTGGAGATCACGCCCATGCTGGATCGTCTCCTCAACAACCGCAAGGAGTGGAACGCCCTCAAGGAGGAGCATGACGCCAAGATGGCCACCATTGAGGCAGCCAAGAAGGCCAAGGAGGAGGCGGCTGGCAAAGCAGCAGCGGCCAGACAAGGTCAAGGTCGCCACCGACGCCAAACTATCCCAAAATCCATTTTCATCAAAACCTAATCCGATGTTTTTCTCCCTGCAGCGAGTGCAGCACAGTCCAAGACTTGTACTCTCAGCTAGAAGAGCGCGTCTCAAAACCTTCCACACCAAATACTACATCAAAAAATACGTACTACCATAATGACGACATTTAAATAGAATAGCATGGGTTTTATTCCTTTAAGGTATATTTGATATTATTATAAGCTACTGTAACATTTGGCACAGTTTGAACATTAAGTGTGCTTAATATAGGAAAATAAACAACTGTGACTCACTTAAATAATGATTACGTTAAATTATATTGCACACACAGTGAGTAATAAACAAAAAAACCCAAAATAAATTAAATGTTTGGAAAGAAGCAGCTCTAAAATTTTAACCAGTAATGTATTGTGTACTTCAAAGTTAAATAAAACTGAACTGTATTTAACATAGGTACTGGAGTGGATTTTTAAAAAAAACATTTAAGGCACTGCAACAGGGTACAGTTTGAATATTTAATTCAGTGATTCTTTCACATGCCACTAGGGGGAGCCCATGTAGTATTAGTGGTACACTTTGAGAATCACTAAAAGAGAAGAGAGAGAAGAGAACTTGTTAATGCGCTGCTAGATCCAGCTAAACTTTATACTGCAATAGTAAATTACAACACATTTGATTAAAATCTATGTACCAATTCTCTACACACACTTATGAAGTACTTGATGTACTTGATGCTTTGTGTGCTTGCTTCAAAGAATAGTAAATGATGCTATTTTCATACATAAACATGTTTGTCTTATGAAGTGTGTTGTGCTGCTGTGATTATTATTATTATTTTAGGTGGTTAGCCGTGGTCAAGGTTTTTTTTTTTTTCTAGAAAAAAAGTCATAAATATAATGATAAAAGTTGTAGGTTTCCATATTATAAAAAGTTGTAAAAACTTTTTATAAAAAGTCACAACATTCAGAAAAAGTAATTGTTTTACAAGAAAAAAGATTTAGCCTTACGGGAACAAAATATCCATTGTAAAGGTATAAACCACCAGGGCTGTGCTGGAGCCTATCCCAGCTGACTTTGGGCAGTAAATTGTGAATTGAGAATCTATAAGATTGAAAAAATATTATAAAAAAAAAAAAAAAAAAAAATTTAGACCAAAATTGAAATAATATTAAAGTCATACATTTTATGGGAAAATGTTTTTGTCTTTCTTTTTTTGTTGGAAAGAGGGAACCAAACTTTGCAGAAAACATTTGCAATCCACGGGAATAAGGTTGCATTTCTTACATAAGATTAAAAACAAATGCAAATTCAAACTTGTATTTTATTTTTTTTTAGGCAGAAGTCAGCATTTTACAAAATTTTAGTTGTATTATTCCAGAAAAAAAGTTGCAATTTTACAATAAAACAGCTGGAATCTTATAAAAATATATTTTTTTGCTTTTTTTAAGTTGTAATGTTAAGGGCAATTTCAATGGGGAAAGTGTCATAATCTTCCTTCATTTTATGTCTTTTTTGTGTAAAAGGTGCAATCTTGCGATTTGTAATTTTTTAAGTTTTGCTCTTACAAGAAATAAATCCCTCATACTAACTAGACTATAGTTGATTTTTGTTTGTTTGTTTGTTTTGTTAAAAAGTTGTTTTTTTTTAACAAAGAGTGATTGTAAGAACAAAATAACTTTTCATATTTAAAAAATTGGAGTCTTTGGAGAATAGCATTTTTTTAAAGCTAAAATGTATATTTTTCAAGCACTGTCATTGAATTTTTCCATTTAAAGTGTTTTCTATTTTCAAACAGAAAGTAGTAGAATAAAATTACTTGTTTTCAGAATCCATCAAGAATAGTCTTTATTTTTCACATTAAAGTCATTTTTTTTGCCTAGGACAGTTGTATTCTTTCCAAGAATAATTTACAGTCTTACACTTATGCATTTAGTTGTACATTTTTGAACACGGCTATTCGCTGGTGATAGTGGCCGAGCCCTGCAATTGTGGTGGTAACACAGACGGTTCCCGGGACTTGGTCAAATCAGTAAACCAACTTTGTAGCACCTGTAGCGCATATTTATTGCAGTCAAATTGGGTCAAAGTTCACCCAAAATGTATGGAAGGGTTAATTGGTGTTACCATTATGACGGGTGTCCTTGCAAAATGTTCTCCCTGAACCACAGTTCAGTTTGAGATTCCCTGCTTGAAAGAAGCTGCATACAGTATGCACAGCATCCTCTCATATGTGGGTCACGTCAGTGTTTCACAACAGTGCACATGACAGCTGAGCGTTAATAAACCGGATGGAGCCTGCAAAGGGGGTCAAACGCGCTCTAAATCCATCCTTCCTCCCCCTCCGCGCTTTGTAGTAGCGCATACGTAAGCGCGTATCGTCACCACCTCGTGACGTGAGCGCTGCTGACATAAGACTGCGGCTCAAAGGATTGCCGTATACGGCCATGATGCTGGCCAGGCCGAGCCGTGACGCAGGGACAACCCGTGACTGCCGCAGAGAGAGGAAGGGGGCGGAGGGGGTGCGAAAGGGAGTTTTGGGAGGGGGAGGGGGGCAGCTGGAGCTGTGACAACTATTTTTAGGTGCTCACTCTCGTTTCCCAAGCAGGATCCGAAAGGACCAGCTGGCTGCGGTGAGGCGCTTGCGATGATGCACGAAATTGTCACCGTATGTTAGCATCACATGCTAACATTTTACAAGATGTGCTTTAGCGTTAGCATCCAAATTCGAATCGTGACGGAAGGCATTTGGAAGTGTTGTCTGCCAAAAGAAAAAATGAAAACATGCATTTTGTTTGCCATTTTCTTTAATATTAACAAATGGCTAACTTCTTTTTACACTTGCACGTGAAAGGTATGTCTGATAAAGATATGTAAGAGGAAGAGTATGCTCCATTAAGACTGTGTAGTGTGAAAGGCATGTTTTATAAAGGCTATATGCAAAAGGTCTATTTAATAAAAGGCACAATATGTGTGTGAAGTGTGTTACAAAAACTATAAGTTAAGTTGTATTTAAGTCAAAAGCAATGTTTGGAATTGTGAAGAATTTAGAGATTGTTGTATCTTTCCCAGTCATTGTGTGTCTTACATAACATTTGAAAGAATGAGCCATGGACCTGCGGCATGCAAAACGTTGTCGGCCGCTGGTGAAAACTGATCAATGATAGGCTAATTATACCTGGCAAATCCCTGCATGAGATAGAAGTGGACCTTGAGCTAGGACACAAGTGCAAAGAAAAAGACATTATCTGGTACTCAACCTCAGCAAAACACTGCTTTTTACTTGGATTTGTTCCTGCTTGTTTTATGTGTGTGTCCACTGTGTTGGGCAAGGTTCCGTGTAGGGCTGTTCGAGTTTGCCTAACAAGAAAATCCCGATTATTTTCTCTCAAACCCGATTTTCCGATTACAATTTCTTTATAAAATAAAAAAATAATGAAAAATTAAGTATTTTGAATGTCTTTTATTTAATCTTAATTTTTCTTTCTTTGAACTCAAATTGCCAGTCAATTTAACTTAATACACACAGAACAATCCATTGGGATTAACAGCATTTTACTTGCACAACAGATTTCAGATCTGTTCTTAATTAAACCAAAAATGAAAGAAGAAAGTGCATATACCATCTGAAACGAAATCATCAACATGAGAGAAGGTAGACAGTCAAGTCTGTAAACCAAACAGTCTGTCAGCAAGTCATTTTGCCAACCAGCTAGTGACTAGCCTTTCACCTTTCTCCCTGGTCTTACTTAAACATAAATCAATGATTAGTGCAAAACTGTCACTCAATAATACAATGCACAGATGCATAGTCATGACCGGAGGTCCGTTGTAGAGGAGAAAAAAAGGGACGCCTTTCAGACGTTAAGTTACTTGCTCACGGGTTGTATTGTACATGCGGGGCACACACTACACTACAGATCTATATTTGCCCGATTTATTAACTAAACGATCACTTGCCGGTAGCGCCGGTGTTGTTGTAGTTTTTCCGGACTGCGCGCTCGTGGGAGGAAGCGGAAATGCAGAGGAAACTACGGTGGATTAGATACCAAAAATAAAAAAAATCGAACGTGCCGATTTGAACGTTTTTAACATCGTTTTATCCAGAAAATTCGGTTTCGGTTCAAAATCGCTTAATCGAGCTGCCATAGTTCCGTGTATGTATATTTCATTTCATAAAACCCTGACTGTTGTGATAAACACTGACTTCTCTGCCATGTGCGCTGTGCAGCCAAGATCGATCTCACAATCTCTCACCAAGAAAGGTGTGTGTTGTAAAGTTATAAAAGTGAAAGGTATGTTTAAGAAAGAAAGGCACATATTTGTTTGTGTGAAAGGTCCAATATTATATTTTTGAAAGGCATGTTTAAGAAAGCTGTATAAGTGTCAGGTACTGTTCATAAAGGTTTATATGCATGAAAGGTAGATTTGATATAAAGGTAAAAAAGAGGCCATGTAGATGAAAGCATACTTAAAAAAAGTATCTACATGATTCGAAAGTTATGTTTATGAAAGTATTATATTGGCCATGTTTGAGTTTATATTGAAATGTGCTTACCTTTGATTGATGGTCCCTGTGTGTAAAATGGTGCATTAATATTTTGAAAAATAAGATCAGTGTAGTTATTTTCCACTTTCAGAACATGTTGTGTGTTTGTGTGCGATTAATTGTTTCTCATCAATCAGTGCAGTTGTCTTTAGTTAATGACCCCTTGGTCTTCATTTCTATGCATGTTTTTCTCACTTTGATCGTCTCATCCTGATGAATGCTGATGGAATTCATCACGGTGCTCGGCTCTACTTTTACACAAAAATGGACAGGAGCTTTGACTTCCAGTGACTTGAAAAGTGTTCATAGACTTGATCTTTTTCACATTTTGCCACCTTACAACCATAAACTTCAATGTTCTTTTAATTGAGAGTTGATAGGATAGACCAGGCTCTTGTGCCGCATGCGGCTCTTTCATCCTTATGTTGCGGCTCTGCGTGCAGGCTAATTAGAAGTGTCCGATTGAAGTGCGTGTTATTTGTCGCAAAAATGTGCATCACGCCTTCTTAGTAAGTCGAAGTTTCTGGCCACTTTCAAATGTGGTCCTAGATCGGATACCTAGCAGATTTTTTTGCAATGCGACCACAGTCTGAACCTTCAGGTCGCATACATCCGACATCGATGTAGTCCCAAATGCGCTTCGCCACCCAGCACTGTCAATCAATCAATCACATTTTATTTATATAGCACTTTTCATACATAAAAATGCAACTCAAAGTGCTTTAAAACATTCAAAGCAAAACATAGAATTATCTTCAATCAAAAGAAAAGATAAATTATTTAAAAGTTGTTGAAAGCCAAACTAAAAAGGTGTGTCTTGAGCTTCCTCTTAAAAATATCAACAGTCTCTGCAGACCTGACATCCTCTGGCAGGCTATTCCAAAGGTGAGGACCAAAACGGCTGAATGCAGCCTCGCCATGCATTCTGGTCCTCACCCTTGGAATAAATAAAAGGCCGGCGCCAGAGGACCTCAGGATCCGCGAGGGCTGGTATGATAAAAGCAAATCAGATAAATAAGATGGCCCAAGACCATTAACACATTTATAAACTAATAAAAGTACTTTAAAATCGATCCTGAAACACACAGGGAGCCAATGCAGCAATTTCAAAACTGGCGTAATGTGCTCCCGCCCTCTGGTTCTCGTCAGCACCCGAGCGGCCGAATTCTGCAGTAGTTGCAGTGGTGAAATGCTCTTTTTCGGGAGGCCAGAGAGCAGGGCATTACAGTAATCTAAACGACAGGAAATAAAGGCATGCATCAGCACTTCCGTGTTAGCCTGAGAGAGAAACGGGCGGACTCTGGCGATATTCTTAAGGTGATAAAAACCAATCTTGGTTACATTTTTAATATGAGGAATAAAACTGAGCTCAGAGTCAAAAATGACGCCAAGGTTCTTCACACAGTGTGAGGGATTAAAAATGTGTAGTTTTGGTAAAAGCTTCTCTCTCTGACCTTCGGGACCGATAACTAAAACCTCAGTCTTGTCCTGATTGAGCTGTAGGAAATTATCTGCCATCCATGACTTGATATCTAAAATGCAATTTAAAAGGGTATCAATGGGTCCTGTGTCATCAGGAGACACGGCAATATACAGCTGCGTGTCATCAGCATAGCTGTGAAAGCTGATGCCGTGTCCCCTGATGACATCCCCGAGGGGAAGCATATAAAGATTAAAAAGTAAGGGGCCTAAAATCGAACCTTGAGGAACCCCACATTTAATTTCATGAGTTTTAGAGGAACAAGTATCCATACTTACAAAGAAATATCGGTCTGTGAGATAGGAATAAAACCAGTCAAAAACAGTACCAGAGATGCCCACTAGATTTTTAAGTCTATTTAATAAAATTTGGTGATCTACTGTATCAAAAGCAGCGCTTAGATCCAGTAGCACCAAGACTGTGAGTTTTCTCACGTCTGCAGTGCACCTAATATCATTTAAGATCCTTAAAAGAGCAGTCTCCGTACTGTGGTTCATCCTAAAACCAGATTGATATTTCTCCAAAATATTATTTGTATTTAAAAAATGATTCAACTGGTGCTGACAGTGACTCTGAAGTTGTTTTGAGTGACTATTGACTTTATATTTGACTTTAATCCCACTTGAAACAATAATTAAGGTAAAATGCACATTTATGGTGATAGTGGTAATTCAGCCACTGCTCGATTGGCTCATTTTTTTACGCGCGGTTACGTGACGTCTCCATGAAATGAGATCGAAAAAGCCTCGCCTCATCATTTCCCCCAAATACTGTATTTCTACCTCTGACCAAATCGCTCCACTGTCGAAATGCCCCAACACACTAAACCACATTTACTTCCGGAAACACAACGTCGTGAGTGACCGTCTCTTCTTCTGCGTGTGCGGGTCATTTTAGGGGCGCGCACACACACCAAAGAGAACGAGGTCGCATTTATAATGTCATATGAACGCTTACACAATTTTTTTTTTTTTTTTTTGAAAGACGTCATTTACAGTCAGATGAAAGTGTCTTCCTACAGCCCTGATTTGCAGACACTATGCGCAGAGATTCAGG
The DNA here is from genome assembly GCF_054856515.1 of Filicampus tigris. Lineage (NCBI taxonomy): Eukaryota > Metazoa > Chordata > Actinopteri > Syngnathiformes > Syngnathidae > Filicampus > Filicampus tigris. Next base: position 29,060,932 of record NC_141218.1, on the reverse strand, counting down.
AACAGAAGTCCCATTAACCAGGTCAAATAAATATTCAGGCAGTTATTTTGAAAATATTTATTTCATTGTTCAGTCAAATGGTGCTCTTTTTTCTACTGTATGTTTAGATTAAGGCATTTTTGTACCAGATGGATAATTTAAATTCAGCTTTTTATTTCATTTGAAAGAGACCTTCAACTCTGCGCTTTTCTTTTTTATAAGAGTTCAAAATGTGTTCATTTATTAAATACAATTTAATTTTTTGAAACATGGATGACTGCATCGATTACATAAGCAACACACTATTTTACAAGTGGAAAGAGATGAAGAGATTATATATATATTTTTTTTTTTCGTGGAAACCGCTCTGTGTGTGTAAAAGGCTGCCAACCCTTGGGATAGACCAGCACAAAGTAGCATATAATTGTATATTGGAATGGAAATGAGACATAGGTTTCAAAATTTTCAGCAAACAACTCCTGCATCCAAATCTTGTATGTAGAGCCCACCTTTCTGCATCTTTTGCCCATTCCCTCCCCCCCCAAAAAACCTCAGATGGGGAGCGTCTGTGAACTGCAATTTTCATGTCTTGCCACAGACACTCAATGGGATTTCGGTCTGGACTTTGACTGGGCCATTCTAACACGTGAATATGTTTGATGTCAACCATTCCATTGTAGCTCTAGCTTTATGTTTCGGGTCGTTTTCTGGCTAGACGATGACTCTCCTTCCCAATTGGTCTTCTTCAGCCTCCAACAGGCTTTCTTCCAGGACTGCCCAGTTTTTAGCTCCATCCATCTTGACACCAGCTCTGGGCCGTCTCATGCCTTTTTTTTTCAGGAAAAAAAAATCTTCTTGCCACTCTTCCACACAGGTCAGATGTGTGGAGTGCAAGACGTTGTCTTGTGTTGAGATTCTGTCACCTGAGCTGTGGATTTCTGCAGCAGTGACCATTGAGGCTTTTGGCTGCTTCCTTCTCGCTTGCTCTGTCAGCTTAGGCGCATGCTCATGTCACGGTAGGTTCGCAGTTGTGCCATAACTTTTCCCATTTTTGGATGATGGATAAAACGGTGCTCCTTGAGATGTCCAAAGTTCCGGTTATGTTTTATCATTGTATAATCTAACCACACTTTAAACTTCTTCACAATGTTATCCCTGACATGTCTGGTGAGTTCCTTGCTCTTCACCGTGCCGTTGTTGTTGCTGATGTACACGTGCTGCGGTCACAGCAAAGTGGAGAAGAAGAAGACGGACAGCGGACAGGAGAGGAAGTACTTGACAGGATGAATTCCAACACTCGCGTCACCTCTTGTTTCCACTCTTCTTACATAGCCACACATGCATTAGCACACGCACACAAACAAACACACTTGAAACATTCCAGCAGAGTCGACGAGAGGAGACGTCAGTACGTTACAAAAACTCTGAACTTGTATCTCAAGGCACAAATGTGTGGTATTACCGTTTTTTTCTGATGGTTTAAGCATATTTTTGGTAACTATTGGCTATTTTTTTGCAAAACTCCCCACACAAATAAGAAAACATTTCGCCATATTGGCAAAACATCATAGTTCTCTCACAAAAGCAAATAAGTCTTGCCTAACTCTTCAAACCTTCGTGATATTGTATTTTTGTATGGAGAGAGAGAGAAAAATCCGTCTATATGGTGTCATCCCTCTGGGTGATTCCATGGTCCACTATTGCAGCTCTGATGTCATCAGTAATTCTTTTTCTTGCTCGCCTTCCTCCTTCACCTTCTTGTCCTCCTGCTCTTCCTCCTCTCCCTTTTGCTTTTTCCTCGGCCTCCTCTAATTCTCCCTCTTCCTGCTCCCTCCATTGTACTCCACACCCAACACCTTACCTGTGGCTTATTTCTCGCGCTCAGGCTGATTGCAAAGTGGACTAATTATCTAAAACACTTTTCTCCTGTGACACTGTGGCCAGACAGTTGGCAAAATGGTGTCATGCAGTAATCGCCATAGATGTGTACATTTTTGCAAGGCGTGTGTTGATCATTCGCAAATTGTGAAGCGGTGAGCTTTGTTTGCGGTTCTGCAAAAAGAGTGGATTGTACTCACACTTTTGCAAAAATATGTGTTGCAAAATTACAAACACCGTATGAAAGAAGTTTGTGCTTCTAGTTGCAAACTGCGAGTGGTTGGTGATACGTGTTCATTTAGAAACTGCTACAAGAATCACTGTCAAGTTTAAGTATTCAAAAAAAAAAATAAAGTCAAAGATTGACAAGGGAAGAAAGTCACATTATAACAAATTGAAAAAATACAACTTTACTCTTGTAATATTACGCTTCTCATTCTTGAACATACCTTCATTCTCTGGGATAAATAGGACTACAATTTGATACGTATTTGACTTTAGAAAAAAATGACTTATAATGTCGTACTTTGGTGTTTGCAATTGCACTTGGATGGAGTGACTATTGGCCGTGAGTGTGACTGAGGAGCATCATCATCATCACTGAGACATCACACGGCAGCCTCATGGAAAGTTGCTAGTGGCCAAAATGTGTTTGCTCTAATAAAGTTTTGTAAAAATCGGATAGTACAGTACAACAGCTGTGTTTACATGTCGTGTACGCAGCGCGCTCCCGGCCGGCACGACTTAGACATCGTCAAATAAAGTGTGAAAGTGTTTGTTAGTTTTGTCTTAGGTTGTCTTAAAACAGTTTACCTTAACTACAATCCCGCGTAGCATTTTATTCAAAGGACATTATTGATGTTTGATGATTGATGTTGTTGTGCAAAGATAAAGTTAATGCATGATCCCTCTCCGGTGGCCAGGCTTCTTCTTCGTTTTTAAATGAAGTAGGCGGCAAGAAGAAGAAGAAGAAGAAGCGGCCGTTTTTACTTTCACTTTTCACGACGGTGATGACGACAAGCGTTTTAAAGTGCAGGATTGATAAATTACACTATGGCATTCTAGTTAAGGTAAGTCAATTTTATGATAAAATGAAAACTTTTACGTAGTTTTTAGTGAATGTTCCGTCGTGACTGTCAGCTGCGGTGGTCGATGCTAAATTCTTATCACAGGCTGGAGCTTCGTATTCATTATTCATTTTGCATTTTTAAAGTTAAATTGATTGTTTAACAAGTATTTAGAAGTGTGGGAACCATGTCGGGTTTGCAACAGCGCAACAGAGGCGCAAATCAAATAAAACTGCACGATAAATATCATATATAATAATAATCATCATCATAATAATAACAAGTCCGACGCTACTTCGCGTTTTTTCACCCATTAACCGCGATGAATGAGGGATCGCTGTACATAAAATTATATATATAGAGAGAGATGCGTCAGCCCCCCTTCAACCACCCATCGTGACTGATTCACAAATTGAACATTTCAAAATTCATCAAGACTTACCCATTTTGGCAGTTAATGGGGTGACGCCACAGTGGATGTTACACTATACCAGGGGTCTGCAACCCACGGCTCCAAAGCCACATCTGGCTCTTTCATCCTTCTGCCGTGGCTCTCTGTGACTTTGGAAAATAACTTGTACTTCATTTAAATTCAAACAGTAGTTTGATGCTTTTCTAAATGCAATTGTAAATGGTACCCGGTAGGTAAACCATAAATCCAAGAAAATAAATATTATATATATAGATATTTTTTCATGAATCTCACTGGGTGACACAATATCTTTGAATATTAGGTTACCAGCCCCTGGACTATAGTGATTGATGTGACGCAGACCTTTTTTTTTTTTTTTTGCACAAACAACAGTTGGCCTGTGGGTGGCAGTGTATGGGATGACACAATAGCAGTAGTGACTGATGCACATTCATAGCTGTTCACTGTCATAACTACAAAACTTGAAATGAAGACGAGGAGTGCTGCAAGCAAGTGCTGTTCATTAGGGTTTTATTTCTGGAGGCAAATCAATGAATATATGTCCTTTATACAGTATATGAGGAGCACGTCTCTACAGTTTCATAATGTAAACAATCTCTGAAGAGAAAAATGTATTCAGTTTAAAAGGAAGCCAGCGTCTCCTGTTTGAAACTATGTACACCAATTAAAATATAATTTATAAGAAGAACATCTATGAAACTAGATTTGAACAATTCAAAAATACTGAAATGCCATTTTTCCCCGCCCTTCTCCTCTCCACATTCTTCACCTGACGTGAAATCACACCCAAAGGAAAAAAAAAAAAAAAAAAACGGAGAATAAAAAGAGAACAAGAACAAAACACCTCAAAAAGCATCCAAGCTAAGTGGAGCATAAATTAAAAAAAAAAAAAACATGTAAAAATATAAAATCTCACTAGAAGTATGTAGCATATTTTGTTAAAAAAAAGAGAATCAGGTGCGTGTGATAGTCCTTAGAAGTCAAAATAAAACATATGCCCTTTAACTTATATTGTTCCACACGCTCACATTTATTTTTCTGACTTTTATTTTCATTTAATTTATATTTATTTTTTCATGTAGAATCATTTGCCTACCAAGTGCTCATTTGACATCCTTAAAGGTTTATTTTGTGTGATAAAATGATTTAGTAGAAAACAAAAAAAAAAATCAACATTTTAGCATGTGAAGAGAAAACATGGAACCCGCCAACTTATTGTTTTGTGTGTGTGTGAGTCAAGTTTTACAGTTTTTCTTGCCGTTTTTTCTCCCACTTTTCCCAAATGAAGAGCAGGAAGTATTGCATTGTGGCGAGAATCTTTTCCCTTTGGAAGGTTTCAATATTATCGTTATTCATATTTGGATTGATTGGAACGAGCCCAAGTGGACAGTGCTTATTATTACACTTGAAAATGTGCCTTCTCAAAACACTTGAGGGAAAAAAAGGTCAACATCAAAGTTTTCTATAAGAAAGTATAGCATCTAGATATATCTACACAAACACACAAATATATATTGACGTATATTCATATATATGTATATACCTTTTTTAGAATATGGCTATTGAAAAAGAGTTTTTTAAATAAAACGTCCTCAGTGGAGGTTGGGATTGGATTGGAGGGGTGCCGTGTGGAAGGGGAAGACCCTCCTGCTGATTTTAAGGCTTTGCCGTGATCACGCGATGACGTGATGACACGATGAGGAGATGGCAAGGGGTTGAAAAGTTGTCAAATGTTAAAAAAAAAGAAAAAAAATGCAATTGGAATATATTATGTGAGATTGTATTATTTGTAGAGTGCATTATTGTACTGTAATGCAAATGTTGCATACATGTGAAAACATTTGAAATGCAAGTTGAAGTAAGTTGATGTAAGATTTAATGTAAGAGCTGATTGATTGATTGATGTGTGTTTTTTTTTTTAATTAAAAGGTATTTTTTTATTTCTGTAATTTTACTTGCACGTTTGCATGTGTGTGGATGTGTGGGCATTTATGTATCTAAGTGTGTTGGTTCATGTAAGTTGTGGAATGTAGGTATGTAGTAAGTAGGTATGACGTGTACGTTGGTTTATGCCAATTGATGAATTTGATATATTATACTTACTGTATGTAACTTGGTGAAAGTTTATTTATTATCTATTTATATGAATCTATGTAAGTTAAGATATAATGGCTTGTATGTAAGTTAATGTAAATTGATGTATGTAAATTGTGGATGTACGTTTATGAATACTGATGCAAGATCATGTATATGTAAATTCATAGGTAAATCTGTAAATTCATATGAATACATGTTTGTGTATGTAAATGTTTATAACTTTGAGTTTGTAAGTTTATGAATGGACAGTACATTGAAGTTTGTGAATGCAAGTTCATATTTGTACGCTTATGCATGCATGTTTAGGTAAATGTGTAAAAAAAAAGTGTGTCTGCAAGATTGTGCACATTTCTGTGTACATATGAATGAATGTTTGCGTTGGTACTGCAAGTGATATATGTAAGATCACGGGTATGTAATTGTATGTGTGTAAGTTTGTGGATGTACATTTCAAACTGAAAATACTTTTAGATATAAGTGTGCATCAGAATTAAAGCCAAATTTGTTCTGCCACAAATTCCCAACTGCTAACTGGGATTTCTCCATCCTCTCATCATCATCATCATCATCATCATCATCATCATCATCATCATCATCATCATCATCATCATCATCATCCCTCTCCCTTTCCCCTTGTATCTTCACCCCCTCAATCCCAGTTGGGACGTAAAGTGTGCAAGATTACTATTGATTTTTGTACACGCGTTGATCACTTTCCTCCTGGTGACCATTCTTATGTATTGCATCCAACAAGATGGGGGGAACAAAAACCCGAAACAAATGTAATCGTCTAAAGGGATTTTTCATATACTGTATTTTTTTTTTAAACAGTGTTGGACTTTGTGTGCCAAGTTACGTCAATATTCCCTCAAAATCCTGCCGCCGCCGCCGCCAAATAAAATACATGTTTAGTGCTATGTACACATTACGTATAAGACCATGCTATCTATTATATATATATATATATATATATATATATATATGTTATCTTATACAAGAGCTTCTCTATGTAAACCTTGATGTAAACATTCAACGTACCAGTGTGTGCGTATTTGTGTGCGTGTATGTGTGAGGTGATAAGCTGTGGAAGGACCCAGAAAATCAAAACCATGAACCGCCTTCCACATGCCGCCATTTTTGGGGCCAAGGCGTTAGCACGTGGCAGATATTTTAAGCTAACGCTAATGCTAAGTGTTGTGTGAAACAGAGCTATGCTGTGGTCAGGCTGGATGGCTATAGCAAAATGGAGGCTAGATAGACTACAAACATGGTGGCGTGCAGAAGAGGCTTTGGAGGATGAACCCTGACAGGATAAAGGATGGCGGCGGCGAGAGCATCGGCGCATGGACGTGAGGTAGAGATGCTCGGCTGACACCACCCGTGTCATTTACTTGCTTAATTCCAACGCTCCCTTCCCTTTTTTTTCTCGGTGCCTCCTACTGGCTGCATTGGGCACAACAAACTGTCGCTAAAGGGGGTGTTTACATTCAGAATGACCAATACATTCCATTAAATCAAACCAACACGAGTCAGTCGGAACATTTTGAAGGGGACTGGGACTTATTTCTCATAATGGCGCCCCCGCCACTGTCAACCATACTAACCCCTACAACCCCCTCACCCCCACTGAACGACACAGACTGCTGTTTAAATGTAAACAAGACATGTTGCATCGGCAAAGTGGACCAGGCTGCAACTTTCTATGTGGGAATGTTCCACCTTTACTGATTGTATTAGTAAGCTAAAGCTAAAGCTAATACTAACATTGGATGTAAAGCAGGTGCTCTATAATTGAACTATATGGCTAATGCTTATGCTACCAAAAAAATGCGATGTGGTTGTGTTGCAGGGCGGCACGGTGGACAACTGGTTAGCACGTCCGCTTCACAGTACAGAGGTTGTGGGTTCGAATCCGGCCCCGGCCTTCTTGTGTAGAGTTTGCATGTTCTCCCCGTACCTGCGTGGGTTTTCTCCGGGAACTCCCGTTTCCTCCCACATTCCAAAAACATGAGTGGTAGGTTAACTGAACACTCTAAATTATCCCTCGGTACGATTGTGAGTGCGAATGTTTGTTTGTGTCTGTGTGCCCTGGCAACCAATTCCTGGTGTTCCCCACCTACTGCCCGAAGACACCTGGGATAGGCTCGAGCACGCCCGCGACCCTTGTGAGGATACGCGGTTTGGATAATGGATGGTTGTGTTACATGGATAAAGCTAACCTTCATAGTAGGGATGGGTGAATACTGATACCAGGCTTCCTATCACACTGTCATTGGCCTTATTTCAATGTTTTGGGTACTCATAAATGCTTTCAAGAACAGCCAAATATACCTAGAGGAAGTCAAGTCAAAAATGTTCCTTACAATAATATGTTCTATGCACTCCACTTGTCTAAAGACAGCATTCTGATTAATATTGCATTAGTGGAATATGACTCAAGCAGCAAAATCCACCTGTTTTAATCCATCTTCGAGCGCGGCCATTTTGCTACTTATTATTACAAAGTAATCTCAAAGTGCTGCAGACAGTTTATAAACAATGTTTAAAACTAAGGGCTTTAAGGAACTAAAAGTTTGCAGCAGACTACTGGATTTAAATAAAATAAAATAAAAAAGAAATCAAAGTGACTCAAAAAAATTATAAAAGAGGGCAAAAAGCAAATAAGCTTTTAATATACAATTTCAAAAAGAAAACTTTTTAGGTGTTTTTTTTTAAGTTAGCCAAACTTTGAGGAACCTTAAGAGACTCTGGGAGTGCGTTCTAGAGCCGCGGAGCCATTGACTGGAAGGCCTTGTCTCCCATGGTGGCAAGCTTAATCCTGTGCTGGAGGAGGGAGTGTGTGTTGGAGGACCAGATGCTTCTTGTGGAGGTGCATGGGTTCAGAAGCTCGCTAATGTATGAGGGTGCGTTTCCATACAGACACCGGTGGGTAAGATGGCAGAGTTTGAAATGGATTTGCATCGGCAGCCAATCAAGGGTTTGGAGAAGTGGTGTTATATGGTCATATTTATGACTTCTTGTCGGGATCCTGGTAGCACAGTTTTGCATATGCTGCAGTTTTTGCAGGTTCTTGCTTGAAACGTCCTGCACTACTGTATTTCATGCACCAAGAATAAGAGCATGTTATTATGAATCCATCTTCTTTCGCTTATCCGGGATTGTGTTAAGGGGACTGCAACTTAAGCAGGGAAGCCAAGACTTCCCTCTCCCAAGCCACTTTGTCTAGCCTCGGACGTTCCCAGGCCATGGACATAGTCTTTCCTATTGTGGTCATGCTAGAAAGCTAATGTCGAGAGTGTACGTACAACAGAGATGTGCTGTAGGCTAACTGGCTACAACTAACAAACTTTTACCACCTTAAAATACAGCTGTGCTGTTTGATAGTGTTTGCTGGCTAAAGATAATGCTAAAAACCTTTTAAGAACCTGATTAAACAAAAAAAAAAACCATTAGCCTCTTACTCTTGAGGTGAAACATTCCCACAAAGCATTTAGGGTGTATCCATGTCGCTAAACAAACACAGGCCAGTAGGGGGCGCCTGGGTAAAACCTGGGGTTTCGGGATTTAGCGTTGATGGTGACAGCGGGTAAAGCCGAATAAACTCCCAACGGTGCATAGATCAAATCAAGGAAGCACTACAATTACAAAACAACAAATAAAATCTTCATTTTTGTAAACTTTTGTCAACCTTTTTACATTGAACGTTATACTCTTTGCAGACACACCACAGGTTTTTTTTCCATGTAGAACATCCAACAAAGCGGGTATCTTTTTTCCATTTTTTTAACAACCACAGACAAAGTTTGTTTTTTGTTTTTTATGGCGATAGCACGCCGCCCGCCACCCAATTTTTTTTTTTTTTTCACACAGAGACACACAAACACACGCACACACACAACGAGGATTTGCTACGGAGGTCTCTCGGCAGGATGTACCGCCGTGGCTGGTCTCGTAGCTAATACATAGTAGCCGCCTTTGCCTCCCCGAAAAAAACGTTTTCACCGTCGCTTTTCTCCCAACGGTTTTTAAAAATGTAAACATTTTGCGTGGAGAGGTGCGTACCGCTTCTTTCTGCTGTTGCGGGGCGCGGCGTTTAATAAGGCGGGACAGTCGCAGCGTGGCGTGGGGCCAGCGCGGCGGGACAGTCAGCGGTGGTGCAGCGACTTCTGGGCCTCCTTCAGCAGCGTGTCAAAGTCCAGCGCGTCATACTTGCTCTTGACTGGGCCCGGACCTGCCTCATCTGGAACAAGAGGGGATAAATGCTAACGATAGCCTAGGGCAGTGAAGTGAAGTGTGCCAACGAAAATGCTTCAATTCCACTTAATTGGTCTGAAAATTATTATTATTATTATTCTTAGTTTTTTTACTTCACTGCTAAAAACAAAAACAAAAAAAACCCAGCTTGGACCAGCATGGTTTTGTTATGTTATTGTGCTGGTATTGCTGGTGTTACCAGCTACTAACAGAGTAACAGCAGCATGCCGGTCGTGCTGGTGTTCATGCTAGTGACAGCACATAAAAGCACAATAGACACATCTACGATTCAAACACTTCAAGCAACTGAGCCCCAGCTACCCAGCAAGACCAACATGCTGTTGTCGCCCTGCTGGTAGCTGGTGACACCAGCAAGACATGCTGGCCCCGTTCATAGAGCGGGTTGCCCGGTGGCCGAGGGTTCAGCTGTTTGAATCTTGGCTGCTTTGTTCTGCTTTTGCTGCTGGTCTTGCTGGTGACAACAGGAAGACCAGCACGAAAATGCAATAAAACCATGCGTCTATGCATTTTTTTTAGCAGGGATATATGAGGCGCTTTTTTTCAATAGGTTTTGAGACTTTTTCGTAGGGGCAGTTATAATCTTCGCACACTCTTATAAATGTGATATGTCATTATCGTATGTCTAATGCAGGGGTCGGCAACCCGCGGCTCCGGAGCCGCATGCGGCTCTTTCATCCATCCATATGTTGCGGCTCTGCGTGGCTTGAGAAAATAAATTATAAGTGTCCGATTGAAGTGCATGTTATTTGTCCCAAAAATGTGCATCATGTCTTCTTAGTAAGTCAGTTTTTGGCCACTGTCAAATGTGGTCCTAGATCGGATAGCTATCTGTTTTTTTTTCTGCAATGCGACCGCGGTCTGAACCTCCAGGTCGCAAACGTCCGACACTGACGTCAGGAGCCCCAAATTCGCTTCGCAGCCCGGCGTAGGGATCAGAGCTGACAGAGGGGAGATCGACTCTGCAGTTGTTTTTAAGTAACAGTATTGACTTTATATTTGACTTTTATTGAATCCACTTGAAACATGAAGCATAAAGTGCACATTGGTGATAGTGGTAATTCAGCCACGGCTCGATTGGCTCATTTTTTATGCGTGGTTATGACATGACGTCATCTTTAGTGACGTCTCCATGAAATGAGCATTTATAATGTATATGAATTCATACACAGAAAAAAATATTTTTTCTTAAAAAGATGTCAGGTTACAGTCCTGCGTAAAGATGAAAGTGTCTTTCTACAGCCGCTGAGTTGCAGATGCTGTTCGCAGAGGTTCAGGAACAGAGGTCCCGTTAACCAGGTCAAATAAATATTCAGGCAGTTATTTTGAAAATGTATTTTCATTGCTCAGTCAAAAAATCCTCTTTTTTCCACTGTAGTTTTAAATTAGATTTTTATATATAAATATATAATATTGTCAATAGAGACAATAAGTGTACATTTTGAAGTCAGTGAGTGAACTGTGCACACAATTATTCATGATGAATTGAACATGCAGAAGAATCTACAAACAGGACACCACACCATTCCCACCGCCCTTATTGTTTCGGTAGTGCGACCTAGGGTGCGCACTCAGTTGTTCTACTATAGTTTACTTTGAAGCATACATTGACACACACACTCACCACTGACGACAGACTGCAGACTGCATTCATGTAAACAGTAGGGGTGGGCGAGATGGGCTAAAAAAATATATCTTGATATATATTTTTTTTAATCCGATAACGATAATTTGACGATATTATACAAAAAAATATTTTAAATCTGCACTTGCTTCACGGAACAATTATTGATAGACAGCGTTTGTGAACAACAGCTCTTGTTTATATTTTCAAATGCTTAAAACAGCTTGTGCAAAACATAACCATATTCTATGGCAATGTTTAACAATGAAGAACTAAAAATTATGTCTAGACATATATTAATTTTGGGGAATATTTTTGTCATTTAAATGTCTCTGCTGTTATTCCATAATAATATGACATATATAAATAAATTATATTTACCACCCAGAACATTTTGAGCTGAGTAAGTAAGTACTGGTGTACCACTGCCAACTACAGCAATCACAATGGGAAATAAATGTATTTGATATGTGATTTGTGTGACAACAACCATTCTCATACATTGGCCACCGTATTCAGAATAAAGTTGAATAACAAAGCTGCAACTTACCGAAAAGTGCATTTCCCCCACTCATTCATCACTATGATATGTAGACTTGTGACTTTATTCATGTTTGGGTGTATCCTGTAAGCCATCGTAGTTTGTGCAAGATGTTTATTCAGAATATTTCAGAAATCGGGATGTTGACATTAAACCGAATATTGTCTTCATGTAAACGTAGTCACTATGGTGCTGGGGCCAAAATGGCGGGAGAGGCACAAAGACGAAACGTCGTAGGTTGCACACATCGTAATTCGAGGACTTCCTGTACAGGTTTTGCGACAGCATCGGTGAATGTGTGCCAGTAACCCGCAGGAGCGTGTTCTCTGCGTGCTTTGACCCACAACATGCTGGAAGCAGAGCGGCTAAACAGAACACGAAGGATCAGGTATGATCAACATTCATTACGGGATAATATTTCCCACAATGCCAAGCTACGGTGGCTTGTTAAGTCCAAAATGTTGCTCTTATCCTGTATTTGGTGTGGCTCGACAGTGGCTGTATTCAGACCTGTAGCGAACAGTACTGAGTCTGTTTGGAAGTGCACCAAGACCACCTCAAAAGTGGGTCTTGTTCCGGTTCTTTGATCCGCACTATGATTTTGTTTGTGTGTATTCACAGTAGGTCCAGACCAACATGGGAAACAAACTCTGGTTTAAAGTGGACCAAACAGTGCAGGTGTGAATACACCCTTAAGTAATTATGCTTGAAATGACCTATGTGCTGAAACAAAAAGTAGGGCTGATTTTATTCATGTCACAAATCTCTATTCAATTACATGTTCTATTTTGATATAAAGGTTTTTTTTTTTTGTAACATGCATCAAGTTAACTTATGATCTCAGGTTTTGAGCACATACGTGTTGTATGTTTGATGTTGCTCACCGTGGACCAAGGAAGGTGGCCCAAGGCTCAGGGAGTTTGTATGAATGCTCAGACGCATGGAAAATGAGAGGGAACATTGGTGGGCTCCGGCGCCATTCACACAATGGAATATTTGCTTTATGTTCAAATAGGCCCAGATTTTATGATAGGCTAACATTAGCCTAGCATAAGGGAAGTTGCATCTTATTATGTGTACTGTAGTAGTCACCAAGGTCGATGTAGCGCTTCCTCGTCAGTCTCCTCCCGCTCACGGGTGCGCTCTGGAAAACATTCTCACGCTCCCGCCGGTGCCTCTGGATGCCGGACTGGCGGATTTTTATGACGCCGCAACGCTCCCTGTGGAGAGGACACAAATCAGAAAAATTAGGACCTTGTGGAATCATGCAATACGGAAAATGTAACTTTTCTGCCCGTCTATCTAAGTATATGAGGTTAAATTTTGGTAGCAATCAGACAAAATCCCTAGCAGGAGTTCATCTTTGAAGGAGTCCTGAAAAGTCTAAATGAGCTTGAATGAATGGCTGCTTTGAACTGAAATGGCGGCCTTCTTATACGTATACGACACTGCGCAATGCATTCTCTCTCGTGATCGGTCCGTTATGTCACATATTGCGATGACGTACAGTTGATTTGTTGCCACGGTGGGGAGGAGCCACCATGCAGCTCGTTGCTGCAGCTAAACAAACTAGTTTGGCAGCGGCGTGGGTGATATGTCACGCATGTGTGTGTAAAGAAGCTACACACACACGTTACCACCTTCGCTGCCACCTTCCACATTGTTTTCGCAATACAATTAAATGCATCGTCTAGTCATCTAGGTCCCTTTGCTGTAGCAGGCACGAGATCCATTGTTACGGTCTTTTTGATCATTGCTGGACAGTAAAACCGCCGACCGGAATTGGCCATAAAAGACAGAGGAAATTCCGCTCTGCGGTGTCCTTGTGAATAGCCGTAGCAATGCCCCCCCGACTTGGAATGAAACCGGAACACATTTTTAAAAGAATGCGTGTGGGTTGTGCGTGAGTAAAAACGCAAACTGCGCGCAGCATTACTGCAGTGACGTGCTCGCGGATGTCGCCTCTGGAAGTATAAAGAAGCCCGAAAAGGGCAAACGACAAGAATTGCCTCCGAACGCTCCACTAGTTACCCAACTGTACGTACTTGTTTGTAACCCTTAAACGTTGTTCCAATTTTTCCGGAGGCCATTGTATGACGGGTTACAATTCAAAGTCGAGTACATGCACTTCTTCTGCCGTCTTCCCTACTAAAACAACCGACACGGCAGGACAGGAACAAATACTTAAGCAGGATAAAAATAAATATATACTCGCAACACAATATTGCAGCATGTTAGAAAAATAACAAATACAAAATAATATATGCAATCCCCAAATTAATATTCAAAAATGAAAATATTAACTGGCAACTAAATCATATGTTACACTCGCATTGGGAGCCCCGGTGGGAACTGTGCACTGTGCACTGTGCACGTTCCTTCGGCACGGAGGGGAGAAGAAAAGGAAGGAGAAGAAGAATGAGACAAAGAAGACGGAGCACTGGCGTTTGACCGCAGGAAAATTTGAAACCTGAATGCCGCAGCCGCTTCATTCGCGCACATCGGAGATGGAGAGCTTTTGCTTGGTAGAAGACGACGACTGGCGTCATATATTTGAGACGTTTTTGTGGGTCTACTCATGATGGACATTGCTATTACATTTCATGTGGCTAAGTGAAACTGGTTGGGGCATTTTTTCTTGAAGGATCCCAGAAAATTGTCATACTGAGCCTAAAATGGGTGCTTTCAACAGAAATGGAAGATCTCATATGCGTTTATGGACAAGGTTTTTTGAGAGCTTAAAAAGTATTTGGTCTGGTTGGGAGTAGTTTACGTACTCATTACAGATGATGACTTTGCAGTCCTCGGCCGTGCCAAAGACCTGGAAGCGCTTCCTCAACATGTTCTGGGTCATGCTGCTGGGCAGGTTGTGGATGTAGAACACCTGACAGTTCTCCTGGCAACAGGGAAACCATGGCAACAGTTAACAACGGGCGGGAGAAAACACACAGATGGACGTGGGAGTTTTTTAGCATTGCGGATGTTGTCTCTACACACACACACACACACACACAAAATGTGATGTGATTCACTACAGGTTGGAGTTGGAACACTGTGTACCTCGTCAGATTTGGCTTTGTTCCTTTCCTCGTCATCTGGGCACATCTCAGAGTGTTCACTGAGGATGGGAGAAAAGACGGGAGGGAGGAGAAGGATTAGGGGAAAAAGGACAATAAAAGGTGAAACAGCAGGGAGAAAAAAGAGAGAAGGATGAGAGGAAAAAGGACAATAAAAGGTGAAACAGCGGGGAGAGAAAAGAGAACAGGTGCATTGGTCCATTGCTTTCTATCATGACATGACAGACTGACTACACACCACGAAGCACATTGCAGAATACAAAGAAACACAACCACTGGAAATAATCCACAGTCTAAACCAAAAATCCCCATATGTGACCTGGCAGAGCAAAATGAGTTGGAAGTCGCAAAGGTAGATTCCAAGATACAAGGCAATAGTGTTTCAATAAGTCAAACTTCTACCGCTTTCATCGATTCAAAGTTTTATTTTCATGAAACAAACATTGCCAAGTGTTCAATAATTGTATTTTGAAAAAGGTACTCAACAAAGAAGTCAGCAATTACCTCAAGATGTAGCAAAACAATTGGTCATTACCTTGCCGTTGTCGTAGATATCCATGCAGGGAATCCCCAACGTACGAGTATCAGTGTCAAGCTAACGATTCTCTTTTGCTAATTGCATACTCATTTTAATAATTAATTCTGTCATTATCCCACAAATCTGTGGGAATTTCCAGAAACAATCCCATGTTGCTATGCTAGAGTTCATGAACCCAAAATATTGGCCATTCTTTCGATTAACATCATGCGTAATGATCATAGATACAGTATACGCCAGCGCGCTGTAGCAGCCCAGCTAACTGCCATGCTTACGTGGCCTCCGTATTTGCACGGGCGACTTTCCAATAAAAGGCAAAGCCTGGACATGGTTTTCATGTTTTTTTTGTTTTGTTTTCTTGCTGGCTACACACATGGAGTTATCTGACTTTGACCCTCCTAGCTTAGCGTTAACGTAGCCACAAAGCTCAAAGGGGGGAGGGGGGGGGTGTTGTCTTTATGTATTCATATCTGTGGCAATAATGAAATGAGAAATAATGATGTAATGAGTAGCTTAATGCAATGTTAGGTTGATACATTATTGGAAAGCTGAGATAATTTTTTTTTGATTAAGGCAAAACTTCCTGCCGGTTCACATATAATTAATGCGATCGCTTCTCTGGCCAGGTATTCAGGATAGCCACTACCTTGCACAATAGAAATATATACGCCGACTAAATATAATCCAAAAAGTCAAACCATTTGGGGATGTTTACCTGGAGTCTGCCTTGCTGACGGGGGAGTCAGGACAAACGTGGAGGGTCGGTGAGGGCGAGCGGGACGTGGCAGAACACTCCGCCTCTTCCTCTGAGGCGGGCGGCGTGGCGACTGCTGATTGGCAGTCGGACGGGTGTTGCGATGATGTCACAGACTCGCTGACTTCTGATTGGATGCCATTTTCTGGCGCTGTGTCATCGAGTTGGGGTTCTCCAGACCCCTGCAACATGGCGCCCAGCATGGCAACACTGCGCTTGCGAGATCCGCCAAGGCTCAGCACGCAGTAGTCGTGGTCGCCGAAGCCACGGCAGGCGTCGCCGTCTCCGGCCTGACCCATGCGCCGCAGCTGGGCATAAAGCTCCGTCTGTTCCGGAAGCTTACGCTGATGCACACGGCTCATCCAGGAGCCTCGGAAGCCACCGACACTGCTGGGAGACGAGTGGACAGACAAGTGGATGGACTCCTCGCCATCGCCATTTCTTTCGCCATCCTTCCTAGCCTCATGTGGCTTGAAGAGGTCGTCCTCCACCGGCTTGTGAGGCGGCGTGGTGGGAGGCGTCAGTCCTGCAGAGGACATTATTCATAGGTTCATTAAAGGACTCACACAGGGTTCTCCTTCAAAGGGATACTAGGAGAAACAGCAAGACCTCCTTTGTGGACTCATAGAGATACCTTCTTGAAAATCTCAAAGTTTACCTGCAGTTCCACACAGATCCATGCTGAGGGTTTGCTCAAAAGCCTTGCTGCTGAACTCTCTTCAGTCACAGAAAACACAAAAGAAGAGAATCATGTAAGATTTCATCATGACGCCTACTCTCTTAGCACAGACAACACAGGCAGGCCTGTCATTCTTGTCCCATCTATTTTCTTTCTTTCTTTTTTTTTTTTTTTGGGCACCACAAGCACATTGACCGGTGCGCCATGGGAATATTAATTAAAAAAAAAAACGGCCAGCTCTTTAAAAAGGCATATTAATGAGAAGAATGGACCCAAGCCAGGGAAAGCGCTCAGTGTGGCGGCCGGATTGAGTTGGAGATGCTCCAGGGACGCCAGCAGGAGGTTAATGTGGAAAAGCGAGGACAGAGAGGATACGCAAGTCTGGGCTCAGATTACAGTCAGAATCATTAAGCATCTTGGAATACAATCTGTTTTGGATTAGAATGCCTCAATATTAGGTTGCTGGGATGAAAAATGACAACCTGATAAAGTCGCACGTATTAAATCGGATGCAGGATTATATCCTCAAGTAATCATACATACATACAGTACCTCCTACAATGACTCATACAGAAACCTACCTCAAGCACAGAGACCTTATAAAATGACTCAGACTTCCTTCAAGGACTCCTTAAGGGACCTCCTTTAAAGACCTCCGAGTCCTTACAGGGTTCTTCTTCAAGGACCTGTACAGATACCTCCTTCAATGACTCCTACAAGGCTCATACAAGACCTCCTTCAGGTACTCCTACAAAGTCCGCCTTCAAGGACACGTCCAGTTAGCTCAATCAGAACCTAGTACAGAAACCTTCTTAAAGTACTCCTTTAAAGTCTACCTCCAAGGACTCCTACAAGGATTTCCTTCAAGGACTCCTACAAAGGTCAAGGACGCTTGAGCAATAATGCCAAAGCAGTCGATAGCGGTCGACTGGTGGACCGTGGACTGCTCCCAAATTTACCGCGAGGAGTATAAGAAGAAGAGAGGGGGGAAAAAATTGTGTGTTTGTGCCTGTTATGATTATCATTACTATATATTTTGTGTTGTATTAAGTTCATTTTGTCTTCCTTGTTATCTATATTTTGTGTTCGTGTGAGCTATAGCCTGCGAACGCACATGTTTTTGTTTTTTAAAGTACGTCACCTTTGTACCACTTTCTGTCCCTTCAAATATGGTGCTAAGCGATGCCCGGAGTTTTAGCTGACTGGTCAGGGCTCTGTGCTCACAAATCAGAGATGTGTTGGCCCTGCAATCCCTGAGTTAGGTCCATCAGGGGAGGTTGGCTGCTTGAAAAGTACTGTAGATCTTGGGTAAAAAAAGGTTGGGCTCCCCTGTTCTAGAGGGACCACCTTCAAGATCTCCTACAGAGACCAAGGCCTCCTACAGGGACCTCCTTCAAGGCCTCGGACTGAGACCGAGGACTCCTACACAGACCTCATTCAAGGTCTACAGAGGCACTTGAAACACTTGAGTAAAAACGGATGTGTGTGTGCTGTTAAGTAAACTGCTCATGCATGTGCTCTCACTTCTTATGATAGGCTGCCCGCTTGTGGCTACAAACAGAGAATCCTAAACACATTGGCTCCTCCATGGCATGGACTATGTTGTAGCTGGCCGGCATGTGTGTGACAAAGCAAAGAGAAATTCTCACCCTGTGGACTTGCTGGCGTCGAGAGGCAGACACAGGCAGGCTCGCTTCTCTGTCCACATACACACACACACACAAAAAAACAATTTGAGCAATAAAGGACTGGAGCATGTGAGCGACAATGACAAGCACTGTCCTCCTTACACAAATAATTTACGTCACAGTGTCACAACATCCAGTAGTCAAGTCTCATTTACCAAACCTGTCCACTAGGGGTGTAACGGTACACTCGAGTGCATTATTACGTTTCGGTATGGCATGTTCGGTTCGGTCCACTTATTAGCGCGAGTTTATACACGGACGCTGACTGTTGCGTGCGGGAGACGAGAGTGGCGGCACAACAGTGAGAGCCAGTAAAGAGCCAGAGCTCGAAGGTCCCCGCGTACACTGCGGTCTCCTGTTTGGGAACATTCTGGCTTTCCTGTTCCCCATCGCCGATGGGGAAAGGTGCGTGGATAAGTCTGAAAGTTGTGTGCCGACACTGCTACATGAAATCGGCGGCTATGTTGCGGCTAGCATGTCTAACATGCACGGCATCATCCGACTGTGAATGTTTCTTAGACGAGGAAGCAAGCAGTCTTTTTAGCCCAAAACGCCAAACTTAAATAGCGAGATTTATCATATTGTAGCGTCTTTCAGTTTAATTATCACGTTTTTATTAATCCAAGTACAACTGCTCGTGTGGTTCTTTCTCCGCTGCTCCACTCGCTTGCCGTACGATGCATTCAGGAACCTCGGAAACATTACAACTCAGCAACACACAAATCCGACCACAACACAGATAACCCAATTCGTTACAATATGCTGTTGAACATTCAAAGATTTCAATGCCTAAAAAGTGTATACAATTTCATAAAGACTTTTTAAAATGCTTTCATTGTAAAAAGAGTTTTAATATAGTTAGCAATAATTGTAACTGTTATTGTATGTATTTTTTTTAATCACAAAAAGTAAACATGTACTGTAATGACAACTTGTCTTTAACTTGAATACTTAGGTGTGTCATAGGCTTTTGGTGTGGGATTGCCAAATGGTGTTGAGCCCAGCGTGGGTGGTGCATTAGGTTAAAAGGTGTAAATGTATCCCTTTTTTGTCAGAGCAGAGTTGGCATACAGCTTCTTCCAGATGTCTTAAATCATACACCATCTGGTGCATCCCAATCCTTGGCAATTCAGTCAAAACATATATACCTACAGATGTTACACCATAGAACATCCAAACTATTAAACTCACAAACCCGTCTAACAACCCAACACAGTTGGCACAGCTCAATCCCCCAACCCTGTTTAACGAATGATGATGACTATATGAATATAACTTCTAAAGCAACGCACCCTGTGACACATTCCTATCATCAACACCCCCGTCAAAAATTTAACAATTGTAACTAAAACCTGTTTAAATGACAGCTACAAGGATCTTATGTCACGGGACAGCCTTTTCCCAAACTACTTTAAGAGGAAGTCAACCCAAACATATATCTTTGCAAGAATATGTTCCATACGACCAATCACGGCTGACCTGTTTTCTGAAGCTGAGCCGTGATTAGTCGTTACCTGAGCCCTGAGCAGTTTTGTTGTCATTTTCAGATGACAGAAGTGACAAAATGGCCGCCCACTAAAATGGCTAAAATATTTAGCAGAGTGCAGTGTTTCAACTCGTGGGCCTGCTGGGAACATACTCTTGAAAAAAATATGTTTGGGTTGATTTCCACTTTAAGTCATATCTTCCGCACCGCTTATCCTGTGCAGGGTCGCAGGGAGGTGCTGGAGCCTATCCCAGCTGACTATGGACAAAAGGGAGACTACATCGGACGTCATCAGTTAATTTAACAACGCTATTCCTGGCACCACAAACACTGATACCAACCCCGAAAAATACAAACAAAGCAAGTGGACACGGTCTCACCGTTGTGGCAGCAGGTTTTGGTCACCTCCGTTGTGTCACTTTGCGTTCCTGCCTCCGTCGTGGTTCCCCCTCCCGTTTGAGTTGGCGAGAACTTGCATCCCGCCTTCCCGTCACTCTGCTCCTCCTTCTTGTCGCATTCCCTGGCCTGCCCGGGCCTCAGCCTCTTGGCAAAGCGGCTGGGGAAAGAAGCCAGACGCCTGGAGCGGCGAACTGAGAAGGAGCCGCTGTCCTCTGCGGGGCTTTGCGGCACCTCGCAGGAGGAGTTCCTCGTGGGTGAGGAAGGGTCTTTACAAAGAAGCGGTTTCGGGGTGCCGGTTGGCCGGTTCGAAGATGGGGATCCCGATCCTGCTTGGATGTACGGTGGACTGTGCAGTCCATAAGGCTTGCTCACATCAAAGGAGCTACTCTGCTGCAGTAGCTCACGGAGAAGCGAGTCGGTCTTCATCTCCCTCCGCCTCGCGAAGGGAAGCCTCCGTCGTGCACCCCCCAGCCCGCCGCTCACTGGTGGAGCCACCAGGACCACCCGGCTGTGAGAGTTTGCTATAACCGGGCGGGTGGCGTCGGGTCGAGCCCGAGGCCTGGACAGGTCCTTGCGGTCCAGACCCTGCTGCTTACGCACAGGCATGCAGTATGTGTGCATATAGGTGATAAGCTCCACCACAGAGCGGAGTTCTTTCTCCGATGTGAATTGAGGCTTGGCTGGCTCGGCGGGGGCCTTGCCCTGCCTTGCCTCCCCCTCGCTACCGGAAGAATCTTCTTCCTCTTCCTCATCATCGTCCTCATCTGATTCGCTGTCCTCGTCTTCTTCCTCCTCCTCCTCCTCCTCGTCTTCGTCCTCCGGATCGGCAGCTGTGGGCTCCTTGGTGTCCCGTCGGGATGTGGTGAGATGGCGGTGGAGCTCGGTGCAGAGGCGGCCCGCCGGACGCACGGCACGCGCCTTCCGCACCTGAGAAGGGTCCATCTGTGGGCGGAGACAAGCTGGTTGATTAACCGCACAAATATTTAAATCGTTTCACACAGTTAATCCAACTGCCGCATCACATGTGTCTTTCACAAAGAAAGCAGCGAACTGATACATTGCTAGTGCTAGCCTGGTTATAGTCTTATAATAGCCTGGTAATAGTCTGACAATAACCAGCTTCTAGTATGGTACTAGTCTGGGTTTCTAAAAGTACTGGCCGTGTTCAAATAAAGTTAATTAAAGGGTCTCTGTTTTGTGCCATTCCCTTCCAAACAGCCGCCCCTTGAGGGCTTTAGCTTTGCTGCTCCACGTTGGACGAGCAATGCCACAATCAGAGCAGTCGTGTACATTCCCCCCATGCCACATTTGTTGATGAGCGATGGCCTCTCTTTGTGCACCACACTCAGGTCTAAAATGAGACGACAGTGCTGTTGCTTGTTGTTCCTGACGACTGAAGAGTGGAATTGAAAAGTGAATAAAGACATCAGTCACATGTTCAGCTTGGCTGTGTTTCGAATTTAAAGAGACTCTTTCAGTATATATACGCCATCATTTCTTGTCGTTATGCATGAGGAAAAGAAATTCAATTGCAATGCAATGATGCTAAAAGTCTCCCAGACGGACTAATTTAATAGAATAGCAAGTCTGATACTCAACAACAAAAACAACAAAGAGCAAGTGTCACTTCTAAAGAAAACATTTGTGATTCTTGGAAACGTTAATAAACGCAACTTGTATCCCTAACTCTACGAGTAAAGACTCTTTAATAGACTTTTTAAGTTAGAATAAAACAAGTGTAATTTGTGGTATAGGTCAGGTGAAAAAACACAAAACCATTTGTTATAGTCTAGTAACAGTCCTTTCCTGCTATGCTTCAGTCTGTCTTTGTCTGGTCGCAGTCACATTCTACTCAGGTACTAGCCTGGTCCTACTGTCCTCCTAAATGGGTTGTATTCATAATGAATACAAGCATCGTGAGCCATCACTACCAAGTCTTTATATATCCAGCACAAGACCTCTAGTACATAATTCCCACTGGCTGGAAAATCGCTACGTTCAGGTGTTTTGTTTGTCACGAAAATTTGGTTTAATATATATTCGATGCTAGCATGCAGCTAGCCGGCCCCTGTGGTAAAAAAAACCTACTAAATACCCTCAAATTAAAGATGAAAGTTTGCAGTTAAAACACATCTTGTGTGTTACATTCGAAATCCAGTGGGTGATTTTTAGAGTCAAAATATGACAAGCTAACGAAGTAAGGAGTTGAAGATCTTGGCCATGTGGGAGTATTTTTCATTAAAATTGGATAAAGACGTTGCAGCTGAATAATGTTCTTAGTTTGAATAATATCACTTGATCAAGTCGCTCCTAACATTTCATACTAAAAAATAGATAAAAGCATGCATCATACCAGCCGATATCGTTATAGCTCGATATTGGTATCGGACACTCTATGTTGCAATATCGATATTGTATCGGAGTTGAAAAAGTTGTATCGGGACACCGCTACGAGGCATCGTTGAACCCTGGCCCCATCGTCTTTTTAATGTGTTCCCCAGTTTGGCACTAGTGTAGTTGTACTATGACCTTGGTTTATTATAATATTTTTTCGTCACCTTAACCGGAGGTCTGACTGTCCGTGAGTGCAATCCTCTGTTGCTATAGCGATGCCCGTGGACGCCATCCTTGCCCACAGGCACATTGGGCGGAGTCAGCAGCAAGATCTTCAGCTGGTAACACAAGACGAGGAAGACGCTATCAGATCATTATTACATTGTGGAGCGACCAGTTTGGTCTTCACATCATCATCATCATCATCATCATCATCATCATCATCATCAGCAGCAGCAGCAGCAGCAGCAGCAGCAGCAGCAGCAGCAGCAACGTCATCATCAGCATCATCATCACCACCATCAACACCATCAGCAGCGGGCTGGCTGTCTTCATGACAGATGTATCAGATGATATCAGATTAGGGAGAAAATACTGTGATTATGTCTGAGGCGCTGTATGTTCCCTAGGGGAGGGTGGCTGTTTCTAGTCCGGTAATAGTCTGGTTGCGGTCTGACTCTACTGTAGTCAGGGAAGAGCCAGTAAAACTGTGTGACTAGTCTGGTTATGGTTCTTATCTGGCACTGGTCCGGTACTAGTCTGCTGTCTGGTATTAATCCAGTAAGAAGTCTGGTATAAATCTGGTACAAATTTGGTTTGTTGGGCCTAGACATCTTTTAGCCTGATTCTATTTGGGTACTAGCCTTGTTCAAGTGTAGTTTTAGTCTGGTACTAGTCTTGTACTCATTTGTTACTAGTATGGCACCTGACAGGTTCTAACCCGTTGCTAGGCCAGTACTCTCTTGTACTAGTCTGGGTCCAGCCAGGTTCTAATTCGGTACTAATTTGGCTGCGGTCTGGTAGCAGTTTGGCTCGACCGTGGTCTCTTATTAGTCTGATTCTAATCTGATTATAATATGGTTGTAGTCTGGTACTGGTCTAGTATTAGTCTGGCTGCTGTCTGGTACTCGTCCAGTAAGAGACTGGTGTGAGACTGGCTAAAGCCTGGTTTAATACTTGTACTAGTATGGTTCTAATCTGGTACAAATCTGTTTCTACTGTGTTTGCAGTCAGGTTCTAGTCTGGCACCCGTATGATGGTTTTAAACTAGTACTAGTCTAGTTCTCATTTGTTGCTGGTCTGGTATTAGTCCGGGTGAAGTCTGGGCCTAATCTGGTTCAATTGTGGTTGCTGTTGGGTTCTAGTCTGGTAATAGTATGGTTCTAGTCTTGTAGCAGTCTCGCTTCAGACGGATTCTAGTCAGGTAAAAGTCTTGTATGAGTCTGGCACACTGTTCTGTACATCCTGTACGGTATTTTCCGGACTATAAATTGCTCCGGAGTAAAAGTTGCACCAGCCATAAAATGCACAATAAAGTCAGTAAATACAAGTCAGCACTAACAAGCCATGACAGTAATGTGTTAATAATTCCACACATAAGTCGCTCCAGAGTATAAATCGCACCCCCGGCCAAACTATGGAAAAAAAAACAAAAAACGCGACTTATAGTACGGAAAATATGATATATAAGTGTCATGTCATGTCATTTTCCAAACCGCTTATCCTATACAGGGTCGCGGGGAGTTGCTGGAGCCTATCCCAGCCGTCAACGGGCGAAAGCAGACTACACCCCGGACTGGTCGCCAGCCAGTCGCAGGGCAGATATATAAGTGTCAATGCTTTAATTCAGGGCTGCCCAAGTCCGGTCCTTAAGAGCCCCTATGCAACCTATTTTAGGTGTATCCCTGTTCCAACACACCTGATTCAAATCATCAGGATCTTTATCAGACTTTTGCAAACCTTACTGGTGAGCTGATGACACCTAAAACAGGCTGGATAGGGGCTCTTGAGGACCGGACTTGGACACCCCTGCTGTAATTAGAGTTACACCGGGTAAGTTTTTGACCATTAAAACATTTTCATAACTTCTGATGAAACATCGATGTACAACTGGTTAAATGGTACGTTTGTCATGGCCTGATACATGTCTGTATCACTTTTACTGGCACTAAGCAACTTTGAGGATGGTGGCTCCAGCCCTGCCATACAAAAAAAAAAAATGCAAATGTGCTGACTGCTTTAGGGCATACGTCACTTCCCCCCCTTTCCCCATTGGTTACAATGACCGTAGTTGATTCTCACGTCCACGTGCTATTACTGGCGTCAAGGCAGAAGCTGCAAAACAACCAAAGAAACAAAGTTTTGTCTGAAGAGACAAAAAAATAGAAAAAGGGAGTCTACCCGGATAAAAGAACAATCAAGGATCAACATTGGCCTGGCTTTCAAAAACGGGGAGTGATATCTGACCGACGCTGCATTTGCTCTGTTCCTGCTGGACTAGTAAGTAGATTTCCGTGCTCAAATCAAAATGCTAATGCTAATGTTAGCTATCTGAAATTTGGGTGCTATGCATCAAATAGCCATCAGATTGATAGTTCACTATTCCACACTGACACGACCAGCCATGCAACAAACTCAAGAGTACTGTAGAAAGAAAAAAACAATGTGATGACTGCAAACCGCAAATACACAGTTTGAGTAAAATATATAGGAAACTACTGTGGAAAGATCAGCCATACTGCAATGTCTCCCCAAGAAAACGTGCTTAAGCTGGTGGCAGAGAAGCCGACTGGGTGTCATAATAAATGTTTCATTTACGTCAGTGTGTAGCCGCAGCGGTCCACACATCCGACCACACTGGGTACAAGTGTACAATATTTACATTAGTGCTAATGGTCAATTTCATATGAAAACATTTTCAATGGCTAAATAAAATAGATTAAAAATATCACTTACAATATCTGCACTTCAACAAGGCCGTTTATATATATTATGACAGTAACGACACAGTGCAATGTCATAGCATTTGCATGGCTCGTTCGTCATCACACCGGCGTTATGAAGTCTGAAGCTGCTTCCTCAGAGGAGGGGCCACGACCAACACCCGCCAGCCTTATATTACACTGGGTGAAAAACGAGAAAAATGGGAATCTTTTTTGTTTTTTGTTGACTACAGTGATTGCTAGGGATGTAAAGATGAATTCAAACCGATTAATCGAATAATCGATTCGAATCGGGACGAATCGAACTCTGACATCTCAGCACTCACAAGCCCTAAAGAGAAACACCAAAAGACATAACACACCTAGATCATTGGAATATACTAATCTAGAGTGCTAAAAAACGTCTTTAATTTTTTTTTCCCATTCCAGATGCCTACCACATTTTGAATGAGTAGATCAAATTAGGCGCTTGCGCCAAACATCATTGGGTATTGTTCGGGGGGGGTTACGGTTGAAAACCAAAAGTTAAACGTTCATTTTCAACATCACTATACTTTATTGTTTAGACACAATTAGATTCACTACATCATCACCATTTATCCTAAACACAGACACTGGAATCAGGAACGCAATTTAGTCCAACTGCAGGCAAGTGAGAGCTCAAGATTTCACGACAGTACACCACTAAGTGCTGCACCACTGGCGCTCATGGGAAATGTGGTTGACATCAGTCAAAACACTCCCACTTTTGTTCACATGGCACAGCCATAATCAACGAAAACTTAATGTTACACAGTGTGCAACATGAGCACTTGACAGAGTTTGTCTAAAGAACAGAGGAAAAGCTTTGTGGGATGAATGACCTCCACTCGAAAGCCAGTCAATTTGGCTGAGAGAGCAACAGACGGTGAGAGGAGGAGGAAGAAGGTGTTGGGTGGGGGTTGTGGGGTTCCATTGAGGATACTGAAGAGGATCCAGAAGTACAACACGGGCGGCCACATGTAAAAACCCACAAAAGCATGCGGAAGCATGAGCAAGTGACCAGGGCCTCTCAAACACACTCTGCTCCACTCTGGATGACTTCCTAGGACAATCAATGAAGGCCTTGTCCCCGAAGCCTCACATTCAAGCCTATGTGAAAGCACACATGCAGTAACACTTCAGAACCTTCCCACCTAACTGCCTTCCTTTCTCCCCTCCTTCCTACCTACATGCCTTTCCTGCCTTCCCACCTACCTACCTACCTACCTACCTACCTACCTACCTACCTACCTACCTACCTACCCACCTACCTACCTACAACAAACAAATAGTAAATTGTGTGCCTGCATGTATGAGGGCTAAATCCAATAAATCAAATCCACCATTTAAACAGGCAATAAAGATCAATTGTGTTCAACTGATTCAACACTTAGTTTATCGACACATTTCATTAGAACAATTTGTCTTGGAAATAACTGCAATGAATTGTAATCCTTTCCTGCTCATTCAATCAGACTGACTGGCACATGTGAGGCAACTGTAGTTCACATTCACGCCAACAGAGGGCTCAAGCACCTTCGAGGCTGAGGGACTATATTGACCCGTGTAAAAACATTCTAATGCTGATTTTTTTTTCCCCAAGTAAGAAAACCCCAGGAAAATGAAATATTTTATTTTAACTTCCCCATGTGGTTTCTGTTCTTGCCATCTACTGAAGTTGGCTCAATGAAGGAATGTTTTTTAAACACTCCAACATTGTATGATTTCAAGCACCAGTGACTTTGACTTGTAATGATTTTCTCTGTCTCTTCCTATTTTTCCTTAACGTAACTGATTAACCTGCTCGCCTCGATCGACTTCTGAATGTCACCCAAGGGCAGGGAAGGGGTGCACTCGTTATTTTTTGTCAAAACACAAAGATATCGTCGTCATGAGACTCCTTGTTTAGGGACTAAACAATGCCACCGCAGCATTTAGCGCCCTGTTTACACATTTGGTGTGTGGCTTGTATCGTGAGACTCGACTGCACTGAAAAAAATGTTGAATTGACTAAATTTTATTCTGTTTAGTGGTTTCACGAAATCATCTGAATCCAGATAGTTTTCTTATGTAGTATAAATCTCCTTCAAAAATGTGTCTGGATCCAACGAGATCTAAGTAGACTATACATCTCCTTAAAAAATATATTTGGATCTATATGATCATATTTTGCGCAACCACTTGATGAAATAAAATTGAGTAAGTTCAACATTCCATTCTTTTATTGGAGTTGGAAAATCATCGACTTTAACACCACTTACGCAGCATTTTATAAACTTTTTAAGTCATGTACCCTTTCAATCAACATCATGACAGAATTGGCACACCCGTCCTCTTGGAGCCACAGCTCCCCAACCCGCATTAACTCCTGCACTAAAAAAAGTCAGTTTAGTATATTGCCACATAGATTTTATGTCGCAAAACATCCATCCATCCATTATCCAAACTGCTTATCGTCACAAGGGTCGTAGGCATGCTAGGCAAGTAAGTGTATTGCATTTAGTGTCAAAGAATAGCTGTTCCCAAACTTTTTAAGACATGCATGCACAGCAAGAGAATTGGTGCACCCCTATAGTCAGTGCCAAAAAAGAAACCCCAGTGAGCATACAGCTCCACTGACATAACACAACTTTTTAAGACACATAAGTCTTCAAAAGCATAATATTTGGCACACCCCCATGCTTCTCACCCTGTTGAACCAAAACAAAGCCTGATAAACATATGGCTAGGTTGATTTTACATCATAGAACAGCCTTTCCAAAACTTTTTGATCCCTTCAACACGCCATTAGAGTCGTGTACCTCCTAACACCCCTTGATTTATTCCCCAAATCTTTGAAAATTAGCACGTCTTGATTAAAATTTCGAAGATTGACAGAACACCACTTTGCAAACGGCAAGGGCACGAGGCTGAGTGAATATTTACGCTTCAGCCACCCGGAACAAAAGCATCTTTGTAGTCCAGAACCAGCACTCACACAAACAAACACACGCACGCACGCACACGCACACACACACACGCACACACATATCCACACACACACATAAACACACGCAGACACACAAAAAGCCTTTCATCTTAAGTGAATGATGAATTATCATCTTTCTTTAAGAGTATGTTAGCATCGTAGCTGGAGTCTATCAAGGTTTAGGATATTTAGCATCTGCAGGTGCAGATCAAAACAAACAAGGTTCGATTCCTGGAACTTTTAGGACTTGGGGGAATAACAGTGGGTGCAAGCGGGAGAGGGAGGGGTGGTCCACTAAGGCATCCCACAATGACGTGCGAAAAGTGAAAGAGGGGGCGCACGCTGGTGGAAAACAAACTAGAAGAGAGTGCTTGGACACCAAACACACTGATGTGGATTTAAGTATGCGTGGTAATACAGCCAACAAGCGAAAGTATACTTCCGCCAATGTTTCAATTAACAAGTGGTCATCTGTGGATTCAGGTTACCAATTACCCTTTGTAAATAAAGTTGAAACGTGATTTATTTTCATTGTTTATGATTAGTCCTACGAAGTCTGACGAACAACAAGCAGTAATTAATACAGGAATTTGTAAAAGAAGTAGAGAATGTAGTACAGCAAGCAGAAAGGAGGTTCAACCCAAACATATTTTTTTCAAGACTATGTTCTATACAAGCCCACTATTTGAAACAAGGAATTCTGATAAATATTGTGGAATAAGAGTTAATCCACCCATTTTAGTTAATCAAACCGTTTTTAGCCATCTCAGGGGGCAGCCATTTTGTCACTTCTGTCGACTGAAAATGACATCACAAATACTCAAGGCTAAGGGAAACAACCAATCACAGCTGATCTGTTTTCTGAAGCTGAACTGTGCTATATAGCTGGGTGCACGTATGAGCTGCGGTGGTGACTAACACTCTTGCAGCCCCAGGAAGCGGAGCGAGGTGTGTTTTTATGTAATCATGGACATTCAAATTTATAACTATTGTGCATTTCATTCACCCATTTTCTTGACTGTTTTGTTTGGTACTGGGCGGCGGTGTGTTTATTAACTGTATGCATGCCGAGTATGTGTTTGCACTTGACGTAATTAGTCACTGTTTAAGTTGTTTGTCCTTAAGGCCAAATGTGTTGTTTTCTATTTATAGTTTTCAAAGTGTTTCGTGCTAGAGGCTATGTTGTGCTACCAATACGAATAGAACGATCAAGCTTCAATCAGTAATGAACAAACGCACCCGTTTGAAGTTCTCCATCTCCATTTATTCATTCCGTGGGACTGCAACACTCTAAATTTACTGTGTTTGTATGAGATGACGATGAGATCGGTATTGATGTGTGGGGCTTGTGCTTAAATTGGGACTGTAAAACGGTGGTCAGTCAGTGACAGTCACACCCACAAGTGGACACCGATTGGCTCTCACAATATTTGGCATTACCTAACAGGCTACTAATGTAGGTGGAGGGCCCACATCACGAGAGAAAACAAAATGGAAGAGCATGTGAGAGTTGTTGATCCGATTAATGGTAATTTTTTTTTAAAACGCCCTGACGGCACTATTGATAAAGGTAGAGTGATATGACTTCTCTGTAAGGACTTTGCTTTCCAAAGGTGCAGCTCAATCTTACCAGCAACCAACCTAAATGCACAGCTAACGATTGCAGCGAAGACGCTAACAATTAAACTCGGGAACAGCCCACGCATGAGCAAGTCTGCGACCAACAGGCTGACGAATCTTTTTGCAAAGCGAATAGTGATGAACTGCAGGCCGATCAACATAGTTGGAGACAAGGGATTAATTGAGGTGTTGCAAACAGCATCCAATGACTCATCATACAAACCACTGTGCAGGGCTGCAGTGATGACTAAAATGTATGACGGTGAAAAGAAAAGCAAACTTGACGTTTTGGTGGTGGCTTCGGACGTTTTGGTGGTGGCTTCGGACAAATGTATGGCTATAATCACAGATCACTGGACCTCAACTCGCAATTAATTGCAATTCGAACCATCTCCCAAATTCTGTGAATTGTTGTTGGAATGGAAAGGATAAAAGACACAAGACGGATATATACATTCAACATATTGTTCATATGTAATGTATTTTTTATTATAACAATAAATCCTCATGAGATGAAAATTAAATTAAAATTATTAACATTCTTTCTGTAGCAAACAATTTTTATTCACTACTAAAAGAACCTCAGAACAGTGACAGAAATATTTCAAATGTGTGCAAACAAAGTGCGCGCGTGTGTGTAATGTACAGATTTATATGTGGCCCTTGTAATATTCTTAGAGTTTATGTCTTCCGAATTGTCCCTGAAGTGCACACACGTGATTGGCTCATATGACGGGTGAGTGTTATGTTATGTTTAGCACGTAGTGTGTTAGATTACCGTATTTTCCGGGCTATAAGCCGCACCGTTATACAAGCCGCACCCACTCTTTTTTTTTTTTTAAAGAACATTTTGGAAAAAAATTAAATAAGCCACACCTTTATATAAGCCGCACCTATCTATGTTGAAAACGTTTATATTTACTGCATTTACAGAACGATTATGAACTGTAAACGTACATGTATGTACCTGAGCACCTTCTTTCCTAACAGTGCCTTTTAAGACTGCAGCAACGTTGCTGATTAAAACAGAAGAGAACCAAGAGAAAATAAACAGTACTTCATTTCACTGCCGACTGCCGCTCCAGTTTGTCAGCTAATGTCCACCAGACTCCACCATCTATTGTTCTACTACATTCTACATCTACACCTGTCTTGTTTTAAGTTAATTAAGTCCGCCAATCTAACACACAACGTGCTAAATCAACAGTAGCATCTCACATCGAAACAACAGAACAGACTTAACATCAGCCAATCGCATTCATGTGCACTTCAGGCACCTCTAGGAAAACATAAAATCAAAGCATTACAGCACCTAATGCAATAACCTAGTCTATGGCGCCCTCGCCTGTTGAACTCCTCCAGCTGCAGTCATATGCAGTTAATGGGAAATGTATTGTATTGAATTATACGGTCATTTTGGTTAGAGCGCCCCGAGCGGTGGAAGAAAAATCCACAGAATAGCCACACCGGACTATAAACCGCATGGCTCAAAATCTAGGAAAATGGTTGCGGCTTATAGTCCGGAAAATACGGTAACTGACTTTATTCACACAAAACAAGACAGCCCTCTTCTCTAATCATCCTCAGTTGCTTAGGCAAACCAATTTATTCACATTTCTGAGATTTAAAGCTGCCCTCTTCTTTCGAAATGCTTCTTTATCCTCCCGCGGGCGACACGTGTCCTCTCTGCTGCTCACTGCACTTCTGAGTGGGATTATGCATGCGCGGTCATTCTGCGCATGCGTCAGCCCGTCACTGACGAACATGGTTAATGACCATCGGCAGAGGTAGGCATTCCATCAGACTAACAGAGCGGTCCGTCAGTCCATTAATGACGGACACCCGTTTTGCTGACAATTGACGAATGGTAGTCCATTCATATGTGAGTCGGGCAGGAACTTTTCGGAAAAGTCATACAGGAAGTACAGCAGGTAGAGCAAGTGCAAAAAGTAGTACAGAAGTTGAGAATGCAGTATGGAAATTAGGGAACATAACAAGGAAGAAGCTCTTGTTATACAGGAAGTAAAGAGCCGAACAGGAAGTATAGAAAATAGTAGAGGAACTTGAAAAAGTGAAGCAGGAAGTAAGAGGTGGAACAGGAAGTAAATAAGGTAGCAAAAAAAGTTTAGCAAGTAGAACAGAAAGTCACACAAAGTAGAAAAAGTCATTCTGGAAGTACACTAAGAAGTAGACAGTAAAGAAAGCAGCACAGGAAGTTGACAGTAAACAGTAGAACTGGAACTACAGAAAGTAGAGCAGGATGTACAGAAAGTCAGACAGGAAGTAGAGAGAGCAGAACAGAAAGCGGTCTTACCAGAGAGGGGTCCTCTGTATCCTGCGAGCATTTGATGTGGTTTGCGTCCAAAGAAAGATTATGAAGATGGTCCTGGTCGTCCTCGTCCCGCTCCGGCTCATCCTCCCCCAGAGCAGGGAAGACGGAGAGACCGCCCACCTCCGCGTCCACCATGCCATCAAGGCTGTCCGTCAGAGCGGCCAGCAGTGCCGCGTTCTCCTCTTCAATCTGGAAGGTGCCAGAAAACACTTTTGACCTTCCTGTTAAACTTGTAACACGATCACGTAAACAATCATTGATTCCCATTCGATCAAAATCCGCCAACCACGTTCATCATGGCTGGATGTAAAAACATCAATAAAGACCCTATGCTGGGAAATAAAGCGGTAGGCCGGAGCCGGGATTGAATCCACGACCTCTGAGCTGTGAGGCGGACGTGCTAACCAGTCGACCACCGTGCCGTCTCCAAAAAAACCAACGAAATAAAAACAGTAATACCACAATTAAATAGAATGTAAAGAATGAAACAGTTTGTGCATCATGGTTTGATGCTGCAATCCAATTCATTGTGATGCTCCTTCTGGTGTGCCACGCTTGGCCAATGGGAGGCAGAATAGTAGTCGAACAGACACAAATGAAGAAGAATTACACTTCTTCTTCTACCACTACTGAAAGTCCTAAATTACTTAGCAATATGCTGTAATATTAGTCAACTTTAGGAGAGGATAAAGGGTTTATGACTGTGAGTACTCATTAACTGTCGACATGTGCTTCTTCACCATTTGTGTTGAGACTGTTATTATTGATGCCAACATTAACATGTCACTGGCGTTTAGCATTGTTTCTTAGACATTAAGTTAGGATAACTTTCCTGAGGCAAAGATATATGTGGTTATTTTAAATACTTAATGTGTAAATCTATTTGTTTTACATTTAGTCTGACAGTAAACTTTGATTAGGAATGGCATTGAATAGCTTGAAGCTTCTTTTTGAAGAATTTATTATTTGCCAAAGTTCACCTTATAACGAAGCGAGTTGAAATGAGTTCACCGACCCCATACAGCTCTCATATCTGATGTTTGTGCTTGTTAAACTAAACTTAAAAAAATTGTCCGAATGATGCCTCGTATCTCAAAAAACTCCTAAGCTAGGTCACTCGTATCACAAGGCACGTAAGAGATAGGTGACCATAAAGTGTGAGCATTGCAGGTTTTCACCTCAGTGTGGGCGGAGATTGGCGGCAAATTTTTTTGATTCACCATGAAACGGCCCATAGAATGTTAAAAAATATTAGCGCCTGGCAACAGTGCGTCAAAAATCAATCAAACGAAAAACAATGAAGAACCGATGATGTGAAATGTACAGAGCAACCATGCCTCACAAAACTCTGGTTTGTAAATGAGGACAAGATGGATGCGCACCTCAAAAAGCTCGTCAGGTGTGCTGTATCGGATGGAGGCCGGCGACGCATCCGCCGCCTGGTCGCTGCACCACTGCAGCTCGCCAAGGCAATTGACACTGTCAAAGTCGCTGGTGTCCAGCTGCGAGAGGTCAATGTCGGCAAAGTCGGTGTCCAGGCGGTCTGAGCACACCTCCTCCTCCCCATACTGAAGATGAGAAAAAACAAGAGAGTCTCAGGTCAATCAGATGACATCAGCACCAGCATCTTGTTTGATGTATAAAATATTTCATGGATGCCTGTAAATTCATGAGTCAAATTTAACAACACTATTCTGGCTTGGTACTTTTCACACAGAACAGTGGCATGGGGAAAAGACAGCTTTAAAGGGCCTCTGTAGCCAGGAAATTTGACGGTTCTCATCAACCCCGACCACCAAGTCCATGTCTGTACCATTAACATGGACGAGCAACATGGGGCTAAAGATCTTAACCATCCACCACTAAACCTAAAGGTCTCACTACCCCGGGGGTCGGGGGGTGCAACCCGTGCTTGAAGGCAGGAAATTAACATGGGTGACCTTTGACTTCAAAACTTCCATTCCGGGTCGGTGTCATTTACAAAAAAGATCAACGCCCCGTTTGCATGTGGACCGCAAAAAAATTCCATAAAACTGAAGACCCTTCATATATCCGCTTTTGTCTTTCACACAGCCATAACAGGATAATGACAGAGCGACAAGAATCAATGTTATCTGCTGTTGCAGCAGGAGTGATTTTCCATATGGGACGCTAACAGCCTCGTGGTGTACAGTCATAGACACGCACACACACGCGCCCACACACAGAGACTGAGCCACGTCATTGTGAAAATGTGAAAAAAGGAAGCAAAGTGTGTGACACGGTGGGAGGAAGTAAGTGTGCTCCACTGGAGACATTGAATAACACATCATGAAAATGGAAGTAGTTAAGTAACAACAGTTGAATAACAACACAGAGTATAGACTACATGTGAAACATTGTCTCCATTGTAGACTGACAAAAAGATGAGTGTGCTATTGTATTCTGGATGAGAACATGTCTAACTGGTACACTGATGCATGTGGTTGGACCTGTTCTTTTAATAGAGACTTCACATCACAAACCACAGCATAACATGCTAAGATGTGGCTCATTACAATGGCTAATGACTAGGGGTGTAACGGTAATCACATTTCGGTTCGGTTCCGTTTCTTGGAAACTTCGGTTCGATATATTTTTGGTACAAAAAAATGATTTTTTATTTTTTTTAAAATAAAATATTTTGAAAAGATGACAAGTAAACGGTGCATTTTTTAGAAAAAATAAATAAAAGCTAACCATTCTAAGAATAAAAAAATCACGAACAATAAAGATCTCTTAATTTTGTACACTATTAAGACACTGAAATCTTTAAACACCCATCAGCAACAGCTTATGACACATCTCAGTATTCAAGTTAAAGACAAGTTGTCATTACAGTACATGTGTACACTTTTTGCGATGAAAAAAATACATACAATAACAGTTACAATTATTGCTATCTATATTAAAACTTTTTATAATGAAAACATATACAATAACTTTAAAAAGTCTTTATGAAATTATATACACTTTAGTCATTGAAAGAATGTTCAACAGCATATTGTAACAAATTGGGTTATCCTTTTTGTGGTCGGATTTGTGTTTTGCTGAGTTGTGATGTTTCCGAGGTTCTTGAATGCATCGTACGGCTAGCGAGAGGAGCAGCGGAGAATGAAGCTGTTTTAAGTGCGTTATTATGTTAGACGTGGTATCTGCAACATAGCCGCCGATCTCATGTAGCAATGTCGGCACGCAACTTTGGGACTTATCCACGTACCTTTCCCAAACAGGAGATCGCAGTGTAGGGGGGACCTGTAAGCTCTGGCTTGTTTGCAAATGCCATAATAAGCCATTTATCCATGCATATATGATTTATCACGGCTTCTGGCCTTCCGCTCCCGCGTGCAACAGTCAATAGCGCCCGTGCGTAGGCTCGTGCTAATAATAAAAACTGATCAGAAACGGTACGCAAGGTGGACCGAACCGAACATGCCATACCGCAACGTGTTAATACACCCACGTATACCGTTACACCCCTACTAATGACCCTAACATTGTGAAAGTTACTGATGTCGCTAACCGCATTGAGGCTGGCAACACTGATGTAGCGTGCCGATAAGTTGTACCCAAGTTGCTAACGTTGGAAGTGTAAGTGCCCGATAAAGTGCACTGATGTTCTCCTTTGCTGATTTGTTTGTGTGTGTGGACAAGACATTTCTTTTTGTTCTGACGTCTTTGCGATGTTAAACATTCGGGTTTGTTTCTCTTCGGAACATTTGCTCATATGTCGCCAGGAGAACAGTAATAACTGTCGATAAGCACACTAATTATACAGCATATCCATTTGTTTGATTTCTATTAGGAAATATTTAACATTGTGATTCACCTCGTTATTTTGTGTTGTAGCTCTGAATTGTGATCTGTGTACCAAGCTAAGTCATGCTAGCTGATGGGTGGAAATCTTTAGCGCCCTTGGAGAAAGGAAAGAGGTAAGGAAATGTAAATTGAGTTATTGTTAGTTGGATGACATATTTAAGAAAGAGAATGTCAGTACATTTTTTATCAGTGAAACTACATCATTAGGATGGAAGCAATATATTGTGTAAGTATTGGAAATGTATTGTGATTCATTTGAAGGAAAAATGTGATACACTGTCACAATATCATCATACACAGTTCATTTCAGATTTTTCCATAAATATTCGTATTTGGTAAACATGATTGTGATGTAAAGATGATTATTATGTGAACTATTTTTGAAATTATGAAACTATTTGTATTGTTTTGTTTCGTCTGTAGTTTTCACAGTGCAGGATGTTGAAGTTGCTTATGCTGCTCATTGAAAAATCAAAGATTCACGACACTCATTTGAAACCCTCTGTATCTTCATTTGTATAGCCAAGGGGCCGCTACAAAATGTGCTGACGTGGCCAACAATGCCAGTTTGGCACAATGCTAAAGTTGCTGATCCGGTGAATACTGTATTACACTGGTCAACATCAAGTTTTAATCAGAGATGGCTTTTTGAGATATTTTCATTTTTTGTTCATACATTTGACCTAGAAAAGCTTGCACAATGACAACAACAACAATGACCTCGCTAACTCTTAAAAACGCTGCTAATGTCACTGCTATGGGCACTAATTGACATATACTCTATAAGGAAGTAAAAAATGTTACTTTCCTAATAAACATTCCATTCATCAATTAAATTAAAATTATGAAAAAGCGGTGGGAAATATCAACATCTGATCTGTAATCTACTTCCAGTCACTCACCATGACTCATTTAGCATTTATTAATTTGCTAATTCGCAAAAACGCTTTATGTACTCAATATCTACAAAAGCCTTTCTTTCCTTTTTTTTTTTTTTTTACACCATCGTTAATTTGGAAAAGATTAACGGCTCTCGCTCATCACATTCATTAATCTCTGCATCCATCAGTGTTTATTTGCCTTTCAAACTGTGATTATGGATTAGCATATGCTAATTATGATGGCCATGTCATTGAGATTTAGTTTGGTAACCACTGCTACGTATGTGCGTTATGTGTGCGTTTATTTGGGTCAACATGATATCACCATATTTGGCTACTTATTATTATAATTACAGACTAATGGGAATTTAGTCAGCCATTTTGGTTTGCGGCATCCATTTTAGGAGCCTGTCTTGCCATATAACTCAAAACTCCAATAACTCCTTAAAGTAGAAATCAACCCAAACATATTTTTTTTCAAGAATATGTTCTATGCAGGCCCACTATTTGAAACAAGGCATTCTGATTAATATTGCGTTTGTGGAATATGAGTTAAGCAGCAAAATCCACCCCTTGTTAGCCATCTTAGGGGACAGCCATCTTGTCACTTCTGTTGACTGAAAATGACACCACAAATGCTCAGGGCTCAGGTAACGACCAATCACGGCTCATAATCACAAAACAGGTGAGCCGTGATTGGTCGTTACCTGAGCCCTGAGCAACTGTGATGTCATTTTCAGTCGGCAGAAATGACAAAATGGCCGACCCCAGAGATGGCTAAAACGGGTGGATTAACTCTTAATCCACAAACGCAATATTTATCAGAATGCATGTTTCAACTAGTGAGGCCTGCATAGAACATATCCTTGAAAACAATATGTTTGGGTTGAATTTGCCTTTAAGGAAAACTCAGCCCCCGAAATTGGTTTCACAACGCAACAGGAAATTTGGGAGGCATCTCTATCAGGAGTAGACCCACAAAAAAGTCTCAAGGAGCCATGCCCACTACAATCCGGCCAGTTTAGTTTGAAGCAACCATTTCATGGTTTCCATTTCCATCGGCCCTTCAAAGACATATTTTGATTAAAAAAGAATAAAAAAAACAATAAAAATATATCTTTACATCTTTTATCTGCATTATCATGGTAAAAGAATGAGCAGGTCCCTAGAAAAGAGGAAGAAGGGATGGTGGCGGAAAGGACGCCCTCCATTAGACCCTCCCACTGCTTCATCTCCCACCAGCTGCTCATGCAGGTGTGTGCATGTGTATGTGTCTGACACTCTCTTAGAATGCTGATCACATCCTCCCTCACTCACGTGTGCCCTCGGCTCGCTGGCTAGGCGCATCCTTCTTCTCTTTCATCTCACGAAACATGCATCCTAGCACTAAAGTGGAGTGCAGATCTCCGCCAAGGCCCCGCAATCATAATAGGATTGGCACCAAAATGTAATTGGTTCATCCTCCACTCCAATCACAAATTGTTATGAGAATTATTGAGTTCTTTGTTTGTTTGTTTGTTTGTTTTCAGATTTTCTATGCAGTTAGCACAAACAAACTCACTGGCATTGGACTGTGAATATCAGTGTTGACTATCAGTCACAACAGTGAGCAACTATTCAAACACAATTTTCTTTTAAATGCATTAGTTTTGTGTTGCATATCAGTCACTACAGCGGACATCTATTTAAAAGCTGTTTTCCCTCAATATGCATATGAGTTGATGTCAAAGTTTTGCATCAGTTACTACAGTGGGCTAGTGTTGTCACGACACTAAAATTTTGACTTCGATACTATACCTGCATAAAGTACCTCGATACCGATACCGAAATGGCACCTCAACAAACGTCTAAAATCAGCAAAACCAGCAAGATTATAACTGACGAAAGAACTTCAATTTGTTTTAAAATGTGTTATTATTTTGAATTAGGATATGCTTGAAAAGAAAATAACATTTTAAATATTGTTAAACATTTATGAACATTTGCACACAAAGGAGTGACATACAGTAAATATATTACACAGTTTCTATATATACTTGATTATTTATATTTTATAGACTACATGTAAATTATACTTTAAGAAAGCTAAATGCAAACATTTATTTATTCATTTATTTATTTAAACATCACTCGTAGAAAATGTGCACAGAGGTTTATAGAGCCGTTAGTGTGACATCTACTGTAGTATTGAGCAGGTTATGATAATTTTCCTGATGGTTACGACACTACGACGGCGGTCACTACACCAATCAGACGGCGCAATCGGACGCCACGACGCTTCACGACCTCCGACGTTGGATTGGTGTATCTGGTGTGACAATTGGGGGTGGAAGGCATTCTCCAGGTGTCCACTTCACAGTGGCCACTTTACATCATCCACAAGTAGAGATCTTGCAGTTCCTTTTAAACGTACCCCGCGCTCACCCATCTCCTGCACGTCAGTTAAACTGCACTTTGCGCTAAGGTTGGACTGGCCATGAAAATAGGGCCCTTGATGTCAAAGGTGCGGATCAGTCACTACACGAACGTATAACGATCCAAAAGCAGCCGTGACTGGAGTGGATCTCTTTTCCCGGGAAGCGAGCTCTCTCATGCAGCCAAAAGAGGGTCAGTCAGAGTTCATGCCGTGATTATTCCGGTGGTGCGGCGAGGAGCACCCCGAGTTGCCTGCGGCGAGCGGTTGAAAAAAGCCGAAAACGAGATGCAAATAAAAAATTGGGGTTATTTCTCCTGGCCTTAGTGTCTTCCACAAAGACAATAGCAGGCATTAAATGAATCCATGAGTATGTCTCTGGCTACTGATATGAGGGTTTAACTAGGCCATTAGGAGAGAGGGAAAAAAGACAGATTAAGATTAAGGAAAAAATGGGCATGAAATTACAGTATATGGGAGACTACTGATACCTTTGATGTTATTGAAAGGGAACACTTCCAGGGAAAATCTGAGTTCAGAATGAGTTCAGCAGGTTTATACATTTACCAAAAGGACTATGGAATTTACAAGTATGTGTACTTACATTAAGAAATCCATGCCATGCTTAGGCCCACTGCCAACTTGGTGAGTTGCTCGAATGCATACTCAGGTTTGATCAACTTTTCCTACTCCCATTAGCAATAAACATGACGGGTAGAAATAACGCAGACAAAGAAAAAAACTCCATGGAACACTGAGTCACATGCAAGCTCACAATTGTGTGATAATTTATGCCGTCATTCGCCTCGCCGGTCATTCATGCTAGCTATAAATTCAAAATAAAACAGTGTTGTGTGTCTTGCGGTCACACTGATGCAATGACATGTGCCCCATTTGCTGCGCGTGTGTGTGTCTGTTGTTGTTATTTGATATTTTTTCCTTTATTTGGCGGCCTGTCTGCTCGTGTGGCACCTGCGTGTGACGTGAAAATTCTGTTCTCGATGCCCATTGACTGTTGCAGACGAGGAACGGACTGGGACCACATGGGTTAGCCGGAAATACAGACGGGAAATTAGTGACGGATAGACGATGCCCACCTCTGGTAGAAATAAACAGAACGACTAGAAATGAGCCACAGCGTCAGAAAATAGTCCACAGCACACTCAGTGACTGATATAGGGGTGCCTTGACATACGAGTTTAATTTCTTCCGTGACCATAACATCATAACACTCATATCATCTTTCCATACTCAATTGAATGGAAATGACTTCAACCCGTTCCAGCATAAAAAAATTCTCTGTTCTTTATTAAGAAGAAAAAAAATAAAAGACTTCATAAAAGCACACTGTTTTGATGTCATTAAATAGTATGTAAAGATTTAATCAGGTTTTGCCACATTTGGGCTTCAATTCAATGTGCTGCTCCTTCCAGTGTTCGCACCTAGGCAGCCTGGGGGCAGTATAATGCAGACATTCAGGCCTTGTCTACGCGTAGCCGGGGTTTTTTCACAACCGTCCCCGGTTCCCGTCCCCGCATATTCAACCCACGTGGTCCTGGCCTGTCCTTTGCCGGCGACGGCCAATCGGCGTCGATTACATAATCTTATCTCACACGCAGGTGCCGCACGAGCAGACACGCCGCCAAACAAAGAAAAAATATCAAACAAAAACAACTGACACACACACACGCACAGCGTTGTGCGGTGAAATAAAAAGAATATGGGACACATGTCATTGCGTCAGTGGGACCGCAAGGTACACCGTACCCTTTTATTTTTTATTGTTTCCTTACTCGACCGCGTGTCAGGAGTGCGGCACCTGCATGTGACGCTGTATCGGTAAAGTCCGTTCGGTTGGCCGACCGACTGGGACCATGTGGGTCGATTGAATATGCAGGACGGAAACCGGGGAGGGAGGGTCGCTGCCCAGCTTTGGCTATTCGTTAGCCCGTTTCTGACATTTTGCATCGTTTGTTAGCATTAAGTTAAGATGAAGCTATGTGGTTGTTTTAAATAACATGTAACTCTTTGTTATATGTTTAATTTGATAATAACCTTTAAGTGGGAGGCAATAAACAACTTGAAGCATTTTTTTTTTATTATTAATTGTCTATTATTTGCCAAACTACTGTTGAGAAAATGAGTTGAGTTTAGTTCACTGCCACCACAAAGCTCAAATCTCCAATTTTTGCTCACAAGCCAAAGCAAAACATTGGCCACACGACGGCTCGTATCGCTAAAAATTCATAAGTCGGGTCTCTCGCATCTCAAGGCATCATTGTAGTATGGCATATAATAAATGCCATCGTTGCTTGCCAGTTAGTCACACTAACCACCGTGCACAATAGAAATAAAGAAAAAGACCACAAAAATCTGTTCATCACTCCATTTTCTATCTGCCGACTAGGGTCTTGGGTGAGCTGAAGCCTATGGCAGCTGACTTTTGGAGAGAGGCCGGGTACATCTTGGACTGGTTGCCAGCCTCTAACAACCATTCACCATAATCACGATCACACTTATGGACAATTTAGATCCACCATGCTGTTGGAAATAAACGCCAGAGTAAAAGATATAGTCCGCGGTTCAAACTGCCTATGACATTCATAGCTGCTGTATATTATTAGTCAAAATGGTCTTGACTTCCATGTGTGGTCAAGCTCTGCTCTTGGTAACAGTGGGGGGAGCGAGAGAGAGTGAGAGTGAGGCTGCCGGGATGACGGCGCATGAAAGCCGAGCTATTTATAGTGCTCCCGCCTGCACGTAGGAGCGCTTACGGCGCTAAAAGAAGCGTGTCGGCGTGGAAAAGCCGACCGGCCTCTCTGCAACGTCCCACGTCGCTAAATTTAAACGCTTTCTTCTCCAGGGGGCGCTTGTCTTTGACGAAGACCAGATGACGACGACTATTCACGAAGGTTCAATTTAGATGCTAAGCTAACATGCTTAAATTACGGCATCTCATATTCAAGATAACTCTGCTAATGCATGTGACAGTAACTGCTCAGTACAATAAGGCCTATTTTGGTATTTTTAGGTTTAGCAATTGTTCAAAAGCTGTTTGATTCCATATGTAGATGATTTTTTTGTTTTTTTGTGCATCAGACACTACAGAGGACAATTATTGA
This sequence comes from Filicampus tigris, assembly GCF_054856515.1. Lineage (NCBI taxonomy): Eukaryota > Metazoa > Chordata > Actinopteri > Syngnathiformes > Syngnathidae > Filicampus > Filicampus tigris. Next base: position 29,017,950 of record NC_141218.1, on the reverse strand, counting down.
TGTCAAAAGAGTGCTATTCAAAATTTCTGATATGCACGAATCTTGATGACATAGTTGAGCAGCAGTCGCTACAGTGGATGCTGCTGTGTGAGCACATAAACTAACACCCACTGATCAAATGTACTAGGCTGGCAAGCCACACCCACTAAGAAGGTGGGTCTGGAGACCAAGCCCTTCAACGCGGCTGGGCCTCGGTTCAAAACGAACCATCCAATCAAATTATTTTACTAGCTGTGACGTATCCCTTATGTGCGTATTCTCATAACATTCAAAATGCCACGTGGTAGAGACATTCAGCGATAAACTCTGATTTTAAATGAGGAGAAACACATAGTCAGTAACATCGCAGCAGCTGATGATCGCTCTTCGCTAATTGGTTCATTTCTCTGTCTATTTGTTCATGTTTGCCCCGCCTCAGAAATGCACTTGATGTGACGACGCACCAGACTCAATCGCTGGTACAGAAGTGATGGGCATGACAAGTTCTTTTCAGTGAACTGAATCAGTAGAATCAGTTCATCAAAAAGAACCGTTCAAAAGAATCGTTCACCGAATCGCAAGACCCAGTTCTTCGCTGGAGTGGCGCAAGTTAGCTTATAGTCTGGGGTTTCCCGGTAGTTCCCGAGCAGCCGGGAGGGTGGTTGACTGCTCGACATGGATGCAGGTTACTGGCAGGCGGCAGCGCCTGGTCAGATGTGGTTGTTGAAGCCATTGTCCCCTGAGGCAGACACGATGATGTCATCAACCAGCATGATCGTAATGTCTGATGAGGTCAACTCTCTATCGAATGCCAAATGTATACAGTCTTTCACATAGCCTATACTGCATACACTTCCCAAACATTTGAATATATAATATACAAGTTTTGACGAGCGGGGCATTTTTCCAAGAGGAAACACTTTTATTCACATTATCTAGAATCATCTGTGTTTTATTTATGTTTAGTATCAGGCGAAAGAAAGCAAATATGGGAACAGGGAAAAAACGAATATAAATTTTTTTTTTTTAATTCGCTATCATTTGCGTATTTATAAACAGTAATTTTAAAGTTATTTTACCCCCTTATTTGAATAAAAAGGCAAAATTGGATTTTTGCGTGAGGAACAAAAATATTTAAAGGCAATACCTCCTAGCCCTAGTTTTAAAGTATTAACATGTTTAATATGCTTCCTGGTCTGGTGGTTAATTAAGTTAAATTGGCACATAGGAGTCCTTCCATTAGTGTGTCCAGTGGAGTACATTCTGCACAAACACTCACATCCACTCACATTTATAGAGTATAGTGATAGTGTGTCACGCGGTGTGAAGGTGAAACGTTGAGGAATGGTGATGAGGAGGCAACTTCACTGTAATTACCTCACACCCTCGCAGCGCATGAAGATGGACGAATAACGATGACACCCCACTCCACTCCCCAACCCTTCTTATTTTCTTGGAGGTCACTTTGACAGGAAGTGGTTTAACATGACATCTAAGGACTATCGATTATCGGGACCGCACTTACGCATGCACACGCACACCCCCACGCACCCCCACGCACCCCCCCACCCCCGTTACACATACACACACACACACAACAACAACAACACTCGAAACATCAAGCACAGACTACAGACACACACATAGTGGACAGCTAATCATTAGACATATTATAGAGGTAGGGCTGTGCAGTTAATCAACATTCAATTACGATTACGATTATTACACTCCACAATTACAAAATTGGCATAATCGTAAAAAAAATAGTATTACTATGCATTTATATTTCCACAAGGAAATCATACTTGAATTTATACATTCGCACCTTTTTTTATTTTGTAATAACTAATATTATACATTTTGTTTGGTCCAAAAGAAACTTGCATAATGTGTTTCAAAGAAATGTATTTGTCTTTTATATTTTTTAGGTTTAAAAATTTTTTTGTTTTGTTCACAAAAATAAATGATAACCTGAATAATCGTGATTTCAATTATTACCAAAACAATCATGATCAATATTTTTTTCATAATCGAGCAGGCTTAACTGGAGGCAAGTTTTATACGGCTACAAGAATATGGCATCCACTAGAGGTGGGGCCTTTATATTCGACAAGACAGCATCTACTGGCAATGAGGCATTTACTGGAGGTGAGGTCGAGTAGTACAATATTGATAAAGGCCTCACACCAGTAAATACCAATGTCGCATAGTAGCATATACAGTATGTAAATACTTAACCTGTAGAAGATGACTTTAGGACCACTATTTTCCCTGACATAAATAAACAGATCCCCTTGTTTGTCAAGTCGCGGCATTACGTAAAATAATGATTTGTACATTTCCATAAAATGTATTGGAGGTGCGACTCAAATGCCAAGATGGAATCCATGACTTTTTGGTGCAGGTGTAGGCCTGCTTTTTCAACTGAGCGGCAAGTGAATGACAGGTTGTCGCGTGGCTCAATCGTCATGGATCATCCTTCCTCGCAAACGTCACCAACCCGCCGAGCCGCAACACTCTTATTCCTGAGCCCTGAATCGGCTTTTCCCTCCCGCCAACCTATCACCCTGCCATCTCAACGGATCTGTCACTCAGGATTGTTCTACCCCTCGTTCCAGTCTTCTCGAGCTGTCACGGTGCCGGACAAAAGTCATTCCGTTCAAATTGCACCGTCTCAAATGATAAATAAACGTCTTAACCGTCTCTGATTTACGCTACCTATCTTCTGGATATGCTTTTTCTCTGTAGTCTATTTAATGCGAAATGCATCAGCACAGAATAGAGGATCCAAAGTTGACCAAGCAATTTCCACGTTTCGGGGGTAGAATGTGAGGCAGAAGTGTGTCTGGTAATGCCGGGAGACAGCGATGTGAAATTTAACACCCAACTGTCTCTTTTTCCACCCGTGTTTTTGTTCAGCGTGAAAATCACCAACACTTTCACCAGATTCTGTTTGAAAGGTACAAGTGGATCAATTCCTGATCTATTCAAAAAGAGGATAAAATCAAGCTGCTCGCAAAAGCCCCTTCCACACTGCCTACCTTCTTGTCTTCTACCTTTGCTTTTTCTTCTGTTCTGTGTGAGAGGCATCAATATGGAAGGGACGGTTAACGTCGAATGAGCAATTTTCTGGATTCAGAGGTCGTATATGAGGCAGGATGACGCCCGTGTGAGAGGTAATGCTTCAACAGGCGTGTAGAGTTGAACACGTCACTGACTTCGACCACCCTGCTGTGTTAAAAGCAGTTGTCCCAGTCCACAACAGGTAATAACAATATCCCCTTTCACACTGCCCTTCAAAGCTGTGTTATTCCACTACCAAAATATGTAGCGAATGGCAATGACACGGAATGAAGGGATGATTTCAACCAAGCAATTTACGGACTTCAGTGGTAATATCAGAAACAGGACTGCACTAGTGTGAAAGGTAGTTCCGGAACAGGGGTATGAAGTTAAACACATGGCACTCACTTCTCCCGCCCTGTTAAACTGCAAGCTGATTGACAGCAATTTTAGACATCATCCAGTAGGCTGACTGCGGGATGCCCTGCGCCTTTCATGCTGTCTTTGAAAGGCACCAACACAGAAAGGGAGGACTGAGGGAACTGAGCAATTTCAAGGCTTTGGAGGTAGTATCACGGTCGGCATCAGTGTAAAAGGGAATGCTGTCGTTTCGGGACAGAGGTGTGATTTAACAAACGACACAAACTTCTTGCCAGCAAGAGAAATGACCTGATAAAACAATTAAACGAGAATAAGCTTTAAAGGAAATGGAAACTGGCCGACTGGTAAGTCTGCACGCAGCCGCCGGCAGGCCGGTAATAAGAAAGACAAGCTGACATTTTACGCACACACATATACAAGGAGCGTTGGTGTGTGATTGGACATGATTGACTCCAGCGTAATCCTCATTGGCTTGCATCGTGAGTGAGTGTTGTTCTATATTTAGCTCATGCACGGGTCTCATGACTTGCTCTTGGCAGGCTGCCGCAGACTTGAGAAGCGTCTGCCACACACAGATGACCTCTCACACACACACGCGCACGCTCACACATGCACACTGATGTCAATGTGCATGTACGTGTGTGTGCCAATGGGAATCGTCATGTTTCAAATTTCAAATGAAGAGTCTAAGGTTGCGTTTACATGACACTGACCTAATAAAGACTGGAAAGTGTGTTTTTCTTTACTCGCCTCCAGTACATGTTAATGTCTTGTAGAAGTACAACATCACTGTCCTGTTAAAACCACATGTCCAATTTTGTCATTTTTTTTTATACATTTTCACATCGATGGGATGCCTGCAAAGCGGAAACCCCATTCACCTAAAAAAAAATAAAAAATGAAAAAAATGGACATAGGTGTCTTTCACAGGACAGCGACGATATGCAAAACCTCACCTCCAGCAGATGCTGTAGTAAACATATATCAAAGTCAAGGCCCGCGGGCCACATCCGGCCCGCTAGAAGGTTTTCTACGGCCCCTGGGATGATACTGCTTTATTATTAGATCCGGCCCGCAGCAAGCCGGTGTGGGTAGCAGAAGTGATCGGGTCCTTCGCGCCTGCCGATGACGTTGAGCTTTAAAATATATTGTAGCGTCTTCCTAGAACACAGATGTAGTTCAATTATCACATTTTTATTAGTACAACCGGCTACTGTGGGCCGCATTCCGACGCCAATACAGTACGACAACCGTTCAGTTAAAAAAGAGCAACGGCTCTCCTCTTCGTCCTCCGCTACTCTCGCTCGCACGCCCTCCCATCGAGCACGATGCATTCATTAACCTCGGAAACAAAACAACTTGGCAAGACACAAATTCGACAAGAACACAGATAACCCAATTCGTTACACTATTACTGTAATATATTTCTTTGTATCTGTGTTTGTATATGTACATAAATGTCAATGTCTTGTATTAGTATATACTGTATGTACGATATTACTACTACAAGACAAAGTTATAGACTAGAGGTGAGGCCTTTACATTCTACTATCTACAGAAGGTGAGGTCTTTACATTCTGTACATACTACGACAAGACATGACTATCTATACTGAAGATGAGTCCTTTACTTTACACACAAACTACAAAAATAATTCAACTAGAGGTGAGACCTTAAAATAATAGTATCAACTACAAGTGAGGCATCTATACACTACAAGTCATTGCATTCCCAAAACAGTTGGGTTAAAAATTTTGGGGTCAAAAATGGATCGATCCACTGCCTGGGTCAATTTGACCCAACCTTTGGGTTGCTTTTGCAGAAAACCCCCCAAAATGGGTAGTTTTGTACAAAACAACTCAAATCATGGGTACTTTAATACAAAGTAACACAACAAATGTTGGTCCATTTTTGACTAAAAATTGTGTTATTTTTAACCCAACTGTTTTTGTGGTATCTACTGCATGTGAGGCCTTAATGAGACGTACTCAAGGTGAGGCTTTTACTGTACATAGTACAAGATGTGTGTGCGTCTGTTGTTTTTATTTGAGAATTTTTCTTTATCTGGTGGCGTGTCTGCTCATGTGGCGACTGCTCGTGACGTGAAGATTGTACTCGAGGGATGGACTTGGACCATGTGGGTCAGCCGGAAATACAGACAGGAAGTTAGTGACAGATAGACGATGCCCACCTCTGGTCTTTATATACTGTGCAGTGTGCATACTATGACAAAGTGAGCATCTACTGAAGGTGAGTCCTTTACATACAAGTCAGACTCAACTATAGGTGAGGCCTTAAAATATTACTATGTATTAGAAGTGAGGCCTTTAAATCCACAGGTCAGCATTGACTAGAGGTGAAGCCTTTACGTATATACTGTACAAGTACAATACATTAGCATCTACTGGAGGTGAGGCAATTACATGTATACGACTACAAAACCTTCGCATTTACCAGAGGCTAGGCCTTTACATATAGCAGATGCTTCCTACAAGAATTTGAGTTCTACTAGCGCTAAGGCTGCCACATACATTCTACTGCAAGACATTAGCATCCACGTTAGCATAGTAGAGGTGAAACACTTACATACATATCACTAGTACTGCCGCATTAATGCACACAAAGTGTCCTTGGTAGGTCAAACACTCCCAATCAGTTTCGGCGAGGGAACAAGCTCATTAGGAGGCAACCGACGGGAACAAGCTCCATCATCCAAGTGCACGCTACGGCACCACGCTTCTCATTTTCTGTCAGGTCTTCCTGTCACATGCCGCGGGTGGCGCGTGACTCTTATTGTCCCGCCTCGCGTGGACATCAAATGAAATGACACAATTTAGGATGGCCTTGTGCAAAAGGACTCCAAAAATGTCTTTGTTTTGTAGTCCATCCGTCATAATCGTTCTTTTGCTACATGCAACGCTGCTGACTAATCTTGCTGCTGTACACATTCATTTCTGTATTAGGAGTATGACATTATTAGGGACTTTTGATACCACTTCTTTTCAAACTGATATTAGTACGAGTATTCAACTCTTGAGTAATCACCAATAATACCAAGTACCGATACCATGAGTATTTTTGACACATACAATTTTGACTAAAGCCTAGTACAGCTCATTTAAAAGAATATATCACTAGCGTCGGGTCAAAACCTCATAAGTCACATTTTGGTGAATTTCATATTTTTTCAAAAATCTATACTATCGGTCATAGGTTTGTTATTTTACACATTATTGACAAATTTAAAGAGTCCAAAATGGCTTGCTCTCTTTCACGATGCAATGCTAACTGAACAAACTTGCCATTTTGGGGGTCTCCTGGAAAGTGATCATTTTGGAGGAACAAGGCTTTGGACCGACACCAGCAATATAGAATATAAAGAATATTTCCCAGTAAAGAATTTTTCCTTAAAATTGCATGAAATGAATGGCAATATTCTATTATCCTTTTTTCATTTGTTCATAAAATACATATGTATTTTGTATAGAGCACAGAGTAAAATGTATTCAAATCAATAAAAAATAAAAATAAGATAAAAATAAAAAATTAAACACACCCAATCTAAATATGTTGTACAACTTCTTTTCAAGGAATAGTAATACTGAAGTGCAAAGAATTAAACTGAATACAATGGGTCAAGTAACTTCCTACCTTCCTACCTTCAACTAGGGGTGGGCGATATGACGATATTAGATCGTTAAGCGTTTTGAGGTGTTCACGATCTCATAAAGCCGAAAGATCGTTTGATCGTCTACATGGCACATTCTAAACAGTTTAGCTCTATGGCGGTGCAAAGCCGCTGACGCGTATACGCGACCAACCAATCACAGCACGCAAAGTGCACCGTACGTGACACTCCCCGCCTCCCTGTTTGTTTGTATAGCGGGCAGCAATAGCAAAAAGTCACCACTAAGCAGAGTTGGTCCTGAAAAGAAACTCCACATCCACAGTGTCGATTTGGTTTGGCTTTTCCTCGTCTGAGAAAGCGCAAACCAGTTATTTGCAAAGTTTGCAGAGGCTCGGTTCAGACGTCAACGCCAACAGCCAAAGCAAACGGAGATCAGACACATGGTAGCCAGAGGCAGCCGCTAGCTGCAAGCTAACGCAACCGACGGGAACAGAGTTGTGTAACAAGAGCACTTCATATGAAAAAACAAGCAAGCAGTGTAAAGAAGTAACTGAGGCAGTGACTTATTACCTTGCTGAAGACATGATTCCCATTAAAACAGAGGAAAACGAGGGGTTCAAAAGACTCTTCAAAGTACTAGACGTGCGCTACGAGCTGTGTTTTTATGTTTACATTACGTTACCTTTTATGTTTACATTCACTGCACATTTTGATAAAAATCGTCTCTATTCAAATTCTCGTGAATTGCTTGAGCACCCCCAAAAATGGGCTGGTTACGCCCATCGTTATGGCTATTACTCATGAGGCAGATTGTCGTATATACGTGAGTGCATGTGTGTATGTAGCGCCTGCATGCTCGTGTGTGTGCTGATGAGAGAGGCGCAGAGAGATGTCTAGTGATTGTATGACAACAAGAAAAAGTGTTGGGAGGTTAGTTACTGCAGGCTGGAAATTGTGTGTGGGTTTGCGATGTTGACACTGAAGTGGTCAATCTCGGGATCTTGGCTACTTGAAAAGTAGATTTTGGGTTAAAAAAGGTTGAGCACCCGTGATCTAGACTAGTGATTTATGTAACCAGGGCAACCAGTGGTACCATTAGCGGGGGATCGGGCCGCCCCGTGAAAGTGAAAATACACGTAGGGTCTATAATCAATACCCATTGACAAACATTGGGGTAGAAAAAAAATGTAAATGTTTTTAAGGACAAAAAACAAACACAAAAACATTCAATACTCCCCCATTAGGGAACAATAAAGGCTAACTATAGTACTCGAACCCCTGATGAATCAATCAGAGCTGTGTTCCAATATTTTAGTACGAACAAATCTTAAGAGTCGTGTTTGTTGACGAAAGTAAGTCACTACCGTAAATGCCTCAGTGTGACTCCGAGTCACATATTAACTGAGTGGAGCGGAGACCTCAACCAAGGGCACATCATCTTGTTATGTATATGCGTTTGATAACTCATCCATTATTGACTGAGAAATTAAAGCAAAGGACGGGAATATCCTTTGCATCCATACATACACAGTAGTGTATATACAGTACTAGGGCCGTGCACAAATCGGTGGTGACCCGAATTGAGATGTAAATTGGCCGTTAAAAGCAAATGCAAATGAGTATGAATCATAGCATATTGTCACGTGTACTAGTGTACTAGGAATGTTTGAATGGCAACACGTGTGATGTATGTATGTACAGTATGTATATGGGGGATGCATAGTGTCGTGTGAAGCACACTCTTCAAGAACGAAACCCGGAAACGTTTGTGCGTGTCTTGAAATATTAAGCCGGCTGATGAGCATCAAATTCAACTGCTTAGCAATCAGCCAATGAAGCCCATGTAGGCATTGTATCAACCACGCCTTTGTTGTTACTTCACTATTGGCCTCTGATACTGTCGTTGCACGAAGGGAATTTGCAAACTTGGACGCTGGACCGGAGGTGGTTAGCTTAACGTGAGCTAGCTGGCACAACAGAATTCGATGGATTCAAAACTTTACCAAAAGCAAAAGGCAAAAAACAACACCCTGGGTTTTGCCGATAGCCAGTACAGGCAAAAGATGCAGGAGGTTTCAGTTATATATTTAGTTATTTTAAACTAAAAAGGAAAATCTCTCCATAGGTTGACGCAGCTGCATTAGCACGTCGGTGTGCAATGTTTGTTTGTGGTGTAGATAAAGTGTTATATACGGACACTTGAGTTACAATTTATCATTATAAAAATTGGATTTTTTACTTTTTTTGGACAATGATGTGTTTTTCAACAAAAGTACAATTAGTAACCCATTGATTCGAGATTCGCTGGTTAAAGGATAAACCAAATGAACATGGATTTTCCTTGCCAGTCCTAGCTTTAGTATAGTTCAGTTATCATAATGCTAACCACACATCACAAGTGCCAGTAAATTGTGTTTGTCTCGTTTCCACTGTGATACGGTGAGCTGCCCTGCGGCACACAAAACACGTATCACACACACTCTCTCTCACACACACACACACACACGCACACACACCGATGCACTGTTTGTGCAGTCAAGGTCGTCGAGTAGGATTTCTAGGAAATGTACAGATAAGTAACACGACACGTGGAGGACAAGACTGATTTAACAAGAATTGACATTTTGCATCAGCCCCTTGTCGCCAGTCCCAACAAACCAACCAATTGATGTGCTACACAATAAGTGATAAAGTAAAACACTGCAGTGCTCCTGATTGTAGTGGACGCAAAGTCCGGTACGAAGACCTCCTCCGGCATTAAATTGTATATCGGCATAGATAGACAACACCCTCCAGTACAATTTACGATATGTATGAATTTTGTGATGAACAAAGTTCAAACATCTTTTTTTCTGGATGCTGGTAAATGTAATCGATGTGGAACGGAGGGATGAAGTCGATAAGGGAGATAACACCAAAAGCGTAACAGAGATGGGACGGTGACCGCCTGCATGAAAAGGTATTCCACAGCGGCGGGATGACGGGGTGCAACATTTAATCCGCCGTTTTGCTGTTCTATATAAACAACATGGAACGGACTGTATCCGGGCAGATTAAGCATTTATATCACAGTGACTAATCTAAATGGCCTGGACACACACGTGCACACTATTTCTTCCTCCATTCCTTCTCCATCCTTCCTCCTTTCCTCCTCTGGCTGTCTTGGAGGTGAGGCTCCACCCTCCTCTCCTTCCCTATCATCATTTCATCCGCGTGTGTCTGTGCGTGCGTGTGTGCAACTAGCTGTGTGGTCACGACTCTTAAAACAAGCAGGGAGGAGGGAGGAAAAAGGAACGAAGGTGTCTATCAATGTTGCCATTTTATCAACAAGCACACATGCATCGAAAGTCTCGTGCACTTGTGGAGAAAAGCCCAAAACATTTGAATTGGAGATGTTAATTCATCTGCCATTGGCTGGCAACCAATTCAGGGTGCACCCTGCCTGCTGCCCGAAGACAACCGGGAGAGGCTCCGGCATGCCTGCGACCCTCGTGAGGAGAAGTTTTTTTTTGCCTCGAGTACCCGCTTATTTACGTGTACTGTACACTGCCAAGAAGGAGAAAAGTTAACCACAGCAACAATTGTTCATGCTACACATGAGAGTAACACGCCGTCGATGCCAACGTCAAAATAAACCTTGTCTTAACAATTAATGCATCAATGCCGAGCTATGGAGTTGTTCCCGGCCGAATGTCATGGCATAACGGCTGACTTGACTCTGTTTGGGGGCATTTGCCCTCACAAACTGTTGCTCTCGTCTTCAACAACACAACAGTGTCCTGATATAACATCGAGTCACTAATTAAGGGCGCTAAAGATGACTTACTTACGCTGACACTGTATTGTACGGCGTATCTTGCTAGCGTTTAGCGGGAGCTCCAGCACTAGCAAAGGGTAGCGGCGCTAGCAAGTATAAGCAAATGCTAGCAGCGCTCAAGTGCCCCATACAGGCTGGCAAAAGCCGTCAGATTACTTTTCAAAGGCAGTAGACATAAACGACTCCGCACACTTTGATGCTGACAGCTTGTTACAGTTGCCGTTCCAATCAGTCACTTTTTAACAAGCCAGGTTTACTCAAGTGTATTGTTTTATCAGGCAAAATCGAAACTGTTGTTCTGACATCACTTCCGTCTAATTGACCAAAATCTATCTCCATGTAGAGAGATTTGTCTAAAAGCTTCCTAATTTTTCTAGAAAGGAAAATAGTGTGCTGCTATGCACAGTTTAAATTTAAGTATAAAATATTATATAGTATAAAAAGTATATAGTATAAAAGTATAAAATACAACTATATAATAATATAGTTGAATATCTAAAAATGAAAATCAGTTGGTCATTCATTATTAAATGTAATTTATTAATTAAAATTTTAAACATTTAATAATGTTTTTTTTTGTCTTGTACTTGTCTTTTGTGGGGGGTTTTTGACAACGTGTTTTTTGTCATTGTACTTATAACCAATTTTTTTAGGGGAATGCCAATTATTCAATAGCTGCAGCCCTTATATAATAATAATAATAATAATAATAATAATAATAATAATAATAATAATAATAATAATAAATTATTATTATTTATCATTTAAATATTATTTTAAGGTAATTTTAAAAAGCCAAGATTAACTATGAATGTCTTCTCCAAATGCATCTTATGTGTAGAAAATCTAATTGTTCAAAATGTGAGAAGTCGCTACGACTGCATCAACACCACCAGGGACGTGCCAAAGTCCCATTTTGATGAATTCTTGGGATACTTGTGCGTACTAAACTTATACTTCTAGTCAAAGCACAAGACCAAGTGATACTCTTTATTTATTTTCCCCTTGCTGTGCATCTAAATATGGCAATTCCTTTTGGAAGCCTTCATCGTGGTCCTCCAGAGGCACACACTCCCCCTAGCATCTCACGAGACCATCGCCAGACTTCTAAACATCAGAGAGACCAACAACCCCCCCAACAACCATCTCGATACACACGCGCACACAAGACCGATGACGAGGTGTGGGAAAAATTCATCTAATCCTTCACCGCTAGTGTGCATGTGTGATATTTGGGGGTGTCACTATCAATAAACAGCCACCTCACCCCCATTGCGGTGGGAAAAGATGGTGCCAGAAAAGCAGTGAGGGGGTAGGTTTGTTTTGAAACTCAATCACAGCCAGGACTGGTGGAGCTCTTCTGGAGATGACCGGGGTGCCAAAATGTGTGTTGTTAAAAATGTGTGTGCATGTATGTGTATGTGTTGGGGTGACGGGCTGGAGGTCAAAAGGACGTGGCGTGAAACAGCTGTCACACACTCACAACAGCGACGGTCTTTTCCCATACATATCACGAGTGAATGGAGGCCTCGGGGGGCATACCGACTGTCAAAGTCACTGGATCACAACATGCCCACAAGCGTCACACACTCCACCGACAAAATTAATTCATCCATGTAAAAAAGAAAAAAAAATGGCAGAAACAACTAAAATAACAACGCTAAATGTGAAATAATCACTAAAAAACTCAAAGTATGACATGATGAATATACGCGGCCAGTACTGCTTTCGACAGGGCCACTTGGCTCATGGTGGCTCGAGGCTTGATGTCCACTCCTGAAATATTATTTAAAAAACGCTAAATGACCACATTTAAGTCACAATAATATCTTAAGTCATGATCTTACAAGAACTAAGTTATATTACAGGAATAAAGCTAAAACGTATAGAATAAAATCACAACATCATGAGAATAAAGCCACAATATTGAAAAAAGTCAGTTTTATAAATAAATCCTTATTTAAGGTGAATAAAATTAATATTAAAAGAATACAAATCTGTTTTTTTTTGGTAATAAAATCATATTACCAAATCAAAGTCACAATATTATGAGGATAGGTGCAACAATTAATATATTAGATCATATTACTCAACATCAATCAATTATCAAATTAATCCATATTTATTTTGTGATAATCGTTGAGATAGACCTTTTAAATTTAAAATTGTCCAAATCATCAGAATTTCAGATTCTCAACAGTAAATATTGTCAAATTTCTGCAATCCTCCATGAAAGCAGACTGTTACCTTTGTGTTGAATCAAAATGAAACATTTGCTTTTACTTTGGAATAAAGTGATCAACATTTTTGCCTATTTATTGACATGTTACGAACATCAACAAAATAATTGATTATTAAAATAATCATTAGTTGCACCTCCAATTAAAAGAAAATTAATTATTTAAGGTAAATCAAATCCCAATATCAGCAGAATGAAGTTGCAATATTAGTAAAAAAAAGTCATTATCTTTGTTGTTGCATTATTAGGAAGAAAAAAAAAATCGTACAAGACAATTGTACTATACCAAGGAAAAAGTCACTTTAAAACAACCAAAATGTTGAAATAATCCGAATGTTTGTGTGCCGTTTCCACAACACTTTTTGGTGTGTGTTTTGTTTCTTCGTAACACATTGCCAACTAGTGGCCTGCATCCACATTGCATGATTTTTCACATATCCTCGACGTGTGACGACTAGTGCGTTCCTGAAAAATTACTAGACGACAGATGATGCAGATTGACAGCTCGCTCAATCAATGCCTTAATGAGGCGTTGCTACTTTACACAACAACACATGCCACCATCCGCAGTTTCTGCACAACCACCTCACCATTTGGCTCAGTGGAGACGTAATACAGCAAAAACAAGCACAGCTGTCACATCCACATGTCTCCACACATGCACACACTGCGGTGATTACAGCTGCAGTTGCACAGATACTGCATACTTAAAGACATCACACAATACATGGTTCGCCTCGCTATGCCAATGGAATTACAATCTACATAATACATACATAATACTCCTACAGTGTTAGCCTGCATTAGTGCTTAAGTGCGCCGCTTCGGGTCCAATTAAGATCATTCTCAGCCCGCAGGGTGAAGCGGAAATATTAATGATTCAAATGTCGTTTATCCTGAAGAAGCGATCAGATGAGAACTGGAATGATACTCCAAAAAAAATCCAAATTGGATCAATACCTACATGTTGGAATTTGTCATCAAGATTCATACATTATTCACTGGAAATGGGGTCGAATGCACTCTTTCGCAATCTTTTTTGGCCTGGATCTGCAACATTATCCAGGATCAGCACAAACCTAATGGCTTCTTCTTTGGACCATGCCCTGAAACTTCACAAAGTTTTGTGAAAGTCAATTAAGTCATTTTTGTGTGCTCCGGCTAACAAATATCAAAGAAAACAACATCAGCGGAGCTGGCTAAGTAAGCATCAATATCTGCTCTCTGACAAAATTTGGATCAACACCAAAATGTAATAGCTTCTCCCTTGGACCAAACCTGCGTGAGGTTTTGTGAAAAATCAATCTAATAGTTTTTTGGTTATCCCGCTAAAAATAATGAAGGAAAAACATTCCATATCTCCGTTTAACGCTACAGTACCTGCTCACAAAAACAATCTTGTCAATGAAGCTCCCAAATAAAGTCACTAAGTCAACAGCAACAGTTACAATAGCTGCTCACAACAGTGCCAAAATTTAATGGTTTATTCTTTGGATTGTGGAGCCACAATGTTTTGTGAAAACTGATTCAGTTGTTCTTGGGTGATTCTGCTAACAAACACTGGGAACGTTTAAGTTGCCGTCAATTATTACAATACCTACTCAAAATTACAATTTGGATCAGCGCCAAAATGTTATGGGTTATTCTTTGGATGGTGTTCAACTCTTCACAAAGTTTCCTGAAAACCAATGGCAGCATTATTGTGTGATCAGGGAGACAATTGATGAAAACAAGTTATAGCAGAGGTAGCAAAGACCATATCCCGACCCCTCCGCAATTTTTTGTGAAAATCAATTAAGCCGTAATTGTGTGATCCGGCTAACGTGCATTGACGAAAAAGTTTTAAGAAGCCAAATGTCAATAAATGCAATGCCTGCTCCAAAACAAAAAAAACATTTTGAACCAGCAGTGAATAAGTTCTAATATTTCATACCTGTAAATCAGGTAAAATAATTAATTGCATTTTATGATATGCGTGTGTGGGGCTGAATCAAAGTGTGGCTCTAACTTTCTTTAAAATAAATGCAACTCTTGCGATAAGATTGTATGGTGCATACAAACATGAGCCAAGACCTTGGGGTGGATGTGTGACGTACAATTAAATAATTTGTTAGCTCCGGTGTTAACCAGCTCCGACCCTCTCGGAGTAGCACTTCACAGGCAAGTAAAAAATGTGAAGAAGTGGTTTTTGCCTGGCGTTTTGTAAAGAACTGATTTAATAACATGGCGACTGTCGATACATTACGGTCATATTCTTTGGCGTGATCAACCAAACGCATCCCTTTGTCATACTTTTCTATTATCTATTATTATCTATTATCTATCTATTTTCCTGTTGAGGCGTTTCGCAACTTGAAAATTTCGTATGAAGAGACATTCGTAAGTATATATACAGGCAATATATACTGTATATATAGTATATCAATATCGACTAATATGAAATACTTATATCATGATACTTTTCACTTTTCAACCATACCACCAGCCCTATGTATATGACATCTTGTGTGTTACACAGTGATATGTTATAGTCATTATGTTTGATCTTTTTTTTTTTTACAATTAATTTAAACATTGTGAATTGCAATAGGTTTAATATATTTTCTAATTGATACATTAAGTTATTAAAAAAACATTTTCATGAATCTAGTATTTGTTTTGGTCAAATGTTTGTCTTATCTTGCATTCTAAAACCTTCATCATACACGGACACGGCCACGCACCCACACACACGGGCACGCCGTCAGAACTACATAAATACGGCACACTTTTTTCACCAGCAGAGTTTGATTTTGTTCAATTGTTTTCGTGATCAAATGTGTTGTTTGGATCCAAATGCAATAAGAATGCTATCATTTCTTATCAAAAACCAATTGCCTTCACAGATCCTTTTTCTTGTGTGAGGGTGTATGTGTGTGTTTTGGAGCATTGTGTGAGTCAGCAATGTTCCCTGCTGCCTAAGAGGAAGCACACACACATGCAGGCAGACTTAGTATCGAAGAGGAATTGGGCATACGTGAATATTAGACAACAAAAAAATACATAATGCGTGTGTGGGCATGTGTGTATACAACTAATACGCAGACAGACGAGTGAGCCGTCTGCTGCGAAGTCAGCAAATTTTTGTTTCCCGCCATATTGTTGCCTTCCATCACAGTGAAACGTTTTGGTTCTATGTGACCAATCTGTGGTTTCATGTACAGCTAAGTGGTTTTATAAAGCTGCCCAGTGCAAACGTACAAGAATATGGGTTAGCTTTGTTTGCAGAGCAAATCATCCAGTCACATGTCGCTAACTGCTAGTGTTTAGCCTAGGTTTGTCAAAAAGTCTAGTTAGCTATAGGGTTGCCAACCGTCCCTTGAAAAACGGAATCGTCCCGTACTTAGGAACGTAAGCAAGCGTCCCGTATTGAGTTGTAAAGGGACGCACTTTGTCCCTTAATATCGTCAGAGTAGAAAATGATCTGTAAAATGTTGATGGAATTAATGAACAACAGTTCCCTTTCTATGACAATTTACGGTAACGGTCCTAGGCCCTCCCCTGCTCTCTGACCAATGAGCTGACAACGCATTCATACACGAGTATGACGATACAGAATCCGCCTATGTTATTGGTCGAGGTAATATCGCTTGCCAAAGTAGATAGTGGAAGTCAACAAAGCAGCATGACAAATTTGTTGTCCACCAGGCAACGCCAGAGATAGATTTGGTATGTAAAGAATTATTTGTTTTAACCCTCCTTAGATAAAGATTAATATGGTAATGTGCAATGAATGTCAGAATTGTATGAACAAACAACATATAATAATTTTGGGGTGTAATAAACAAGTACAAATGATTGACAAGTACGTTAAATAGATTAATAATACATAAAAGTAATAAATTGACGAATAATAGATAAAGAATACACACACAGCCTTAAATATATTACAACTTCAAACAGATATGCATAAGTTTTATTGTACAGGCAGTCGATATACTACACTTTAACTATAAATATAGTAACAAAATGTAAAAAAAAAAATGTTTATAGTGTTAAAGGTAAAAAAACAGGGCCATTCCTCATCCAAATAAATGTGCACGTCTACTCATTCCCACTTCAGTCCCTGTAAATATCCTGACTGGTGTTTAATGCCTTGCCCGTCCTAACCGTGATCAGCAAGGAAGCAGTGTGCGCTCGTCCCAGCATAAATCTATGTAGCTCTGCTCACGTCCACATTTCCTCATTCTCATATGAATCAGCCACGGAGAGGTTAATCCTTTTGATATGTTGAAGTGGTCATAGGTAGGGAAGTCCACATGAATTTTGGTGCCAATTGATCAACGTTTTAGGACGTTATAAGCAATGAAAGTCCACTGATTTCCAATGGAGAATGTGTAATCTGTCCCTCCAGTGACTCCGACCGAACAAGGATAGAACGGTAGGGGGCGCGGCCGTTCTCCTCATTAACAAGAGGGGGTTATTCATGTCGTCACTTATTTCCTAATTTCTCCAAAATGAATAGATTACATAGAAAATGACAACTCTTTCCATTTTCCTGATCAAAAAATATATAAAATGAACTTGTTGGTGAAAACATGGCCATCCCGACCCAAGTTTCGCTTTAAGCTTGTCAAACCGTATGTTAGCTTTGACTTGTAACACAGGTCATCATTTACTGGCTTTGTGTCTGGATGGGTTCTGCGAATGCTAATTTACGGTAGTTTTAAGTAAAAAAGGAAGACCTAATCCTTCGATTTAGTAGCTTTACACACACTACATAATTCCAACCGAGAGAGGTTTGTCTGTCTATAAATAAGAGGGAGAAGTACCAATCCTGCTTGTTCTTTTTCATAAAGTTTTAAAAAAGAGACCCTGTTAGCAAGCGACGTGATGACTTTCACAGGCACTTTGTCGTAACTGTGGACAAATGTGAGATGACACTAACGAGGACATGGACACGTCGCAAACAATTCACAGCTAAGCGCTCCCCGTCTGCTCTTCTCGCTAAAACACAGAAAATCAGCCAAATCTGACTGTTACAGATTAATAATTCAACTTCCGACAGTTTGAGTGAGGTGTTTGATTACTTGTTCGACTACACTAACACTGTTTAAGGCTTTGTCTACCCAAACAACTCATAATTCAAGCTAGATTTGTCCAAAAATCTACCCAGCAACGGTACTTCTGTGACCAGTACTTAACACAACACGCAAAACGTTGTAATGAAAAAAGCTTGAGAGCCATAGCCTGCCCATTTTGGTTCTCTCCCTACTACAACACACCTGATTCAAATGATCAGCTCATCAGCATGCTCGGTAGAAGTCTGAAACTTTTACGGCAGGTGTGTTGTAGTAGGAAGAGATCCAAAACAGGCAGGAACCGGCATTCCCTACCACTGCGCTAGATAGTGCTAGCTGCATGACTATAATCTGGAAGTCCAGACTCACTTGAGTCTGGTGGGGAGTCACACCAAGGCATTTCTGAGGTGCGGCAAACCTGACCAAACAGACAGTGAAATGAACCTATAACGTTTGAAAAAAAAAAACATCTTTTGAAATGCTTCCAGTCCCGTCAGCTGCTGAGGTTTTAATGACTGTGTTTCTGCTCATTTAAAATTGAGTTTAATGCTGAATAAAACAAACTGTCGTCTTTCCCACGCAACATTTTGAATGTTATGAGAATGGACTTCCGGCGCTGTAGAGTGACGTTACTCACAAAGTACACGTCACAGCAAGTAAACGAATTCGATTGGACGGTTCATTGTGAACCGAGGCCCGCCGCGGCGAAGGGCTTGGTCTCCAGACCCACTTTCTTAGTGAGTGTGGCTTGCCAGGCTAGCATGACTAATCTTTACTTGTTGCTAGCTGTGTTTATTTTTGTATGTAAGCAGTTTTAGTTCAAATTAGATATATGGTTATTGGCCACTTGTACGTACCAAAATATTTGATAAAGGGTTATATACTTACAAGGATATGTGTTATCTTTGATTGCTAACAGAGCTACAGTAATGTTTATCTGGGTTTGTCCAAATGGTTAACTAATGTTAAGATTTATGGGCCAGTTGTTAAAAAGTAATCTGACTAGATTTTGGCTATGGAATTGGATCAAATCTTGAAAATGGTTTGTCCAAAATCGGATTATATGATGTACTTCAATCCTAGTTTAATCTGGATAGAAAGATTCTGTTTGTGTTGTTCAAAATATTTCAGTAGCATCTGGATGAATTTGATCCAAAAAACAGGATTATCTATTCCACCAGGGGATAGGATTTCAAGGTTTGTTGCAAGAAAATGAAGCAAAACTTTACAATTGGTCTAATAATACATTTGTATCATTTTGTGTATATACTTTTACTTATAGTTTGCACTGGCTTTGTTCAGCTGTTGCAGTGATGAAGTACATTTAGTAGATATAGGCTACCAATTCATCCTTTCAGGATAGTGAAGTAAAACTAAAATAAAAACGATCTTGTCCCCATGAAATAAACCCTGAAACAGATTTCCATAACAAACAAAAATGATATCATAATTTTTTCTGTTATTCATCACTGCATATTAATGTCAAAGAAACAACATTCTTTATTTTAACTATTGGACATTTTGTCTTTTTTTTCTCAACTAATTTAAGACATCTTCAAAATATCCATAATGTATTTGTTTAATGTACTGTGTATGTTTTATTTGTTGTGGCTCAGATGAGTTTTCATAAAAGAAATCCTATATAGAAGTGGATGTGTATATTATGTGTGTTTTGTCTCAAAATAAAAAAAATACAAAATAAAAAAAAACACTTAACGGGACCACATGTTGGATCCTCTACATTGCTGTTATCCCACATTATGGTATGTTGTCCCATGAGCACTTTGGTCATCTCAAAAACGGTGTATGGGTGATCACTGATCATCAATCCACTGTTGCTTTGAAAAAAAAAGGATACAAGTAAGACAGATCACCTGAACCTGGATAGCAAAAAATGGGATTTCCGATTCTGGATCATTTTGATCCAGATGACATTTTCTGAACAACTGGGCCTTTGTGAGCAACGATTAATTTGGAGTTATGTGCAAATATAACATATTATAGTGCCTCTATAATTCCTGTTTTTTTATTCATTTGTGTGTTTTTTAACAGTGGTGCATTTAAGCTTGAAAAGAATGTTGGAATTTTCATTCTAGAGGGCTAACTGTATACAAAGTGGTTTTTTTTTGTCATCCACTTTGATGTTTGCATGTCACAAACGCTGAAGCCCACAAGCTCACACAAAGAAGTGCTAAAAATAGTCCATTGTTTAACTCTCCACAAGCAGCACACATGCAAGTACTCCTTCCCATAAAAGTCCAGATAAATTTGGTGCTTTTGAAGATCATGTGATCATCCACTGTGTAATATTATTAGTATTACCAATATTTGTTTGTATTAAGATTCTTTTTGTGACGAACAGTTGAAGAGCATGTTTGTGCAAAAGCTCTTATGAAGATCAATAACAAAAAAATCAATAATGTATTTGATACAATAACAAGAGTCTGGAAGTAATTATGCCATAAAGCAGTAAATACAATTTTTGATGTTTGCCAAGGGACGCACTCCAGAACGTTTTAAAAATTCAGCCTTCAAAGTCAGTTTCACTAAACAACATGAAATTTGGTAGGCATGGCCATCATGAATATACCCACAAAAAGTCTCAAGAAGCCAAGCACGAAAAAACACTGGAAGTCTGCCATTGTTTGTATTTCAGTTTCCACCACAACATTGTGGGCTGAGTGTGAAAGGAATGTTTGGATGACTGGCCAAAAAACATTACTGTAAATTCTAATAGCCACAAGAAAAATTCATCCCTTGAATCCAATTGCACTGAGCAATTTGAAATTTGGTATTCATGTCTGTCTTGAGTAGACCCACAAAAAATGTAAAGAAACCAAAACAGAAAAGACAAAGGCAGTCGGTCATTTTGGTTTAAAACAAGCAAATTGACCTGTAATTCCAACATAAATGCACTTGGGATGTGGCGTCCATAATATAAAAAGACTGAAGGAGACATCCACTTTCAATTGGATTGAAATTGCTCATTAACATGAATTGAAGAACAAACTGACAGTGCACATAATTAAAATGTAATCCTTCATTCACGTCTCGCAAGATGACCATATTCAATTGAACTTTTATTATGGGGTGCTTTTATAATTAAATCCAACAATAGACGTCTTAAAACAACACAATGTGTCGTTTTCACATCCAAATAGCAAGTGTCAAATATGAATTACTGAACCGCTCTCCAAAACTATAAAGAAAGACTGGAGTGTGCTTTCCTCCAGTGTTTCGTTGGGGTTCTTCATACGCGAGTTGAGGGCGGAAGCATGCATGATGCACACTGTATTTATAGCTGCACTGTTTCCATGACACTCATCCTTACACCGGCCTGCAGACACTGCATTCCCACCTCCCGAGGGCAGCAACAGTGGAAAGTAGCGAAGGAAGAGAGACGCCATCTTTGAGATGGAACACCAGAAACAGGAATGAGTTGAGCTGTATCGATGCGTTCGAGACTGCTGGGAAGTCGGAAACATTCCGCTCAATGTCAGAGATGGATACAGTAAGTAAAGCGTAAATGTTTAAACCACAAACCTTGATCCCAAAACACTTTCTTATCATTTCAAACTAATTTTACAACATTGACCTTAAAAAACAAATGGGTTACACATAATTTGATATTGAATGCGAAATAGTTGGCTATATAACGTTTTGGAAACAGTGGCTTATAATATGCTAACAATGAGCACAAACAGTAGTGACATGAAATGAACAAATCATTAATGGCTTGCACATTTTCGATTCAGATAAATCCAAACAGCTATGTTACTAACTGAACTAACAAAGTGCTAGGATACATTTTAGTCTGTCTCTGTCTCTCTCTGTCTCTCTCTCTCTCTCTCTCTCTCTCTCTCTCTCTCTCTCTGTCTCTCTCTCTCTCTCTCTCTCTGTCTCTCTCTCTCTCTCTCTCTCTCTCTCTCTCTCTCTTCTCTCTCTCTCTCTCTCTCTCTCTCTCTCTCTCTCTCTCTCTCTCTCTCTCTCTCTCCCCATCACATTGAAGACAATTCACAGACCTGAATGACAGATGATTGATAGTGTCTGTATGTGTGTGTACGTGTGTGCGTAAATGTGTGTGTGTGCACTGTGCATGTGTGATTGCGCAATTATCAGTCTCCACGGAGATGCAGCAGGACAGGGAAGCAGCCAACATGCTGGCGTAAATGCAAAAAATGCCTGTGTGTGTGCGTGGGGGTGTGTTTGTGTGTGCATGCTGCATCTCCCCATTTTCCCATTGTGTCAAGTATGCTAGTTGTCGCAGAAGTGTATGCTAGTTGTCGCAGAAGTGTAGTTCACTCGTGTAGGGTGGCGCTGTCCTCCCCACATTGCTCAAGAGTAGACATTTGGTGGTGCAGCGGATTGAAAACGTTCCGGTACGGATCGGATCACAGATTTGGGTCACGGACACTTTTACGGGTCAGCAAAAAAAAAAAAAAAAAAAAACATACATACATACATATACACATACATATAAAACAAATACCGTATTTTCCGGACTATAAGTCGCACCATGCACAATAAAGGGGAAAAAACATATAAGTCGCACTGGAGTATAAATCGCATTTTGGGGGGAAATTGTGCGCTTAGTACACATCATTTCCACCGAGCTACGATGCTACATGTAGCATACAAGAAAATTACGGTAAGATAACTTTAAACTCATCTAAACGATTGTAGATCGCTTAAATAAGTCTTTTAAGTCTTTTATTCATCCCCGGCCATGTAGAATGTTTCCAAGTCTCCAAAAGTATTTATGTATTCGGTCGCAATTATGTCTTCCTCTCCTCTCTGTTCAACCATCGTCTGAAACAAACTTAGACAATTGTGTGTAATGACATTTATATACGAGCTGAATTGTGGATGATTGTAGGTTGTTGACTCAACATACAAATCGCTATCGCTAATGCTGATCGCGATCGCTAATCGTTAGCATAGGCTCATCTTGTTCATGTCTATGAAAATACATGTGTATGTAAAGCATAGATTGATAGTATTTTCTGTTTCTTGTGCAGTTTCACAATGTAAACAGGCAACTTCGCTGCACACTTGGAGTCAGTGGAGTTTGTTTGTGAATGTTTAGCTGTTTGGATAAGCTGGCTTCCTCGACTAGCAAGGCCTGTTAGTTTAACAAAACATTAGACTTTAACCGTTTAAATTATTCATGCATTTGAATGGCTTTTAGGATGTATCTTATGTTTCTTTATGTTGGTTACAATAACATGATATAGAAGTAATTGTCATGGCTTGTTAGTGCTGACTTGTGTTTATGATGTTTTGTCTCCCTCACAAGTCACAAGTCAGCACTAACAATCCATGACAGTAAAGTGTTAATAATTTCACACATAAATCGCTCCAGAGTATAAGTCGCACCCCCTGCCAAACTATGGAAAAAAGTATTACTTATAGTCCGGAAAATACGGTACACATTGGTTCCCGGCACGAGAGCGACCGACTTTAAAATAAATATAATATACAATTAAAATAATAATAATTATAATAAGTCAACCTCTACTTTGCGTTTTCTCAACTATCGCGAGGGGTTCTGGTCCAAGGCAAGCCGAAATGCCAAAAACATAAATCTAGCTAGCCGTCACAACACCACATGAGCCAACTTCAAAATAAAACCTACTGAGGCTATTGCATTGGCAACATTTTATTTTGAAGTTAGCCTTTGCATTGGCAGTGTGATACATTCTCACAATGTTTGCAGATTTCCTGGCATGTCTAATCATAGCGCACACCAAATAAACTGTTACCCGAGGCAGAAAATAATCCTTCATTTTTTTGGGCAAGTACCCAAATTACTCATGTACTCGTTTCACCCCCAGCTGCCAAAATGCTCCCATACATGCGACTTAACATGATCAACAAGGGTTTTCAAGTTCCTCTGCTACTATTATAGTGAATGTGGACTGGTCATGTCTTCACATGAACACGCACAATTTTTTTTTTTTTTTCACCAACCAATCCATGGGCCGTGTGTGGCCCGAACCGTGATGTGTGAGCCATACGGATTACGGATCAAAGATGATCCGTTGCACCACTATTTACAATAGAACAAATTTAAAGAGTGGTGTTTAGGGGAAATGGTCAGTCGACCCAAAATGGATATATCAAAACAAAAACAAAACCAAAGCCAACTTCCTGTGTCTTCTGGGGCATGGCTTCTTGAGACTTTATTGTGGGTCCAAATATGAATGAAATGTCTTTTCCAAATTTCTTGTTGCTCAGTGAAACTGGCTTTGGGGTCAGTTTTTTACGAGTTTCTTTTAATCCAGTTGGGCACAACTGAGCCAATTGAGCCTAAAATGTCTACTTAAAAAGAAAATGCTCAACTTCCTTTGTCTTAATTTCCAGGTATGGATTCTTAAGACTTTTTTTATGGATTAACTCATGATAGACATTGGTAATAAATTGAATGTTGCTAAGTGAAACTTCTAACTTTATTTTTAATACCATTGGGCAAAACTGAGCCAATTGAACCAATTGAAAATGTCAACTTCCCGTGCCTGTTTGAGCATGACTTTTTGAGAATTTTTTTAGTGTGTCTCACTCATAGCAATCATAACTGCCAAATTGATAGTTAAGCACAGAAGTGTTAAAAAGCTTTCAAAATGTCGCATCGCCCACCTTTATTTTGCTGTTTTGTTGAGTACTGGTCGCAGAAAGGGAGCTAAACACACCGCTGTCCTTTGATTCCACTTCTATGTTACAAAAGCTGTCATGTACTAGCCAACCAGTGACGGCTGAAGGTCTCCTCTCCATTGACACACAAACACACACACACACACACACACACACACACACACACACACACACACACACACACACAGTGGTTGCTCAGTAATGGACTGTGCAACTCCTCAAGAGAAACAACTTTTGCATCCTTTTGTGTTGTTCAAGCACCTTTGATCCAGTTTTACCACACCAGCACTTTGTCCTCTGGGAAAACACACACGCAAACGCACACGCACACACTCTCCCGGGAAACATTCTGCCGTTAACCAACAACTGCAGCAGCCTAACGGACTTAGCGGTGAAAGGCTAACGTTCGTTAAAGCCAGGTGACAAAACCATATGCAATACAATTCATGTTTTAAATCCAAAGGCGGTTAATGATAGCTCTACTCTGAGCTATTGTGCTGAGTATCTGTCTATCGGATTCACTGTTAGCCAACTATGAGTGACCTTGAAAGCTTGCACCATCAGTAGCTCAAATTTCATTTACATGAGTTTACTCACATTGTGTTCTTACAAAGCCATATATGGACCCAGACTTTAGTAGGCTCATGTTTTCTCTACTTGAAGCCATGCAAATTGGCTAACTGTCAGAAATATTGTTTGGAGTGGACACTAAAATATTATTCAAATTGTATGATTCAGTTATTCGGTAGGATAATCAATTCTAAAAAGATTATATAGTGACAACCGTACTCTCAAGACCAAATAGTGTTCATTTTCTGTTGTCCTCCGCAAAAGCAGACTGATTATCTTTGTGTTGTTGTTTCAAAGTTTTTTTGCAAACGTCTGCTTTTACTTGATCAACATTTTAAACCAATTTTCTGACATGCAACCAGTAACTGAATCGTGATGCATTTGTGTTTGTGCATTTTCTGCACTGTCAGTTTGAAATAATTAAAGTAAATATTTTTTGTATCTGATTCATCAATGAATCAAAAAAACAACGATAATCGATTGTTAAAACTAAAAAAATGTTTAGAATTGTTAAAACTGTTAATTGTTCATTCTTAACCACTCCATAAAGTGTCTTATATTCATCATGGTTGAAGTTTTAAATGTTATTAACCAATAGGGTTGGTGCTGTTGAGATGTGCTAACAAGTTTTCAAGGCGTTGCTGCATAAGTTGGCAAGCCGAAACTAGTTCCACGTGCGACTCAAAGTGGATTTAAAAATAATTGTACGCGTGCCTAAGACGTAGAGTGTCATAACTTTAAAGCTAGGTGACAAGCCAAAAATAACAGAACTCAAGGGGAGATGTTCGCTACGTCTCACAAGGTCAGATTAAAAATAAAATGGTGGCCGTCTCAAAGATCATATGCCTGTTTTTGCTGGCGGGCTGAAATAGAATGGACTTTAGCAATTAGCACGCACACTTAACACATGTATACATACACACGCGCACACAAACCCCCACACGCGCACACACACACGCACACGGCTACTAATACATACACAAGTGTGAGCACATGCAGCCCTGTCGATCCATCACTGTCAGACTCGCACAGAAGATCTTAACACTGCAGCGCACAGGAAAAGGTTAGGTTGGTAGGTTAGATTATCATTCAGCCCCAATAATGCCATGTGAAAAGAATGCCTTTAAGTGAACTTCAATGAAAGAAGCCTCAAAAATTGAAACTTAGCAACATGAAATTCAGTAGGCATGTCTCTAATCAAAAGACCCACTAAAGCGTTTCAAGAAACAATGGATGAAAATGTATAGGAATTAATCCATTTTGGATCAAAATGGACATTTTGGGGTTGAATGACCATTTCCTGCGGCCATGCAAAGACTTGTCCTAGTAAGTTTCACATAGAGGCATGAAACTTGGTATACGTGTCTTTTATGAGTACACTCACAAAAAAAGTATTGAGAAGCCATGCCTGGAAAGTGAAAGGAACTCTGCCATTCTGGTTTAAAGTGGTCATTTTATGGTCTTTTTGGTAATTTCCAGGGGTTCTTCAAAGCCATGTCAAAATCAGTTTCACCATGAAATCTGGTACACATGCATCAGAGAAAAAGAAAAAAAATTCTCATGAGCCCATTTTGTGAAACACACAGGAAGTCAGCCATTTTCATTTAAAATCTTATCTTTGGTGTAATCCCGAGTCCTCCAATGGCATGTCATTGCCAGTTTCACTTAGGAATGTGATTTCTAAACATTGGTAAAAAGTCAGCCATTTTGGTTCCAAATTTGGGGGTAAACAGATTTTGTCTGATTACCCCCAACTTGGAAACATGCAATATAGAAACATAGACTGTGTGAAATTGTCTAGGATTTGAGTTTGATCACTCTAGGGATAGACCGATTATCGGCCGGGCCGATTATCGGCACTGATATTTGGCTTTTTGACGAATATCGGCATTGGCCTTTTTTAAAAAAAAAATCACCATTATGCAAACCTGAAACATTGTTCAATAAACCCGCTTAAAGACATTACAACAAAGTTAAGAGTACATTTTTCTTTAGATTTTGATGCCAATATTTTCCTTTTCACTAAAAATGAATATCGTCTCCAAATATCGGTTATCGGCCCCCTTGACTACTAATAATCGGTATCGTATCGGCCCTGAAAAAAGCATATCAGTTTATCTCTAGATCACTCACCCTCAAACCCAAAACTCCAATAACTCAGATTCACAAGGTCATGTTGTCACTGAATATAAGCATGCATGTGTGTACAGTATATAGGTCACATCCATGCAAGGTAATGCTAAACTTGACCTATTCTTAACATGTTAACCCACAGGTCACATTGGTTGCATTTTCCCGTTTTGCAGCTCCACAAAAAGAAATGTGCCCAACAACAAAAACAATTCCTCATCAAACATCAACCCAACCAATGGATTATAAACACACCCAATCTTTCACACACACATACTGTACATAGAGACCCACAGAAGAAACCAATCAGCCAACGATAGGCCAACACCCCTCTGAGTCCCCCACTGTGCCACATATCAGCCGCCTGACACATGCAAGGACAACACACACACGCATGCACACACACTTGAAGCACACTTACAGGTACACACATATAGTAGGTATATGGAGGTGGTAGCTAATGCATCATTACACACACAAATACGTACAGGAAGGAGGCCAGAGTAATCAACATCTCCGTCCTTGAGACGTGAGGTATGTCGGGCTGACACACACACACACACACACACACATGCACACCCCATACTCACACAATGGTGGTGACATTATTAGGGAAGGGTGCTTGCGTGTTCCCTATTAAAATTCCCCTCAACTTCCTGACATTTCACACAGATATGAGCAACGACGCCAAACATTTGCGCCCTTTGCAACCCGAGCCTCCTTCTCAAAGTGCTCCATCATGCTGCCGCCTCTATAGCCTGACTCTTTTACATAGTACAAAATTTGCACAAAATTTGGGAAATTACGCCCCTAAATAGTAACCTTTCGGTATTTACACACCCAAAGTGGGCGAAAGAAGCCAAATTTTCAAAAACTTACAAATTTGCAACCCTAAATTGTTGCAATATTGAAGAATTTGTCCTGAAATGAGTAGAATTTCGGAAAATATGCCCCAAAAGTAGTCAAATTTCAAACATAAAAATTTTGAAAAACAATACCCTAAAGTATTAATTATTTTTGCAAAAATCGCTCCTAAAAGTGGTCACATTTTAGAAAATTGCACTGTAAGAGGTCAAATATAGGCAAATACATCCCCAGAGTGGTCAAACTTTGGAAATATAACCTGAAAGTGGTCAGATTTTTAAAAATATGTCCCAAAAGTAGTAAAACTTAAGAAAATAAACACCTAAAAGTGGTCAAAATTTAAAAACAATACCCAAAATTAGTCAAATGTTTTGGGAAATAGGCCTCAAGAAGTCAAAGAAAGTAATGCAAGACAAATCTGCCGTAATCTAAAATATTAATGTCCAAAATACTTCACTGTTTCTTTTGTTGAAGCTGCCACTCTATAGTCAATGTAGTCATTTCCAGGGATCCTTCAAAGACCAAATCTAAGAAAAAAATATATATATAATAATAATAATGAGCCCCTGAATCTTCCGTCAGAATCATGAAATTTCTTAAACATGTCCATCATGACTTGACACACAAAAAATACTCAAGAAGCTATCTCTGAAAAGACACAGCCTTCCATTTCGTTTTGGAAGTGCCCATTTTATGATCAATTTGGCCATTTACAGACGACCTTCACATATGAACTCAAGAAATAATGTCAGCCCCAAAAGCCAGTTTCCCTCAGAAAAGAGAAATCGGGTAGAGACGTCTGTCATTAAGAGACGCACCAAAAAAAGTCTTTAGAATCCATTTCTGAAAGGACACAGGAAGTCTGCCATTTTGGAAGCGGACATTTTATGGTCAATTTGGCCATTTCTAGGGGTCCTTAAAGGCAAATTCCAAAATGGAAATAATAATAATAATTTTCCACCGGAGATTATATGTCGCTTAGCAACATGAGATTTGACAGACATGTCACAAGAAGGTTCGTTTTGAGGTTGAATTTCCCTTACCAACGTCAAATATGGAAAATATTTCTATCGTGGGTATACAAAAAAAAGTCTCAAGAAGTCACAGAGTCAGCCATTTTGGGTCAAGTGGCCATTTTATCTATGGAACGACAGTTTGTGTAATTTATTGAAATGTAAGTTTCATGGTATAATGACTAATGCCGATGTCAGACTACACGAATGTAGCCCGATTTTGGGCCGACAGACGTGTCGCAGACAAACGTAGTGTCTCGTAGTCGATTTTGAGTTGTCTTGACGCATCATAGCCCTTGTAGTGTGACACACTCAGCTGTTGGTCGTTTGGCGCCTGGGACGCTTCACGACCACCACCACGAAAGTCTGGCATGTCAGAAGTTTTGTTCGTCTTGCGCATAGTGTGACATGTCCTACGTCATCCTTCAATTGGCTCTTCGGAATTGACCAATAGAAAGACAGTGCCTTTCTACTTATGATGAGAGATTCGAGGTAGCAATACAAACAATCAAAATGGCGAAAAAAGGACTGGACAGTAGGGGGAAAATAATGGAACGTAGCATTTCAACTCATGCTACGTTTGCTAACTGCAAATCCAGTAGCTAATTAGCAAACGTGGTGTACGTGTGTCATTCAACAAAAAATGTGTTACCTTAAAGTGGAAGTCAACGCAAACATATTTTTTTTCAAGAATATGTTCTATGCAGGGCGGCACGGTGGTCGACTGGTTAGCACGTCCGCCTCACAGTTCAGAGGTCGTGGGTTCGATCCCGGCTCCGGCCTCCCTGTGTGGAGTTTGCATGTTCTCCCCGTGCCTGCGTGGGTTTTCTCCGGGCACTCCGGTTTCCTCCCACATTCCAAAAACATGCATGGTAAGTTGATTGGATACTCTAAATTGCCCCTAGGTGTGATTGTGAGTGCGGATGTTTGTCTCTGTGTGCCCTGCGATTGGCTGGCAACCAGTTCAGGGTGTCCCCCGCCTACTGCCCAAAGACAGCTGGGATAGGCTCCAGCACGCCCCGCGACCCTTGTGAGGAGAAGCGGTACAGATAATGGATGGATGGATGTTCTATGCAAGCCCACTCGGTGAAACAGGGCATTCTGATAAATATTGCGTTTGTGGAATAAGTGTTAATCCACTCATTTATAGCCATCTCTGGGGGCGGTCATCTTGTCTTCTGTCGACTGAAAATGACACCACAACTGCTCACAACGACCAATCACGGCTCAGATTCAGAAAACAGGTCAGCCTTAACTTATATTCCACAAAATTACATCAGAATGTCGTGTTTCAACTATTGGGCCTGCTGGGAACATATTCTTGCAAAAAAAATGTTTGGGTTTACTTCCGCTTTAAGTTCTTTTTGGAGAATAGACACCCACCATCCAGGAACAGGTCCATAGTCTCTTTTTTACATTTTTTTTTTTCTTTTTACATTTCTGAGCAGAGGACAAACACACATGAACATAACGCCCCCCTTTGACATGACTACACAGCTGCTTGTCCCGCCTCCCCGAAGGATGCGCGTCGATGGACAGAATCTGGACAGAAGTACGCAACGATTGGGCGGGGTCGAGTCGGTGACGGACTTGTAGTGTGACGTCTCGCCCGGTCCAAGACGCAGAACGATATTATCTTGTAGTCTGACCATCATGAATGACAAAAAAGTCATGTAGTGTGACCAGGCCATTACATGTCTTTACACAAACAAAAACATTACTTTAAACAGTGCCTGTACTGACAAAAAAGAACAGATGATTTCTATTTCCACTGCATGAGGGCAATTAGAACTTCATTAGCCATTACGTTGGAGTAAGTAGCAACCATAAAAATGTCTATGAGAGCATTTTTAAAAGCATCTCTAACAGCATCTGACATCATCAGAAGTGAGAGGGACAGAGCCAATCATTAAAAAAAGATGTCTGCGTCCAAGTCGGACTCTCAGCCGACTAGGCCGCTTAGCCCGATGCCAGAAGATAACGACGGCTAAGTGGCTTAACGCACAACGCTCAGAATTAGTCCGATTTTCGTGGTAAACACACCTGAGAAAATCCATTGGCTGCCTCTAACACAACTGGAACAGTAATAGACCCCTCTCCATTTAAAATCTAAATAGACTTATGGTTGAATATCAATAACCTAGAGTGCTGGAAAAAATGAATTAAAAAGTAAGGCACCTAAAGGAAGGCAATACTAAGAATTAATAAGTATATCCAGTATCAGCATATACATATTGGCTTGTATTGTATTGCTCCACTCGGAGGCTTCTACTTGTTTTTAGTTAGTTCCTTCCTGCCCAAAGTATGCAAAACCTTTTTGAAAAATAAGTCTAAAGATGTCAAAAGTGGTTGAGAAAGTGGTAAGATTTTGGCAACAATGTCCTGGAAGTGGTCAAAATTTGGAAGATATTCACAGAAAATACTCCAATTTTAAGAACTAAACCCTGAAAGTGATCGGATTTTGGAAATCAGGGCCTGAAAGTAATCAAATTAGGGGAACTTCCAGCCCAAGTGATCAAATTTGGGGAAGTGTGTACCGAAAACGGCTACAGTTTGGAAAGTAATCAAATTAGGGGAACTTCCGGCCCAAGTGATCAAATTTGGGGAAATGTGTCCCGAAAACGGCTACATTTTGTAAAACATGCCCAAGAGGGCTCACATTTTGTAAAATATGCCCTGAAAGTGGTTACAATATTGCAACGCATGCCCTGAAAGTTGTCAAATTTAGGAAAATATGACTAAAAAATGTGCAAGATTTATCCTTGCAGCCAGTTAAAATTGGCACGCAATCATGTGTTTACATGTCAGCCATTCATCTTTTGTCTGTCATTTTACTGACGAAAAAGTGCAGCAGACTGCAATCACTACGGTAGAATGCACAGCACAGGTATGCTAAGGTGTGCTAAAAAACACACACACACACACAAAGGAAAACAGCATAGGCAGTAAAGGAAAACAAGAAAAGGAGGCGAAGACAAAAAAAACTGAAAAAGCGATGAATCAGCACAAAATCCAGAAAGGTGGGAAGATTATTTGAGATTATGGTCACACATGCAAACACACATAACCTCCACAGTAACTAAAATGAAAGTGTTTGAATGTGTGTGTACGTGCATGGGCGTGATTGGCAGTGGACTCCAGTGCACGTGACACTCAGACTCATGTCAGCCAGCAGCTCCTTATTAGGCATCAACAGCCATACGCACACACTCACGCACCCACACACACACACACACGCATTCACGCGCACACACATAAAAGAGTATAGAGACATTGAACTATAACCTTTGACCTCCCCTAAGTTTATCGGCACAAATTGCAGAATCTCTGCGGCGACTACAAAAACACGCGTGAATGTGTGTGACAGTGCGTGTGCTTGCGTGTTTTGGGAAATGTGCATGTGCATGTGCGTCCGTCAAGCGGTCTTTGAACTTCCTCAGCGTTCTGAAAATATTGTTTTCGGGCAGCCATTTTGTCAAATTAGTGAATATACACTTCAGCTTTTCAGTGTCACAATGTGTCCCATTACTTATCCATCCTGTGTGTTTGCCAGTTTTCCATTCCTGCGACCTCCAATTTTTTTCTCATAGAAAATCGTGGAAAGTAAAAGCTTAACTAAGAGATGATGGACAGTATACGGTGACGCTGGGGTGTTGGAAAGAAAAAGCCCAAGAAAAAAGCAAAACCCATAGCGGAGATTTAGCATAATTAAAAGTTGGATTATTTTTTGAGCATCCTTGCTGTGAGTAGAATGTCATTAGTGGGTACATATGAGTGTTGTAGGAATTTTACTCTGATCATAAATATCCTTTACCTTTAATCAATAAGACAAGAGTGTTTCTATTTATTCGAGTCTGACCAAGATACAATGATGAAAGTCAGACATTATGTCCGTTGTATAATAATAATGCTGGTCGAAAGCGACAAAAGGATTTTTGGGCCCATTTCAACTTCAAAGATGAAGAAAAAAGACCAAGTGTAAATGATGTGCAACGGTTGTTCGTAGGAAGAATACGACAAATTTGAACTGAAGCAAAATCAACAGAATGTACATCCCGGCGAGATGTTCTCCAAGGTAAATTTTCTGCCGTTGCTGACGTTGTTGTAGTATTAAACTGTGAAGAACTGAAAATAATTGCGTGCAAATTACGCTGTGGTAAGTTACAGCAGTTTGACACCATTAGCATTGGATCTGTTGACAATGATAGCTTCCCAAGCCCTTTTTTTTTTTTTTACATTTATTAGTCGAAAACTAATTTCAAGTTTTAAGATGGCATAATATTGTCATTTCAACATTTTTCATTGAACCAAAGCTTAATAATGACACAGTTGTGTTAAATGTGTGTCTTGAGGGTTAAATTACAGTTACAAATCGGTGTGTTATACTTTCTGTATAAAAGTTGAAATGAATTATGAAGGAAAAAATGTCCAAAATAGGTATTCATTTAGTCGACTAAAATTGCCCTTTATTTTTGTCGACTACCATTAGACTAAAACTAAAATACAATCAGATGACTATAACTAAAACTTTCATTTTAGTCAAAAGACGAGAAATAAAAACAAATTAAAATATCTTGTCAAAATTAACACTGATGCACAGAAATTCTTATTATACCCCAAATATGATTCATGACAAAGATAACTAGTCTGCTGTTCTTTTCCAAAAAGAAAAAAAAAAAACATGAATAATCGGGGGATCAGGTAAGGAATACCACAAATAGGTGGGGGGGTTCTGCAAATAACAGGGGCTAGGTTGCCCCCTCAAAAAAAAAAAGAAATATGCGACTCCCTGAACCACAAATATGTAGTGTCCTCCCTTGTTGTTGCTCTTCTGTGGGGTCTATTATTGCCACCAATGAAAAAACATGTCAGTAACTCTTCGACCTAGCTGGAGATGGGCATGAACATCCTGAGCGTAAACGTCCAGTGTGTTAAAGTGTTTGTCCATTCGTTTGTGTGCAGGACACACTTCCACAAGCTTTAGTCATCTAAGCAAAGAGACTTGACATCTCTGATTAGAGAGTGTGACAAAAACACATCCACGCTCTCTGGCTTGATTGACAGCTCTTATAGCACCTGAGCACTTAATAATATCACACACATATCTCAACAGTAGAATACATCCATTTAAAAATAGACATAGACACTTCCAAGTTGGCATAAAATATGTTGATAATGTTAAGATGAAGGACATTAAAAGTCGGTGTATGTGTATGATATATGATTCTATTGTGGCGTGTTGGTAGTGGCACAAACACTGTTTGACCACAGGTAGATGGTAATGTGCTAGAGCAAGGGTGTCAAACTCATTTTTGTCGCGGGACACATTGTACCGTATTTTCCGGACTATAGGTCGCTCCAGAGTACAAGTCGCACCAGCCATAAAATGCATAATAAAGAAGGAAAAAACATAGTATAAGTCGCACTGGAGAATAAGTCGCATTTTGGGGGGGAAATGTATTTGATAAAATCCAACACCAAGAACAGACATGTCATTTAAAATTTAAATGACGAACAATTTGTCAGGTTTTTGTGGAGGAGGACACAAACGCAGGAAGTAAAATTGTGTGCAAGATTAATTAGTGAATTTAAAACAAAAGGCAAACAAGGTACAGGGATAATAAACTAACAAAATGTTGAAGTCTCCAAAAAACAACAAGGAACAAAACAAACACTAGGACTATGACGAGACTGGACTTTGACAAGACTTACAAAGACAGGATAGAACAGACGAACCAACAAGGGCTGAAAGAAAGCTGGTAACTAAATACGAACAAGTTAACGATATGAGGAACACCTGGACAAAACACAGAGGGTAGGAGGAAGCTGGTTGGTTAAGACAAGGGACCGGGATGACAAGCACAGGTGGACTCAACTTAACGAGAGACAGACAAGGAACACAAGGAAAAACATGAAACTACAGTCAAAAACCAAACTCAAAACACAGACCATGACACAATTTAAAATAAAAATAGAATTTTTTAAAATAATTTAAAATAAAAATAGAATAGAGGCAACAACAGGCTGAATGGTATGCTTACGCAACATACAGCCCTTAATCACAGAAGAGACTTAAAGTCGAAGTCAACGCAAACATTTTTTTTTTTTCAAGAATATGTTCTATATATTCTGATAAATATTGCGTTTGTGGAATAAGTGTTAATCCACTCGTTTATAGCCATCTCTGGCCATTTTGTCTTCTGTCGACTGAAAATGACATCAGAACTGCTCACAACGACCAATCACGGCTCAGATTCAGAAAACAGGTCAGCCTTACTTTATATTCCACAAAATTAAATCAGAATGCCGTGTTTCAACTAGAGGGCCTGCTGGGAACATATTCTTGCAAAAAAAAATGTTTGGGTTTACTTCCGCTTTAAGTTCTTTTTGGAGAATAGACACCCACCATCCAGGAACAGGTCCAATCACGGCTCAGATTCAGAAAACAGGTCAGCCTTAATTTATATTCCACAAAATTAAATTTAAATTAAAATTAAAAATTAGACACCCACCATCCAGGAACAGGTCCATAGTCTCTTTTTTAAATTTTTGTTGTCATTTTTTCTTCAGTCGACTGAAAATGACATCACAACTGCTTACAACGACCAATCGGGGCTCAGATTCAGAAAACAGGTCAGCCGTGATTGGTTGTTGTGAGCAGTTGTGATGTCATTTTCAGTCGACAGAAGACAGAATGGCCGCCCCCAGACATGGCTAAAAACAAGTGCATTTTGCTGCTTAACTTATACTCTACAAACGCAAAATTAACCAGAATGCTGTGTTTCAACTAGTGGGAAAAAAATATGTTTGAGTTGACTTCTAATTTAAAGGGCTTGACATGCCCACAGTTGACAAATATTAGCGACATCCCTTGATCTTAACCCCACAGAAGGGCAAGTAAAAACTCAAAATCCCATCTGGGGAAAAATGGGAAACCTTGAGAAGGGGCAGCAGATGGGGGAATCCCTCTTCCAGGATGACCAGGCTGCAATGGCTGCCGAATGGGCAAAATTCAACAAAATATGATGCTTCACAATGTCAGTTAGAAGAGTGTAAGAGTCTATTTAATTTTGAGATGACGAAAGTGTGGTTAAAATAACAATGAAAGAGTTATGGATCGAGATGACAGTTTTGGTTCAGTTTGAAATAAAGACGGACTGATGATAATGGACGGGTGCTGGCAAATTATTATGACGGACCGGTGAAATTTACTGACGCGCCCATCTATGTAAATTACCCAAGTTACACTGGACATGAACACATTAGCAATGAAAATAAATAACATGGTAAGTAACAAAATGTGTACTATTTTGTAGCCTTTTCGATTCCATAACCGACTCTTTGTAGCAGCGTGTAGCCTTGGGGTTGAATGTGTCGCTATTAAAGTGCTAATCGGGAGAGTTGAATCATGACAACTGCGATCCAGCGAATGGTTCTAAAAGGCTTGCTGGAGGCTAAATGAACCGGAGCGCCCTTTATCCTGCACTGCAGTGCAAGACGAGGATGAGGTCGAGGACGAGGATGAGGATGAAGATGAGGATGAGGTTGAGGAGGCTGTGTAGAGCTCTTCTTCACCCTAAAAGGTCCATCAAGAGCACTCCCACCTTTTCCTAATTAGCCTCGTTTCAGTCACAGGAGACGGCAAGGCCATAAATGGAACATATTTCAAGCCCAAATGTCTCCCACTTTTCTATTTTCTC
Organism: Filicampus tigris; assembly: GCF_054856515.1. Lineage (NCBI taxonomy): Eukaryota > Metazoa > Chordata > Actinopteri > Syngnathiformes > Syngnathidae > Filicampus > Filicampus tigris. The sequence continues at coordinate 28,980,855 of NC_141218.1, read as the reverse complement.
GAAGCTTAGCTTAGCTTAGCACGACAACACCATGAGTCCATTCAATGAAAACTGCAGACTTTTACCTTGAAAGGCAGTCAGAGCTACACACAGGTTAGCAAAGACACAAAATGCTTATAAAGTAATGTATCACCTTAGTTTTCACCTAAGGTACATACCAGACTCCTATGAAAGTCTTTTTTTTTTCCATTGCTTTAAAAATGCCAGTTTTAAAGCATTGGTACTGACAACAAAGATAATTATAGAGTAATTCAACATTTTATTAACATAAAACATTTTTTTCATTCATTTCAAACATTTTTATTCAACGGTACAAAAATATGTATAATAATATAAAAAAAAAACACAGTGAATTACTAAAAATGGACCCCTCAGGAATAATGAATATGCCTTAAAATTTGAAAGTAATCATTTTTATCAGTATTACATCATTATTTTTTACAGTATTGTCAAAATCTTGCAATAATACCGTGAGTGGATGTGCAATTCCCACCCATAATCACGACATTATTGGTATGATTGGCAAAATTCTGCCATCCCTTATTGTCTTACTTCCTCAGTTCTCGCCCCTAAACACTGTATTTTCAGTATTGTCACAATATTGCAGTAATATGAGTTACCGTGCTATTCCTCCACAGTTACTGTGTGATTCCCACCATTATTAATAGTCAATATCAATCGTCTAAATATCACAGCATCAACATTAGTCTGACTGTATAAACTAAACACCACCTAGTGGTGTTAAGTTGTTGTAGGTTTTTTTTTGCGCTAAAAACATCCTGCTCTTCCTTCTCTCACTTGCCTGCTTATCCTTTTGTCTACTTTCTCTTTTCCTGTGAACCACATCCCCCCCCTAAAAAAATAAATAAATAAATAAAATAAAAAACCACCTCCAGGACAGTCGATAAGCTATCAGAGCGAGTTAGGCCAGTTGGGCACTTCACGTACTGCCCTGCTCAGCATCGACTAACCAATCTGTCCAAAACCATTGTGTGTGTGTGTGTGCGTGTGTGGGTGTGTTGGGGTGTGTGCGTGCGTGTGCGTGTGCGTGCAAGTAAATAGATGACGAGTGGAAAGATACAAGAAAAGCGAAAAGGGGTGAGTGCTAGTTAGGACAAGCAGGAACGCTTTGAATAACTAAATAAAGGTGTGTGTGTGTGTGTAGGGGTGTGTGGGCGAGGGTGTGCGGGTGTGGGGGTGTGCGTGTGTGTGCACGCGTGAGACTTTGGCACACCCCGCAAACACAAAACACCAAAAGACAAGCATGTGGAAGTCTGAGCAAATCACAGATTAGCTTGACGCTAACAATCTAATGCCAGACAGGGTAACTTAGTAACTATAGCATGTTAATTATTGCACACGTACAGTAGAACCTTAGCCTCTGTAGAACGCCTTATCGGACACTTTAGAAAGATCCTCAAAGTCAAGCTCCAACTCAAGTTATGGTCAGAGGACCCTCAGAAGAACAACAACAACCAAAATCTGAATACAATCAAAATCATCGGGAAGTATACGCTACTAAAGTCACTTACAATGTCGACACCTGACTGCGTACCTCAGGAGTGCTCAATTTAAAAAGATTTAGCTTTTTCTTAGGCTTTTTTTTAAAAACTGTTATTCCAAAAATTTGAATTTCAGAGGAACCTGAAGTACCAAAATGCGTAATTCTACCCAAATCATCAAGAATAATAGGCCACCAAAGTAACAAAATTGGCCATTCAAACTGTCATATGTGATGTCAACGTCGCTCACAAGAGTTTTGTTCTGGTGACTTAGCTTTATTTTGGCTTGTCTTGGTGAAAGAAGTTCTAAGTTATAAGATGAGTTATGATTGGTCGTTATCAGAGCCCTTTGGGTGTGTGATGTCATTTTCAGTCGACAGACGTGACAAAATGGCCGACCCCTGAGATGGCTAAAAAAGGGAGGATTTTGTTGCTTAACTCATATTCCACAAACACCATATCAATCAGAATGCTGTGTGTAGAACATATGCTTCAAAAATATATGTTTGGGTTGACTTCCGCTTTAAGCCCGTATCCCACTGAGGGGCGAGCGTTTGCGAGTGTTGGCTAAGGTAGCGAATGCGCGTTCACGTCAGGGTTAGTTCAATGTTGCAAAAACTTTGCCAAAAGTTCTCCAGACGTTCACCAACAATTTTGTCTTGTTCGAAAGAAATGAAACGTGCGGGCAAACGTCTAGTAATGTTTGCCAGTAATGTGCAGTAAACTTCGGCGATTGCATCACAGCATTTGACAGATAGTCATGCACACTTTCCACAGTCCACATTTTTGTTTTCTTCACCCTCATTTTGTTTTCTTTTTGCCTGCCCCGATTAGGCATGGGATGATTACCGTTTTGACGATATACCACAATTTTAAAATTACCGTTTTTTAAAACCGCCCAAACTTGCCGAAAGCAGTAAGTTGTACTTTCCCCCCACCTCCTGAGTCGTCAGCCTAACGGCACCGGCAGTATGCAGCCACATGTGAATCCCATGTGAGTCCTCCCATCGCTGCAGCGGCCAATCAGCCGCTTCCTGCTTCATGGAATTTATTATACTGTGTAAATAAGGACCAAGGCTATTATTAATGTAGATAAGGTGGCTAACTAGCATGGCTAACATGTTAAGGTCTACTACTTTACATCACAGAGCGTTTTATGAGTCGCACTCGCTCAAGGTAGGACGAGAGCAGTGACCGAGCTTGAGGATGGCCGAAGGAGGTGAAACCATCAAACTCCCCTCGTACAAACGCACAAAGACGACTCAGTTGGTAGTTTTCGGGGCTACCGAAAAAGGACAGCGACTGTGGCTTGGAGGGAGGCTATCCCACTTGCAAAACATGCTTCATAAGAGTGGCTGCCAAAGGAGGGAATACTTGATGGCACGTTTACAAGAGCACTACCCATCGCTGTTTGACAAATTCAAAGTAACATTAATGTATTTACACAACGGCGTCTTCAAATAAACAATTGCAACAGTTGCGAGTTAGTGTCTTGCATTGCTGAAATAAATATTAATTGAGCTAGCTAGCATAGAAAACATGTTAACATCACAAAGAACAGTAGTAGGGTATTTATTTTTCTCTAAAAATATGAGTTTGTTAAATGAGAAAAAATTATCTACCAAAATATTTCAAAATAATACATGGTAGACGTTTCTTAATGTACCAAATATTCAATATTTTCTTTGAAAATAAATTAGACTGTGCTCAGTGGGAAAAATATGCTGTTTTTATTTAGGAAAATACTGAAGAAAACAGAGCTGGGCATTTTACTAAAAATTGAGCATCCGTTATTCGTTGTCCGTCTGCCGCGTGGGTAGGACTGTGCAATTAATCAAAATTCAATTACGATTTCGATTATTACACTCCACGATTACAAATTGGCATAATCATTAAAAAAATGATTAATACTAATTTTGAGTTGTTTTGAGCCATGCGCACACGAGTTACTCCGCCGTGCCACCTTCTCCAAGCTAGCTAGCTAGCCAGCCATCGGCACGAGGGATTTATTTTAAATAACATATCTTATGCAAATATACACTACTTTTACTAGCACAAAAATAGAAACCATGCTAAACATTATTACTGTGACTTAAGTTAAATTTCTTGTGTAGTCTATAATATGAAGTCAAAATGTTTGCGTTCGTTTTTGTTTCAAATTGCTTCAAATGCAATTTGCAAACATATTATTGATCATTATATTGTAATACAGTTTATATATGGCCTACTGTAATTTAGAAGTATTGTATAGATTACGTACTAGTATGTAACAGTCAACATTTAAATTAGTTTGACCCAATCAGCATATTAAATTTATAATTTATCAGAAGCTAATTACTTTATCTTTGTTTACTATGTGTAAATATTACTTTAAAAACAAAACAAAAAAGGCTCCAGACAAAGGTCTAAATGTATAGATGAATAGCATGTCTGTTATTCTGTCAAAATTGGCAATTTACTCCAAGCAGTTTACTACTTTGGCAATTTATAAGTTCATAGCAAGTTAACTCGTTTGTTTATACAAGGAAACTATACTTGAATTTATACATTTGCACTTTAAATTTTTTATTTAAAAATAATTTAATAAATGTTGTTGGGTCCAAAACGAACTTAAATTATTATAGCGTTTCAAAGAATTTTGTCTTAATACTTTTTACATGTTTAAACCTGTTCTTGTTTTGTAGCAAAAAACAAATAATCATTTAAATAATCGTGATTTCAATTATTACCAAAATAATTGTGATTAATATTTTTTTCATAATCGAGCAGCCCTACCTCTTATTCCAAAAAGCAATGGCAGCTGATTAAGTTTTCTCTCCCAGAGTCAATGGGAAAAGATTTGTGCGCCCCACAACGGAACGTCACAAAATAAGAACACGAATGAACAAAACAACATTACGCATCCTTAACATACTACTTATTAGTGTTGTTCCGATACCACTTTTTGGCTCCGATACTGATTCCGCTACCTGGCTGTGCAGTATCAGCCAATGCCGATACTGTACAAATACCTCACTGTTTAAAAAATCAAAATATAAGCAACATTTTTTCTTGTAATTCTAAAGAATTGCAGGCTCATCTGGATGTAAAATTATTCATATTTAACTCATCACTTGTGAAGTAGGAACATATACACACAGAATACGTGTGTTGAATAAACAGCCTATTTTCATAGATGTCTTCGTGCTGGTGCGAGTGAGACATGAATTATTCACATTACTTTTGTAATACAGCAAGGTGCAGCATTTTACATCCAAAATATATTCAGTGATTTAATAGATCACCCCCCCACTGTGTGACGTCACATTTGTATGCTGCCTGAGGGCAGGCGGTCGAGTGAGTGAGATAACAGAAGCAAAATAGTCACTAAGTCTGTTATGTGTTTCTAAAAATGGTTAACACCTGTGCTGTTTATGGTTGCTCTAATCGGTCAACTAGATATTTGATTTTGTCTTCTGTCGACATCACAACTGCTCATAACGACCAATCACGGCTGACCTGTTCTCTGAATCTGAGCCGTGATTAGGGTGGCCATATGTCCCGATTTGCGCGCAAGTGTCCCGCATTTGAATGATTTTTGATGCGTCCCGCGAATTGACTCGCTGTCCCGCATGTCTGATCGGCAGGCACTAATTTTCAAACGTGCGTCTGAAATCTTATTTTTTTATTAAACGCCTGTGTGCTGAGAGCAGACCACACAGTGAAGGCTATTATGGGGGCGGGTCTCGGTCTGTGTGTGTGTGTGTGTGTGTGTTATGGTGTTCGGGCGGGTGTGACTGTCTGTGTGCGGGACTGTGAGAGGCAGGGGTATGCTGTCAATCAAACAGCCGGGCGCACATGCAGGCAATAGTTGTTTTTAAAGATACGCCTACCAAAAACGATCATTTTAGATAAAATAGATTAAAAAAAATAGATAAAAATACATTTAAAACTATTTTTATTATAATCAATATTTAGAATTTTTTTAAATTTTCTTCAAGGGAAGTCATGTGGTGTGGTGGTGCCCTAGTGCCCGCTATTGACTAGCTGCTACTGCCAAAAAGTCAAGTTCAGAGGAACCTCGATAGAGCAAAAATTCTGAATTATACAAAAATCACAGGTAAAAAATATTTACACCCGACAAAATACCCTAATATACCAGATGTTTTATTAGCATCCTTCAGGAGAACACACACACACACACACACACACTCACTTAACAAGAATTTGGCTCATTACCCATACTATATTGCATCAGTGTGGCCGACGGCATTCCTGCTGTCAGACGCACCATCCCCTTGGCAGAGGGAAAAGTACATACTATGTGGGTGTGTCACTACCGCTACAAGACTACTACAACTACTACTGCTGCTGCTGCTACCACGACACTACATGGATAAAAATAGTGGGACACTTTTAGGCCATAAAAAGTGAAGCTGTACCTATAATTTTGTCCATATCACTGTCTTTGGCAGTCAATTACAAACAAATGGCGCTTTATGTCATCAAATTCAATGTTATTTGTTCAAGTCCATATCTCTAAAGGATTAGGGTTAAAACATCCAAAACATGGTTAGCGTGACAAGGTGGCATATAGTGGTAGGAGTAGGTCTCTTACAAATCGATCAAGTCAAATCACATCTACACGTCAAGTTACAGTACTTGGGTTTGCGCGCTGAAACAAAGAACTTCTCTTTTAAGAATCAAAACAAATGGCGCTCTACCTTTAAAACGTAGATTTTCAAACATAAACAGGCAAGATTTATCAAGTCTTTCATAGGTTTTAGCTCAGGAAGTTTGACTTAATTCTGACTCGAGTCAAGTCATGTGACTCAAGTTGCCCATGTCTGGTAAGTCAGTTAGTGGCATCAAGCAAATAATTCAACACACCTCCATCGGGTAACACACTTCCAGCACAATGTGTGTGTGTGTGTGTGTGTGTGTGTCTGTGTGTGCATGTGTGGTAGTAAATGTGCTGGTCTACGCATCACACAGCAGCAAGCAGTGAGGGGTGTGATGCTGCTGCAGCTCTGTGGTCACGCAAGCTTGAACGGGCCTTTGGGAAGTAGGTCAATGAGCGAGCGAGGCAGAGAAAAGCTCAAAGATAGTGAGGGAGAGAGAAAAGAAGAGGAAAAGAACGGGAAGTGGTCCTTTAGATTATGAGGCAGGCCAACAAATGAACTCTCAATAATTGCAAATATTAACTCCTTTGAAAGAGTGCTACTCAGACATTACAGTAAGATGTCAAATCGCCATCATGCTCTCATATACAATGACACAAATTCAATTTTTTTTTTGCAATATTGCACCACTCATTTATCTGGTGTACTGTAGGAGGTTTAAAAACGGTAGCATCAGACAGTCTCGAGGATGAGTTTGTCATTGTGGCAAAGACAAGATCCCGAAAAAATGGGTGCTTTAAACCAGATCCGGCAGACTTCCAGGTAGTTTTAGAGCATTGGCTCTTGAAACTTTTTGTGGGTCTACTCTTGCACATGCCTACCAAATTTCACGTAGCTTAGTGGAACTGGCTTCAGGGTCGGAATTTTATCAATCTTTCAGCATGGCTTCTTCAGACGTTTTGTGGGTCTAATCATGATTGACATGCTGCTCAAATTAAGCAGGCTGGGTCAAGTTCTTTTATGAAGGACACCCTGGAGATCTCCAAAATGACCCTAAAATGGTTACCTGGTACAAGAATAGCAGACTCAGTTTTGTCTCCTCTGGCATGGCTTCTTGACACTTTTTTTGTGGGTCTGCTCATGATAGATATCAGGGGGAAATTTCAAGTTCCGAACACATACTAGACACAACAACTCTGCCTTTGAAGGACCCCTGGAAATGGCCAAAATGCCCCTAAAATGGGCATTTGGACTTTGAGACTTCATCTCTTCAGGCATTGCTCCTTGAGATACACAAAAAATGACTGGACTTGGATGGACGACTCAAAAAGCTTCTCACTGCTCATCCTGTGTGCAGGTACTTATATACTCATATATAACACACGCATGCGCCACCACACACATATATACACACACACACACACACACACATACGCTATAAACTTTCCATCATTATGCTTTGCCAATCTGCCGCTCCCAGCGCGTTTATCCTCATGAATACACACTATAATGTCATCACACATTATTCGAGGAGGGAATAAATCAGTGTTATTACATTAAGGGTCGTCACAACGACAACGCGTGAGCGTGCTTGTGCATGCGCGCCAGCAGTGCGACACACACACATTCACCTCATCACATCTGAGCCAATCAACTGCCACTAACGGATAACGACTTGGCGACGCTGTACTAAGACTAATTATAGTGTTGTGTCGCAAGAACCCCAGCCCGAAAAAAACACAGGACTGCCATTTTCCCTTGGCGACATGAAATTTGGTAGCCATGTCATCATGAGTAGACCCACAAAAAAGTCTCAAGGAGCCATGCCTGAAAAAACACAGGAAGTCGGCCATTTTGGTCAGAAATAACTACTTTGGCCATTTTTGGCAACCTGCGGGATTCTTTAAAATGTTTTTATATAGCCAGTTTCACTCCTTAAGATGAAAATTGGCACGTTTGTCATGAGTACATCCACAACGGAGGCTCAAGGGGCCATACCTGGAAAGATGAAGAATGGGTGCCATTTTGTTTCAAATCTTTTTTATTATGTCAGTTTATTTTCTAATTCATTGGTTGATATATATGAAGTGTTTCACTGATATAACTCCATCACATCTCCTCTCCTCTTGAATTTGGTCTGCGGCATGTCCCACAGCACTGCAGCCCAGTGACCTTTGGCCCGCTTTCCGAAAGCAGGCCGGCCGAGGCTTAGTCGGCGCACTGCTGCCATTTATTAGCCCATCTATCCATCCAACCATTATCTATACCGCTTATCCTCACAAGGGTCGCGGGCGTGCTGGAGCTTATCCCAGCTGTCATCAGGCAGTAGGCCGGGTACACCCTGAACTGGTTGCCAGCCAATCGCAGGGACATTTATTAGCCATCGTGGCTAATTGCAACGCCGGCCGCACTGAACTGATATGTTTGAAGTAGCACTGGGGTTATGTTCAACACTAATCTTGGCAGATCGGTGGAGGAGTGAGTGGGGTGTTGGGGGGGTGTTGGTCAGAGTTCCTGGTGTCATAAACTGCACTTGAAGCATAATGCAAATCTTAGAAGTGTTACTGGAGCTCTCCAGTGGAGTGTCGAGCATGCTTCAAGATCTTCCACACACTACTTTTTGTGTTTTTAGTTTACTATTTTGTTTTCTCTCTGTCTCTTTTTTTTTTTAGGTGTACATTTTAATAATACTTTAAATTTTTCTTCTTAATGCTTATTAATATTGCTTGACAACTTTTATTATCAATTTTCTTTTGAGTTTTTCTTTGATTTTATTGGAAGTACATTTTCTTTGTCATTTTTAGTTTTTTAATTAAATTGTTTTCATTTTATTCTTATTTTGCTTCCCTTATTTTTATTTGATTTTGTACATTTTCTTTACCTTATGAGTTGTCCTATTTGTTGTGTTGTTTACTTTTACATTTTTTTCATTTAAAAACATTTCTTTTTTACTTATTTGTATTCTTATTTATTTGTATTGGCATTGTTTTTATATTTTTATTTTATTTATTGCATTTCATTTAGTTTATTTTCTTTTACTTTGATTTATAATTTCTATTTTTAATAATTTTTTTCTTTTACCTATTTATTTTTATTCTCATTTGTTTATTTCCATTTTTAATTATTTTCATTTCATTGTGTTCTTTATTATAGATTTTAAATAGGGATGTTCCGATAAGGTTTTAAGACACCGATACCGATCATGGATGAGTGAGATCGGCCAATACCGATACCGATTCCGATCACATGGAATACCGGTATATTTTTCCATTTATTTATGGTGACTGCTATTATGCAATATCATCTGGAAAAAAAAACAGCCATATTATTGCCGTAATTTTGACCAAAACCTATATATATTTTCAAAAGCATGAAGAAATACAAAACGGTTGCTGGCACAATACAACAATTACTCAGTCGCAAAGATAACTGAAAAACCAGCTTATAGTAACACATTTTTTTACAGATCAAAAGAATCAGCAGTCTCAAAAGACTTAACTATGCAAAAAGTAAAATAGCTACGTCTGTGAAGTATTTGCGTCCCGGTATCGTGTAGCTAGCGAGGCTCGAAGTTGGCGAGCAGACGGCGGAATCCGGTGTCTTCCACCACCGAGAATGGTTGTTTATCAAGTCCGATAAATGTTACTATTTTCCTGGTTATTTGCGTTGCCTTTTGCCCGTCGCGCTGATATGGGTTTGAGTTGGTCAGCATGGGCTGCGTTAGCTGCCGTTTCATTGTTGCTGCTGCTTCAATGCAGTGAGCCTCCTAAACTCACCATAGTCAACGCACGAGCTGCGGGTGATCGGATTCTTTGATCGGCAATAAAAGGCTTTGATCGAATGTGCCGATCACGTCATTTTTTTTCAAATTGGCCGATCATTATCGGTGCCCGATCGATCGGAGCATCCCTAATTTTAAATTCTTTTTTTTATTTTTTATTTTAAATATATTTTTTTATTTATTATTACTATACATTGTTTTTTCTTTTCTGCATTTGTTTTTATAACTAATTTATTCATTTCATTTTTAGTTTTTTTTCTTCATTAAAAACGTTTTTCTTTTCATTTTTATTTTCATTCATTTCATTATTTTTTTATTTCATTTTTGCACAGTTTTCTTGTAGTTTAAATATTTTAAATTTGTCTCCTCTCATTTTATAATATTCATGGCATTTCAGGGTAAAAAGTAGTTAAGCACAGTTATTAACAACAGCTCACTTTGGTAACAAGCTAGGAAACGTGGCGACGCGACCACTTGACAATCATTTCACGCAACTTTATTTACAGTATGCGTGCATAGGTCTTTAAAACGTCAACAGCAAAAAAGCTAAGCATGCACAGTAAATTCTTGCTCTAATCAAAGTTGACATGAGTGTCTGTTTCTTACCTTTTCCTGCCATGTGTATTCATTACAGGCCCTCTTTGTCACATTGATAGTGTCGCACACCTACATGTACACGCACGCACACCCACGCGCGCACACACACACACACACACACATTAACTGTATTAGTATTGCAGCCAGACGGTTAAAGGTAACGTGGATTCAGTGTTATCCAAGGGCGGTGAAAGGAAGCACCAGAGAGGCTTGCTGCAAGCCTCCATGCTGGCTGTCCTATTTCTTTGAAAGCTGGCGACCTCCACCAGGGAAATGTCTTTTTTTAACACACACAAAACGCAGACTTCCAAAGGAGGCGAGAGGCGGATTGCACAAGTCTGACTGAGCCAGGGACATACTGGGGCAAAAATTCGGCCCAAGAATATTTATCCACAGGTGGGAGAAATGAAATGATGAACACGGAAAATGGAATTTAACATATTTCTGACACGTGAGAGCAGCTCGTAATTAGGATGACAGTCATCAAGGCTTCCGTTTCTATTAAGTGTATTTTATTGCCAGTGACGTTCCTCCTTGTCGTCTGTGCTTAAAATGTCCCTTATTGCTACTGCTGCTAATAATTGGATTCTCCCTGCAGCTGTGTTACAGCTTAAAATCTCCCTGGTGTCTCCCACTTAAGGCAGACCACTCACTTCATTGCTCGTGTTCATTTTCGCAGCAATAACAATAAAAGAAAAGAAGAAAAAATAAGCGAGACTGCCGCAGGCGTAAACAGTGTTACTCTCGATCCTTTGCTCTCTCTCTTGACAAGATGCCAGTGTTTTGACTGGAGCTCGCCCTGACGCGGCCAACAAGCAAAGCACGTCACAAGAGATCAACACACTCACAAACTTGTGAACGGAAAGCTGGTGCGCATGTAGACCCAGGTTCCGCCTCTTAATTCTCGATCATCCTATTACAAATCTAATAGGCAATTTGTAATTCATGTGCATCCCAACATTTTCTGCTCGGGCCTCTAAAATTTCAAGTGAGGCGCCACTTTGGTCCTACTACCATCTTTGTCCGGAGCCCCAGAATGGCGCCTAAGAAGAGGAGACTGTAACAGTGTTAGAAAGTACTTGTCAGAGTTGAGGGGGAAAATCTGTGCTGTGCTTCTTTTCTCGTTGTGTAGCCATTATTGGCTTGGTGAGTCCCATAATCCAAGTAGAGTAGGCTACTGCATCTTTGTCGTTCATGTTTTTTGCCCTTTATTAGACTGACAAAAATTAGAAGGTGCTCCCTTGAGAAATTGTGAATGAGGCAATGAAAAAATGATATAAATTTACAAAACAAATGTACAGAAAATTGGCCAATAGGACAATTCATCTTTTATGACTAAAAAGTCACACTTTTTGATTTTTTTTTTTCCTGAACAGAAAAAAACAAGTTTTCCTAGGTTTAGTTGTGTCAAATTCAACCAATGAATTAGAAAATAAATGAAAAACCACAAATCAGAATTTCTTATGGAAGAAGACTCCTTCCTCTTCAATGAAGGGCTGCAGTCCTCCTCCCCTTTCCTATCCTCCTTAGTTAAAGTTATTGAACAATAAACAGTTACCTTGTATATTTATTGTGTTGTTTCTTTATAATAGTGTGTTTTCACTCATTTACATACTACGCTATTGTAGGGGTGGGCGATATGGAAAAAATATATCACGATTTTTTAAAAACAAAATCCCGATCACGATTTTATCATGATTCTTTTTTAACATATTTTTTTAAGACTAATTTGCACATTTCTGACCATTTTCCTCATGTTAAACATACAAAACATATTTAAAGTGTGTATAAAACTCTAAAAGGAATAAAATGACTTTAAGTCAGCTAAGCTTTCTGAACAGGTTTTAATTTGAATAGTGACAATTTTTATCAAAATGTGCAGTGAATGTAAAAAGTTAACATAATGTAAACATAAAAACACAGCTCGTAACGCAGGTCTAGTACTTTGAAGAGTCTTTTAAAGCCCTCGTTTTCCACTGTTTTCATGGGAATCATGTCTTCAGCAAGGTAATAAGTCACTGCCTCAGTTACTTCTTCACACTCCTTGCTTGTTTTCTCATATAGAGTGCTCGTTAAATGACTGTGTTACCGTGGGTTGCGTTAGCTTGCAGCTAGCGGCTGCCTCTGGCTACCATGCGTCTGATCTCCGTTTGCTTTGGCTGTCGGCGCTGACGTCCGAACCGAGTCTCTGCAAACTTTACAAATAACTGGTTTGCACTTTCTCCTCCGAGGAAAAGCCAAACCAAATCGACACTGTGGATATGGAGTTTCTTTTTGGGGCCAACTCTGCTTCGTGGTGACTTTTCGCTATAGGTCCCCGCTTTATACAAACAAACAGGGAGGTGGGGAGTGTCACGTACGGTGCACTGTGTGTGGTGTGATTGGTTGGTCGGGTATACGCGTCAGCGGCTTTGCGCCTACAGAGAGCTAAACTGTTTAGAATGTGCCATGTAGACGATCAAACGATCTTTCGGCTTTATGAGATCATGAACACGTTAAACCGCTTAACGATCTAATATCGTCATATCGCCCACCCCTACGCTATTGTTATTTTTAACCACACTATAACACAAAAGATACTAAGTATGTTTGGGGTGACAATGGGCTCGTCACATTTCCATTCATTTCAATGGGAAACATTACTTTGATTTACAAATATTTTGGGTTACAAATGGAGGCCACAAACAAATTAAGTTCATAACCCAAGGTTCCACTGTATATACAGCAGTGGCGGAGCCAGAACGTGGCTACTGGGTTGGCCTGGAAAAAAATCAAGGTGGGCCTGAACATTTCTCTCACTGAGCACAATCTTCCTGTCCCGACACATCGTATATTTAAATAAAATGACAAAGGGAGTAATATGAAGTTCAGATCTTCCTTAGACAACCACAACTATATACTATTCTTAATATTCAATAAAATAAAAAACACAATGAAACGCAAATTAAAAAAAAAAATTCTAAATAATTTACAAAAAATTTAAAAGTATTTATTTTTCTCACTGGGTGGGCAGTCTGTCAATCTGGGTGGGCCTGTGCACACCGAGGCCCACCAATGGCTCCGCCCCTGATATACAGTACATAAGCAAGTTATTTAAATAGATAAACTGTTTTGCTACATCTTGTGATCGGATCGGTGATCAGCAATGGGTTTATTTAAAATCGCTAATCAGTGTTCGCGATCGGCCCCAAAAATCCTGATCATGTAAAGCACAGGTATCAAACTCCGGTCCTCGAGGGCCACTCATTAGATCACTTCAGCTCATCAGCAAGCTCTGCAGGAGCCTGATGATGTTCCTGACCATTTGTATCAGGTGCAGGAGGGAAAGATCTAAAACATTCAGGCTAGTGGCCCTCGAGGACCAGAGTTTGACACTTGTGGTGTAAAGCTTAATGCTATCGCACACGCCTAATACACACACACACACACACTAACATATACAAACGCTCACACATGCAACACAAACAAATGCTAATATATATAAACTAACTCACACACGTGCTAATATGAACACAGCAACACACACATGCAAACACACATGTATACATACACACAGAGACATGCTACCATACATACACAGTACACACACTATAACACACAAATGCTGCAAAAATCTCACACACGAACAGAAACACACATGCACGAACACATACACGCACATGCACAAGTTCAACGTACAGTATATGCACCAGTTTGTTGTTTCCACTGGAGGTAATCCACAAGCAGGATTATTGTGTGTGATTAAGACTTTGGGATCTACGAGGTTAGGGGGATTAAAGGGGGCGTGGGTGGGTTATGTCACTCTGTCAAGTTAGCAACCTGCTGCTAAGACGCATGCAGGAAGCGAGGAGGACCGCTAAAGAGTCACTTAGCATTTAGAGCAGTACTGTCTGCCGTCATGGTAATGGCATACACAGGGTCACGTAGCAGAATATGCAACAAACAAGACCAATGACGGAGAAATTTGTCCTGAAAACCCAACATCAATGTTATTCTTGCAACTATTTTTACTTGAAATTGTTGGACTTTTTTTAAGTGCTTAAAATCCCCCCCCCCAAAAAAAAATTACAATTACATTTAACTATAAAGATTTTCTTGGATTTCCTTGATTTATGAAACAGAAACTGGTTTGATTATTGCAGCATATTAGCTCTTTTAAAGTGATAAAGTGAAATGCCACTTTTTACTACTACCTATACAGTATGTGTTCTATAAACAATGGACATTTGATTTGAGTTGTTGCCTCGCTGAAATTACATATTACATACAGTGCATATGTACACCCATGATTCTATCACGTTAAGCTGCTAATAGACGTGCCAACGTCATAGTTGACAAATTTCTTTTAGTTAGTCAAACAACTCTCTTAGGTAGGCGTGTTAGCAGGGCAGGTTTTTCCAATTTCTAAAAACAATGAGCATTGAGTTGTTGGCTAGCTGAAAGTGAATGTCTAAATCCAAGCGGCTACATGCTAAGATAACAGTTAAGACAAGGAAGCATAAGACTAACAAACTAACTAACTGAAAATGTAAACTTGACCTGCTAACAGGCTAACTGAACTCTAAACCAACAAACATAACAATGAAAGTGTGAACTCAAGGTGGTAGAGATGGTGATAACACCTAAAACAATGAAGAATCAATGCCTAAATCTGATCTGTTTGCATGCTATGCTAATAGCTAAAATGATAACCACTGAGTTATCAGCTCACTGAATACAAAAGAGTAAACCTGAGCTGCTAACAAGCTAAGATAGCAGTTTGAACTATCAACAAATGTGCAAACACATATAAACTATCAAATGGTTAATGCAATGAAGTTCGATAAATGCCACCACAGGAGGGGGTCACGCTAGCCAAGCTGCTCATGTTTTTGAAACACTACTAAAAATGACAGCTGAATTTTACCCACTTGTTCAGCCACTTCATGTTAGGGTTAGCCACTTCCTGATTGATGGATGATGTCACAACATTCACCACTAAACAGTTTTTGGCGGTCTTGAGTCTAAGGTTTGTAGTTACAACACAACTGTGATGGTTTCTTTATCTGGGTGTGCGCGCGTGCGTATACACTTTCAAGGGCACAGACATAAAATGGAGAAAAGGTTGAAGGAAATTTCCATTTCCCATTGGACACACACACACACGCAGGTGCCAGCATGCTTTGTCACTGTGGCAACCAGGTGCCATGGGCAGGTACAGACTGGTGTGCGCAGTGTCAGCATGCACTTATTATGTACAGCCACAACACACACACACACACACACACCCGCCCCAAAGCACAAAGAGTCTTCTTGCATTCGTCCACCTGACAAAGCATTTGCTGCTATTTTTAGTTATTTCCTCAAAAAATGAAAGCTTCATAATATGTACTGTATACATGTGTGTGTGTGTGGGGGGGGGGGGGCGTGCGTGTGTGCGTGTGTGTGAGGGTGTGTACGCATTCATGATAGACGTGACCACCAAATTTCACATTCAAGGACAAACCTGGAAACAGCGAAAATGACCCGAAAATGACAACTTCAAACCAAAATGTCAGACTTCCTGTGTGATTGTGAGCACGGTTCATCAGACTTTTTGGTAGTTATTCTCACGATATATGTTGCTATTAAATTTCTTGTTGCTATGTGAAACTGGCAAGGATCAGTTGGACTGCTTCAAAGCAAAATTGCAGACTTCCTGTACCTTTTCAGGCATGGCTCCTTGACTTTTTTGTGGATTTAGCCTACCAACCTCCACATAAATGAAACGGGCTTCAGGGACTGAAATTTCCAAAGCCGAACCTGGTGCTGCAACCACGGATGATCAATCAAACGCACACAACTTTATTATCACGAAAGGCGAAACAGAAGCTGAGTAAGCACTCTGATGAATTATTGAGCGCAAACACGATGCTCTCCTTTGGGGAAGGCGTGCCTCCGAGCCGGATGCCGCGCCAACCTCTGAGGATTTGGGAGGAAGCGAGCGTATTCCCAGCACACAGGCGCTCCCACGTCGAACGTTAGCGCTCTGAAAGGGCTTCGCAATAGCTTCTTTCGCATAGCAATAAAGCTACATTTTGCATCAAAAGGAATCCACGTTTGACATGGACTGGTCGTCAGCCAAGCGTAGGGCACATAGAGACAAACAGCCAATCACAGCCAATCACATGTGTGGGAAATTTAGGGACTTCAGTGAGCCTAGGATGAAGGTTTCTCAAACACCCCCACTAATGTTTAACCTCTAAAATGAAACCTAGGCCCCTAAACATAACCACAACCTACAACCCAAAAGCGGATTAGTAATAACACCAACCTTAAAGGAGAATAATACAAACAACACTGGAGAGGCACCAATGTACGCACAAGGAATAAAAACCAAGCTCCAATACTAACACACCAACACCACTTTACCAGCCATACATCAGGGCGGAAACGAGTCCGAGAGTAATCAAGGTACCTCGGTTCAAAAAATTTCTTGAGGCATGTTTTCGGACTTGGGTACTCGCTTATTTACATATTTGCGTGATGACTGCAGCAACAATGGTTACTGCTATACATGACAGTAGCACGCCTCTAACGCATTGAGAGTCCAATTTCAAAATAAACCTTAGCGTACCAAATATAAGGACATCAATGACTTGGTTTGCTTTTATTTTGAAGTTGTTCCCGGCAGCGTGTTGCGGCGTAAAGGCTGACTTGACTCGTCTTTCGGACTGTGTTTGGGCCGCCACAAACTGTTGCTACCGACGTCAACAACACAACATCGTCCTGAAATAACATTCAATCGCTAGGTGGAAAAAACAAACGACCGAATTACACTGACACTGGATTGTACGGCTTCTGTTGCCAGCGTTTAGCCTCGACTCCAGCGCTAGCGGCTAGCAGCACTCGAGTGCCCCATGCAGGCTGGCAAGAGCTGTCAGATTACTTTTCAAAGCAGTTTAACCAGCGCAAATGACTCTGCACACTTTGGTGCTGAAGGCCCCACACAGTTGCCGTTCCACCTGATCGCTTTTGAACAAACCAGGCTTACTCAAGTGTGATGTTTTAGCCGGCAAAATCACTCCTGGAGATCTGATGTCACGTCAACTCAGTCAAAAATCTATGGATGGACAGCAGCGGGCCTTTGCCAAGCACAGACGTTCTCCAACCTCATCATCAGCTCAGTTTCATTTCGGCCAAGCCAGTCACGCTCCCATCACCAACCTGCTGCAGCATGGCAAAATCGTGGACACACACGTAAGCGACAGCGTACTAATATCTTGATGAAGTATCAGTTCAGTTGTCCTGTCAAAGTTTCATGTATCACTTTGCAAGGAGTAGTTTTATATTTGTTTGTACTCATTTTGTTTTGTAGTTAGCACACGGACATGGCATTTGTTGCCCTACTTGTTTATCCACCAGACTCAACATTCTTCCTCCTCTCTTAGCTACTGTAAGAATAGTGGAACCCTGCATACTTGTTTTCGATATTTTTTTTTAAATATAAATTTGTTTTACTTTATTTTGTGGGGGAGCCAACCCTCGTTTTTCATATTGGCGGTATATCCCTGCTCACTGAATAATTTTGGGGTTAAAAAAATAAATAAAAATACAGTACATTTTTTTAATGCAATTACCATTATTCAACAATTTTCACTAGTGGCAGGGGATATGGACCAGGCCGTCCACTTGTACTCCTTTTACATAGGCCACTAGTGTTTTAACTGAGACACCGCATAACTGAAATGCCTTGTGTTGCAAAATACATTCAAGAGAAATGTGTCGCAAGACTGTTATACAAACAATCATTTGGATGTTAACATGTCACTATGACTAGTTTTTACTCTCAAAAGTATTTTTGAACAGTACTGTGTGTTGGACAAACAAAACACATTTTTGTCATATTCGCAAGATGTTATTTGTATATAATTATTATATAATTATCGAGTATTGGTATGGTACATCCTAATACTCATCAGCACTAACCTAATCATAATCCTCTAACGCTAACCACCAAACTTAACTACAGTCCAGCTGAGTGCTGCTAAAAATTGCTATTCATCAAACTACATTCTTCCAAAACTAAATGTATTGAACTGACTGTGCTGCCCGGTGGAAATCGAGTTCATTTAAGACCATAGAAGACCCTTCCAATGAAAATTGAAAATAGTACACTATAATTATTATTATTTCAATTTAATACTGTGACTTTAAGATGCAGGTGCATTTTAACTAGGGTGACCATATGTCCCGATTTGCGCGGGACTGTCCCGCATTTGAATAATTTTTGATGCGTCCCGCAAATTGACTCGATGTCCCGCATGTCTGATCGGCAGGCACCAATTTTCAAACGTGCGTCTAAAATCTTGTTTTTTATTAAACGTCTGTGTGAGGAGAGCATATAACACACGGCGGAGGCTATAATGGGGGCGGGTCTCGGTCTGTGTGTGTGTGTGTGTGTGTGTGTGTGTGTGTGTGTGTGTGTGTGTGTGTGTGTGTGTGTGTGTGTGTGTGTGTGTTGGGGTGTTCGGGCGGGTGTGACTGTCTGTGTGCGGGACTGTGAGAGGCTGCTAACAACGACCAATCACGGCTGACCTGTTCTCTGAATCTGAGCCGTGATTGGTCGTTGTGAGCAGTTGTGATGTCATTTTCAGTCGACAGAAGACAAAAATGGCTGCCCCAAGAGATGGCTAAAACGAGTGCATTTTGCTGCTTAGGGAACTTAGGGAACTCTGTTACTGTAATAAATTGTCACTGCACTTCATGCTCTACATGTTGACTTGAGATTTGACAAGGTTCTATTGTGTGAGTGTGACTATTGTTAAAGTGCATCTACCTGAAGATATGATGAGACTAATTTCAGCCTTTAGGGATAAGCCGAAAGGATAACAACAGCATTGTGAGCTCCTTTTGATAATTGTCCCTCATATTTACCTTTTTACTAGCAGTTTGTGTTGTATTTTTGTAACTGCAGATAATTTCAACTGCAATTCTGTGTTTTTATTTGTCTATCTATAATTGTTATTTTGTTGCAGTTTATCATATAATATGTTACTGAACAGTTGACAAACTGTGCCATATGCATTTTTGGTGTCCGTCGCGAGTGTCAGCTGCGTCCCACATTGTCCCCCACAAGCATACTCCCTGTCCCACATCTGGTGAGTTTGGATCTGGTCACCCTAATTTTAACAGTGCCTGGTTGCACCTGCAGCATCAGGATAAATGTGCTCAGTGAGGGACTGACATTTGAGATGGTCACATGATACACACACACCGGTTATATTGCTGACTCACATTGCGTGGGAGTGCAGGGGGCCTCCACTGAAATGACTTTAAGCTTTATTAACTTTTCCATTTGGAACTTGTGGTTTGAGAGTTTGCAAATGAAGGTTGCGCAGCGCTTGATTGGTCATCTTAAAAAGTGCAAGTCCTTTGTCGCCATCGGCTAACCGAAGTTTTCAAATTATTCTGACCTCCCACTGTGTTTTTTTTTCTTATTTCTAATCTATGGCTCGTCACTTGATGTTCATTTAATGGTCGCGAGTTTGAATTACAAGTAACCTTAAAATGTCTTTGTGGACAGGAAGTAACTCTGTGTGACTTTATGTCTACAGTGCAAGGTGGCGGTTCGCATGAATAACTGGCAAGAGGAGCCATCACATGAATTAAAGAACACAAACGTGTCCATTGTGACTGACCTTGTTGTGGAGTATTTCCAGTCATTCTGTTTATTTCTATTGTGTGTTCCAGCTGTTATCATGACTAACTGACAATGTATGAGGAGTGTGGTTCTTGATCTGCTCAATGTGGAAAGTCTCTTTAGATGACTTTTGTTTGGAATTGACGCTAACTAAATTAAATTGACTTAATTCCTGCGATTTTTCTAAATTATAGAGGACCGTCTTTTTCCAATATTTTCAGAAACGATTATTCTATCGATCATTCCATTGATTAATGGAATAATCAGCAAACATTTTATTTTGCATTTAAGTGTATTAAAAAAAAGTTCTTCCCCAATTACTGTCAATTAACATATTGTTGTCTATTTGGTATTGTTTAGTAAAAAAATAAATAAATAAATAAAAATTAAAAATCCCTAAACAACAATTTAGCAACTCAGCAATTTTTTTAAAACAAGGATTCAGTTACTGGTTCTGTCACTGTTTTCCTAAGTATAAAAGCAGATACAAATATTATATTTTGATTAAAAACAAAAGATAATCAGTCTACTGCACTGCAGAAATCAGACTGTTATGAAGTGCGCTATATAAATAAAATTGTACTGTATTGTATTGTAATTATTACTGCTGAGAGGCTGAAATCACAAGATTTGGACAATTTTAAGTTAAACAATGCCTCCGAATGATGCGGTGATTAATAAAATTGTTGATTAATTTGATCATCTATTAGTTATCAGTTAAACGATTAATTTTGACGGATCCAAAATTATAGTACTATGCTGAAAAAATATCAGTGATATCAGCGACAAGTTGACATTGACTCAACTTACAACAGTGTCGAATTTTAAAAAATCTAAGTCGTATAACGCCTTATTTCTCAGCAGTGCTGCAACGATTATTCCAATAACTCCACTAATTTGATTACAACAAAAAGTGAAGACAAAATCTCTACTGAACTAATTCTACTGCAGACTCTAAGTTGGCATGTTGGCACTGAGCCAAGAGGAAAGAGTATGTCAAACACAGTGGAGTGTCCAAAGTTTAGGAGCATTTCACACTTAAAAAAGATAAAGGGCAACCGTCTTACTCATCAGCACATCTACAATATAGCCTACCGCCACTACTTAGAATGTATTGTATCGCCCCACAGGAGGTCAAGGATACACACAGCCGCCAGTGCACTTTCATTCACTTTATTGAAAAAAACAGTAACAAAAAAAACAACAAAAAAAATGTAACAACCACATTGCTATACTAGCTGCACAGCCACAACTGACCCCCGAGGACTCAACGCACAAGCTGGCTAATGGTTTGCCAGTTAACAACCAGCCGCTAACCTGAGCTCACATCAACAAGCTGTACACACATTCATATCACACACAATACGAGGTCCAGCATTTTAAAAGCCACACACATTCAAAGTCACAGATACGACAGTGCAGAATGTGAGGAAGGTGACCCCAAGTGGACAAAAAAAACACCTGCGCCTCACACGCATATTTTGTGTTGGTATTGTTGATTAATAATGAAAAACCTTGTTTATTTTCCAGAAAATTGTAAAGGATATTTCAACAGTTTGCAGGAGGCTCCCTATCCGAAGCGTACTAGGTTGTTTAATTTCACACTTGAATGGTGGGCAGTCACTCTAGACACAACTATCTTTGGACAAACATTAGTCGATTTTCCATATTATATATCCCCTTTGAAACCTCACCTCCTGCGACAAATGTAGCTCAAGATGGCAAAAAAACAAAAAGGAAGTGTGTGAATGTGCAACAGGGGGAATGACAGCCAGCCAGCCCAGAGACAGAAGAGGAAGAGTCACATGCTGGAGGGAAAAAGAGGAGGAGGACGAGGAGGAGGCGCGCCACCGTCTACGTCATGTCAACGCCTCCCTCCCTGCCTCCCTCCTCCACTACGACTCACATGACTGCAGCAGCCCGGTTCTGTAACACATCACGAGGACTAGTATTACAAGGGGGGCGAGCAACATAGGCACAAAGTGGCAGAGAGAGACAGAGAGTGAGAGAGCACCGTTTAATAACCCAGAGTAAATATTAACGCAAAAGATAAGATTCAAAGCAGATACCTGTTATTCCTGTAATTCAGACACACGCTTGTACAGAATCATTCATACTTCGGATCATTTTTGAGGCCTGCTGCAACATTACATGCACGTCGACCTCATTTGGAAGTTGACACATTGGACTGGTCACGCTTGTTTTTCCTCACAGGAGCGTAACAATGTGGTCACAAGGCCTGTATATTAAGAGCAAGGTCACACTAAATAAACCAGTATGTGTATGTGTGAGGGGGGATTAAATGCTGAATGTTGCAATGTCACAATCCAATGCAATGTAAAGGTTAATACAGCATTTTATAAATAGATCACTGCATGTACACGCACACACAAACCCACACTTAACCTTCTTCAAGTGCCAATCTGCCT
This sequence comes from Filicampus tigris, assembly GCF_054856515.1. NCBI lineage: Eukaryota > Metazoa > Chordata > Actinopteri > Syngnathiformes > Syngnathidae > Filicampus > Filicampus tigris. Next base: position 28,958,284 of record NC_141218.1, on the reverse strand, counting down.
GAACACATGATGCAGGCACCAATGTCACACAGCAGTGATGCAGTGGCTATATCAGGGAAGGTGGCTGGATGGGTTTGGGGAGCATCCTGGAGAGTGATGAGATGGAGGTGGGGAGGGACTAGGGGTCTAAGTAAGCATGTTTGTGCGTGTTTAGGAAGCGCGGCGTCCATCCAGGAGCAAGATGAGGGATTAGAGCCTTGATCCCTAGCCGCGCTGTCCTGTCATATGCCACCCGCTGCCGCAGCTTCGTCCGAAAGAGGCCGGCTTTAAGATTTGCTTCGCCCTTTCTTCTCACTACCGCACGTTTCTGCGCAACGTGTTACATCCAAACCGCAGATGATGGCCTCCGGAACACATCGGCGCACAGCAGTATCCCATACGGGGTTGGATTTGTGTGCCACGTCTCATCTTGGAAAAGTTGCGCTTAGCCGCAAGGTGCACAAACGCACCATGAAAATCCTCTTAAAAGGTGATTTTATTGCGGCAGGGAAACAGTGCACACACATATAGCCAATATATAGCATGAATCAAAACGAACGCCAGTCGTACGTTTTGCAACAAAATATATTACGCAAACCATTACGCAAAAAAAAAAAAAAACTGTGCCAGCTTCCACTAAAGCTTCCAATAAACGCCAAGTAATGTTGTCTCGTCACAACCGCGAGGCTCCCGCAGCCACGGAGCACCGTGACAGTTGACCCGACTTGGAGGCGCAACGGGCGGTCTACGGGAAGAAGAGTCCCTCCTTGGACCATCAACGCAACAGCTTCACACAATACGCGCCGTCCTCAACGCGCCTTCAACAACAAAAATATGCAATCAAATGTACAAATAGGTGTGTTGTGATGACTTAAAGTGACGCTAAAAAGTCTTTCCGGGGGTTCAGCGGGCACCCGCCGGGGGTTCAGTGCACGCGTTGGAGGTACCACCACGTGTTCACGCCGGGTACACTGACAGCTAACTTCCCCCGTGAAGAATGCGTCAAAAAGTTTCCGAAGTGCGGCTCCGCAGTCCCCCAGCTGCAGCAGAGGGGGGGCCTCGGCGTCCTCACGCACACCCCCACAGCATAAAACCACACATTTATCCGCCACGAATCCTCCGAACCGAAGATGATGACATATCCTCCTCCACGTGAACGCCGCAAGTCAAGACACCGCGGAGCACCTAGCCGGCGAGTTGCTGCTGACAAACCGGCGAAGGGCTCTGTCAAGGCGGCCTCTCGCCGCTCCGAGCACCGGTGGTGGTGATGGTGTAAGTGGAGACGAGCCAAGACGAAGAAGGAAGCCGAGGGGAAAGCCAAGCCGAGTCCCAAACACACACCACCCGAAGGTCTTACCTGGCTGTCGGGGTTCTCTGTCAGGTAATTGAAGACGAAGGACGAGAGTTCCTCATCTAATAGTGGAGCGCAGTCCGCCATCTTCTAGTGAATGAAGCGCCGCGAAGCCAGGCGGCAGAGTAAAAGAAGGATAGGTGCAGTGACGCTTGCGGCCGACGGGGGCGCTTTTGTTTACAATGGAATCACGCTCACTGGCAAACATACACAAACACACACTTACAGGTAAATGCACGTATAGCCATTTACACTACTCATATTTCCTATAATACAATACAGTACATCTTTATTTATATAGTGCACAATGTACTGTTTGCAATGACAAAATAAAATTGAGTAGACTCAAGACCATTTCTTCAGTGTAGTGGTACTGTACTGCAAATTTTCCACTCTGCAAATCATAATAATAGCAACTGCTCTTATGTAGTTATTGTAGAAATTATGTCTGCCAGTAATGCAGGACTACAAGACTACATTCTCTGTTGGCATTTCCCCCTTAAGATTTTAGAAAGTGACTTTTTTTTTCTTTTCAATTTTAGGATAAATGGTTTGGATAATGGATGGATGGAAGTCTGTTTGCGGCATGGGCCCTAGAATTTTTAACTTGCTCCCCTGAAACTCCAGGTGATGGGCCACTGTGCTCCGAGTTAAAAAATAAATAAATAAAATTAGGCTGAAGGAGGAATGGTGTTGACCCATTTGGTTTTCTTCTTACCAAGCTAAATTCTAATGTTAATTTCACGTCGAGTGCACCTCATGGCAGTCACCTGCGCTATACGACAATTAAGAGCAAGTACTTTGCAGTGATGCGATTACATAGGGATTACAACGTTGTGCACGTTTAACCTTCTACATAACGCAAATAAAGAATATAAAGTCAATGCACACACACCGTAATTACTACCGAGTGCACCTGTGAACCGCACGTACGTTAGCGCTATGTTAGCCGTTTGTTGGTCAGCTAACTCATCTAAGAAATGTTTTAACCAACACAGGGGACCATCGTACACGTATTGACTATTGTTGTACTATAACCGCAGTATTTCACAGCGGTAGATGCAATTATATCCCTGCATGGCACAAAAAAAAAAAACGGTAAGAGACACCAAAATGAAGCTCTGCGCGCTCCCGATGGGCGACCAAGGTTAACCAATGAGGTTGCGCTTCAGCCGCCCAAATCCGTCGTACTTGATTGGTCGAGATGGCGCATTTCACCTAAAGTTCAGGAACTGTCAAAAAAAAAAAAAAGCAGCCGAGTGAACAGGACGCTGTGTGGCTGTGTATAACGTAGTATGCCCGATGTTGATTGGCTGCCGCGAGTCGAAATGGCAAAAAAGATGACTTGTTTTATAAGCCGAATGGAGCAAATGGGCAGATTTTCGGTGCTTCGCTCCGCGTCCCACCACTCCAAACGCATCATTCGCGCCGCCCCGCACGCAACCGCGCCCACCCGCGCGAACTACATTGACTTCAATTCGAACGCATCGCCAGAAACGCTCCCAAAGCAGTTGGTGTGAACGTAGCATGAACGTAGAAATACAGTAGTGAGGACGGATGATAGGGTGGAGATCTACCCACAATACCTTTGCGATGACCGGTCGATTGCGATCGGAGTAATGGGCACCCCTGTACTAGACTATCCCAAATGAAAACAAACACCCCTAAGACACTAATTAGAGTGAGCGGAGTAGACCTCAACGAAAGTGAAATATGATTAATACTATTTGATGTAATATCTATTTTGATTCGTATTATTTGACAATTAAATCAAACCTTGAAAACGTTTGTGTGTAACCGGTTGAAAATGTATGTATATTAGGGGTACCAAACAGCATCCCCAAGTCATTGAGTGGAAACCATTGGAAAGTTTTGGTGGGGGACAAATAAAACATCAGCCCCTGATACCAGATTCATTGATAAGACAGTTGGACACAAAACTGGGTGGACCTGTCCATCATGATAGGACAAAAGTCTCAAGAATGGATGCCCCAAATTCAACAGGAAGGTAGTCATTTTCGCTTTGAAGAGGCCGTTTAGGGCAAATTCCACCAATCGAGTCTGCCATGGCAAAACGCTTGAGAAAGTCTCAAGGACCAATGCGTGGAAATGAACAGGAAGTCAGTCATTTTGTTTTTTTCACAATCCATTTAGAGTAAATTGTGCCATTGAATAAAAAAAAAAAATGGCCCCCCGCACTAAAGCCCGGGGACAGGATAATCGGCCCAATTTTAGCCCCGAATCTCCCCTCCCGGCAATCGTAGGTCGGGGCCGACTGTCAAGTGAGGATCAGGATTTGGACCCATACGCAGACATGACACAGAAGTTGAAGAGTAAAAAGTCTTTATCAACAAAAATAGAAAGTAACAACAGAGATCAGGACCAGAAGAGAGTTTGCATCCTCAATCAAACCAGGTTTGACGTACTGTACTGACGTGTCACTGAGTAACTCAAACTTTTAAACTGTAAGACTTCAGGCCTATATGACAACAGAAAGGACAAAGCATAAAAGGACCATAGCAAGTGCATAGCAACTGATACATCACGTAACAACCAGTCATAACAGTACTCCCACCCCCTTCGAGGGGCACCACCTGGTGCCCAGAATCTAAAATAACAAAAGAAACAAAGTAAAAAAAAAATCAAAAACACCAAATAAACTTAAGTACAAAACAACAAGAATTAAAGAAATTAAACAAACACTAGGAAACCAGTTGTACTTGATCACAACAGCAAACAAACAGCAGGTAAACGTGACAAAAACAATTAACCAACAAACACTGAGGGAAAGCAAGGAATTAAACACAAACAGATGAGACGAGGAACACCTGGACAAGACACAAATTGTTAGAGGGAGTTGATTGAGTACGTCAAGGGATCTGGTAACCGAGCACAGGTGTGGACACAATAACCTAACCAGACAGACACGTATAAAAGAATCATGAGGAAAACATGAAACTAAATTCTAAATCAAAACCAAAATCAACAACAGATCGGACAAGGCCAGATAAGAGGTTCCTGGCGGAACCATTCCGGTGGGCGTCCAGGAGGCCAGACGAGAGGATCTTGCCAGGACCAGTCTGGTGAGTGACCTGGAGGCCAGACTAGAGAATCTTGGCAGGGCCAATCCAGTGGCCAGACGAGAGGTGCTTGACGGGGCCAGTCAGGTGGGTGACCAGAGGGACACACAGGGAATGAAGGCAGCCTCAGGCCTTGCGCCGCCGTAGCAGAATCCAAGGGAAGCCGCAGAGGTTGCACTGCCGGACCAGACTCAGAGGGAAGCCAAAGGCCTTGCACCGCCGTAGCAGAATCCAAGGGCAGCCGCAGAGGTTGCACTGCCGGAACAGAGTCAGAGGGCAGCCGCAGAGGTTGTGCCGCCGGAGCAGTGTCAGATGGCAGCAGAAAGCCTTGCGCCGCTGTAGCAGAAATGAAGGGCAGCCGCAGAGTTTGTGCCGCCGGAGCAGAGTCAGATGGCAGCCGAAGGTCTTGCGCCGCCGTAGCAGAATCCAAGGGCAGCCACAGAGGTTGCGCCGCCGGAGCAGAGTCAGAGCCTGGTGGTGCTGAGGAGCAAGGATGGGGACGGGGGCCTGCATTTGCTGAAGCGCCGGGAAGGGGGCCTGGCATTCAGAGGAGCCGGCATGGGAGCCTGTATTTGCCAAGGTGCCAGGAAGGGGGCCTGGCACTGCCGAGGTACCGGGTGCAGAGGAGCCGGCATGGGAGCCTGTAGTTGCTGAGATGCCGGGAAGGGGGCCCGGTGCTGCCGATGCACCGGGACGGGGGCTTGCATTTGCTGAGGCACCGGGAAGGGGGCCTGGCACTGCCGGGGAGCCGGCACGGGGCCCCGCCTCAGCTTGCAACCATAGAGGTTGGGACGCACACGAGACACGAGGGGTTGGGAGTACAGATAGTGAGGAAGGTAAACTAGAGGAAACGGGATGAACGGAACTATGTGAAGAAGTACGCAGAGAACGAGTTGCAGGGAAAACCAAAATCAGTGTCAAAATCTGAATTGGAAACTAAGGGCTCATCATCGGAAAAATGTGACAAAAACTGACATGGTCTTAAAAAACAGGAAGCCCAAAATTAATGTCAGAATCAGAATCAGAAAGGGGATTAACTATATCATGGCCATCTTCACAGTCAGAAAAATCTGAGTCTAAAAACAAAACATTGGCTGTTAAACTAGAAGGAGAATGTGCAAAACTAGAACAAGTAGATGGCAAAGATGAGAGAGACGTAAAAGAAAAGACAGAACTTACACGAAGGGTTAGGGGGTGGTCGGCAGGCTGAGGGCGGTTGGAGGCAGACCGGGACTTGCGACCCACCGTGGGGAGCGACATGAGAGGTTTGCAGTGAAAAGGCAAAGCAGCACCCGCCGAGACAATCACTCCCTGATTGGAGGTGGAGGGATGTTTAGGAGCAGTTGGTGATGTCTTCGGCTTGAGGGATTGCGTCTGAGTCTGCTGGGTCCACGACTGGTCAGTACGTTCTGTCACATGAGGATTTGGACCTATACGCAGACATGACACAGAAGTTGAAGAGTAAAAAGTCTTTATCAACAAAAATAGAAAGTAACAACAGAGATCAGGACCGGAAGAGGGTTTGCATCGTCACTCGGAGAAGGTGTGACGTACTAACAACATGTCACTGAGTAACTCAAACTTTTAAACTGTAAGACTTCATGTATATATGACATCATAAAGGACCAAGCATAAAAGGATCATGGCAACTGCATAGCTACACATAGCTATCACATAACAACCAGTCATAACACTGACTCTCGTAATGGCTCCAAAGATAATCTTATCAGATAATCCTGTCGTGTGTGGTGTGGTCAGGATGATATCAGCCGCTCACAAGGACTTCCGACCTCAAATCGGGGATATTCAACATGTTCATTTTTTTTGGCCCGACTTTGCACCGCGTCTGCTGTACCCCGAGGACATAGACAGTCAATCAGAAAGCGAGGTGACGGAGCGGTGAAGAAGCGCGATGGGAATCCAAAATGAAAACAGTCATGGCACAACGGAGGCCAACGTATTTTCTATTTGTGTTAATTTTCCCCACTAAAAATAATCCACAAACCAGCGCCACCGTCAAGACAAGACCTGAGACCCCTTCTGCCTTTTCATCTGCCTCGTTTGTTCACTCCGAAGTTTCATTTAATCTCGAGGGGTTTTGCGAGATTTTCCGTCTGACATGAGAGTATCTGTGAATGAATGTGGTTCATGAGTGACAATTTTGCCATGTGGCTGCACACCACACATGGTACGTTCAAAACTGTAATACGCATGATTTTTTTTTTTCAAGTTATTTGTGGGGGTCGCTCAGAGTTTGGAAGTCGGTCGACAATTTTAAAATCCTGCCGTGTGAAACGGTCTTTAGTTGAGTTGATCAACATGAAAGGTGGACGTGACTGTCATGATGGGATGCACGAAAAAGTCTCAAGCACCCATACCCAGAATTGAACAGGAAGTCAGCCATTTTTGTTTAAAGCATCCTATCCAGTGTCAATTTGGCCATTCACACGTATTTGAATCAGACCTCAGCATCGGGTTCACCAATCAACATGAAGTTCAGTTTATTTATCTGTCGTGACAGGATGCATGATGAAATTCTCAAAGACCCATGCACAAAATTGCAGAGGAAGTGGTTTGAAGAGGCCATTTGAGGGGAATTTTACGACTTTAAAGTTGAAAAAAAAAATCACCGCTGGCACCAATTTCATAGACATTCGGTTTCATGTACTGTACATGTTTGAGATAAACACTTCACTAAGTATAAACTGAATTTGGTTGACATTTCTATCAGAAGTGGACACACAAAAAGTCTCAAGACCCATATTCAAAATTAAACAGGAAGTCAGTCATTTGGGTTTTTAAGTGGCAACTGATTCCAGGGAGTTCACCCCAAATAAGACCAAATCTGGAGCAGGTAACTTAGACAGGTCGGATACTAGAGTAATGCCAAAGCTTGTAATAGCCTAAACCATGTGATTTATGTTGTGTCTTGGTGAAAATGGTTGTATTTTTGGGGTCTCAAACACAATACGCCAAAATGCACCCAGTCATCCCCTGACACCAGCTTTACATGTTGTTGGACATGAAATTGGATGGACATGTCTCTTATGACAAGACGTACAAAAATGTCTCAAGAAGCCAGGCTCTGATTTGAACAGACCACTTTGGTTTGAAGCGGATATTTGGGGGGCACACTCCTAGTTGGGAATCCCAAAGGAGTTATGGGTATGGCTGTTGGCGGGTCTTCAAAAAGGATCTACAGTATGACACATGGCTAACACATGTACTTCTACATGTGGATGTCGGAATGAGTTGCTAGTAAATGGCACACATGGAGTCTTTACTGAGTTGTGGTCACAAGAAAAGACATTAAAAACGTTCCTTTCTCTCAGTCCTTTACTTGTGTAATCAAGCGCTACATAAATAAACTTGACTTGGCTTGCTTTTTCCCATTGTATGGATCTAGCCAGCTCCACTCCTTCCCTGTTTCTCATTCCTCAAAATGTGAATCATCAATTTGTTGATCACGTTTTCCAGTAGACATGCCTCAACCAACGCTGTGGAATGTTTGGGAGCAGTGTTTGTATAATCTGGATGTATTATCATCACCAGCTGGCACGGAATTTTTGCCTTTTTATCTTCTTTAAATAAAAGGTATCCTCACCTACTGAACCGGAGAGGAATATTAACCACCACTAACAACTGACTCTTTTGATATTAATAATTTTATAGTTTCCCCTGCAGTATTAGCCGCTACTCTGTGAAAAAGAAAAAAGAAAATGTTGCATAAAAACAAAATTCCAAGGCAACAAACTTTGATAACATTTTAAATTTGGCAATTCAACTATATATTTTCAATTTTGGTGTTGTGAAAATTGGCTTTCTTGCATTTCCTACTAAACCAATAGAGTTCACTGAACGGTTTAAAACTATAAGTAAAAACAACTTGCTTGCTTTATTAAGCTAACATTGTTGTCATAAATGTCAGCAATTACCTTTTAAGTGTTTCCAACTTAAATTGCTGTTTTAGGCCGCAAAAAATACAAGTCGCTTTTCTTAAAGTGTAACTTAATACTAATGTCGAACAAGCTTCAACATGCTCGGCCAAGCATGAGCAAGCAACTCAAAACAAATATGTTCATAATTTCTGAGGGGAAATTTTGGCATGAATAATTTGATGATCTTAATAGTTACAGCATATAAACGGGTCTTTACAACAGTCATACTGGCATAGTGAAAGAGTAAATAGCAGCAAACAAATAGCAGAATTGCAGTGTTCCCCCACTATGACAGTTAGAGTAATGCAATTGTTCCTCACCAGTTGTTCATAATAACTGCTACCTTGCACAACAGAAATGAGCAAAATGTCTGGCGATTATCTACTCAATAAAGTTGTATTAATGCAGCATTCTGTTCGAGTCACCATCCCCCATAGTTATCTTCTCCCCAACTTTCGTTGGGCCTTGGCAGAGGTCGACTGAGTTATATGTGTGTGTGTGTGTGTGCGCGCGTGCGTGTACATGCGTGTGTGTCAAAAGACAAAAGGTTAACACTTTGAGACAGGTGACGGCCACAGTGGAGCGTGTCGTTCGAAGCCCGGCCGGCATTACTGACCTTAGCACAAATGCTAAGTGTGTGCATGCGTGCCTGTGCAAGTGCGCACGTGAATGTGTGTGCATGTGTGTATATGTTGCACCTGCATGCACCGGCATGCGTCTCCTCTGTCATCCATAAAACATGGCAACATTGCAAACATTTGCAATAAATAATAGACACTTGTCGCTTTCCAGAATGTGTGTTTGTCTGTTTGTGTGTTTGCGTGTATGTGTGGCAGTTCGTGTTACATGAGCCGACACGCACGCACACGCGCGCGCACACACACACGCACACCCCACACACGTACGCACACGAACAAGCTATCCCAAATGAAGCGGCCATGTCTGACGACAGGTGAATAGTAAAAGTGCTGTTAAAACAGTCATCACTGGGCACCAGATTGTTTTGTAGGACAATTATAATGGCACACACTACCAAAATAAAACAACTGTATAATATGTTGCGTTTCTAGTCATTTAACTACTGTTGTACATCAATCATCACCCGCCCAACATACACTTGATTGTTTTGTTCAGTTCTTATGTGACACATTTATATTTAGATTATCGTAAACAATCGGAGAATGTAATCGTCTATGAACATGCATTTCTAGTTATTTTACTACTATGTCAGCCTAAGCTTGTGTTCACACTGCAGGACACGATGCCCAATTCGGACTGTTTATTGAATCCGATCTTGTTAGGCATGGCAAGGCAGAGCAGCTTCATTTATACAGCACACATCATACACAAGGCAACCGCAAACACAACACAAGCAAGGACATAACAGCTACAAGGTGTGGTGCAAATGTCCCAACCCATCCCCTACACCGATCCGCTGTGATGTCATCGCACGGAGCATCCATTGCATGGAGCAGAGACCTCTGGTCTTGAGTTGTTCATACACTCTCCACCTCTAACTGGGAAAACAAACATCCGCAACCAGATTGAGGTAATGAGAGTACGGTGGTAGTAGCGCCATTTTATGAACATTTATCAAATGTGCCGAGGAACTGATACACAGTAAAGTGTTCATGGTATTATGTTCTTGACTAATTTTGACAATTGAACAGACGATTGGCTTACACAATGAAATCATGCTGTCATATTTTGGAGAGAACAACCATTAGACTGAGAATCGACCCATTGGTTTAGATCAGAAAGATCTATTTATTTGGAAAATGTGCGAAATGTGCGCTCAGTGTGCTAACTGTAGGCTACTTGTATGAAGTACAAAACCATCGCAAAGATGCTCTGAGACACTTGAGACATGTACGAGGAGATTTTCAATTTGATGACATCAATGACAAATGACATTCTGTTGTGAATGATTGCGAGGTGGTGTGTGGATTTGTCCAAGTTATTTTGAGAATGTCACCTCTGATTCAGGAAATGAGCCAAACCGACGGAGAAAAACCGTGAAGAACATTTATGACACATACGCACATGCAGTGTCCTAAACAATCGGAGGATGGCCAAGGTGATACATTGGTTTGCATGCGTTTGTGGTCATGTAATGAATTTAATGGAGATGTGAATGTGAACAGCGGCAACAATAGTCAGCAGTGTTGTATGGGAGCAAGAGCGGTTGAGCCCATGCGATTTTGTTTCAAGTCTAGCAGCTGTAAATGGAGAGCGAGTGAGTCTTGGAACACTGACATTTGGATGTTTGGCCTTCACGTCACCTTCTCGCTGTTAGCCGTCCCACCCGCCACCACGACAACGGCGAGGTCGAGCGGTCACTAAGCTTCGCCGCTATGCGTGGCAGCTGCATAGCCCGCATCGCTGCAAAGGGGGCGCTCCGGGAACACCCCGTCCTCGCCGCCATAAATCTGCAGATCGGAGCGGAATTCTAAGGCAACGAGCCCAAGAGATCACTTTTCACGAATGATATCATCTCAACTTGTTTACTAGAAGAGATAAGGTAATGCTAGTGATGTTGAAATGCTATACTATGTCCCCAAAACACTATTTACTGTCACATTAAGGGATAGAACTGGGTGATATGACTTAAAGGTATTGCATGATAAAAGTATTTCATATCGGTTCATATCGATTGGAAGCGCAGAGCACTAACCGCTGAACTGAAAGTCTGGACTCGCCAAATTGCCTTAGAACTGCAACGGAAGGTACAACTGAGGCAAGCATCCGTTGAGAAAAAATGTGCTCAAATGACCTTTAATAACATTATTCTATGTTATGATTAAGAATGTATGATGTTCATTTATGTGAAGACGCTGATGATGATTTCTCCCAATAATTAGGAAAGATATCAATATGCAATATTTTCTCTATAAATCTCTGCCTATGTTCAACATTTTCAAATCACTTCTACAACATTTCGAGGAAACCACAATGTCCCATCATCGGTCATCTTTTTTGTAGAACATTGCTGCTTGCTACTCATGTGGTCCTTGGGGGCTACCTGAAGCCTGCGGGCACCACGTTGGTGACCCCCTGCCCTACACTATCACTTGATATATGCTATGTGTGTGTGTGGGGTGGGGGGGTGTACGAGTGCGTGTGTTCGTATGGGTGTGTTTGCTTTTATATGTTGTTGTGTTGCATTTTTAATTAATGATACTCGCTATATAAATTTAATTTGATTTGAAGTGAGCTATTCTCAACCCAAATGTATTTTGGCCTATAAAAAAAAAAAGATGCATTCGATGCATGAAAATGTGCTGCTTGGCCTTGACACATTTCAGACTGTGTCGCTCGTTGTCAGGGTCTTGGGCGTGGTGGTCCTGATGCTGCACTGGGAGGAAGCAGATCGAGATTATGAGTGAATCACCGGTGCTGTGATTGATGGCTGCGCTTGATGGGCTGCAGCTGGAGATTCAGGACAAATGAATAACATGCTTGGACACTTACATGGTCGGGCACCGTCGCCAGCTTTATGCGTCTTGTGTGAGTTAAAGGCTCCCTTGCTCGCTCGCTCACTCCATGCTTGAATCCGCGGCTCAGGAGGACGACCTTCAACTTTAGCCTGCTTGGCAGCGAGCTCAACTCGTTGCATCCTGCCGCAGCTACGTAATACACATAGCATTCCCTTCTCCTGTGATAAAAAAAAACCAAAACAAAAAAAAACACAATGCTGTCCTGAAGAAATGTCAGCGACATCATCAGCAATTAGTCAACATCAGTGTCAGTTTCGTTAATCAGAAGTGCAAACAACCTCGATTGCGTACTGTTATATACGGCTACATGCTTTTACTGTACATACAATGTTATATATGTTTGGCCTCCATTCTGTTACATACTACCACGGTACTGTTACTGGTACCAGATCCAACTGGTATCTTGGACATTGTTACGGAATGATACAGACTCTTTCGAGCTGTCACATACAGTTGTCTGCTTTCACTTGTTTATCGCATACGTTCCACACACTGTCATATATTGTTATACCTGTGTACTGTTATACACTGACAGATAGTGCTCTATATTCGTGCCCAGCGCAAGTCGGTGCACGGCGTGGCGTAAATCTGCACATGGACGGGTTACATTACTTTTGGTATTTTCGAAGATGCATGCAGCTCGGTGCAGTCATAAACGGACGCTTTGTGCTATTGTGGATGTAAACACAGCTGACTTGCTTCCCAGCCAATCGGCTTCTCTAACTCCCTTTAAACAACAACCCGCCCCCACTTCACAGCAGGGAAGCCCTGGCCAACTTGGAGGTCTGCTTGCAGTTTCTTATAAGCGTACTTTACATGGTTTGATCTCCTGCATGGGCTCCTGCAAAACAATTTCTGCTTCCATCGTGTCAAAGACTGTGTTGTCTTCACACACCAAATTTAATGGGAATGAGAGCAGCCGCTTCCATTGGCCACAAAGCTAGAAGACTATGTTCAGGTCCACAGCGGCGCAAACCACCCGCTTCTAACTAAACACCAAAACAAAGGAAACCCCAGCCATTCGCACAGATTATGGAGGCCATAGGGCCAAAATACGGATAGAGTATTTTATCGCCTTTTCATTGAAACTATATTTCCACATGTATGGATGTAAGTAGATGGTGGGACAAGCGTCATGGTGAAATTTCCGGAGATTCTTGAACGGCCCATCAATTTCAGGAATGGTGAACCAACCCCGCAGTAATGATCACATTTCAGCACGTAACGGCCGCCGTTCCCCCTCCTGCCCCTCATCTCCCCCCATTCCCACCACCACCACTACACACACACGCACGCACACACGCACGCACACCACTGGCGGTGGCGTTCGACGCATGATGGCCAGCGTCCATGCCTCTTCCCTCCACTGTGCAGGAGATTTTCATGGTGGCTTTATTATTTTTTATTAGTTGTCGTTTTATCAAAAACACTTCGTTTTAGTATTGGTTTCGTTTTGTTTTTTCAAAATTGTTTTACTTGTGTGCAGGATTTCAAAAACACCATGGTAAGTATTGTGTAGCATAAATTGATCACAAATATTATTTTAAAAACATTTTGATAATACAGGTTTCAGCTTAACAGTCCACAGATTTTGTATCACAGTAAGTGCAGAGCGTAATATTGCTTCTAAAGTTGGATGCATGCATGCATCCTAATAACAAGCTAGGATGGCTTGTTTACCAAGTTGCCAAAACCTACATTTCATACATTGACAATTCCCAGCTAAATTCAACAGGAAGTTTGCAATTCCCCCTTCAAAGTAAAAGTTATGTCAGAAAAGTCGCCTGTTTTCTAACATTATCTCCTCCGAGGGCGTTCGGCTTCAAGCAAGCACACAAGAGAGAGTGAACCCTTCTGATTAAAAGTTGGTGAAAGAAAAATGTAACTGTCTCGGTTTGGATTTTAACAGACAGACACTGCTTGTTTACCTGCGGTGGCCGTGCTGCTGCTCGGATCCGTGTCGTCCCTGGTCTGGCTGTGTGTGCGTGTGTGTGCATGGTAATGTTCTTGAGAGAATTTTGAAAATTCAGATAAATTGTTCTGGGTTTGAATTTCTATAGGTTGACAGCGCTGTAGCTATCTTAGTTAGCATCAGTTTACAGCATTTTAAAGTTTAAACCAGGTTGTATTCTCTTTGATGTGGATGAAAACTGAGAATTCTATTCTTTTACTGCAACAATAAAAATAAAAGCGAGCGCCTTCGTGACAGATGCACCTTGAACACAACATTCCGGGGAGAAAACACTCCAGCGAGGAGTAGAAGCAGCTTCACTGCGCAGACTGCTGAGATAATCATAAAGTAAGCGAAAACGTGAAGTCGTGCAGCTCGTTTGAGCTCATCCCATTGGCCGATGAGATGTGAAGGTCGGGTTGAGGGCAACGCGAGGCTTCCTGAGCATCTGCGAGAGAAAAAAAAGGAAAAGCAGCAGTGTGGGTGCCCGCAGAGGATGCGACGTGCTGATGTGACACAACATGTTGTCTTTAGAGCAGGGATGGGGTAAAGTATAGCCCACGGGCAACATAAAGCAATTAAATTGAAAATGATTTATTCATTTTAAATGTACACTTTGTACATTTGTCTTATTAAATAATTTAAGTAATTCTTCGACAATAAGAAAATAAGTCAAAATTGAAGCCATGGTCTGGATTTCAAGTTTGGGATTCTATTAGGGTTTTGAGTCTGATTTAGTGTTTCAAGACAGGAATTAGGCTTTCTAGCAAACATTAGGGTCTCATATTACAGTTTTAAGATGTGCTCTGGGTTTCAAAGTTGGGTTTACGTTTGGGTTTTAAGACAAGGTTAGGTTTTCAAGCATCTGGAAGTCTTTCGTTAAGCCTTTAGGGTTTCAAGTATGGGGTAGGGACAGGGTTTTAAATCAGGTCAGGTTTTCTATTCGGGTTGTGTGTCTAGGTTAGGGTTTCAAGAAAGTGATTAGGGTTCCAAAAAAGTGCTAACGTCTCAAATTAAGGGTTCAAATCATGCTTTGAATTTCAAAGTAGGGTTTAGGTTTGTTTGTGTTTCAAGCAAGGGTTGGTTTTTGAGACATCTGGAGGAGTTTCACGTTACTGTGTCAAGTGCTGGTTTGGGGTTCAAAGTAGGGTTTCCATCCAGAGTTAGGGTTTTAAATCTTAATTAGGTTTTCAGGATATAGTTTTGAGTCTGTGATGTGGTTTGAAGATATAGATAAGGGTTTCCAACAAGCAGTAGGGTCTCAAATATGTGTTTCAAGCCAGGCTTTGAGTTTCAAAGGAGAGACAGGATTAGGGTTTCAAGAATGTGGAAGTGTTTCAATTTAGGCTTTCAAGTCTGGATTAGGGCCTCAAATTAGGGTTCCAATAATGGCTTCTTTTTTATCCAAAGGAGGGGATGGAAGCTGTAATATTAAACCAACAATAGGGTTTAAAGAGAGGATTTCAAATTAATTTCAAGTTTGGTTTAGAGTTCAAAATAGGGTTTTTATCCAGAGTAAGGGTTTCAAAAGAGGGATAGGGTGTCAAATTAGAGTTTCAATCCAGGCTTTGGGTTTCAAAATACATTTTCAAGTTAGGGTTTCAAGCATGTGGTAGAGTTTCAAGTAACAAGTTTCTGGGTTGGGGTTTAAAAGTAGGGTATCCATTCATAGGACTCAAATTATGGTTTCAAGACAGGCTTTGGGTTTCAAGATAGTATTTCAAGTTTGATTTCATCTTTGGGTTAGGGTTTTCAAGATAGGGTTTGAAGTCTGTGTTAGGTTTTCCAACCAGCGTTCAAGTTTCGCATTACAGTTTCAAATCAGTATAGAATCTATACTAGAGATTAAAAACATTGCTAAATTGGCAACACTTCAGACACGAGTCATAGCTCTTGTTTGCTATCTTGCTTGTACTAGCGTCCACACGTGTGTGTGTACATAAAACGCACAACTTTAAATAAAAAGCAGCGCATATTTTACATTTTACTTTGACTTCATGGACACTGTCAGAGCAGGGTCAGAGACTGTGAGCGGCCCCCCCGGCCGTACTTTGCCAGGCTCTGTGGTCTACTGTCAAGTGTGGGTTTCAAAACAGGGTGTAAAATCTTGGTTAGTGATTGAAAGTAAAACCCTAGCTCTTGCTTGACTTGAAACCCTACATACTTTGAAAGCCTAACTTTGGATGGAAACCTGATTGAGATATGAGATCGCCCGACTTACACATTTCTTGTGGTCTGAGCCCTAATTTGGACGATTTTTTGTTTCTTTTGCTTCGACATGCAAGCGCAAACTTGAGATAAAGGGCTGCATGTTGAACGCGAATAGACCCACCAATACTCACATGCATATTGTCGCTGTCATGTGAAAAGCACCTATTTCCATTTTTTTTCATTTTCTTATTTTTACATGAATGGTGTTTCCGCGTTACAGACATCGCATTAATGTGAAAATTTAAAAAGTTTCCTAAATTGGAGATAAGTGTTTTTTACAGGACATCGACGCTATAGTCTTTATCCTCTACAAAAAATGACTAACTTTACAACATCTTACTGAGGCACTTACAGTAGCAGTAGAAGTCCTACTCTTCTTTGTTTGTGTTTGGATGACTGTATTATAGTGCCACTGAGTGACAAAGACTGGCACATCAGATGGAGCAGCACAATGAACGTGATTGCAGCAATAAATCATGATCAAATGATAAAATGGAACTGTTAAAATTTCAGTGTTAAATACTTGACTTTAGCGCCAAAAGTGTCATTTTAACATTTTCTGGGTCAAACTGTGTCAGGACTAGGGCTTATTTCACAGAGCTGATCACAGTGTTAGATGGACTCTGCAGAGATATAATTAAGCTCATCCTTCATACCTGCACTTCTCCAGTTTGAAGGAGACAAGTCAGCGCCATTTTCCTCCTATATTTTCATACGGTAAATGAAATAAAGATCAAACTTACAAAAATAATTCGGAATTGATGCTGTGAGCTGTATGTACAATGAGAAAAATATACACTATATTTTACAAAGTCGGGCGGCACGGTGATCGATTGGTTAGTACGTCCGCCTCACAGTTCAGAGGTTGTGGGTTTGATTCCGGCCCCGGCCTCCCTGTGTGGAGTTCGCATGTTCTCCCCGTGCCTGTGTGGGTTTTCTCCGGGTACTCCGGTTTCCTTCCACATTCCAAAGACATGTATGGTAGGTTAATTTGACACTCTAAATTGCTCCTAGGTGTTATTGTGAGTGTGTATGTTTGTTTGTCTCTATGTGCCCTGCGATTGGCTGGCAACCAATTCAGGGTGTCCCCCGCCTACTGCCCGATGACAGCTGGGATAGGCTCCAGTATGCCCGCAACCCTTGTGAGGATAAGCGGTATCGATAATGGATGGATAGATGTTACAAAGTCCTTTTGTTGCCAGGAATGAAGAGCAAATTTTTACATATGTGGAGCTAGCATTTATCAAGGTGTCCTCCATTGTCCTCATGCCGTTACATGTAAATCACTCAGGGAAAATAGCACTCAATCACTCCACCAGCTCCTTTCTTATGGGAGGCTCTTGTCTGATGACACGGCTCCACCACTCTCAATTACAACATTTTTCAATTTGAGGCGCCTTGCCGTTGCGGCACATGCCGTCCTGATGCGCCACGCCGGCCAGCAACGCTCCTTACCGTGGTGCCCGCCCCTCACCATATACACAAAAAATGGGTTTGTCATTTCTGCCACAGTAATGCTAATGTAAGTCAAATGTGTTGAATCACTTTGATATCGTGATCATTATGTACACTGTTAAATAAAATCAAAATGATGAGCATAAGTTGCATAAATATTGTCAAACAATTACCTTTGCTCCTGGAAAATGAAAGCACACACTAACAGAGCTGTGCACCTGACCCTTTTTTGCCGGTCCGTCCTCCATCCTCTGTCCGGGACCTCGGTACCCTCATGGGCCTTATTCATAAAAATTATTGTCCTCCGACCCCATCCTTTTAAAGCGGTTCTGTCCTTACGTCCGCCCTCACCCACCCTAAAAAAAAGGCGTCCGTGCATGATACCGCGGAAGAGATGCTAATTGACTTTTCAAATCCGCTTACCTTATGAGCACCCACTTCTGGGTTAAGTAGGTTGAGATGAACTTTGGCCGCCTCACGACCACGTCACACACATGAGGGACGATTATTGGGCCCGACTAAAATCCTCCTCTGCCCTTGCTTAGTCCTCTGTCCTCCATCCCGAAAATGGCCATCCATCCGGGACGGAGGGACGGACCATTCCGCCCCCGCGATGGACTGCCCAGCTCTGCGTATTAGTACTATAGAGTGTTCCTTATATAAAAATCACGAGAATTTTTTTTTGTTTTGTTTGTGTTTTTTTTAAATAATATTGTCCAGTGTTAAAGTCATGCTGTTGATGCTGTTGTGTCTTTAGTAAGTTGAACACGTTGAACACGTGCATGTTATTGATGTAGTATTAGCGTTTTCAGAGGGGGTGCTGATCAATGACTCATATGAATGAGGTCACACTGCACACTGCATTCATTGACCAGCAAACAAACAAACAAACAGCTGGGATGTCATCGTCTTGTGGTGCATGTCCTCACACACACACATACACCCCACGCACACACCCCTGCACACACACGCACGCTCGCGCACGCATACACACATACTTTTTAGCTGTTCAGAGTATCCGAGAGGTCTCCTTCTTCCCATCTGCTGAAGCTTAAGCATGACTTTGCCATCGTGGCGTGCACGACGCAGAGGAAGTTGACAAACAGAAAGACAGATGCACAGACCTCAATCCATGTTCAGAGACCAGTCGCTACAGATGTTCAGCTGTTCAGTGTACATAAAAATAGACATACGGGTGCACACTTTTGATGGGACAATAGTGTCAAGAAATGACGACAAATGATGAAAAAAGGACATTCTTTTTAAAAACAGAACAAAGGAACAGCAGAAAGGAACAGCGTTTCTTCAATCAAAAGAAGAATGATATGGCGTCATGCTATGTAAAGCAAACGTAAACAATAGCAATAATATGTATTTGTATTTCTTGAATAATACCAAAGTTAAAGTGGAACTCAACCCCAAAATTGTCTTTAAAATGATATGTTGTGGAATCTGAGTTAAGTAATAAAATCCACACATTTTTGTCCATCTCAGGGGGCTGCCATTTTGTCACTTGCTGTCGACTGATGATGACATCATAGTTGCTCAGGGCTCAGTTCACAAACAATCATGGCACAGCTTCAGAAAAGAAGTGACAGGTGACTGGTTCGTACATCTGCCTCACAGTGCCGAGGTCGAGGGTTCGATTCTGGGCTCCGGCCTTCCTGTATGGAGTTTGCATGTTCTCCGCACGCCTGCGTGTGTTTTCTCCGCGTACTCCGGTTTCCTCCCACATTCCAAACACATGCGTGGTACGTAAATTGGATGCTCTACAGTATATTGTCTTGAGTTGTTACTATGAGTGTGAATGATTGTTTGTCTACGGCTGGCAAGCAGTTCAGGGTGTAAGCTGCCCACTGCCCTAAGTCGACTGGGCTAGGCTTGTGAGAATAAGTGGTTCAGATAATAGATGGATGGATTATTACTGTGGAAAAAAAGAAAAAAGTATATTTTGATTCAAAGTCTGTTCTAATAGCTTTCTTTGACCCTTGAATACAATTTTATTGTAAAATACAACAGTTGAACGACACAACAAAGACGTACAGCTAATATGGTGTGTGAATTTGCCTTTGCATATATATACGGTATACATATATGCGTATGCATATATTATTATTTCACATACATAAAATGGTATTTTCTTAAAGCTGTGGACAACTGGATCTCTGCGACTTGCTGGCAACCAGTTCAGGGTGTACCCTGCTTCTCGCCCTAAGTCAGCTGGGATCGGCTCTAGCACACCTGCAACCCTTCCCACAGAATGTGTGGGCGGATGGAAAAGTGGAACTTGTGCGCATGAAATGAAGCTTCTCCCTGTTTGATGGAAAGCTGTTAAATGGGCTTATTCATTGATCAACAGTTTTTACACATGAGCATAATTAATGTTTGGAGCCCATGCAGTCAGACTTCTTGTGCATGATATGGTTAAAGGCACTTGGAGGGTGACATTGGGGGTGGAGGGGTGGTGGCGGCTAAGCGCCGTGACACAGAGAAGGCGCGCCCTGATTGGTCCAGAGCGTCTGTTGTATCCAAGTGGAAGCACAGGCAGAGGGAGAAGGTTTACACGTGCCACCGGGTCACATGACTCAACACTCTCTCTCTCTCTCTCTCGCTCTCTCTTGCTCTCTCTCTCTACTCCACCTCCTCGTCTTTCTCTACTTCATCCCTAATGCCTCGCTTTTAGCTGCAACCTTCTCGCCTTGCGGGTGGCTAATCAGAGGCCTTCCTGAATTAGTGTAGCATCCCCTGTTGCCCGAGAGAGCCTTTCAAAACAATGTCAACCGACAAGAGCGCAATTGATTTTGAATGATAAACAACACGCAAAGAAGGGCATGTTGTATTGTATGAGGTCAATAAGCAGAAATCCTGGGTTCAAAGGTCACATCCATTCATCCTGCCACTTTGGCCACTTTTCAACGCTTGTTTATCGGCACTTTTTTATGCCACTCTAAATATACATATATATATATATATATATATATATATATATATATATATATATATATATATATATATATATATATAGAGAGAGAGAGAGAGAGAGAGAGAGAGAGAGAGAGAGAGAGAGATAATGGATGTAAATATCATCATCATGTCATCTTCCAAACCGCTTATCCTGTACAGGGTCGCGGGGAGTTGCTGGATATATATATATTCATATATATGTGCCTGTGTGTGTGAGACGCCCATCAATCTAGGATACCTGCTTTCCAGAGATGGGAATTCTGCCTCTGTGATGGACCATGATAGAGCCCATTTTGTAGGCGATAAACGACAGATGGGAAATTGAAAAAAAACAGACAGCCTATTTTAAAGCCCATTTTTTTGTGTCTTCCACAGCGTGGGATCGGCTCCCACTCAGTGACTGTATCTGTGTGTGTGCCCTGCGACTGGCTAGCGACCAGTTCAGGGTGTAGTCCGCCTTTTGCTGCTGGGATAGGCTCCCGCGCCTCCCTGCGACCCTGTACAGGATAAGCGGTGTGGAAGTTGACACACATGGCTTCCATGAGGCTTCCGTTTCCCATTGGCAGCGGCTGTGGCTTTATGAAAGCTACTGGGTCCTAAAAGGAGCCGTATTAAGTCCAGCTGCGCTTTCATGCTTCCATACCACGGTGAACCTTTTGTTTCACACAACGTTCAGCGGTGGTTGGGTGGGGAGGGGAGTTGGAAGTTGGTCAAAGTTGGTAGACGGAAAGGAAGCCCGTTTAAAATGATAGTCGGACCGGCCTATGGGGGATTACTATTTCGTCCGGCCGGACCAAAAAATTGGATAAATGGACGGTGGAAGGGTACTACCCACGGTCCAGACGGATGACGATAAACGGACCGGGAAATGTTTGTAAAATGCCCAGCTCTGTGTCTTACGATACATTTTTTTGTATGACCCTAAGGTACTCCTATACCAAAGGGGACCTTTGCATCATGACTTGAAGTCAAAGGCCAATTTTTGGGACTTAACCATTAATAAACGCGCTGATCCAGAGTGATGATTTCTTTGCAGCAGCAGTAGTGAGCACTATGCTGCCACCTGTGGCCAAAGCGTGTAAGTGCTGTTGGTTTGCTGCAGTAAGCCTTCTGATCTGTCACTGCTGACTCATATTGCACACACTCTCTCTCACAATCACTCTCTCACAGACGCACACACATGTACACACACACACACACACTGAGGCCCTCTTGTGTTTTGGTTTTTGCAGTGAAAAAAATACTTCAGAAAGAATGTTCATAATCTTAATGCTATCTCATGTGGATTTATTGTTATAATAAACAAATACAGTACATATGTACAGTATGTTGAATGTACCGTATACATCCGTCTTGTCTTTTATCTTTCCATTCCAACAATAATTTTCAGAAAAATCTGTCATATTTTGAGATAGTTTGAATTGCAATTAATTATGATTAATTCAGTTTTAAAATGTGATTAGTAGATTATTTTTTTAAATCATTTGACAGCCCTAAAACTAGTGATTGCAAGCGATTAATTTTTTTCAAACTAATTAATTGCACATTTTTCTGTAATTAATCTCAATTACGCACATTTTGATACTTCTACTACTTTCTACAAAGCTTGTGGCGTGATGCCCAATTTGGATTTTACGTTAAATCCGATCTGTACTCATTCATATGACAAAAAGAAATGCGACTTTCTCCCTCTCTCTCTCTCTCTCTCTCTCTCTCTCTCTCTCTCTCTCTCTCTCTCTCTCTCTCTCTCTCTCTCTCTCTCTCTCTATCTCTCTCTCTGAGCCAAGAGAGAGGGGGTGCCAGAGTTTAGTTCCCCGGGCACCTGCCTGCCCCTCGCTCCAATGACTAGAAATCTAACATCATTTTTACCTCTGAGCACACACAATCACACGCATGCATGGCGAGCAGAGGGGAGATATCCTCAAATAACCTCTGCAAACTCATCCAAAATGCTGCATGATGACAGCTCATCGAGCTGTTGCTTACTGCTCCAAATGAACACATAAAAACACAAACACACAAACATGCACATGCACGTTAATGCACAACAAATACACACAAAAATGGATGTGGGATGCAAATAATGGGCCCAAAGAAAGTAGGTTAAAGAGAAATGGGGGGGGGGGTTGGATGCGGGGGCAGAAAATCATGCTGAAAACCAACAGAGAGAATTCTACAAACGCAATGTGATGACCTGGCAGAGGATACATAAGCTTTGTGGGCTTTCATGTCTCCTGAGTCGCAAAGGTTACGACTGATTGACTTTAAGAAAGGCTGGGGAAAAGCTCATTCACACTCAAGCATTCACACACAATGGCAGGCAGAAATAGTAAACACAATTCATAAAAACAGGTATATGTACATACTCTATATGTACAGTAAATGTGTATACAGAGCTGGGAATTTTACAAAAAATTTGCAGTCCCTCTATCGCCTTCCACCTACAGCCGGGGTATCCTTCCGCCTTCCGTTTATCCGCCATTTTTTCAGGCAGGAAAAACTAGTACCCGCCTATGGGCCGGTCAGCCTATGGTTTTAAACGGGCTTCCGTTAGCGTTTCCGACTACAAACTGCGACCAGAGCTGGGCACTTGATCCTTTTTGCCAGTCCGGCCTCGAGCCCCGGCCCTTGACCTGGGTACCCTTCCGGCCGCGACCCCCCGCCCTTATTAAAAATTATCGGTTCGGTGCACGCAGTCATACGACGAATACGTCTGATGGGGGCGTGGGGGGATTGGGAAGTCAACGCCTGGTACCAAGCAACCGCCACATTTGTTGTTTTAAGAAGAAATAGTTCCAAACCAATGTAGAAGAAAAATAGTGAGTGCGGGACAAAGCATGGAGCTAGAGGAGCCGTCTGCACGATACAAATCATCCGTTTGTATAGTGTATTGTATGTATAGTATAATCAGCTGGGAACATTTTGGCTTCCGTACGGCGACGATGGAGTGCAGGGCTGCGAGCGGTGGAGTGAACAAGAACTTTGTGTCGGCGTTGTTGGACCTCCGTTCGGTATGTCGCAGGTAACACTTCAAACATGCTAACATCACGTCGATACAGTTACCAAGGGTAGAATAAAGAAACCCGCTCAACACCAACAACTTATCCCCGCTACTTTTAAGCAGCCTGGAGATGTGAATGCAGACAGAGCCAACGATATTAGTAATTACTGAAGGAATCGGCATATACATAGCAACATCTGTGTGTCCATATTCTTGAGTCTAGGAGCCGGGCTTCAAACGTTTATTAAACATGCTGAAGCACCGTTACAATGTTCCATCCCGGGCACATATTAGCAAGAGAGCCGTGGCGGAGCATGAGCTGTCCTCTTCTGCGCCCTAACTCTTAGAACAAAGTTAAAAGTTACTAGTTGGCAAGTGCTCCCTGACTTTATCTGCAACCCCATTCTATCCATACAAGAAAGGGGGGTTTCCTCTGTTTAATTATTATTATTATTATTTTTATTATTAATGCACACGTTTTTGTTCTATTTTGTGCTTTTATAACATGGAATGTTTTTTGGTTTATAGAAAATTGAATTGTAACATGCTCTCTGTTCAAATGTAAAAAAAAAAAAAAAAAAAAAAAAACCCTAGCCTTATTGCTTGAGACTTATTGCAGTACCGAACCCATACCGAACCGTGACCCCCATACCAAGGTACGTACCTAACCGTGACTTTTGTGAACCGTTATACCACTAATGTATATATATATATATATATATATATATATATATATATATATATATATATATATATATATATATATATATATATATATATATATATATATATATATATATATCCTTGATACTTGAATACGATTCTTTTCCATCTTTTGATCCAAAGTGAGAATGAGAATGAGAATGTATTCTGGTGTCTATTGTATATGGTATTTTGTTTTAATTTTTTGCTTTCACTTGTTATATTATTGCTGTTTTGTTGTTGTAATGTAAAGTGCTTAGTTACAGCTGTAGCAGTTATGAAATGCGCTACAAAAATAAAGTTGGATTGTATTGTATAAAACACAACAGTTGAATAATACACCAAAGACGTACAACTAATCTGGTGTTTGAATTTGGCTTTTCAAAGTGTGAAAAATATTTTGGATTTCTCCAATGAGCCGTCGAGCAAACTTTTTAAAGTAATACTACATAAAAGTCCGTCTTTGTGGCACTGAGTCTCCTCTCAGTTTGGCTGCACTGTGAGCAGAGGTCAGCTGCCACAGGAAGTAAATAAAACAGAGTTAACTGAGTTATTTTTTTTAGTGTGTTATCAAATTTAAATTAATCTCTATCGTTAATGCTTTAACTTTGACAGCCCTAATATATAATATATTATGCATATGTATATACTGTATATACAATACAGTGTACAGTACATATACGCACTGTATATACAGTATAGAGAGAGTGTAAGCCCAAAGTGAGGTACCACCACATACAGTATATTGTAAGTACACAAATACTGCGGACTAGTGTGTAGTCAGTCTCTCTCTTTCTCTCTCTCTCGCTCTTGCTCTCGCTCACACACACACCCCTGCTTACTCGCGTGCACACACACTTTCTCTCATGTGACTCAAGGACAAGAAGCAGTGGCCCAAGGTCAGCTGGTTCCACATGAGCAGCCAACATACCAGCGGCCTCTGTGTGTGCGCGTGTCATAATGTGTGTGTGTGTTTTTTTAAAAAGCTGATTCTCCCTCTTTAGTTACATTTAAGTGTATGCGTGTGTGTGTGCGCGCGTGTGTGTGCATGTAACTGTATTGCTTCCAAGGACGCCTGAAGGCCACTCCACCTCACTTCTGGATCGATGATGTCACACTCGCAGGGGGTTGTGCCGTGCGATGGATGGGAAGACGAGAGGTTAGCGTAGTTTAGCATAATGAATAGTCAGCGAATTCCCTCGATATGCTTCGGAAAAAGAAGTGGTCAACGGTAAAGGACATTTGGCTTTGATCCTACACACTACCTCAGTGTTTCCCAACCATTTCACAAGATCACTATTACGGATCACCACAACAACCAAAACCGTCCCACAATGTTTATCTATGAAGAAGTGAAATAATAATGATCAGATCTCACTCTACTCAAAAATCAGTGTGAAATTGGGGCCAGTTACATTCATTGTGTAATGAACAAACTTTATTGCGCGAATGACACTGATGATAATAATACATGAAACAAACGACAAGATAACTTTTAAGGTCATGGGGGGTTTGTGGTCGGTTCCTCTAGTAGTTTTCGTCTTTTTTGTGACACAACACAAGTCTATTCTGACAGTTGGCCTAGAGGAATTCAAAATAAAAACGCCTCCAGTCTTCCCCACAAAACACACACACACTATGACATACATGTAACGGTCACACCGCTGTGTGAAGGACTGATAACACGCGCACACACGCGCACATATATAGACACACATACATAGTGTGAGGCCCCCTTCTCATTTGTTTTCATAACATGGTATAAAGGTTAAGTCCTGGCATGTTTGTTTAATGTGAACACACACACACACACACACACACTGACCGTGTTGCTCAAGTGGAAAAACAACAAAGGGGTCAGATGCTCCTGGCAACACATGGCAGGTGTAGGCAGCGGGGCCAATCTTTCGGAGTCCCCCCAAGTGAGGCCCTCACAGGGGAAATCTTTTGAAAGTTAGACCACTTTTACTGTATTTATTAATATCAATGTAATATTGCTCAACCAACAGCTTACCAATTCATAACCATACTAACAATACAATCAAAGCAACTGAACCGGGGGTTAGCGACCTCAAAAACTCAAAGAGCTATTTGGACCATCTTCCATAGAAAAAAAGCCACTAAACCCTTTTGACGTCTGAAGTGAGAATAACACTGCAAAAATGATTTTGTATTTCTTTACCTGTATGTTTGAAATACTACGTGTTGCATTTATGAAATCGATGAACTGCTACAGAGGATGTGCAATTTTCTTTCAGTTTATAACAAAAACACTTTGAACTCTGAAAAAGACCGCTTGGCTGATGCTTACTTTCAAATGAAATAGTCAATATCTGTTTGAGTCCTCGTATTCATGAAATGAGAGGCAAACTTTAAATGACCCGCTTGCAGTGATGCACAAATTCCGTCCTCATTTTATCGCGTGGGCTCTCAGTGGCGTGCGAAAAGGTGTTGATGCCCGATGCGAACGTGCGGTTGCGGACAAACTTTTAGCTATTGTCAACAGCGTGTAGGGTATGGAGGACCATAGCCACCCCCAACCAACAAAATACTCCATTAACCTAACCCTAATCAACAAATTCACAAGGCAACCAACCAACCGATTACTAACCCACTAACCAATTCAAACTAATTCATTTACTGTATGCATTTGAGCCACTTTTGCTTGTCATCTCCTGCCTCCCCTGATTTCACCTCCTACCATCTCTGCCTCACTCTTTTAAAGGGGAAGATGACCCAAACATGTCTTTCCAATATTATGTTCCAATAGTCTAAACACCGATTAATATTGTGTTTGTGGAATATGAGTTAAGCAGCAAAATCCACCCGTTTTTAGCCATGTCAGGGGGTGGCCATTTTGTCACGTTTGTCAACTGAAAATGAAATCACAGCTGCTCAGGGCTCAGATAACGACCAGTCGCGTCTCACTTGTTTTCTGAAGCTGAGCCATTGGTAATTATCTGAACCCTGAGCCACCGTGATGTCATTTTCAGTCAACAGCAGTGGCAAAATGGCCGCCGCCTCAGATGTACAAAAACGGGTGGATTTTACCACTTTAACTCATATTCCACAAACGCAATATCAGTCAGAATGCCGTCAGTTGAGTGCTTCTTTAACTCTTTCAACTTGATGACTCCAGCACAATGATAATAATATATATAAAAAGAAAACAAAACAACAACGCAACATGGACGGCATCAGGTGCACGCGGACCAAATTGACTCGCTGAGACGCAGCAAATAAAAAGCGCCATATATCTGTCACTTGCTCACGGACAAACGTCGGCTTGATGGGAGAGAGTCCAATCTATTATTGAACAGGACGGCCATCATTCCACGAGGCTGAAGGTCAGTGCCATCAATAACCCCCACGGTAACCCCACCCCTCAACCCACAACGACACACACGCAAACACACACTACATTATCATTACTTTTATTATTAAGAAAAACGGTTGTTCACACCAGCAGAGATGAAGCACAGAACCTTCTTTGAAGGAGGAACAAAAAGGAACAAAATGGATGAGGAGTGATGTGAGCAATAGAGGATGAGGAGATAACAGAGGAAGGCCAATGAGGTGAAGGATGAAAAGAGGAGTATCAAGAGTGGGGGAGGTTAGCTTGATGGCTAATACTGTCAAGAAGTAAAAAAAAAAAAAACAACTCAGACTTTGGATGATAACCTCAATGAACACAATGCAGTGCAATACGATAGCAAGACAATATGTATGATATTTTACCTTCACTAAGTACAAAACATGAGGCTAGTTAACGTTTTCATCACTTGTTGTTAGACAATCAGTCAGTTACTTGGTTAGTCAGTCAGCCAGTTAGTAGGTCAGTTAGTTGTTTAGTCAGCTGAGTTTTCCAGCGAGGTAGGTACAGTAGTTAGTTATTGTGTGAAGGCGAAGGCCTTCCAGGGGTCCATTTTTTTTCGCCCCTAACATTTACGGTTCCCCCAAAATTCCCCGTTTTTCACCCCCAAAAAAAACATTCATTTCCAATGGGACATTCAACACTTCCCCATCTGCTGCGCCGGATCGATTCCCGCTCATTCCACAAATTTTCATAGAGGTCATTCAAATTCATTCAACTCACATTACACATCACACGCAATTCCTACTTCCCCAAAATTCAAATTATTCAACCTTAAAAAAAAAAACATTTAAAAAAATCACCATTCATTCCCAATGGCACATTCAACACTTGACATTTAAACCATTCCAATTTAAAATTCAAAACATTCAGCTCATTCAACTCACATTCCACATGACCCGCAATTCTTACTTCCCCAAAATTCGAATTATTCAACCTTTAAACGCATTAAAAGAAAAAAAAAAATCCCACATTCACAACATTCAGCTCATTCAACACATTCAACTCACTTTCCCACCTTGGAGGCAGCATGGCTCAGTGGTAGAGTGGTCATTTCCCAATTGCAGGTTGTGAGTTCAATCCCCGGCCATTCCTTCCTTGTTTCACTTATTTTTCCTGACTTCCTTCTGTCATTGTTGCCTTGCTTCCTCTTTTCTTGCTTCCCTTCAGCATTTTTTTTATCATTCGAGGCCATTCAACTTCATTCAACTTAATTCAGTATCATTCCAACGCATTCCGCAGCTTTTATTTAGCGTCTTTGCCTTCATACGCAATTTCTCCAGAAATTGCATTCTCTAGTTTAGTCTGTTAGTGTGTCGGTCAGTCAGTTAGTACATTAGTTAGTGAGTTGGTCTGTTAGTTAGTGAGTCTGTTAGTTTGTTAGTCCCCCAATTAGTGGATTAGTTATTTACTCATTCAGTCAGTTTATTAATTTGTTAGTTGGTTATTTGTTTATTTATTAAGTTAATCAGTGAGTTAGTTAGCCACTCCGTAAGTATATCTATTAGTTAATCTGTTAGCGGGTTATTTAGTCATCTTGTTCATCAGTCAGTTAGTTCATTAGTCAGGCCATCACTTCATATATTAATCATCAGTTAGTTGGGATGTTAACTGATTACTTTGTTAATCAGTTTATTAGCTAGTTAGCCTCTCTATCAGTAACTTGATCATTGATTAGTTATTTAGTCTGTTTGTTAGTCAGTAAATTAGTCAGTTAGCCATTCATTCGGTTAGTACTGTATATCGATTGCAATAGTCGGTCTGTTAGGCCAGGTTCACACCCGAGGCAAATGAGACTCAAATCTGATTTTTTTGCCCATAGGTAACCTGTATCAGATTTTTTTTTATGACAGCCTGAATGTCTCAATTTTGATATTTTTCAAATCCGACCTGGGTCGCTTTCATATGTGGTCCTAAATCGGATGCGATTTTTTTACAATGCAACTGCAGTCTGAACGGCCAGGCCGCATATATCCGACGTTGACGTCATCCTCAGCCCAAAATGCGCTCCACATGTATTTATACTGCAGACAAGACCGAGGTCGCATTTATAATTTAATATGAACGCTTACACAAAAAAAAACATTTTTTTTTTCAAAAAATCTGAATTGAGTATTAAGATCTGCGGTGTGAACCTAGCCTTAGTGAGTCCATTAGTCAGGGTAGCTAGTGAGTAATATAGCTAGTCAGTCATCCATGTAGGCAGGCAAGCAGTTCATTAGTCTTTGCTTGGTATAGTAGGCTTAGGCTTTTCTTGTGACAGACTGAACGGCTCAATTTCGATTTTTTTCAAATGCGACCTGGGATACTTTCATTTGTGGTTCTAGGCGAGGTTCACACCGAAGGTCTTAATGCTCAATTCCGATTTTATGATAAAATTCGACTAATTACAATTACATTTTTTGACAGATCGACAGCCCTAATATATATATATATATATATATATATATATATATATATATATATATATATATATATATATATATATATATTTTTTTTTCAAATGTGTCACCCCCCGTCCTACGCCCCAAAAGTGGGCCGTTCCAACCCCGGGACGGCCTGCCCTGCTCTGTATATACACACATACAGAGTTGGGCATTTAGCTTGGCCTTTTACTTTAAATTGAGCGTCTGTCATCCATCATCCGTCTATCATTCACCTTTTTTTTCCAGGGGGAAAAAATAGTACCCGTCTATTGGCCGGTGCCCCTCTACTTTGAAACGGGCTTCCATCGGCGATTCCGACTAAACTTCCACTAGCATACCTGGAAGCCTGTTCACAGCCTGGTCCGTCACTCAAATCTGTCCTCCAGGAAACTACAACTCACTATTACTCCCCTCACCACACTGGCCGCGGACATTGAAGCCCCGCCGAGAAAAATAGAATAATGACGGACTATAGACAAATGACAGATTAAATAAAAGGGCCCCAAACTATGCTTAGTTGGCTATTTTAACATTGTTCCCATCAATCGTCAGCAAAACGGGCTTCCGTCAGTAACGGATAGACGACACTCATACATATTGTATATTAGTTATACATTAATTTCAGGCTGTTGTTGGGCCTGCAACATCATAACTAATTATCGTGTGTTTGTCCTCTCTGCACTAATATTATATCCAACAAACTGAAGAAGAGTGTAAAGAAGACAACACATTGTTACGTCCTCAATCAACACTGATTTTCTCTCTCTCTCTCACACACACGCACACACACATACCGTTGCATGCTGTGGTACAGATGGTTGGCTGTGGCCCAGAGGCTCCCATTAGCAACATTTGGTTAACAGTTATCTTTCTGCACGCAGTCATTTATATACACACACACACACACACGCGCGCAACACACACACACAGACACATTTGCAATACAAATGAAGTTGTCACAATTATGGTCATAAATGATTCAGCTAACAACTTGTCATCTTAAAAGATCATCCACAAAAAAAAATTCACTGGCTGCAGTTCAAGATCAAGTTGATGCATTTCTCCTGTGCTCCACTAGGAGGAGGCTCTGAGAGACAAGTTCTATTTTTAGCATGCTTTCAAGTGGAGGACAAGATATTTATAGACAGAGATCTGTTATTGTTACACACGTGCAACTGCTGCATGAACACACACACGCGCGCACAAAAACACACGCACACTACATCTGCAGTCAAGCAGCGGCCAGCAGATGCCTGAAGACATTTTGCGTCAAATGGCTGATGAAGGAACAAATCTAAGCTGACACAGGCACACACACGCACACCCATTTAAAAGCAGCACATATGCGATTTAAGAGGCAACACAAACAGTCGCATATGTCGCACTGCCAGTTATCCATGATAACTGCCACCTTCAACAACAAAAAGCCATTGATGACTCCAGAATTTTGTGAGAAATACATGAGCGTAATGAAGCGGATTTTGAAAACTGGTCTCCAGGTTCACTATAAACTCCCCAAAGTAGGTTCATCCAAATAGTCAGGCCAGCACAGCAGTGCTCCATTTTCCCACAGAGGTTTGGGGCTCCTTAAGGCAGCACGAATCCAATGCCAAAGGTCGGTATGAATGTGGCAGCTTTGGAGCAAAATCCAGGTGTGTAGTGCATGCAGTATTCCACGCAGGTTTACATTTTGACTACATGTGGTATCACGCAAAACAATTTAAGATGCTATGGTAACATAGCGTACAAATTGCACAAGAAAAAGGCAACAACTGAATCTTAGGGTGTGCAGACTTTCTATAACGGACAAATGTATTATTTAACATAACAATACAAATATGCTATGCCAATTTTATTGTTTAGAATGAATTTATAATTAAATATTAAAACAATAAAATATGTATTTTATTTTAAAAAAATCATGCTGCAAAAATATTCACAATCATTTACGAATTGAACAATTAAAAAAAATTCAAGTCAAGTCAACTTTCTTTATATAGCCCTTAATCACAGAATTGTCTCAAAGGGCTTCACATCTCGTCCAGGATGACCAAACTGCAATAGATGCCGAGTGGACAACATTTAACACGTGATGTGATTCCATACAATGTCAGTGACAGTTAGAATAGTGTGTGAGTGCATTTAATAAAATAAAGCGCTGCAGAAAGACGCCTTCGGAAAAGTGGGTACTCCTCAAAACCTGGCCCGGTTGGTCAATGCGAAAATCTCCATAGCAGCACCTCTGCAGAGGCGGTTCACCTCAGATCTTGTCCCGGTCAGTAGGTGCAGAATCCGTACAGCGACATCCAATTGGGTTATTGTCACCTAACACCCTCTGCAGGCCGGGGAGGAGGGTGCAGGAGAAAGAGAAGCGGCAGTCAAACAGGCCAACATGTAGTTCAACTAAAATAAAAGCACATAAAATAGTTCTTTTTCTTACTTCATATAAAATGTTTTATTTTACTAATAAAATAATAATTCATGATATTTTTAAGTATTTTATTCATAATTATAGTGAATTAACCAATTATTTAATAAAACAAGTTTATTTGTTGTTTTTTATGCAAAATGACTTACTATGATAAAATATTTTATAATTCATTTGATAATTATTTCAAAACAAATATTGTACTAAGATTTCTTTTTAACCTTTTAACAACCAATACCTAAAAGGTTGCATTTTGTATTTACTTAGGGTATTCATTACAAAACTCAATTTTTTTTAATATGAGCCTCTATCAAATGGTTAAAATCCTTAAACTGATTATTTACTTGATTAATATGCTCAACTGATTGCTTGAGTGGGTAGTCATGGACAAAATGAAACAAGTATTCTGGGAGTCTTGAAAATGTAAATGCTTGGATGGTTGCAATCCTTCAGAAACAAAAAGCACTTGCACAATAACACAGCTCTCTATTTGGCCGTGTTAACTTAGCATTAGGATTTATTATTATTTTTTTTTTTATCTTACAGCGAATACAGTGCATTGCATACTTCGAAAGGGACAAAAGTGGACCTTCTTCAGCCTTAAAGGCCGCCATGCTTGTACTGTATGTACCTGATGTACATACCGTACATATGTACCTCAAAAACTCTAAAGCACAAATAAACATAGTGTTGGGGAAAAAGAAATTCAAACGACCCGTTACAATGTAGCAATATTTGACATGTTGTATGATTACGAAAATATAGAATGTCATTATTTCCAGAATTCAACAGCGCTTTGAATTGCAGCCATCTGTTTTTTTTTAAATTGATTCATTTATTTATTTTGACATTTTCTGGGATTGGTTGATCTGCATTTTGGGATGTGGCTTACAGAATGATAGATTTGTCCTTAATTCTTTTAAACACTTGAATACAATAAATAGGGTGTGAGATGAGTTGGATTCCGTAGCTTTATTGAAGTATCTTTAGCATTGGCGTGCTGCTATATTGAACAAGATAGACACTTTGATGTCTCCAATAAGTTAAGAATCAGAAACAATAGATTAAAAAAAACACACAAGAAACAATAATGCGTATATACAAAGCCGGGGAACAATTGTACACTTTTGTGTAAATACTGGCAACACACACTGTACAATGTAACACACATATTGTTAATATTCCAAGCATGCACCAGGACGATTAAATTATTTGCAGAATAATATTTGATCTCTGTATTTATATTATTTGCAACACTTAAACAATTTTCAGTGTTAGATTATTTCTGTTTTTAGGTATTTCTGTTGTGCAAGATGGCACTTCTCATGAATAGCCGGGGAAAGGAGGCACTGCATTATTTAAATGACACGTACATTGCCCATGCGTGAACGAGGAATTATTCTTTTTTTTACACTGGAATATTTTGATGTATAATATCTGAATATTTTTACTGTGGAACATTTCCATTCATTTCGTTCGTTTCTATTGTGAAAGTTTTTGGTTTGCATGAATTACTGGCTTTCTGTGCTATTTCATTGTCACAGTGATAGCTTGTGATCCAAATTCATTTGTTCTGAGACCACCTCGTAACTCAAAACACTCATATCTCAAATCATCTTCCCAAACGAAATGAAGGCAAGGCTTGAAATAACTTTTTTCTCATTTACGTTGCTCTGACGTACGGAAAACAAAATGCCGAATTTTGCAGATGCACCAAACAAAATTAAAGCGTTTGGGTTGTTTAGTAAACTAAGATGCTAAATCAGATACCATGTTACGCCAGATGGACGCTGTAGCAACATATATGATAACATCTATTAAATGGCGGTGCCCGCAATGCTCTGCGATTCACAGTGACTAGCAAATATTTTTATGTATTCATTTGTAGAATGAGGCATTATGGGTCATACTGGAAAGAAAATGCACCTTTTTTCACGAGCCCTTGGTAGCAGTAAACATTTAAACAGTGTGACTAATTTTCTTCCTCTCACGTGAACGCATGTACACTACACCACCTCGAATTGTGATTTTTTTTTTTTTAAAGCCAAAAAATGTGAGCTATTCTTGAGAAATTACAGGACGCCTGTGCGTATTTAT
This sequence comes from Filicampus tigris, assembly GCF_054856515.1. Lineage (NCBI taxonomy): Eukaryota > Metazoa > Chordata > Actinopteri > Syngnathiformes > Syngnathidae > Filicampus > Filicampus tigris. The sequence continues at coordinate 28,923,831 of NC_141218.1, read as the reverse complement.
ATAATGTGCCAGTGCTCCGTTTGTGTTCAAATATTGCTTGTCTATCAATGGCAGTTGGCATTTAGTTAAGCGGACTTGAGCTAAGTGGTTGTTTTTTGGAATACACATATGCATACATTTCTTTGTTTTATGTTTAGTTTGACATTAAGCTTCAACTGGGAGTGACGTTAAATAGCTCGAAAATGCTTAATGATGAATTGTTCACTATTTGGTAAACTGACGTTGCCGTCTCAAGTTTGTGCTCACGCGTCAAAACAAAAAGTCTCGAAAAACTCACAAGTCGGTTACTCATATATCTCAAGGCACCACTGTATTTACAATTTCAGTCCAACTAAATGTCGACAAGTCTTTAGTGCAATGACATAAAAAAAGTCATAAAAAAAACCAAACAATGACAAAGACAGAGGAGGCAAAAATCTGCAGTGTTCGTTCCTTCATTTCACCGACATCCCACTGCAGTGTCTCTTCACATACTTCTCGTCATGTGACTGGCATTGAGTTAGGCCATCTCCATGGCAACAAACAGCATTAGGTCCTTCAGTGTCCATGAAGTGATGCCAGCGTAGTCGCTAGATGGTTACCAACACGCACGCAGACCGCCCACTTCAACAAACTCACCACAGAGAATGGGTTGGGGGGACCTCGCACGATTTGGGGAATATGGACATTTGCGCAGAAAAATACACTATTTAAGAACAATCAAAAAAGTCAAATTACAGTCGAGAACCAAGTCAATTACTGAGTCAAGACGCAGTTGAAAAAAAAAAAAAAAAATTTAGAACCAAAAAATAAATAATAGTTCAGAACAAAGTTAGTCAGCAGTCAAACCAATCTCAAGAATACTAAACAACTGTCAAAAAACATTTCAAGAACCACTCAAAAATCAAGTCAAGAATTAGCCTAAAACAGTCAAAGATCAAGAAATAAAAACAAAGACCTTGTTAAAAAACCCAAAAAAACAAACAAACAGGTAATAACCAAGTCAAACGACAGTTACACAATAAGTCAAGAACAAGAAAATTGTCAAAAACAGTCCCCAAACATATGTAAAAAATACCCCCAAAAACAGTAAACAACCAATTCAAGAACAGTCAAAAGCCAAGTCAAGAATTCAAAAACCAAGTCAAGAACCATTGAAAACACTCAAGAAGTAGTCTAAGAGTAAAAAAAAAAAAAAAAAAAATGTCCAAAACAAAGTCTAGAACCAAGACAAATATGCTGCAGCTTGACTTTAACGTTTTTTTTTTGTTTACTTTGGTGGCTTGTGATTTGGTTCTTGACTGTTGCTGACGTGGTTTTTGACTTGCTTTTTCCACTGGTTTTGATATGATTACCAAAACCGTTTTTTTCTTTTTTTAAATATACCTGGATTTTGTCTGTTTTTGAATTGTTCTTTTCTTGACTTGACTGGACATTCACTAGCATTTTGACTGGTATTGACTTGGATTTGGCAGTTTTTTCATTATTTTTATGATTTATATCTTTTTTATTCCCCTTTTACTGATTATCACTTTGTTTTTTACTGGTTCTGGACATGGTTCTACTAGTTGTAACCGGGCCAGGGTTTAGTGTGTGTGGCCAGCCTTTTACAAGCAACTCTTTTTTTTTTAGGCTGGCCGACGTGGGCTTTAGCTCGGGAGCCGCCGCCACGGATGTGCTACCAGAATGGCTGTGGGGGGGCCAGCGTGCCCGCGATGGGAGCCACGACGAGGTAGTTGGAGGGCACGTAGCCCCTCTGCCGGCCTCGCACCTCCACAAGGCTCCACTCGCGGTTGCCCCGCTTGTCTTGAGGTTCTAGGACGCGCACCGGCTCGCCTGCCACAACAGAAACTTCATGGCTTCCCCGTGCCGTGAAGCCATAAGCCGCAAACACCTGTAGACACACGCGGAAGACAAAAAATTACATGTAAAGCTCATGTCACAGTCAATTAGCCATGCTCATTTACAGAGCTAGCTGTTATGAAATGCGGCACTAAGCAACTTTGAGGAGGATGGAAGCAACCCTGGCACACAAAAAAAAACCATGTCCTGAATTGCTTTACGGCATACTCACTTCCTCCTTTCGCTATAAGGACGGAAGTCGATTCGAACGTCTAACGCGCTATTACTGGTGTCATGGCAGAAGCCCCAAAACAAACAAAAAAACAAAATTATTGTTTAAAGAAAATTAGATTCATTACCTCGTCGCTATTCATCTTTCACACAGCCACTGGAAATAGAAATGCAATTCAGTCCAACTTGCAGGCCGAGCGAGAGCTCAGGATTTCACGACATACGCTCTGGCGTGCATGGGAAACGTGGTTGACTTTTGTCAAAACACTAACGCTTTTGTCCACATGGTGCCGCCATAATCAACAAAAACTCACATGTGACACAGTGTTGCTTTAATACAAGTTACTGACTTTTGACGTTTGACTTTTTGTGTTGTACTTGTTTTGAGCTCTCATTTGAATTGTTTGTCTTCTTTTACCATCTTCTTAACACCTTAACCTACTACTCCTAGCTTTTGACACACACATGCACTGATAAGCTAATGAGCGGTGTGCCAATGACACGGTGTCCTTGCTGAGTTTAGTCGCTATCTCGGTGTCCTTACAAAGTCTTCACTTGGCAGCGATGACATCATCAAGTAGCATGTAATTAGCATCTTCCTTTCCAAGACCCCCCCCAAAAAATGTTATTTTCTCCCTGACAGCGTGAGGCTTTATCAAAACATAACGCATGTGGGGATGAATCAACGGCCCTGTTGCCTGAAAGGAACTTGTCGTCGTCATTACCACCGTCTCAAGGCCTTGAATTGTGTGTCTTTTATAGGAGGAGGCTCAGGGACGCCTGGAGGAGGTCACCTGAACCTTCAGTCATTTTGACAGGCAATCAGGAAGTGCTTTGCATTATTTACACACGCACACAAACACACCCAGGTAGGCATTTACACTTCTAATGAAATTGCGCTATACGATCACCTTATTCTCACTCTCTCTAGTTTACGCGCTCACATAAACCGTCACAAACATTTACAAGCCTTAACATCGCCGACTCACACTCACATGTACTGTATTAATGGTGGAAATCAATGACACACACACGCACACTTGTCACAAAACACACAGGAGGCATGTGTGGTCATGTGACAGATTGATGCACCTGCTGCAGCACACGGTCAGTTCACATCAATCCATCACACACACACAAACGTGCACGCACACTCATCACAACACTAACTGGTGTTAGAGTCATTTCAGACTGCACCATATAAACACTATTATATAATGTTATTATATTGTGGTCAATACTACGGTATAATCAAATGTCATTGCTGTATTCATACTGTATTTATGTCTCGTAAGTAACTGGAGGTGTTTATTGACTCAAGTGCAGAAAGCCAGTCAACCAGCTAGGCTTGGGCATCGTTTGAATTTGGGCGATTCCGACTCCTCGATTTGATTCCGGTTCCCAACGATTCTCCATTACGATTCTTTTTTTTTTTTCTTTCTTTGCTGTGTTTTTGTTTTTTTTAGGGGGAGGGGGTGTCAAATATTTGTTTCATGAACTTTTACTGTTTATGAATTTTCCTTTGGTTTTCCTTCATGGATATTTTTGACAAATAAATTAATATGAAACCTATGAGCTTGAATCATCCACAAGAGAGCTTTGTTTTGGAGCACCTCAAGATAATACAATACAATAATGCAGTTTATAGCATGCTACTTAATTAAAACCCATGGGCAAGCCAAGTGTGCAAATAAAAACGTGTGCTCGATGTGGACATTAAACATATTCCATTTGTATACTTACCCGATTCCGACTCAATGTTGACGTTGTGAGCAGGCGTGCGTGCGCAAGCACACTAAGCATGGTAGCACGTCTCGATGGGGAGGAAGGAATTGGGACCTACACCGGTAGGTCGACGCAAAGAGTCAAAGAGCGAACCCTCTAACAATTCTACCCCGTGTAAGTGGAGGTGCTTACCTCGTTTGTGTCATGTAATGGTTTGCTAGAATGCTTTTATTTTGAAGGCCGGGAATAGGATTGGAGGCGGAAGTGTGTGGAAAATAAATAAGTAACTTGCTGGAAAATGAAAACTTCTTGCCGTCTGTTGAACCCACATATTTACAGAATACGACACTTTGCACGAGATTAATTTTTTGCGTGTATCACTGGGCGGCTTGGTCTTTTTCTTTTTTTAATGAAGTGCAGCCACACGTTTGACTTGTGTCGAACATCAATAATCATCAAACCACGCGAGCATTATCCCGTAGTCTTCGTTGCTGTCTGTGCGATGTCGGCAGACTCGGCACTTATTGCTCGCCGGTGCGGCGCGCACACACATTTCCTATTGGTTGTACGATGCTGGTGTCTGTCGATTGCTCCGCGCCGTGCGCACACTATTGGTGCTTTATTTTGGGCGGCTTCCTCCGTGAGACGGATTAGGAATCGAAATGCGGCACCGACATTTTAAGACCTGAACGATTCCGGGAGAACCAAAGTGCTTGTCCGGGTTCCACTCAGTTCCCGGTGCCCAACCCTACAACCAGCCGACTATTAGGTATTATCAGGGGAATTTATTTATAGGTATGCTTACAATAATAGCTTTATTATTACTGATCTGGTTCTTGGCTTGTTTTTTGGCAAATGAATGTAATACATAATTGAAAATAATTACTATGAACAATGTAGTACGAACATTTGATCAAAGGCATTTACTATTGCTATTGAACACGTGTCCATCACGATACATACTGATGTTGAATTACTTGCCAAGTTGCACTGAAGTATAAGTCGCAGGACTAGCCAAACTACAGTAGGAAAAAAAGTGCAATTTATCGTCAGAAAACCCCGGTAAAGATAAAACATTTAAAAAAATACAATTACTAGGGATGTCATAATATTGGCAATACCATGATATCAAAATTGCCACTATATCATCGCCTTCATGTCACGATATTAATGGCAGCAGATCTGTTTAACAGTCCAAGTTGTTTTCCATTTGTGCAGTTCCAGAACCCTCCGGTGGTTAATTTATCAGTGCAGTTTTAATTTGATGCATTTTTTTGCCACCTATAATGGATGGATGGATGCTTAACCCATTAAAGCCTAAAGCGCCTGGCTCAACAGCTCCCCAAAACCTAAGTTCGTCTTTGGGATTACTCTCGAAAACCTGAAGTTTTCCCAGAAATTCAACACCTACAAATTAATCACCTCATCCCCTGTAGCAGACATAAACATAATTCCAAAATAATTTGAGATCTTAGACCTGTGGCTTTCACACAAGCCCGAGTTTATTAAATCTTTACTGTTTCAATCGAAGATGTAAAAATAATATGTCAGTGCAAGAGAAACACCATTTTTAATTTTAAAAATCGAGTGGTAATTACCCCCCGTGACCCTTGTGAGGAGAAGCGGTACAGATAATGGATGGATGGAGTGGTAATTACCATCCTCTGTTCTATTACAAAGATGTCGATATTGTCATTGTCTACATATATCTTAACCATATATCACGTTCGACTGGTTCTACTGGTTCAAAGTCCACAAGCACGTCGTCGATATCACTGTCGTTACTCATTTCAGATCTCCCGCGATTGACGCCATCCGCTATTATGACTCGAAAGAATTCCAAAACTTCCTCCGCTGGCTCACAACACCATTAAGTGTATATTCTGATGCCTTTCATTGGTTAAGAGAAAAGAATTGGATTAAAAAAAAAAATTAATAAAAAAAAAAAAAGAAAATGACGTACACACTCTCCCGGATTTAAGGTTAGAAAGACGCAACAGCGCTCCCGGCTCTAGTGGTAGAAAAGTAGTCTCCACATTAGGTGCGTGGTCAATGTAGGTCATTTATATACATTGAGGTTAATGTTAACTGTACTATTTGAACTATATGTATAATTAGGACCATAGCTAATTAGCATTGTGTAGAGACGTGAGCTGGGCACTTGACCCTTTTTTTGCCAGTCAGACCCCAGCCCTACGGCCCTTCCAGCCTGGGTGCCCTTCCGGCCTGGACTCTCTGGCGAAAAAAACTGTAGCTTACTTGGATATTATTAAAAATGTATTATCTTACTTTTGGAAGTCCTTATCACCACCACTTGTAGAACCTGCACTGTAGAACCCGGTTGAAGACACATTTCTATTCTCTGGCTTTTGATCAGACCTGAAATCTTTAGCTCTTCTGCAGGTGTCAATTGTGTTTTATGTTAATTTATTGGCTTTATTTGTTTATATATTTTTATTTATCTTACATATTATTTATATATATTTATTAATACTTGTGTATTACGGCCTTTTATTGTCTTTATTCATTGTCTACTGTTTGTAAAGTGTTTTGTTACAGCTCTAGCTGTTCTGAAATGCGCTATTTAAATAAAATGGTATTGTATTGTATATGAACAAAACTATGTTTTAAACAATGAAAGGGCCCATAAATCAGTCATACCAGCAAATATTTTTCAACATCTCTGTCAGCCAGCTTCAGCCGAACACAGCATTGTGAACTACATTGACCATGATACTTTGCACTGCTGTGCTGAGCCAATAGGTGCACATGACTGGCCAAGCCTATTTCTTTGTGAATGCTGTTATTATGTACAAAAATAGAATAGTGTGATGTTTTTTTAATATGAGCTCTCCTTTTTTTTTTTTGTTACAATTTTGTGAGCTTTTATACAGTATCGTGACCTTTTTACATATCGCCAACCTCCCCACAATATCGTAATTATTATCGTATCGTGAGGTTCATATTGTGATAGTAACAAATCGTGACATGACTAACAATATAATGTTTTATACAGTTCAATAATTGTAAAATACAATTTCTATTCCCAATTACTTTTCAGGTCAACGTTTATATGTTCATCGGCTTTCTGCTCCAGAATACTTGGCCAGCAGTTCAAATATTGTTTATCAGCGTTAACAGCAGTAACTGACTTAACTTGTACAGTATAAGCATGTGAGGTTGAGTGTGGTCACCTGGAAGCATGGCTGGCTGAACGCCACCCCAACCGCTGTTGGGTTTGTGTGTGGGAGCTCTGTCGTGTATGAGTGTCTCCTGATGCCACTGGTGTCCTGCGCGAGGCTCAGATGAGGTGAGGGGGGTGGCTCCTCCTCCGCCTGGTGATACCGGATCAACCTGGAAGCTGGCGCATAGCCTCGTCTGCCTGCAGGTCACAAACACAATCACACTAGTCAGTTCATGCATGTTCTCCCCGTGCCTGCGTGGGTTTTCTCCGGGTACCCCGGTTTCCTCCCAGTAGGCACCCCGCCTACTGCCCGATGACAGCTGGGATAGGCTTCGGCACGCCTGCGACCCTTGTGAGGATAAGCGGTATACAGGTAGATCATAGATGGGTGATATCTTTGGCAGACCCCCCCCCAATTGTATATAGTGTTTTATGTTAATTTTGATTAACACTTGTGTATTATGGCCTTTTTATTGTTTATTATTTATTGTTTCATAAAGTGCTTTGTTACAGCTCTAGCTCCGTTATGAAATGCGCTATATAAATAAAATTGTATTGTATATCTACATAGGTGTATAGAGGCCCATTTCCATCAACTATCACTCCAGTGTTCTAAAGGTATGAGGTGTTTGCCCATTGCGTCAGAAGGCTCAAGGATATTAGAAAACCCTTGTGCAATCATCATTAGCACTGTTGAAAATAGATTATTTTAATAGAGAAGGTAGGGAGTAGTACACGGCGTTGTAGGATCATCATCAGTTTCTTGGCAATTTCTCACATGGCATACCCTTAATTTCTAAGAACAAGAATCAACTGTTGAGTTTCACATGGAGGTTCTTTTTTTCTGGTCATTTTGAGCTTTTAATCGACCCCACAAATGTGATGCTGCAGTAGTCAAACTACTCAAAGGAAGGTCACTTTTATAGCTTCTCTAGTGCTAATTATTGCACAAGGGTTTTCTAATATCCTTGAGCCTTCTGACACAATGGGCAAACACCTCGTACCTTTAGAACACTCGCGTGATAGTTGCTGGAAATGGGCCTCTATACACCTATGCAGATATTGCTCCAAAAATCAGACATTTGCAGCTAGAATTGTCATTTACCACGTTTATAATGTATAGAGTGTATTCCTGATTAACTTAAAGTTATCTTCATTGAAAAAAAACTGCTTTTCTTTCAAAAATAATAATTTCTTGGTGACCCCAAACTTTTGAACAGTAGTGCATATACACACACGCATGCACACGCACACACACATATTGAATTATTAAAAAAAAAAAAAAAATCCTGATTCTAGATGTAATTCTTGATTGGTTTTGACTTGGTTCTTGGGTTAATTTTTGGGGCTTTTTTTGATATTTTACATGTTCTTCACTGGTTCTAGCCTTTTTTTTCCTCAATGTGGCTCTTGGTTTATTCCTTCCTTCTGGACTAGAAAACAAGTTGCTGCTGGTCTGGCCCGAGTTTTCCCCAAGTGGGTGCTTTTGCAATGAATAGCAACCTGTGATAATTTTGCTTCTCGCTCAGAACCAGCACTGGTCCTGTAAACAGGTGTAACAATCCTGGAAGTTGTTCCTAATAGACGATCCTCACTCTCTCAAGTGCAAATTCCCTTTATTTTTGGTAACATGTTGTCAAATGTAATGTTTCTTGGCTTGAAGACAACATTCATACTCCAACTTGAATAACTGCAAAAGGATGGCCACCGCTACCCACAAGATGGCGCCAGTACGCTGCATTAGTGTGCTGCACACAAGTGAACACTGTTTTTATAATCAGTTTCAGTTTTTTATAATCAGTTTCAGTTTAAGTCCTAAACAACTCTTAGAAAAGATAAAGTAATATAAAATAAATGGTACGCTCTCCGTAAAAAAAAAAAATCGCTGTGAGTATGAGCTATGGCGTACTTAAAGGTCGAAGTCAACCCAAACATATTTTTTTCAAGAATATGTTCCCAGCAGGCCTACTAGTTGAAACACGGCATCTTGATTAGTTTTGCGTTTGTGGAATATAAATTAAGCAGCAAAATGCACTCGTTTTTAGCCATCTCCTGGGGCGGCCATTTTGTCTTCCGTCGACTGAAAATGACATCACAACTGCTCACAACGACCAATCACGGCTGACCTGTTTTCTGAATCTGAGCCGTGATTGGTCATTTAATAAACTATTCAGTCGGCACCCAATCACTCACCTCCGGCATCCACAAGCCACCTTCGTTTGTCTCCGCGGGTATCTGCCTGGCTGATTACGGCCACTAGCTCTCCCTTGGCGAGGTTTAGGTCCAGGTCTCGGCTGCCCACCACGGCACTCAGCACCTGGTAGATCTTGTCGGAGCCGTGCTTGTTCGTCATTTGCTGGAGTCGCTGGTGCGAGGATGAGTTTAGGGGCTGAGCAAAACAGACGGGAAAGACAAGGAGATAAATGTCACTTAGGCTTGTCCTGCTGATTATGTGAGCCATTGAGCCACTGACTGAGTAGAAAAGATGACCGCATCTTGTTTGGTTCACGTTGCCAACATACTTGCAAGCAATGTGAATTAGGGTTTACATTTATGGTTCCTACATACTACTACAGTCTCACACTTACGACTACCAGTGAAGCCATTTTCATTGTTTTTCATCCATCAAGCTTGTCTCTCATTTACAATTGATCAGATTACTTGTTCTTTATATGGTTCTTCTTGACTTGTTCTTTGGCTTATTTTACTTGTCTCTGACTTGGTTTTTGAATGTTTTTAACTTGGTTCTTGACTTGGTGTTTGACTTGTTCATGACTTTTAAAAAACATTTCACTTGTTTCTAAATTGTTTTTTGATTGGTTTTCACATTGTTATTTGAAGTGATGCTCGACCTGTTGTTGTTGTTTTAAGTTTGTTTAACTTCCTCCTTGTTTTTGACTTGTTTTTTGACATGGTTCTTAAATACGTTTTAAACTGGATCTTGATTTTTGCTACACTTGAATTTAAAACATTTTACTTGTTTTTGATTGGTTTTGACTTGTGCCTGGACTTTATTGAATTGCGTCGTTCAGAGAATGAATGAATGAATGAATGAATGAATTTAGGAATTAATTAATGCAAATATTTATGAAATTACTCGTAAATGTGTATAACATGTAGCTGACTAGTGTTTTTAAATGAACTGCAAAATTAACATTTCCAAACATTTTGGCCTGTCAGCTGTAGATGACGGTTGAGCACTTTCAAATTGATGCCTACAGTCAAAATAACTCAACTCAAAAAGAAGAAGATAAATCTGTGCTGGACTATGAATGTTTAAATTTTTTTAAATAAATTATAATAATAATATTATAAATTTAAAAAAAACTAATAACAAATCAATATGCTTCTCAGAGCCACAGGCAAAAATGAATTCTTAATCACAGTAGCAGGATGGCTAACAAAACAGTAAGCTAATAAAGCAGGTAAAAAGATATGTTGAGGTGTGCATAGACCTGAGAGGTGGGCCGCAGTAGCGTCTCCTCCACACTTTGACACAAAGTATCCAGCCTCCTCGCCTCTTCGAGCACCGCCGTCTCAGCCCACTCCCAGAATGCACCAGTGTCTAAAGAGCTGTGAGGAAGCTGGGAGGAAAGAAATGCATGCTGGGAACAGTTCTAAAATGGCCATAATGGTAATAACTCCGGGGCGGATACCTGTTGGGCAAAACTCAGGAAGAGCTGTTCCAAGTCGGAGGCAAGGTCTTTGTGTAGGCAACTGAAGGTTCCCAGCATGCTCCAGATCATCTGCAGTGCTAAGTCGTTAAACTTGGGAAGCTCGTTAAGCAGCAACGTGTTCATCGTCCTACATTAAGAGCACCAGAACACCTCTGTTAGGACCCACATTAGTTTCACTTAGCAATATTAAATTTGGTAGGCATGTCTAAAGAAAGTCTCAAGAATCCATGCCTGAAATGACACGGAACATCTGCAATTTTGGTTTGAGTCGGTCAATTTTTGCAAGTTGAAATTTGGTCGGCATGTCTATCACGAGTAAACCCACAAAAAAAGTCTCAATAAGTAATGCCGGAGAAGACACAGGAAGTCTGTCGTTTTGATTTGAAGTGGATATCTTAGGGTCATTTTGTCCAGGTCGAGGGGTCCTTAAAAAACTAATTTGGCCAAGCCAGTTTCACTCAGTGACATGGAATTTGGCAAGACAATACTGATCTTGCCACTTTCCACAAGCAACACTATCATCTATCATGAGTAGAACCACAAAATAAAAGTCTCAAAAAGCCAAGCAAAAATACAGACATCATCGGCTAATAAGACCACTTCCACGGTTCCTTCAAATATTAACATGACCTATCGATGTTGCCCAATTGCTATCAAATTTAGACCTTTCATACGAGACAGACGAATAACACTAAATAAATCATGAATTATTTATGTTTCTGTCATTGCATATGATCGGAACATGGCAGAAGAGAAATTCAGTGCACATAACTTTGCCGGTCCTCACCTATACGTGTTGGCAATGGCCTGCTCGTCGTAGCTCAGGCACGGCTTGGCCTCGATCACTTCGTAGTCCAGCAGCTTATGCAGCCTCTTTCGGATGAGGTTCCTTGGGCCTGCCAGCAGGTCACGGAGCGCACACAGAGGTTTGTGGATCAACGTCCTCATCCTCTTTTCCTACGAGGTAAACAGTGACAACATCAATCATCAACAATATATTGACATGGTTTTAGTGGATGCTGGCTAATAACTCACAAATTCAGGTAGGATCCACTGTCTGAGACCAGTGGTTATCTCCTTATAGCAAATGGGCACCTTCTCGCCATCCATGTCCAGGTCAAACTCTTCCGTTTTGCAGTCGAGGAAAGTCTGACGACCAAACAAAGATGATAGCGATGATCACAGGTGCTCTTGCAAGTCAACTTATTCCAATGTTGAATTGGTCCAGCAAGGTGTAGCTACCTGGAGGTGATGGAGGTAGAGCTCCACATTGTCCAGTAGCTGCAAGATGCCATGCTCAAGGACATAAAAGAAGCCTTCCAGTGCATCAAACTCCTCATCCACCAACTGCAACAGAACACAAAGTATATGACCCATTTCACCCAAGGCAGCTTCCTGCAGCGCTTCATCTGGTTGAATGGACTTTCACACTATTTCAACTAACATTGTTTAGCATCATATGTGTTAAATGTTGCCCACTCTGCCTCCATTGCAGCCTTATCATCCTGGGAGGGTGATTCCCCCATCTGCGGCCCTTTCTCAAAGTTTCTCATTTTTCCCCTTATGGTTTTTTTGAGTTTTGCGTTGCCCTGCTGGGGGATAAGATCAGGGGTTGTCATTAAAGTAGAAATCAACCCAAACACATTTTTTCAAGAATATGTTCTATGCAGACCCACTAGTTGAAACACAGCATTCTGATTAATATTGCGTTTGTGGAATAACAGTTAAGCAGCAAAATCCACCCATTTTTAGCCATCTCAGGGGGTGGCCATTTTGTCACTTCTGCCCACTGAAAACCAATCATGGCTGAGCTTCAGAAAACAGGTGAGCTGTCATTGGTCACTATCTGAGCCCTGAGCGTTTGTGATGTCATTTTCACTGGACAGAAGTGACAAAATTATTATTCCACAAATGCAATATTTATCAGAATGCCTTCTTTCAACTAGTGGGCCTGCATAGAACATATTCTTGAATAAAGATATGCTTCTGTTGACTTCCCCTTTAACATTTGTCAACTGTGGGCGTGAAGCCTTTTGAGATTTTGTAGTGCTTAAGGCTATATAAATAAACTTGACAGGTGCATTACCACCACCCTTTTTGACTCTTTTGAACCCCAAGACGTACAAATAGATTTTTAAAACAATAGACCCCGCCTACCCGCCAAGTACATCTTTTAAATTTTTGGGCATCAAAGTGTGCAGTAGGGGCTGAATGCAACTTGCTCACTTCCTGCAGCTCTTCAGAACCCGACAAAAGCGCAGTGAAAATAAAATGGGGTGTAAAACAAGGACATTTTTGTACCACAAAAAAGGAAAAAAAAAGTGTGTAATTTTGTAGGGTGGAGGGCACACACAGACGCACACACACCCCAGACACACGAACACATCCATCCGTCCACACACTCGCACACGTACACCCAAGCACACACACTGTAGTTTAGACCAAGAAGTTAAACGTGACAGCCAGGATGTTTGATATTCGTGTAACATTCAGTTTACATCCGCATCATAACTACATTTGTGACGTGTAGGACAAATCAGAAACTGTCTTGTCAAAAGATGATGACTGAAATCGTTGACAATGTAATGACAGTGCTAGACACTGTATACCCCTTCCAACTGTGTTCAGGACCGTCCACAAATTACATGCATGTGTTCCAGAGTGACGCATGTGGCAAAAATCTACAACGGTGTATTATTGTCACCCAGCGAGAAAAAAAAGGCGAGACGAGATTTTGTCATCATGAGACTGAAATTGAACATGAACTGACTTGAAATCACATCATGACGAGATTTAAAGCCGTCATCGCGCTAGTTGACGAGGGAATCCTTAAGTAGGACGCATAAAGTCAACCGATTATATAGCTCGGTTGTGATACCAGGATCCAACCAAACATGAATAAAGTCACAAGTCTACATTTCAAAGTAATTAATGAGTGGGAAAATGCACTTTTCGGTAACTTGCAATTTTGTAACTCAACTTTATTCAGAACATGGTGGCCAATGAATGAGAATGGGTGTTGTCATGACGACTTCAAAAGACTTCATGGTGACGTCTTTTTTTCTCACTGGGTTAATACACCTTCACACAAATCACTTTATATAGAATAAACAATTTTTCTGACTGCTGTAGTAAACACCTTTTCTCATTCTGAATGCTCTAGTTGGCAGTGGTACACCAGTACTTACTTCCGCTCAAAATGTCATTATATGTCATATCATTTGTAATAAGAGGAGACATTTAAATATTCCCAAAAATCAATGTAAGTCTAGACATCCCTTCTCAAGGTTTCTCATTTTCCCCCCGGATGTTGTTTTTTTTTTTTTTTTTTTTTAAAGTCTTTCCTTGTCCTCCTGGGGGTTAAGATTAGGGGATGTTGTTAATATTTTGTCAACTATGGGCATGTGAAGCCCTTTGAGACTCTCTTAATTAAGAGCGACATAAATGAATTTGACTTGACATACATTTATTTTAACTTGTTAAGTATTGCCTTAGAATATTGTTATGTTTTGCAGAAGCTGTATTAAGTTATTTAAAATATAAAGAAGAGCTATTGTTCACAAACTAATAATTGTTCTGTGAAGCTAGAGCAGATTTGAAATCTTTTTTGTAGAATATCATCAAATTATCGTTAGTTTTTTTTGAAATATCAAGATATATATTTTTTAGCCCATATCGCCCACCCCTAATTGGGGAGGTTGCTCCAGTGAAAACAGCTGGGATTGAATGAGTTAAAGGACCTTCTGACAGCCCATTTTGACGTATTGATGGGGAAAGGGAGTAATATTGTAAAGTTTGAGAAATATCTGGTGTTCCCATCTTTGTGTCTAGTCTTGCATTCGCCAAAACACCGTGCCTGTATTCTCCCCGGTTAATTTTAATGCAAGACCCCATGATCGGGACGGATTTGACGTCACGTCGTTGATTGGACCCTCCCTTGCACCCACCAGTTGCTATTGAGTGATACGCCAGATTTTTGAATGGCGGTTGGAGGAGTGGGACATTAACTGACTACGGTAATTTGACTGAGAATAATATTTCATTATTTTCATATCTTTTTGTTATTATGAGAGCTGCACACCAGATATAAAGCGGTATAAAATGATATTATTCGAAAAAAAAACCTCACTCCTAGATTTTCAAAAGCTCTCCAAAGGATGAAAAAAGATTTGAAAGCAACAATATATTATCAAATGGATGGATCATTTTTAAAACAAAAGTTTTATATGTAAAGTGCTTTGTTACAGCTCTAGCTGTTATGAAATGCGCTATATAAATACAATTGTATTTATATGTTTGTATGTTTTGTATTGTATTGTATTGTATTTTGACACGCTGTCTGGGTTGCAAGGTTGGCGTGAACAAAATAAAAGCCCTCTTTTTTCTTTCATTGTTGCTTTTCCGTCCTAAAAAGGCAAACAGTGTGAAAAAGCAGATTTTAAACTGTAAACAAGATGACTTGTCAAATCATGTAGTTTAAAAAAAAAGTTAAATCGGGTCACCTAGACACCAAGTCCCATGTCAAGTCTGTCCTACAAATAGCAACTCGACTCCCCAATTTCTGGTATCATGTTCACCTAATTAGTGTTTGATGTGTGAGTGAAACATGTCTCTTACCTTGGGAACCATGCCAGTCTCATGTTTGATGAACTGTCCGATCCTGGCTGTTTTCTTAGCGATGCTGTGCGAATTCAAGCGGTTGATCTTGTCCATGATGCTCAATGTCTCGCTCTTCTTATACTTGTCGGCTGTGAGGTTGCCAGGCACAAACTAAGAGCTCAAACTCATCCCCTCAGCTGATCTCAGATCTGTTGAGAGGTTATAAGAGCTTCTCACCGACTTCCCGGAAGCGCTTGTACTCATTGATGCGACAGTTTATGGCGATGGACACGTGCGCCGTCTTTTCCAGGAGTGTGTATGCCGGGTGCTGTGTGTCCATGTGTTTCTGGATTGTCTGCAGGAGGAGAGGGTAGCGGGCAATGCGCTGCACCGGCATCACCAGAAAGAAACTCAGCGAGCTGGCATTCACTTCAGGCCTGTGGAATCACATACAGGATGTGAGGGCAGGGAGTCAAGAACTTTTGGCTTGTCAACGTTTAAAAACCTACGCTGATGTCTTGATGACTTTGACAATCTGGTCCCACAGGGCCTCCTTCTGTTTATAGGAGTTTTCCACCACGGTGACACGGGTGTAGTTGGTTAGGTACTCCTTGTAGGCTGCCTCGATATCGGAAGATAGGCTGAGGAATGCGTTACCTGTTGGAAAGTCAGTCGAGGGGAATTTATGGTGAGTTCGCACACACACACACACACATATCGATATACACGCATCACACACATACACACGCACACACCCACCCACCCACCATGGGCGTGCTTTCCATGTTGATTTTCCAGAACGGCCGGTCTATGTCTGGGCCAGTCAAAGCGCATTGTTATTGTTAGTGTAGTATAAAATGGCCTATATCGTGATAGATTCTTTTTTTTCTCATATCGCCCAGCTGGGCGATAATTCAATAGCAACAGCTTGACTTTTGAGGGAAATCCTCCCCGCTCCCAAAGCAGCGTCTTTCCTGGCAGGAAGCGTGAACTTAAAAGGCCGGAGGAAGAGATGGAGCTTGTGGAGCTCCCACTTACACAGCGCCTCCAGGAAGAGCGGCTCTCCGGGCTGGAAATGATTCTGATCTAGCAGACTCAGAAGCCGACTGGACACATCCATGACATCTTCCACGTGCAGGAACATGCTGTCCAGGTTGGCCAACGGAGGCTGTGATCAACAAACAACACAGACAGCGACACACTGTGAAACAACAAAACGCTCACTCAGGCATGTTGTGTTCACAAGGCATCTTTGTTTTTATTGGTGTGGTTGACAAAGTTGTTCCCCCAACACCAGTAATTAGAAGCATAACAGCCATTTTAGGGGATTTCAGCCTTTCAAATCAACTAAATGGCCTTTGTGAGTGCTTTAACAAAATCAAAACCACACCAAATCTGGCACACACTTGTATGGTGGTAGAAAAAGTTGGAATTAATATAAAAATAAAAGTAAAAGTTTCAGACAACCACCTCAAAACTGATTCATTAGCATCCTCTGTGAAAAAAAATTAGCCTGTGACACATTTTGGTTGACAGTTCAACCATTACTAATACTATTTAACTGACTGTCAGTAGCAATGTGACAGGATTTCCAAAAAATGAAAATATGTCAAATATGTCTGGTTGGAATAGCCACTTCAATCTGAGTATAACACGCCCAGAATTTTGAAAATAGGATGAAGGGTTCTGGAGAATCTTAGCATTTTGTGTGGTGAAAAAACTGCCTTTTGGGGGAATGCTTTTGTGTTACACTGTACCTGGTCAAAAAAAAGCATCTTCAAATTAGAGTAAATCAGTATAACGTCTACTAAATTCAAATGATTTCTCAACATCTCTACAAAACAATTCACACAATGCTATGCTAAATTTGATCTTGAACTTATTTGTTATTAATATTGTGTTCGTGGAATATGAATTAAACAGCAAAGTCCACCAGTTTTTATGCATCTCAAAGGGTGACCTTTTTGCCACTTGCTGTCGACTGAAAATGACATGACAGTTGCTCAGGTAACGACCAATCACGACTCAGCTTGTGAACATAACCTGACCAAACTCAGAAAAATGTTTGACGCAACTTCCCCTGTAACTAGATATCCTGGTTATATAACACGATGTCTCTCACTGGGACTTTTCCAACTATTTATCATCCATGTACAATTTAACATTTTTTATGGTACATATATTTCGAATAATAAGATGTACTTTCAATGAGGAACAATAAGGAAACAATGTGGTACATAGCTGTTGAGTAGGTCTGATGAGGCAACAATAGGCTAACTTACCAGTGAGACACTGAACAATTTGCACTGTGCTCTGAAAACAAGCCTGCAACTTGAGCATTTAACAATGGTGCACAATGGCAACATTGTGTAAATGAGGCCATTCTTCGCCATTTGCAATGTTTATGACATTTCCCTCCTCACTCTTCATTTTTTTTCACAAGCATAACTTTATCCATCTTTGGGTTTATTCTCTCTAATTCTCACAATTACACTTGCATGTTATTTCTGTTTGAGCAGCACCACACTTGCTTTGATTTTCTCCTCACATGGCCAACTGGCATCTTCATCACGCGTTATCGTTTCCATAAAGCCAGCTTCCATTACGCTTCACGGTGCCTTTCATTAGCTCCACCGTGATTAACGATCGCACAGGCAGCAGATTTCAGCCAAGCGGCTGATGCTTTGACCGTAAATCAGCAACCGTGATAACGACGACTCATTCGGATGTCTATTACAGCTTCTGCTATTTTTTGCTACCATTTTTGCTATCCCTTTTTTAAAACTTCCAATAAGGGGTGTTCCAAAAGTCATTATACACTGGCTTTTTTCTACTTTTTTTCCGGGTATCATTGGGACGGATTGAAGCTATCAGTACCTGTCAGCTTAGATTTTACAGGTTTTGTAAGCATACCGCTCCAATGCCCATGGCTCGCTAACTGACATTGGAGCAGCCCAGCAAAATTGTCACCTTGGCAAGATGTTTTCCTTTTGCTGATTGCACTTTAGCACCAGTTTGAGAAGCTTTATGGGCAAGACATTGCCCCAGCGTGTAGTACAATTTATATTACCAGTGGCAAGTTTCCAGAAATAATAACAAGTACTAGTACTTCAAAGTCGGCTCTCAAACCTGGGCTAGGCTTTCGAAAAAGGGTTAGGATTTCAAATTAGGGTTTGAAGCCCGGGTTGGGGTTTCAAGCCATGGTTAGACTTTCAGGCCTGTCTATGTAATGTGGTGGCCAGTGAATATCAATAAGTTACTGCAGTATGTTAATAGAGGAAACTTGTGTACTGTGAAAGCTTGCATGTGTTGTATTGTCTATGCATGTTTTGGTACGCTGTACCTGTAATTTTTGCAGGTTGCTCCTGATGGTTACTGTGCTGACCTGCAGCATTCTCAGGTAACTCCTCTCAGACTGCACCAGCTCCTGGATGGACATCAGCAGCCTCTGTGCCGCCCTCTCCTTCGCCGCCTTCTCCTCCTCCTCCATATTTTCCACCTCCTCCGCTGAGGAAAACGTCACATCTGCGCTCTTCTCCTCCTCATGCTCTACAAATGCATCATTCTCTAAATCGTTCTCCTCCTGGAGCTTTTCTTGTCCCGGTGCCGGCTCGTTCAGGGAGAGGTTCTCCATCGCGCCCGTTGAAGGTAGAGAGGGATTAAAAATAGTGCGGGGGAAGGGCACAGGTGGAGGCATCCTGGGCACCTCCATGATGGCGATCACTCTGAATGAATACAAGAGAAGAACATTTTTGGTAACATAGTACAGGATACAAGGTCTGTTTATAGCATTATAATTATAGACACCAGATACAATTTTGTGGTGTGGCTTAGCGTTGCGGAGCACAAAAAGAGGCGGGCGGGAGTCACAGTTGATGAGGTTTTGTTGTTATTGTAAAGCAGCAGTCACGAATGTTTTGTCATGTAAGTGGTGAGGCAGAACAATCCCGGGCTAAACTCAACTCACCAGGAGGCCGAGCGAGACGCTGACAAAGCATATGGGGCCGCGCCGCTGTGACAATTAGCATTGAGACGGCTGCATAACAACAACCCCGATGAGTCTAATCTAATGTGTGAATGAATCATGAGACCTTTAAGGAAATTAGGATCTCATGTAAAGCATTGAAAGCATCCATTAGCTCAACAGTGTTATTTATCATGACATTTACAAGAAGTCTTCATTACTTTGCAATAACGTTTATCATTAAGTCATCATGAACAACTTGTCAAGAAAAATGACTCTTGCAACTACAGTATAAAGGTTTCAAACAAGGGTCTCAAATTCAGGGTTTTATGTAAGGGTTAGGGTTTCAAGAGAGGGTGAGGGTTTCGAAATTAAGAGTTTCAAGCTACTGTCAAGGTTTCAAATAATTCAGAGGGATACGGTTGCAAGGGCTTTTTCAGGGCAAAGATTCAGACTCCAAAAATAAAAATGTTTTGATTTACCGAGCGCGTATCCTCCTGACAGGTCAAAGGTGTGCTGGAGCCTGTCCCAGCTGACTTTAGGCGAGAGGCGTGTTTCACGGTTACACCCGCAACTCGTCGCCAGCCAATTGCAGGGTACATACTGCATAAACAAACAATTCACACTCACATCCACACCAAAAGACGACTTAGTGTCTTCAATCAGCCTACCACGCATGTTTTTGGAATGTGGATGGAAGTGAGAGTAACCAGAAAGAAGCTACCCAAGCAGAACAAGAATATTCCAACTCCACAAAAGAAGGCTGGAGCCAGGATTTGAAGCCACGACCTCTGGATAGTGTGGCAGATGTGCAAAAAGTAATTGTCCACCATGCCACAGTGTAGCCAATTCACCAAACAACATCAAAATGGCACATATCTCCCAGAGTTCTGCTATCCAAGTTCATTCATTCATTATCCATACCGCTTATCCTCACAAGGGTCGCGGGCGTGCTGGAGCCTATCCCAGCTGTCTTTGGGCAGTAGGCGGGGGACACCCTGAATTGGTTGCCAGCCAATCACAGGGCACACAGAGACAAACATCCGCACTCACAATCACACCTAGGGGCAATTTAGAGTGTCAAATTAACCTACCATACATGTTTTTGGAATGTGGGAGGAAACAGGTTTCAATTTAGGGTTTCAAGCCTGGGTAAGGGTTTTTAAGTAGGGATTCATGCTAGGGTAGGAGTTTCAAGGAATTTTGGGCTTCAAAGCTAGCTTTCGGGTTTCACTTTCAATATCCAACATGGATTAGTGTTTCAAGTCTGAATTAGAGTTTCAGGACAGGGTTAGGGTTTAATTGGGTTACAAGCATCTGGATTACGGATTCAAACAAAGGTTAGGTTTTCAAGTTAGTGTTGGAAGGTAGGGTTTCAAATTAAGGTTTCAGTCCTGGGTTGGGGTTTGAAAGTAAATTTCCAAGCTATGGCAAGTGTTCAAAATTAGGGTTTCAAGCCAGGGTTCTGGTTTTAAAAAAGGGTTAGCATTTCAAGACTGGGTTGCAGTTTGAAAGCGGGGTTTCAAGATAGCGTGAAGTGTTTCCAATTTCATTTTCAAGCCAGGTTTAGGGTTTACAAGCACTGAACTTATAGTTTGCTTTTTTTTTCTACATTTGTGGATAAGCACCTCAGAAAATAATGGATAGATGTGTTAATGTTTTGACATGAATCAAAACATTGCCTTTCCAACTAATAATAAAGCTTTGGCGGCAACAGATTCCGCATGAAACACATGATCTATTATTTCCTACTCAGGAAAACCTTGTATATTCATCATGCATGTTAGTTGCATTCTGTCTTATTTGAACCATTTGGCATTCCAGTTCGGCTCCATGTGAGTGTGGAGGAGTCCAGCACACATACAGGAAAATGAGCTTTGACACCAACTAGTTACAATCAAACGTACTTTCTCATGCTCAAAATACAAAACAACAACAACACAAACCTTTGCGAAGAAGTCTTTTCAGTGTATCTGTGATGATCCTCAATGTTCCTGCTGCATGGAAAACACGGACAGGCACACGCTGGTATAAGTTTCTCCACTGACTCACACGCACACACACACACACACACACACGCACACACTGCAGGGCCTTATGTGGCACGAGTGTGTGAGTGTTGATTCACTATAGTGTGTGTGGGGGGGATGGGAGTGGAAAGGAGGGTGGGCCGGCTGTTTGGTAGAGGAAAACAGGAGGGGGTCACATACATGCACACACACACACACACACATTTATACACACATTCATGCACAATAAGCTGATTGACTGCAGCAGCCAGCAGCAGGAAAGAGGAAGTGACACTCACCCTGACACAAATTCGATTGGCCGACAGCTCCTCACAGGGCGGGTGAGGAACAATCAGAACGCCTACCGTCCCACCCCTCCCCACTGGAGGGGCTTCAGGGGCCTAATATAAAGTCAGAGGAACTGAAGTGGTCCCCTGGCGGGAAACAAA
Organism: Filicampus tigris; assembly: GCF_054856515.1. Classification (NCBI taxonomy): domain Eukaryota; kingdom Metazoa; phylum Chordata; class Actinopteri; order Syngnathiformes; family Syngnathidae; genus Filicampus; species Filicampus tigris. The sequence goes on along the minus strand of NC_141218.1, from coordinate 28,902,172 downwards.
AGCATGGCAGGACGTCCCAAATTCCCCCACTTGGCTCATCATGATGTTCTGCCGAGGGACAATTTTAATAAGATTTATGAGAGCAGGAAAAAGTGTAAAAAAAAAAAAAAAAAGTTCACTTTTTTGTTGTTTTCAATTATGCATAGTAGCGGTTATCACGAATAAATGACAAGACAAGAGATTGCATTAAGGATATCACATTTACATTGTAAGCATCCCATGGAGTGGTTTTTTTTTTTGACTGCAGATTATTTCTCATGACATTACCAAGATCATCTGCAAAATTTGTCAAGCGTGAATAAAAAATTACGGAAGTTTATTTCGCGGTTGACGTCACGTATCAGTCACAGAACGCGTGCGTGTGTTTGAATGCAACTTAAGTGTGAGACGGGGCGGGTGTGGGTGTTGTCTACCTTTCACAAGTTACAACATTTACCGGTCGTGTGAAAAGGTTTGAAAAGCTTTATGAATCCAGCAAACCTACTTTCTCTCACCAGATGAATCTCTCTATCTATCTTGGGGTGACCATATTTTGATTTCCAAAAAAGAGGATGGTCGGCCGGGCCTCGAGACACTGAAACGATACTCAAAGATGCCATACAATAATATAAATGTACTCTATGCATGGCACCACACTGCTACTAGGAGGCCAAAATGCGCAGGAGTGATGTTTTTATTGTTTGTTTTTTTCAATTGATATTATTTTAGTATATTCTTACATATTTTACTTTCTTACTCATTTATTTTGCCATTGTCTTTTCAAGTTATACTTAAGTTGAGTTTTCCAAGATTCAAGGAATTTTCCTTTCCTCAAAGTTCAAGGAGGGAAAGATCCAAGGATTTTTTTGTCATATCAACACACATATTTCCAAGACTTACAAAAAATAACGGAAGATAAAATAAATATGATAAAGGGGTAAGGCATCAAAAGGTGTGGATGTAGTAGAATGAAAATGCAAAATACGTGAATCTTACATGATATTAACAAGATCATTTTGTACTTGAGAAAAATAACAGCGTTCCAGAATTAAATGTGCAATGTGCAGGGATGATCGGCATGAGGCTATGATGATAGTTTGCAGTAGTTCAGTTTTAGTTGTTGAATAAATACTAAGTTTTGAACTCAATGAATAACCGTTTTATTAATCATGATTCCAATCTCAATCAAAGAAATCGTGATTATTATTTTTTCCCTAATCGTCCGACCCTAACCCACAGTAATATTGTTACATTGCATGGGTGTACAGTATATGCCTGTGTGAAGTGAGATATTTTTTTATTTGCCACTGTGGATCATTTCTAGATGTTGTGTTTACCTCTATTGTGTGCTCGGTGGCAATTGCGGATAACTTGCAAGTGGGGTAATTTGTGCACCTGCAGGGTTTTTTTTTTACCCTGTGGATTACAGTGATGCCTTGAGATACGAGTGGCCCGATTTAATATACGAGCCACTGCGTATTTCAGTTCAGTTGTGGAAAGATAATTTGAGATAGAAATGTTCTGAATTAGACGTGTGCTCCCGGACCAAATTAGGCTGCCATCTCAAGGCACTTCTTCTCAAATCATTTCTAGTCATTATGTTTATTTCCCTGCGACTGGCTGGCGACCAGTTCGGGGTGTAGTCTGCCTTCGCCCATTGACGGCTGGGATAGGCTCCAGCAACTCCCCGTGACCCTATATAGGATAAGCGGTTTGGAAGATGACATGACATGACATGTTTATTTCCATTTTGAGAATAGTGATCACGTATAGATGATGTACGTTCATGTGGAGATGTGCAGTGGTCTATTTTCCTTTTTTTTTTCCTCTTTGGATAATTTCTAGAAGTTATATTTATTTGTATTGTGCAAAGTGGTGGTTATTGTGACTAAGTGGGGAAAGGTGTCTTCACATTCCTCACATGACGTAGTTCAGGACATGGAGTTTGACAAAGGAGACTGCATGCAGGTGAGCCAAACGCTCACGTTAGCTTGTGTGTTTAATTTCGTCGTTTCTCACCGTGAACGTCACAATGACAAAGATGAATCAGCTCGACCAATGAGCGATGAATGAGCAGTGGCTCGCTTGGAACCAGGAACTAAACGTACAGGTTGTACCATCTTAGAATAATACATGGTATATAATGCTACAAATAGTACCTGGTAGAACGTGGATTTTGTCAGTAGAGTAGTGATGCGTCGGCGAGAAAGGGGCATGAATATCGGGTCATGCCACATTGAACCATATAATCAAATAATCGTCTTGAGACAAGGAAAGAATTCATCACGGTGCAGATCTCGAAATGCTGCGGGACGACATTCCTGAAGCTGACAACACGTCAATGCCGATGTTAGCTCAGTTAAAGACAAAACATGGCCTCAAGACAAAAAACATTAAGGTGACTCGCAACACAATGCCATACCTACAACTTTGCTTCCTTTTACTGTGCATTTTGGAAAATGTTTAGACTTCCCATCAGTCAGTTTTAAAAACAAAATGCACATTTGTAATTTTATGAATAATAGAATATTACATATACAAAAGTAAAAATATATTAAGAATAAAGTTTTCATTTTTAGCAATGAAGTCCTAATTTTACAAGAATAAAGTTGTAAATAATGCAACGTAATATAAATTGTAACATTAATGTATTTAAGTTTTAATATTACAAGGTAAACAAGAGAACATTTTACGAGAATAAATTCATAATTGTAGCATAATGGAAATTCAATATTATTGCAGAATTAAGTCCTAATACCATAGTACAAGTCTGAAGATTGCAAGAATAAAAAGACAGTGTAAATACTGCATGGACAACTTTTTAATTACATGAAATACAACAAGGAGAAGGTTTTTTTTTTTTTTTTTTTTAAGTAAAAATATAACGAGAATAAGAATTCAGATTGTGTGGGAAAAGCTGTACTTTAACACACTTTGTATTTTTTGTGAGAATAAAGTCTCAATTTTATGACAATGATGTCCTAACAGTACATCAAAAAATCATTTCATAAGACTAGAATCTAAAAAATGAAAAAAAAAAAAGAGAATAGTCATTGTTTTACATTAATTAAGCCTAAATATTTTACAACAGTAAAGTCTGAATATTACAAGGGGAAAAAAAATCTAAATATTCAGAGAAAAAATATGTAATTTTATGAGAAAAAAGTCATAATTTTAGGAGAATAGTCACAATACAAGGAAAAAGTTGTAATTCAACATAAGGAAGCTGTAATATGAGTAACATTACAAGGAATAAGTTGTAATAGTAAAATAAATGTTAAAGTAGTAATTACAAGAATACGTTTTACGAGGAAATTACTGAACTTTTTTGTCTTTTAATGTTACAACCTTTTTCTCTTGTCACACTTTATTCTAGTGAAATCAAACTAAATGATTCTGTTAACTTTTCTGCGTTTTATGTCTGCCTTTGAACTGATCTCATGCAGATTCAACTCACCCACAAAGTGTCACCATTTGTGTGTCCCTACTCCTCACTGACGACAAGAGTGACGAGTCCATCTCTTAACACCCAGGAGCATAAGTGAAAATGAGCATCCACCTGGGTTTGTGTTTGGAGGGTTTAGCGATGGAAGGTGATGCAGCTGGGTGGAGGAATGATGCCATGGAAGTCTAAATTGGAAAATTCATTGGCTGTAATTGTAGCATTGGAGCTCGCGCAGACTGTAAGCCAGCGTTCACACGCACTCAAACTGTTTACCTTATAAAAATACTTGCACAGTATGTCATTTGTATGTCACGCAGTTATTAGGAATTCTGTGTATCATGCGTTCTTACCATTTTCATATTGGCAATCAAAAATCCCAAAATTAAAACATGACGAATTATTAGGGAGGTATAATATCGTGATATTGCGATATTAAAATTGCCACAATGTATCGTTGTCGTCATGTCACAATATTAATAGCAGCAAATCTGTTTAAAAGCCTAAGGTGTTTTCCATTTGTGCAGTTCCAGTCCCCTCTGGTGGTTAGTTTATTAGTGCAGTTTAATTTGACGCCACCTATGTTTATGACCAACGCTAATCGCCAATAGGAGCTCATGACTAGCCAAGCCTATTTCTTTGTGAATGCTGTTATTATAATGTACAAAAACAGAATATTGTGATGTTTTGTTGTTGTTTTTTTAAATGAGCTTCTTTTTTTTTTTTTTTTTTAAATAATATGGCAAGCTTTTAATACAGTATCCCGCCAACCTCCCTACAATATCGTGATAATTATAGTATCGTAAGGTTCATATCGTGATATTATCGTATTGGATATCTTGACATCCCTAATAATTATTTTGATATTTGTTTTTTAAATTAAACACAAAAGAAGAAAAAAATTCTTATTTTTCAATTTCAATTTCAGGCTCAAATTAAAAATATGAATTGGGAAGACCTGGCCAGTGGCCACAGGACAAAATTAGATTTATTTTCCTCTCACTTTTTTGTCAGTATGTTTATGTATGGGTGATACAAAGACTGGTAAAAAACATATATGAAAGTGAAATGCATTTTTTTTTTCTTGCAGCACATAATTTTCATTTCTGTGGGTGCAGGTGTGACTACCTATCCTTGCAAAAACAAAACAAAAAGCAGAACACCTTTTTTTGTGGTCTCTTAATAAAAGGGTGTGATACACCACATGGTAAGCAAGCCAAGACAAACAAAGACAAGCAAAAAAATCAAGGAGAGCAGTAGACCGATTCGTACTCCATGCATCCTCCTGGGTAAATATTTCAGGATTATAACCATATTCACATCTCCTAAATGCCAGATTGGCAAACATGACGAGAATCGCTTTCCTCGAAAAATGACTTGTTGTGCTATGATTTTCTTCTCATAAGACTAAGTCCTTTATTTTATCACCGCCTTATTATATTATTATGTACGAAAAATACACTTTATATTTTCGTAAATTTGTGGCCATTTCCTGTTTAAAAAGTAATACTTTATATTATAATACATATAATATAATACTCTGATATTCTGATGTATACATTTTTGGTTGCCCTATGATTTTCTTCTCGTAAGACTACAACTTTGTTTTTGTATTATCACCACGTTCTTTCATATTATTACAACTTTTTTTCATCATAGCTTTATATACAAAAACTACTATTCATGCTGGTATAGTATGACTATTTTCAATTTTTAAGTACAACTTCAATTTATCAATTTCAAGTTACAGTTTTCTGTACAGTACAGCTACAGTTTTCTCCTCATTATATTCCGGATGTGCTCTCATATAACCACATTTTTTTTGTCTCATGGAATCACTTACGAAAATGTTTTGGGGAAAAATACTTGGCTGTGCTGTGATTTTTGTTTTTCAATAATCTGTTGTTCTGTTGTCTTATGTTACAGTATGTTCTGATAATATTAGAACATATTTTACTGAAAAAATGTATTAAAAATAAAATTTTGATTGTGCTCCAATTATTCTTATTGTAATATTCAGAGAACTTTGTTCTTGTAATATTACAAATTCATTCTCATATTACAATTTTTTCACCTAGTATTACTAAAGAAAAATATGATTTATTCAGCTAAGCAAATATTTTCTAGGAAAAAAGTACAACTTTACTTTTTTTTTTTTTTTCCAAACAAATACTTGGTAGTGTTATGATTTTGTTTGGTAACAATTCTACTTTTTTCTGCAAAGAAAATAATCTGACTTTATTCAGGTAACATTATTTCCAACTTTGTTTCTCATAACTTTTTTTTCTAGGAAAACCAACCACCTCATCTAGGAAACAACTTTTTTTCTCACACTGTCACACATTTTTTTTCGCCTTTTTTACGACTTTTTCCCTGCATATATAATGAATTATTTCTCATTGCATTCTCCATTGTTTCACTTTCCACAAAACATTTATTTACGACTCTATTATCAAAACATTATGAGCTTTTTTTTTTTCAAGAAAAAACTTTTTTTTGTCTTAACATTTCAAGTTTATTCTAAAAGATAGATGTTGAAATACCTGTCGGATTTGGGCTTCTTCTCTCAATGGGTATATGAAAACTGAAACATATCACTAAATGTTGTAATATTATAAAATCTGACATATCGTCTTTGAATCGTCCAGTCCCATTATTGTAAGTTGATGTCATTAGAATGCTATGAGAGTTTCTCGTTTAATGATGACTAACAACAAGAAGCAGGTGGAAAATAAAGAAACAACACGAACTAAATATGATAGTCTACTATCTTATTTAATAAAATAAAATAGTGAGATGTATTGACAACTACTGACATTTTTTCTATGCAAGAGTGAACCCCCTCTAAAGAAATCGAGATTTTCTTCTGGTAGTTTCCATCATATGATGTGAGTTAATTTGTTTGAAAAACATTTAAATGCCAGCAAATCCAGTTAGCTTGAGTGCCAAACGCAGCTTAATGAAGGCAAACGCCATCGTTTGTTTGAAAATTGTGGGAAAACAGCGTTTATGTGGAAGAATAAAACGATTTTACTTACCTTGTCTCGGTCCCTTTCTCCACGTACAAAATCCTTCTTGGTGTCACTCTGAAGTCGCGCGCACCTCAGTCAATCACGCAGCACGCCTGTCAAACTCGCGAGACTACCTTACAAACGGGATGTCTGATCACTGAAAATAGTTCAACACTATTTGATTATTTTATAATTGGTTTATGAAGACACATGCTTTCATTAAACGTCTACAATAGCATTTTTATGTAAAAAAATATAGAGAAATGTAAACGGAAGCTTTTTATCGGTTTTCACTGCTTTCCACCGGGACCTTAGGGGGCGATGTGGAGCTAAGTTATATACTAGGTCGAGGTAGAGTAAAAGGTTACGAGCTTGATGTCGCCACACGTGAGTTGTTGATGTTGCGCTCCAACTACAACAAACCACAACAGACTGCTCCTGTCAGTGAGTTTTCAATGAATTTGTTGCTTATCCTAAGTAATTTGTTTGCCGTGTTGGAAGAAAGACTCTCGTTCTTAGCAGTTAGCAGCAGATTTTCATTTTCGGACAAACTCGGCGACTAGCTGACGAAAATCTAATAATGAATGAGTAACTCAAATCATGTTGTCTCCTTTTTCTCATTAAAGTTAATTAATCCACAATGTAGGGTATTCTTTTTTTTGCAGCGATTTTATTGTCGTTTCATATTTGACAACGCTAATATGTAAGCTAGCGCTCTTCCATTTTCGCACAGACGCAGTGACTATGGCGACAATTTAAAAGAAAATTAAACAACAACAACAAAATCGTTGTCTCTCATCATCATCATCTGCCTTGGCAAGATTTCCTAGAGTATTGTGTATTATTCATGATGTGACAGACATGGTTTCGAGAAGTCCTGATCTTGAGGTACATTATAGTGTAAATTGTCAAATGAATACCCCACTGACGCTGTCACTCCAAAGTGACCATCATTATCTTTATAAAGGCATGATTCCTCATGTGCAGGTGTCGTGTTGTGAGCCGCAATGAGGAACTTAAAGCTACTGAAGAGCCTGCAGAGTTCGGAACTCCGGGGCCCGGGGTCACCGCAGTGTTTGTCGGTACGCAGCGACGCCGGGACGCTACTGGTCGCATCCCAATATTCCATTGCAGAGTTCAACCCTCAAACTGGACAGGTAAAGCGGAGTAGTATATACGCACATATGCACGTGCACACTTTTTTAAAATGTGTGTGCACTGCTCTGATACTAGCAACATGGAAGTATCTCCACAAAATGACACTCTGTCGAAATGCTTAGTTTGGTTAAAATGGTCTCTTCAAACGGAGTACAACTTAACAAGTTTTCTTGGAAATCGGATGATGCATTTCGAAGAGATTGAGTTTTTTGTGTCGTTGGGGAAAAATGCTTTTCTGGGGAATTTGTGTGATATTGTCTATAGAAAATCTGCTTCTAGGGTCACTGATGGTGTAGTGGTACACACGCCTGAGTTGTGTGCGTCAGCGTGGGATCACTACCCGCTCAGTGATGGTGTCTGTGTGTGCCCTGCGACTGGCTGGCGACCAGTTCGGGGTGCAGTCTGCCTTTCACCCATTGTCAGCTGGGGTAGGCTCCAGCACCTCCCCGCGACCTTGTGCGGAATAAGCCGTTTGGAAGATGACACATGACACAAAATCTGCTTCTAAATATACCTTCAAATTAGAGTAAAACTTCATTTCATTTGATTTAATTTTTCAACAAATTCTCTCAACCCCTTCACTTTGTCTGCTATAGAGTGTTCCCTCTCTACTTTGCTACCTCTCTATTTTTATTTGTGACCTTAACTTCATGTATTACAGTTTTACCTTGCTATTTTGGCACGTTTTATTTGCTTTTTTTTTTCCTTCTAAGTCGGACCAGTCAAGAAATGAACATTAGGGTGACGTTCGGTAATTTACTCTGGCACCCGCGCAATACTCTGTGAGTCTGTGTGTTCGGAGAGGCTGAGCACACTCCCCTCTTATTAGTTTCCAAAGACAGCCTATGTTCTAAACCAGGGGTGAGCAATTCCGGCCCTCGAGGGCCGATATCCTGCATGTTTTATATGTCACCCTGGTGCAACCCACCTGATTCAAATGATCAGGATCATTATCCAGCTTCTGCAGACCTTGCTGATTATATGCTCATTTGAAGCACGTGTGTTTCAGTAGGGATGCATTGAAAACAGGCAGGATACTGGCCCTCGTGGCCCTGAATTGCACACCCCTGTTCTAAACCAATCAGCAGCTTGTGCTTCGACTGTTTCCATCTGGAATGCACTGAAGCATTTGGAGCACCTGTACACTGGCACTCTGTTTTGGGTGGACATTGAATAAACGAACGGCGGTTTTGAACAACGTTCTGTTAAGAAACTCCTAATGTTATTCAAATGTGCCGGTCAGTTAGTCAGAGTCGAGACGGATAAGCCGGATGGTAAACAGCTGTGTTCAGAAATTGTTAGCGACCTTTGTAAAACAACAAGGGTTAAATGTGCATTAATCCACCAGAATTGTACCTTTGGCTGAAAGGCACCGCAGGATTCTAGTTAAGGTAAACCAATTATCGGATAAAAATGAAAACTTTAATGTAGTTATTGGCCAACGTTCCGTCGTAATTGTCCACTGCCAGGCTTGTAGAGCATGTTCTTCTCACAGCCTGCAGCTTGGTATTTATTCTTCATTTTGCATTTTTAAAGTTAAATTTGTTGTGTAACAAGTATTTAGAAGGGCAAGAATCATGTTGGGGAGTTCGCAACAGCGTAATAGAGGTGTAAATCGCCCCCAAAATAAAAAATAATTTAAAAAGTCAACCGGAAATTCACCTATCGTGGATGGGCTTGGAACGTATCACCCGCAAAATACTAAAACTTGTTTTAAATATCAAAATTGCCAATTTTTTTTTCTATAAGTGAAGGGGGTGTTGTGAATTAATTAAAATCATATTTTTGTGGGGAAAAAATTAGGAGATTGTGTTTGAAGGCCATAACTGCTCAGCCCTACCTTATTTTGTTTTATGCTTGATTCACGTTTTTATTTATTCTTGTTAATCCTTTGTGGTTGTAGGTGGTAAGCGAGGCCTCGCTGACGACAGATGGCTACCTCCCAGCAGACGGCAGCGGCTGCGTGGTCGGACTGCAGGACCTGGCAGAGGTTGAGTCGGCATGTTTGGCCACGGCTGGCGGGGATGTCGTCGTCTTTGACTGCAACACCAGCAAGGTATGTTGCCATCGTTTTCCTACAGTGTGCTTCTGTTTTAAATGAATTATTAATTCGTCTGTACTTTACAGTTGGAGTGCGTCGGCAGTGTGGACAGTGGGCTGACCTCCATGACCTGGAGTCCTGATGAAGAGATCGTCATTCTCACGACCGGTCAGCTGTTAAAATTATTTGAATACAGCGTTCCCCTGCTATGTAGCGTATTTTTAAGTAATAGTTTTTTGTGTGTTTTTACAGTAGGCTATATTGTGGTTCCTTGGTTTACAAGTTTAATTCATTCCGTGACCTCACTCGTAACTCAACGCTTCTATCTCAAATCATCATTGCACATTAAAATGAATGGAAATTACCGTCTTCAACTCCCCCAATGAAACCCCAACAAAAAAATATGTAACATGTTCTTTAATTTGAAAAATAGTATTGTACTTAGACATAGATTAATCAAACATTTTGCACATTGTAATTAATTCTTCGTGCGACTTCTGCTTCGCCACCTGTGGGCAGTATAATGTACTCATACAGATAACAACGACGACGGTGTTCACAGCTGCTCAGTAATCAGCAGGAATATTTGTCGTGTTTTTTGCAGAGGATAAAGAATATATAATTGTGAGAATTGTTGTATTGTCTGTTTACAGGTGCTACTGCACTGATTGTTTTCAAATATCCGTCGCTTAAAGGTGTACATCCCTGAGACATCGACACTAGTTTCGCTAGCCTGTCTATGCCGTTTTGCAGTGTTCATTAACATAAGGCTAGTGGACGTTGTATAACGCAAAGTTACTGTATGTGGTTGTTTTAAATACACAACATTGAAATTCTCTTGTTTTATATGTAGGTTGACACTAAACCTCAACAGGGAGTGGCAATAAACACCTTGATGCCTCTTTTTTGAAGAATTATTATCACTATTTGCCAAACTGCTGCTTGTTGTGAAGTGAGTTGAGTTTGCAAACATCATCCAGAGCTCATATCTCTTGTCAAAGCAAAAAAAGAAAAACAGCAGGTTGATGTATCTCAAAAACGTGTAAGTCAGGGCACACTTGCAATGTACCCACCGTACTTGCTTACTGTCCTGTAATGCCTTTACATATCGGAAATGACAACCACAGTCGCCAATGCGCTTTCCATCTGTTAATTAAACACCACAAGGCCTGTAAAACAGACACAGTGAGCACACTCACACAGGAGCTGCTGATGGCCACAGCTCATGTCACGCATTCACACACAGACTTGCTGATGTCAATGCTATCCCAACAGCCCCCGCCTCTTACCTCATTACCCGCCATTGACAAATTAATTCATCCTTTGGCAGTCCAGCCATTCAGTTCCAGTAATTTATTTATATTTATTTTCAATTTTTTTTTTTCCAAACGTTAGGGTAAAAGAGGGTCTGAAAATGCCTGGCAGTTAATGCATTAAAGGCAGATGCATACAACCAAACACGCAGACACTGCGATACCTAAAATATTTTCTAGACATTTTATTACTATTATTTAATTAATTATGTTGAAAGTGTGTGGGTGGGGTAAAAATATATTTTGAAAATTATATGGTCTATATCGCAGATTTTCATCTGCTGCATGCGGGTTTGGAACATATGTACTGCGATAAACGGGGGTTTACTGTACTTTAAAGAAAAAAAAAAAGAGAGTAAAAGTGTCAGTGAATCATGCTTGAGCGCTTACAGGTCAGGAAACCATCATCATGATGACCAAAGACTTTGAGCCCATTACCGAGTTTGCAATTCACCAGGATGACTTTGGTGAAGGTACAGTGACTGATTTGTGGATTTATGATAAATGTAATCATAAATACTGTTGAGTAACATAGTCTCCTACTTAACAGGGAAGTTCATCACAGTGGGCTGGGGCAAGAAGGAGACACAATTCCACGGCTCAGAAGGCAAACAGGCCGCACAGAGGAAGGCCCAGGTTGGTCAGTGTGTGGGTGGGAAAAAAACCAGTCTAGAAAATATTCCTGCACTGCATGCCAAGTTATTATGCAAATGATGTTTTTCTCAGATTTGTATAGTCTATGCAAATGGGAATGAGCATAATTTTCAAGTCATCAGCTCTTGGAGAATACTTTGAATGTTTTTTTAAACAAACCTCCCAATGATGGCAGTATTTTTTTCCAAAATAGAAAGATAGTTTTTGTTAAAATGCATTGTTCCATATGCATAGCAGTGTTTCAAGAAATGTTTTAGGTTGTGAAGAACTGAAAATAGTCATTTGTTGATTTTGCAGCATTAGGAGATATCTTATTTGATGGCAGCTGTGCTATTCTTGGATCCATTAAACTTGAGTTTTTGGACAGCATCTGCTTGAATTTCTTTCCCGGATGTCGGAATAGCTTAGCCTCCCAGAGTTGCTATTTGGATGTGAACTCCCTCCCAACCTCATAGAGCTTTTACCTAAGGATGCTTAAGGTTAGTAGGTTTGATGGTCTGGAAAGCATATGGGGGGCACACCCAAGTTTCTCTCCTTTTTGTACCCATAGCAGACCATGATGTACATTGTAATTGGAGTCCACCTGTGGTAAATTCAGTTGAATGTACATGATTTGGAAAGGAACACTTCTGTCCATATAAGGTCCCATAGGTGAAGTCAAAGGAATTGCCTATAGTCCTCAGTGCCTGGATTGTCTCGAGGCATAGATAGGGGACAAGTGCAGAAACATTCTTCTGCATACTTTCCATGAATCCATTTAAACATCTCTGGAAAGACGGAAAAAGGCTGAGCAATGTCTCTCCAATCCACCCTGATGGAGCTCGATTGATGCCAAAAGTTGTCATGTCAAAAAAAACATGAGTCTGTGATGGCTGCTAAAAGTGCATCTACAAGATATTGAGGAAAGGCTGTGAAATGCACTGGTCATTTCTTAGTTTTATTTCGTTACAGTACATTTACAATTAAAATATCCCATGTTATCAAATTTTAAGGAAAGTAATTTATTCCATTTAAGGATGTCGCTATAATATAATAAAATGTGGAAAAAGTGAAAAGATGTGAATACTACCGAATGCATTGTACATACTTTATAAGTGACTGGTCATTACCACTGACCTTGCAGGATGTGAAGCCAGCAGCAGAGTGGGACGACCGCCGGCCACGGGCGACATGGCGAGGGGACGGACAGCTTTTTGCCGTCAGTGCCGTTTGCCCGGGGACGGGAGCCCGCAAGGTCCGAGTGTGGAACAGGGAAGGCGTCCTGCAGGCCACCAGCGAGCCCATTGATGGCCTGGAGCAGCCTCTGTCCTGGAAGTAAGAAGTTTGTTGATTATAAGTTATTTTTTACGCAATTGTAGAAGATGTCTTTACATTAGGCAACTTGACATCTAAAGTTTGGTAAGTTTTGGTTAGTGTGAGTGCTTTGACGAGTAATCAGGTTTAGTACACTCACTCACCTTTCTATGGTACACTTGGAAGAGGTGGACTATGGCCCGGCGCCTTTGGTCATGCACAACGTAGACCTGTCATCCTTAAACCCCACCTTGCACACTAGAAATAAACACAATGACTACAAATAGCCCATGAAATGCGCAACATGATCGGTGATGTACATTTGCGATGTCATATATTTAAAAAAAAAAAAAAAAAAAAAAGTGTTACGCTTGCTGCTACCTTTCACAGTAGAAATAAAGCAAATCACTAGAAATACAGTAGCACCTTGAGAAGCGACCTGTTTTTTGAAATACAAGCTACTATTGGTCTGATTTTTAAGAAATATGTATAATTATTTTGTCTTTTTTTTTTTTTTGCTTTGATTTGCACAATCTAGAGAAAAAAACACTGTGTGGTGGCAGTGACTCAACTGACTCACAACATGTACAATTTGAGATAATAAATGCAAAAAAAGAGGCTTCACGTTTTTATTGCCACTATCAGTTAACTAGGTATGTAACGATAACGGCAACATCGCAATATTAAAATTGCCACGGTATCATTGTCGTCATGTCACAAAATTAAAAGCAGAACATCTGTTAAAAAGGCCATGGGCCTCATGTGCAAAGGGTGCGTACGCACAGAAACGTGACATATGCACATTTGCACACTTAAGTTCAGATGTATCAAGAGTGAAATTACCGTGGGCATGTGCAGAGCTCACTGCAATTACTTGGCTGTTTTTCGTGCTTTTGTGTCGTTGGAGAGTCGTAGAGGCAGTGGCGGAGTACAATAGATGCTCGGGGTGAACAGCCGGTTTCGATGCCCCAGGGGACATTTTACTATTGTGGCGTCCACCCAACTCGGGGATCCAACTCACGCGGCCACCTCGCCTCCAGTTTGGGAGCACTGGCCGCTGAACTAAAAATCTGGTCCGTCCTCGCTGCTCGGCAGCACCCTGTCAGAAGGCGTTGACTTTGGAGGACAGTGTCTCAATGATGGCAGTTTTTCGGGCCTCGACTTTGTTTACCAGCGTCAGCTTTTGTGAAGTTCAATCATTTTAATTGGTGATTTATGTCTTGATAATCTGATTATCTGATCATGCAGAGTGTTTATTCCCACCAGGAGGCACGGTTTAGACTAATTTGCATATTTATATAAGGTCGTGGAGAGGGAGGAGCCTGGTACTCCAGCATTTCTGCATTGATTGAGATGTACGAAAGGAAAGTATTTGGCTTCATGCCTACACAGAGATTCATGCATCTGGATTTTTTTGTGCTTGAGGTTTTCTGGTTTTGGCCTTATGCAATGTTTTAATATGAAATCCACGCAAGTCTTTGTATATGAGGCCCCAGGTTATTTTCCATTTGTGCACTTCCGGCACCTTCTGACGGTTAGTTTATTAGTGCAGTTTAATTTGAATTAGGCACCCACACTAATCGCCAGATGAAGTGCGTGCATTATCAAGTGCCTCATTATTAAGTGATATTAATGTTATAAGCCAAACACAGCATTGTGAACTACATAGATCATGATACTTCTGCCGCTGAGCCAAAAAAAGTACATGACAATAATATGACTGTCCACTCCCATCAGCTTCAGAAAACAGGTGAGCCATGATTGGTCGTTATCTGAGCCCTGAGGGTTAGTGATGTCATTTTCCGTTGACAGAAGTGAGAAAATGCCCGCCGAGGGTCGGCTAAATATGCAGACGGGAACATCGTGACGGTTAGGTGATGCCCAGCTCTGGCATTTCCATTCATTTCAGTAGGGAAAGATATTTGAGGTACGAGTGTTTTGGTCAAGGAACAAATTAATCTTGTGTCACATGGCACGACTGTAAACAAAATTCCTAGAAATATCCCTCAGTCCAAAAAAGTCCACGGCATGCACGATTTACAACACATGTAAATGTCCGGTATGTGTCACACACTTAATGCAATTGCTTCTCTCGACAGTTATTAAAAAAAAAAAAAAAAATGAAAATCCATGTTTCAGACCCTCCGGCAGCCTAATGGCGAGCAGCCAGCGCCATCCCAACAAGCACAGCGTGGTCTTCATGGAGAAGAATGGCCTGCTGCATGGTAACTTCACCCTGCCCCTCAGAAAAGACCAGGCCAAGGCAGGTCCATGCTTCCATAGCCCACTATCCTATGCTTCTGGAGCAAATGATTGATGTGATGTTTTCCTTTCAGGTCAAGGAGCTCCTGTGGAATAACGACTCCACGGTCCTGGCTGTCTGGTTGGAGGATTTAACTGTGGGCGAGGACGGACGCGTCAACACTTGTGGTGAGTTTTGTCCATGTGACATTGTTGCCGACACACTGCATACTTGAACGTTGTCCTGTCTACTGGCTGTAGTGCAGCTTTGGACGGTGGCAAACTACCACTGGTACCTGAAGCAGAGCCTGGACTTCGGCACAGAACCAAGCCAGGCTCCGGAGTGCATGTGCTGGGACCCCGAGCGGCCCCTGCGGCTGCACCTGGCCACTCGCGGCTGGAGCTGCCTGGCCTACGACTGGGGATGGACAACGGAGAGGAGCCTGGGTACAGATGCCTCGGACCACGCCAACGTGGCTGTGATTGACGGAGGTGAGGACCAGTTGGATAAGAGCAATGCTGTTGATTGATACGATGAAAAATGTATAATCGCCCCCTCCAGACAAGATCCTGGTGACCACCTTCAGGCAGAGCATTGTTCCTCCACCCATGTGTTCTTTTGAGCTCCAGCTCAGCTCACCTGTCAATCAGGTCACCTTCCTCTGCCAGCCTCAGAGGACCAATCAGCTGGCGGCACTTACCGCAAATGGAAACATAACCATCTACGTCCAAGGTGGGTCTCCAAAATTAATACTAAACATTTTTTTTCTAAATGATTAGTTCCAGCATATATTAAGGTTGACATTGTTACAATTCCTACACTTCATTTACATCACACTCCCCTGTTTACTTATTCAAAGTGCATTATGCTTGAATATATCAAATGACTTCACAATGCTAATAATACATGCTATTTATAGTTGCAGCACAATCATGGTAAGTAAATAAAACCTCAAGCATAAATTAGCATTTGTGTATGAACGCAGATTTTTCATTGGTTTAACTAAAAATATTGCACATTGACAAATAGCGGCTCTAGCGCAATGCCTTGTGGAACTCCACCACTGACCAAAATACAGGTTTGTAGTTTAACACAGCAAGCAGAAAAGCTTGAAAATCTTAATACATCTTGAATTTGACTTTAATATTAAATCAATTTGGACCTTGTGGAACTCAGCCACAAATGTCTACATGAATATGTAATTTAACACAGCTGAAATAGTAAATTGTGGACCTACAACAAAACGTTGTGGGACTTTGCCACTACCTCATCAAGGTGTAGTTTACGATCGCAGTGGATAAGCTTGAACATTAATCTTAAACGTGCTTGAATTTGACTTCAAAGGTGAATAATAGTGACTCTAGAACGAAGCCTTGTGGAACTTTGCCACTAACAGCTGCAGTAATATGGAGGGTACTGCATCTGTAATGTCTTAAAAATAGTTGAATGTGACTTTTTACAGGTAAATAAGGGATTTAGCTCAAAGCCTTGTGGAAACCATCACAAATGTGTCTATGCATGACACATATCATTAGCACCTTTTGATTGAGCAGGTTCTGGAGGAGAACATGACAAAGTTGCAAATGAATCCAGAACTGTGGTTCATCCCCTGGTCTTCCAGAAAACTTTCAGGTAACAAACCTGTCAGTCACAAATTTGTAAAAGAGGTAATCCACCTTAAAAGGTTTACCTGTTGTTTTTGCAGAATGGCCATTCACCAGGAGGCGCCGCTGTGTCTGCGACATCTGCTGTGGTTCCAGGACAATCTCTTTGTGGCTGTCAGCTCAGGTCTGCTGCCCACCTCCTCTGCCCTAATAGTGCTGTGCCCCGGCCAGGACGCAGACTCCGACACACTCTCTGTCAGGTACCGAATGAAACGAACCATGCTGCAACATTGAGGGCAGACTGAATTATTTGTCATTTGTTTTTCCTTTTTAACCGCTGTAGATGTCGACTGGAAGTGGACGGCGTCGTGATCAATGTGGTCCAGTGTTGTAGCACGCGTTCAGTGGCCCTACAGCTGGAGGATGGCCGCATCAGGAAGTTGCTCTGGGGTCAGTCGGCAACATTCACACCAGGCCATTCTGTGCTTGAGCTGACTAGACACTTGTCTGTAGCCATTATCCCACTTGGAACAGGGGGACCATGGCCCGACACAATTGGTCATACACATGTGCAATGTAAACGCGTGTCAGACAATTACTGTAACGTTAACGCTCATTGTCAGCCCTTCATGTTAAATTCCACCTTGCACAATAGAACACATACACAGAAAAACACGGGGAAAAAAATCTATAGTTCACAAGACATTCAGTCACATGAGCAACCATACTGTACATCATGTGATTAATGCGATTGCTCCCTCTCATCACTAATTCCTGGTAAACACAATTTTGCACAATGCAAATAAACAGAATGGCCAGTAATGATCCACAGCGCATCGTGTAAAAGTCCTACTTTTGTGCAGATTGTGCCGATCCCTCAGTGGAGGATTGGCGTGACTCCAGTGGGTGTGGCGTTAACTTCCCTGTGCCCTGCACTCAGATGGCTCTCTGCAGCATAGACGGCCAGGTAAAATGAAAGTAAATAGTACAACATATTCAGTGGTGCCTTGACTAACAAGTGACGAATAAGTGTCCTCACTAGGTTTGCGTTTTTTTGTTGTTGTTTTTTTTAAACTGTCTTGCAAGCCAAATTTTGAGTTAACGAACAAGCTTCAGATACACCTTGAGTGAAGTGGGGGAAAAAATTGAGCAGTTAAGGCTCTCAGGTGGGCAAGGACAGCCACAGTACCCAATGCACCTTTAGCCCGGAACAAACACACGCACAAATAAAAAATGAGAAGAGATGCTGACACTGAACTAACCACGTGGTCGTCGTTCAACCTGATTGACCCTTGATGTCATTCACTAGGCCACGTCCCTTAAAGGCACACATTACCCTACATTAAACCAGTTTATTTCTTTACGGTCTCTTTCATCTATAAACTTATATTTTGCATTGTGGTGTTATTTTTCCATAATAATATGTAACAAAAATTGTGGTGTTTTTTGGGGGGACTGGAATGGATTAATAGCATTTCACTTTATTTCAATGGGAACAATTAATTTGATAGCGTATTAAATTGACTTATGAACTTTGCCATACAGGAAATTAAACTTGTAAGTCAAGGTACCACTGCAGGTGACTAGTTGTCATTTAAAAACAACATTAATGTAAATTCAGGAGTGTGTGCTGGGCCTGACGGACAGATCTCACCTATATGCTGCTGACATGGAGGTAGGCGGCCATTTCGGCATGCTGGCTGACAGTGGCAACATGTCCCTGTTCAACTTGTCCGCTTCTTCTCTCCCCTCAGCTCGCCTCCAACGTGTCATCCTTCGCTGTGTGTGACGACTTCCTGGTGGTCACCACGCACTCGCACACGTGCCGCTGCCTCCGACTGAGCACGCTCAGCCTTAAAGGTACAGAACCACCATTTTGTCCTTCTCGAGACAACCGCCAGCATGCGCAATGGAAATCAAAACGACGACAGGCTATAATCAGCATTTCAAAAAAAAAATACTCTCATAATTAATATTGAGGTGAAATGAATCAATTCATAAACAACTAATTGATTATCACATTGGTACTTATTTTAATAATTGATTAAGACATATTGCTTAACTTAAAATTGTCCATATCCTCTAATTTCACCCTCCTAACTGAATAAATTCTGTGTTGTCATTCATGAAAGAAGACTTATCATCAGGGGTGCACATAAAAATTCTGGTGTGGTTCTTAGCTGAGCACCAGATGATGTTTGGTGCTCATTTTTTTCCCCGATCCACCGACCTCATGGATGAACGTAAAGGTGTACAGCGCATCTGGGCAAAGTAGGTCTCTGCAGCCTTGAGGAAGTCAAACTAAAACGTACACTCACACGTTCACACTTTGGTGGTGGTATACTTCATTCTGGCCTGGGGTAGGCTGACAGACACGTGGCTGCAGCCTCCGTCCACCACCGAACATTCACACCCGGCCGTACACCAGTGTGAGTGACACTGGAGGCAAGGTGGGTGGAATGTTTTGCCCAAGGACACATCGAAACATGAGTCAAATAGAGCGGGAATCAAACATTGGACCCTCCGGTTTCTGGACGAATCGCTTTACCTCTGAGCCACGGCCGCCCCTTCTACTGTACAGTAGTTTATTTTGAAGCATACATTGACTCACATCGACTTGCTTGTATACGTTTCATCTAAGGTCGGAAGAAATAAAGAAAATCCCAGTAGAAGAATTTTGAATATTGTCGTTGTTTGCTTTTTCCCAAAACTAAGGAGAATAACGTCAATTCAAAATCTGAAGTCAGATTTTTGTTGGGGGGTGGGGGGTAAAAGGCCGTGTCGCCCAGCCCTAACAAACACACTTGGAAAATGAAAACCCTCACAGCGCTGCAGGCAGCCTTGGCCCAGGACGGCGGGCAGGTTGATGAGACCCTGCGGCGGGTGGAGCGGGGCTCCCGTGTGGTCACAGTGGTGCCGCAAGACACGCGAGTGGTCTTACAAGTGAGCTCAAAACGCACATCCTCTGCTGCTCGCAATCACTCGCAGATGTTCACCGCCGTGCGTTTGTGTGTGCAGATGCCACGTGGGAATTTGGAGACTGTCCACCATCGGGCTCTGGTGCTGGCGCAGCTCAGGCAGTGGCTGGACGAGTGAGTAGATAAGCGCGCAGACCTCCATCAAGTCCCAACAGTCCTGTATGTGTGATGTAGAGGAAGTAAAGATTCATGCAGCAACTGTTGTTTTTTGTTTTGTTTTGTTTTTTTCCCCTCCAGTTTAAGGTTCAGAGAAGCTTTCGAGTGTATGAGAAAGCTGCGCATCAACCTCAACCTCATTTATGACCACAATCCAAAGGTACACACAAAGCTCTATTATTAATGTTATCATGGATTATTAATTGGCTGTATCATTTGGAAGAGGTTAAAGGTCATATGGGTCTGGTACCAAAAAGTTGTGGGGGGTTTTCTAGTCAAATTATGTGTTTTTTTGGAAACTAGATTAAACAATATAACAAATTAAAAACAATGAACCTGTTCAAAAAAGGAAAGAAATTATATGTATTATAATATACTTTTTTGCTAAGTTTTTCCTCTGCTCAGATAAGTTAAATGAAAATAAAATTATAATGAAAATGCATTTAAAAATATGAAAAGGAATGCATTTTTTTCTCCTGGTAAAGTAACAGATAAATTATTAGATAATGAGAATTGATTTTGCAAATGTGTAGTTTTTCTCTTGGTGATACAGAGGTTTTTAAAAATAATAAATCGTTTATAGAATAAAATCTATTTGTATAATTTCTCCTCGTCACATAAAAAATACGTTATAAAACTACAAAGCTGAAATGAGAAAAAAAATGAACATGTTTTTTTCCCGAAGAATTATAGTTTTACATCTAATCAAATAAATGGTATATTAAAAAAGGAAAATAAACCTTTAAAGAATTAAATGTGATGTTGTTAAAATTATCTTTTGGGCAAATAAAAGTTAAACCAAAATGCATAAAAAGAAGAATAATCTGTGGGGTTTTTTCTGGAGGAATAAAAGTGAAAAGAATTAGTTGATGGAAATGTTTTAGGGTTTTTTTTCTGGTCAAATAAAGGTGAAAGAATTTTAAAAAGTAGCAAAAACTAAAGCTATATTAAAAATGAAAAAAGAATTGAGATTACATATAAAAAAATAAAAGGTTTACTTCCGGGCAAAAAATGTTACAGAAAAGAATAAATATTTAATAATAAAAATCTCTCTTTTCCTCTGGTCTATTAAAGTTTGAATGATTTTGGGGGGAAACAATGATTATGAAAATAAGCCTAAAATAAAGAAATAAAGGTTAAGTAAATGTGGGGGGGAATAGGAAAAGATGTAGTAAAAATAGGTAAAATAGATATATATTTTTTTAAATTATCTTGGTATTTTTTTTTTTTTTTTTTGACAACCCCCGACCCATTTGCTCGCATTAGATGTTCCTGGAGAACACGCACATGTTCCTGACACAGCTCGACTCCATCAACAACATCAATCTCTTCCTCACAGAGCTCAGGTCAGCCCATCAGTGTTAAGTGAAGACCCTGACCGCTATGAGTTCTTTTTCGGTTTTTAATGTTGCACCTGATGCCATCAGGGAGGAGGACACCACCAGCAGCATGTATCCTCGCCCTGGAGGATGCCTGCAGCTCCACCAGCCGCCGCACACCTCAGTACACAAGAAGGTGGACGTGGTGTGTGACGCTCTTCGTAAAACCATGGAAGACACACATCCCAACAAGTCAGTGACAACTTTCAGTGGAATGAATAGAAATACATTTGATAGTTGGGGGGAAAAGATCAATGTAATTACAATTTTTTTTTACCCCGCCGTGGCCATTGAAGCCTCATCACAAAAATAGTCGTTACATAGAAAGAAAAAATGGGCTTCCGACTATGCTTAGTCCGACTATGTGTTTGAGCTTCCCGTCTATCGTTTATCGCCTACAAAATGGGCGTCCGTCATTGGCAGATAGGCCAATCCGTCACATAGGCGGAATGCCCAGCTCTGCATATACAGTGGGTACGGAAAGTATTCAGACACCTTGAAATTTTTCACTTTCTGCGTCATAGCAGCCATTTGCCAAAATCAAAAAAGTTCATTCTATTTCTCATGAATGTGCACTCTGCACCCTATCTTGACAGAAAAAAAATTAAAATGTAGACATTTTTGCAAATTTATGACAAAAGAAAAACTGAAATATTATATTGTCATAAGTATTCAGACCTTTTGCAACGACATTCCTAACCTTTGCTTTTGGCTGCAATGAAACAGGAAGTAAAAAATTTCCAAGAGTCTGATTACTTTCCGTACCCACTGTATGCCTGTAGTTAACTGTGGGAAGCTTAAAATCGCATGATGTGGTCGCTTTAATGTGCCACTGTGTCATTTTCCACAAATAAGTATAATAAGTATAAAATAACAATACCAAACAGAAAAAAAAAACATGTAATAAGTGTTTGATTTCCACCGGTTCAGGTTCTGTCTGTCCATACTAACGGCACACGTGAAGAAATCAACTCCTGAGCTGGAGATCGCCCTGCAGAAAGTCCACGAGCTTCGAGGTGAGCAAGACACTTTGGGACACTCTGGTGTCATGCTCTGGTTTGTCACAAAGAACAAAAACACACTGTGGTTTTCAAGCAAAATATTAGAAACATCTCTGAGTACAAACAAAAGTTGTCATCGCGTTTGCAGTGAACCCTCCTGAAGGAGACTGTGGCGTGAACGCCGAGGAGGCACTGAAGTACCTCCTCTTTCTCGTCAACGTCAACGACTTGTACGAACACTCGCTGGGGACGTACGACTTCGACTTGGTGCTCATGGTGGCCGAGAAATCACAGAAGGTACTAAAAGAAGTCTCAGCGTGAATGGTTGCTTGTCCATATGCGCCCTGCGATTGGCTGGCAACCAGTCCAGGGTTTGCCCCGCCGCTCGGCCGATAGTTCAACTCTGATGAGGATAAGAGCTATACAGTAATGAAAGATGTCAGACGTTTTTGAGCCAAAGGCGGCCAAATGTCTCCAGATGTTATATGCGTGAAAAACTTTGGTGGTGCGTGTGCACAGGACCCCAAAGAATACCTTCCCTTCCTGAACATGCTGAAGAGCCTGGAGGTCAACTATCAGCGCTACACCATCGACAAACACCTGAGACGTTACGGCAAGGCGCTGGTGCACCTCAGGAATTCTGGTAGGCCTCCATTTTGTGTCAAACAGAAAGCCACCTATACGCAGGGGTGGGTAGGGTCGCCGTAATCCAATAGTATACTGTCAGTATGCAACCGTTGTATTCCTTGTAACGCCGTTCTGTTCTTTGTGTATGTCTATAAAATCGATACCCGCAGCGCTTCCCTTTCTGGTACAATACTGCAAATACTGTACCTCAAGTGACTTTAGTATCAAAAGTATCATCATGCAAGTTTGAGAATCGATCCTAATGGTATCAGAGGCATCGACGGCTCCAACAGTATCGATCCTCACATCATCAGCATCCTCTTTTCAGTTGTTAATTATCTCAACCCGTGATGCTAGTTAACTTGTCGTTGCCTTCTTTAAAAAATAAGTTACAGCTTGAATATACCACAAACATTTTTGTTTGAATCCCATTACTCATGTGGGTGTGGCTTTGTGCCTTTCGTATTATTCCTGCTTCAAAAATAAACAATATTTAAGAAAATACGATCCTCACTCGAGACAGATCAGCTTTAATTACCGCCCCATTTTCTGATCATGTGATCGTATTGGGACAACTGTAGTGTCTGTCGATTATTGGTTGCACGATTTGTGGGAGGGGGGGGTTACATGACTTGTACATGTGGAGCATTCCCTCATATTGCTCAGATGTCGCAGGTCGTAATGCGTCGCCTCAAAAAAGAGGCTTCCACAGGAGCACCAAGTTTACACCAGCTTTTTCTAGGTGTTATTTGTGTCACTCACTCGCTGCGTGTGGCCACCTCTATTGCATAGAGGTGGGCAATTTTTTTGCCAAATATATACCTATTACCTCATTTAATATATACACAAAAATTCTGTTTGCTATCTCAGTTAGGGACGCATTTCATCATCTGCGCGTCCTTCGTGGATTAGATGCTATCGGTTTGCTCCATTTTTCCCAGTTAGCGCTACGCAATCCTTGAATGAATGCGGACCTGAATGTCTTACTGCCGTTTTGTGTTTTGTTTTAGGAGATGAGCATTTCCCAGAGGTTTTACAGCTGGTGAAGGAGCAGAAACTTTACAGCCAAGCTCTGCGTCTTTACTCGGCTGACGGCGCCCACTACAAGGTATATCACATTCCCCAGCTGCTCGCTTAGCTTCCTCTCACAACCGCGTGACTTACCCCAAGGCGCTGAGCCGTGCCTACGCCAAGCATCTACTTGAACAGCAACAGGCGGAGCAGGCTGGCCTGATGCTGTGGCGATGCGGCGAACTTGAAGGCGCCATGCAGGCCTTCACCGCCGGCGCCAGCTGGAGAAACGCCATCTGCGTGGCGCAGCAGATCCCGCTTCCCAACGACCGGCTCGCCCTGCTGGCCCGAGACCTGGCAGGTAACCATGGCGACTGGCTGCTTAGCCACACTGCTTAGCACAGACGTTCTCAAACCACCCCTGGGGGGTCCACAAAGTAAATTGCAATCGATTGCCGTGCCATTAAAATAAAAAGTCATACAAGTACACACGTTCAGATGCAAGGCTTTTGTGATGTACAAAAATGTGATAATACTAATAAGATAATGATGTTGTAAGTGTGCTCTCCCTCCTATAGCTGGGCTGCGTTCAGAAGTCACCAGTCACATCTATCCATCGATTATCTATCGCTTATCTCGAGTCGGCCCAGACTCCCCTCTGCCCCGCCATCTCGTCCAACTCTTCTGGACGGATCCCCAAGCCATCCCAGGCCATCCTACCCTCACTTGTGAACAAAACCCCAAGATAACGTGAACTCCTCCACTTGGGGCAGAATCTCATCCCCGACCTGGAGAGGGCACTCCACCCTTTTCCCACTGAGGACACGGTCTCAGATTCGGAGGTGCTGGTTTTCTTCCTCACCGCTTCACCCTCAGCTGGAAACCGCTCCAGTGAGCGTTGGAGTTCGCGGCTTGAAGAAGCCAACAGCACCACATCATCTGCACAAAGCAAAAATGTTGAATCCGAGATTCGACCTCCCGACGGACCCTCCTCCCCAGCACCCCTGAGTAGACCTTACCAGGGAGGCTGAGGAGTGTGATTCCTCTGTAATTGGGGACCACCACCGCGGTGTGACAATCCAAAGGCCTGCCCCCGATGTCCTCACAATGTTGTAGGGACGTGTCAACCAGGACACCCCCACAATATCCAGAGCCTTTAGGAACTCCGGGCGGATCTCATCCACCCCCCGGGGCTTTACCACCGAGTAGCTATTTAACTATCTCGGTAACTTCAACCACAGAGAAAGGAGAGCCCAGTCCATTAAACTTTCAGTAGTTTATCAGCCACATCCAATATGGCGGCCAAACAGATATATCGCGGCCACGGGCCACTCGGCTCTAAGAGTGGTCTATGTGTGCATGTCAGTGGTGACAACTAGTTGCTTCGCTCATTTGGCAAGGTAACACTAAACATGTTTTGTTAATTGTTTGCGGTCACTCAGGAAAGCTGAGCGGACAGCGACGTTACACAGAAGCAGCCGTGCTGCTGGACCAGTACGCCAAAGTAGGTTGTTCACACAAAAACAGCTCTTTGTTATGAATAATAGTAACAATAGTCCATTGTGGTTTCTGTGACCATGTAGGACTGTGAGGAGGCCATCTTGACGCTGATCTCCGGTGCAGCCTGGGAGGAGGCGCTACGACTGGTAGGTGGGAAAGAAATGCTTGATATTATTGTGACGGTATGACAACCATGAACAAAAATATCGCGGCATTAAAAAAGCAGCTCTAAAATGAACTTTTTGGAAATATTTGCATCAATAAAAACAGCATGTTTTTCACTCAACACAACCTATTTGATTTTTAAAAAGAAATGTACAATATATATATACCCTTTTGTGCTCTGCTCAAGCCTCCACTCTCTGCTCAGCCGAAGAGGAAAAAAAAAGAAGCGTCTGCCCTCTCATCATTTATAATGTAGAGGCAGCTCATTTAGTGATCTCTGATAGCAGCCAGTCATCTTGTGAATTGCATATTGAATTAAGTCCAACTTCTGGTATCTGTGAAGTATTCCAGACCACTTTATTGCCGCTCCCAGTTGAAGTTTACTCTCAAAATAAACAAAATAATGTTCACATTAATGCCATGTCTGTAAACACCATTCATGTAAAAATAAGAACATTTTTTAAAATGGACGTGGTTTTCTCAGGACAGCGAGGTCATGCCTTAGTTTCCTTCTACTGTTAGTTAATTTGATTTTTTTTTTTTTTCTCCATGGTTGAGATTCACATGCACAACAGAACTGACATCACAGAGACAGACCTGAAACCCGCCCTGGTTGAAGGTAGCTTTAAAAGCCACTTTTTTTTCTCTCAAGTGAATCCTTCCATCTTTTATTATTATTATTTTCTTCCCCCACGGCAGCGGCCTTAGCACAGGTTTTCCTGGTGGAGACGCAGGCGGCCGCCTTCTCGCGCCACCGCTCGCGTCTGGTGCTGGTGCGGCAGCAGAAGGAAGACCAAGCCCGGCGGATGAGCATGCTAGGTGAGAACAGGGATCGGTGATGTCATAGGTCACCAGAGAACCATCTGCACCAAAACAAACCAACATCTTGTCTCCTTGCAGATGAGGACGGTCCGGACTGTGCGGACGCTGAACTGTACTCCGAGGCCAGCAGTATCATGAGCGCGTCCAAGTACTCGCACAGCAACTCTCGCGTCTCCTCGTAAGACACACACACACACACACGCGAACATAAAACAAAAACACTTTAGAGACCTTCATGAAATGCATTATTTTTGATATGTGGTCAGAAGTATACAAAGGCGTTAGTGCGTATAGATCAGGGGTGGGCAATTCCGGATCTCGAGGGCCGGTATCCTGCATGTTTTATGTCACCTTGCTGCAACTCACCTGATTCAAATGATCAGGATCGTTATCCAGCTTCTGCAGACCTTTCTGATTATACGATCATTTGAATCAGGTGTGTTGCAGCAGGGACAGATGGAAAACAGGCAGAACACCGGCCCTCGAGGGCCGAATTGCCCACCCCTGTTCTAGAGGGAAGGACCGGCAACAGAAAAGGCCCGATCGCTTCTGAGGCTGCACTTAGTTCTCGGCACCTCCAGTAGCGCCTGGTCGGCTGACTTGAGGCGCCGGGCAGGTGCGTAGGGGCGGAGAAGCTCAGAGAGGTATGCTGGGGCGAGGCCAATGAAAGATTTGAAAACAAATAGAAGCATCTTAAAATGAACCCTAAATGCACTGGGAGCCAGTGAAGGAAGGCCATGAGCTCCGTCTTCCGAGCTCCAGTTAGGAGGTGAGCAGCAGCATTTTGGATCAACTGGAGACTAGGGTTGGGCATCGTTTGAATTTGGATGATTCCGGTTCCGATTCCAGTTCTTTGATTCGGTTCCTAACGATTCTCGATTCCGATTCGTAACAAAACAAAAAAAGGAGTTGTTTTTGGAAAAATCACATGAACTTCTCTGTTCTTCAATTTCATGAACGTTTTACTATTTGTGAATTTTACCATGGATTAATCAAAGGGCTGTTTTTAACCAGTATATTTATTTTAGTACAATTTAGTGTTATTTTTCACAAGAGCTTTATTTTTTAGTTCAAGTTCAAGACAATATTGGACAGTGGAATATATATATATATATTGGAATATATGGACAGTATTTATCTACTGTATATTAGGGCTGTGCAATTAATCGAAATTCAGTTACGATTTCGATAATTACACTCCACGATCACAAAATTGGCATAATCGTAAAAAAAAACGATTAATACTAATTTTGAGTTGTTTTGAGGCATGCACACACGAGTTACTCCGCCGCGACGCCCTCTCCAAGCTAGCTAGCTAGCCAGCCAGCCCGCACCACGCTAGTCACACTGCACACGCTCCTACTCAACGTTTTAACAGACCTAAAAATGTCACAAGACCCGCCACAGGAACGACTTGTAAACAAGAAAGGCAAGTCGAAATTGCTTATTTGGTTACATTTGGGGTTTGCCGTGGAAGACGGCGAGCAAAGACCTATAAAGTGCGAGTTGTCTCTGCATCCACCGGCAACACAACGAATCTATTCAACCGTCGTTTGGTTTACGATGATGTTATGATACACCAAAGCAAGAAAACACCGAGTTAGATTTGGCGTCGTCCGCAATCGGCACGAGGGATTTATTTTAAATAACATATCTTATGCAAATATAGACTACTTTTACCAGCACAAAAATAGAAACCATGCTAAACATTATTACTGTCACTTAAGTTAAATTTCTTGTGTAGTCTATAATATGAAGTCAATTTTTTTGTGTTCATTTTTGTTTCAAATTGCTTCAAATGCAATTTGCAAACATATTATTGGTCATTATACTGTAATACAGTTTATATATGGCCTTCTGTAATTTACAAGTATTGTATAGATTACGTACTAGTATGTAACAGTCAACATTTAAATTAGTTAAAGGACCACAGCAGCTCGAATGGGGGCGAGCGTCCGTGCTATTGTGACGCAGCGCCGTGCGCGCGCACATTTTATTTTATTTTTTTGATCGGTCGTACTTCGTTCGTAGCTTTTCCGCGCAGCTAACTAGAAATCGACTTGGCACCGACATTCTAAAATCTGACCGGTTCCGGGAGAAGCAGAATGATGGACCCGGTTCCACTCGATTCCGGGTTCTGGGTGCCTGCCCATGCCTACTGGAGACGCTTGAGGGAGGACTGCCCGACTCCAAGATAAAGAGCATTACAGTAACCGAGCCGAGATGTAACCTAGGCATGGATTACTGTTTCTAAGTGCTGATGAGAAAGGAGGGGCTTCACCTTAGCCAGCTGCCTAAGATGAAAGAAGTTGGATGATTTGATTGGATGAGCACTGATTTGCCAGTCCAATTTGAGTCCAAATATGCAACCAAGTCACATTAACAAGGTGATGATATGGGACGCAGGAGGTCTTCAAAAAACCGCCGCAAGGCTGAGAGAAAGAAGCTGAGTCTGAAGGAAGGAAATCCCAAGGAAGAGAAAGCGCTTATGTACGCCCTAGGAGAGATCGTCACCAGCGTGGACCAAATGAGAGGTGAACACCGTACACTTGAGCTTGTTGAAGGCACGTTACACATTGTGGAGGATCCATGTTTGTGTGGTTTGTTGCGTCGCCCTGCTCTGCAGAGGAGGTTCAGGCGCTGCTCAAGGCTCTCGTGCTCTTCCGCTTAGACAAGCAAGCGGATGAGCTGCAGCTCGTCTTTCAGGAAGCTCTGCACGCCATGGAGGAGGCCGTCCCGGAAGTGTGGCCTCGGGACACGCAGAGCAGCCATGCAGCGGTAACCCATTATCTTTCATCACATTCAATGCTTAAAGGGACGTTATTTTTTCATTTTTTAAATTAACGGTTTAAATGCATGTAAAGATCAAATCATTTTTCTGATTAATTAATAACTCTTACAAATGACTAATCTTTTTGAATGTTTATTTAATTAAAGAAAGCATATTCTTTTATCAGTACAGTAAAAAGTTACCCGTATATTTAAAATAGACAGATATATAGTTCTGTGTCCTCAACAATTTCAGGGGGGATTCAGGGGGATTAAGAGCCCCTAAAAATGTTATTCATATTTGATGCATGTACATTTTCAGGCTGAAGAGATGCATAGTGTCGTTTCAAGTGCAAACAAATCTCTGGATGTAATGTGTGCCATTGGCGTGCTTGTTACGTTTCAGCTGACGGGACCCAACTCAACAGCAAACAGCATCATGGCTTCCTTCCAGCAGCAGCAGCAGCACCAGATGCCGTCGCAACAAGGTCAGCAGGACATGCTCATACTGTTATTTTTGCCGTATTGCCAGATCTCCTTCCTTGCATTTCCATCCCCCTGCCACCCAAAAAACACAAAACAAACAAACTCTGTGCGTGACATTCTTTCAAGATGATTAGGTGGCAATTTTCCTATGCACATCCACTCACTGGCTGGGAGTATCGTGAGTGGATTGAATCGTTTACAAATGCCATCTGCCAGCAACCAGCCTCGTAGTGTGATGATGAAGATGATGAAGCGCCGACCGGAGAAAGCCAGGGGACATCGCGAGAATATTTAAGATTGCGTAATAACACAATTCCATTGGGTTTTGTTGCACGTTTTCACTTTTTATTGCGTTATGTTGCAATGAAAATAATTGCAAAATAAGGCAGCGTTATTTTAGGAGAACGAATGAACGTCTTCCACTTCCAGGTCATAGCTTTCAGTGTTTTTTTTTTTTCCCTCGTCAGTAAAATGGGTGTCCACTAGAGGGCAGCCTATGGCAGTGAGAACAATACTTAAAAGACTTAATTAAATTTAATTAATTACACTAAGTCAAATTAACTTTTTGCCTTTTAAAATTATTACAATTAAAAAATATCTCTTTTAAATGTATTAATTTATTCAATTATTTTTTACACAACAAATCAATTTTGAAAAAAGTACTTGGTCGTTTTTCAGAATTTTTTTTTTTTATCATGAAATAATTTCATGAAGACAAAAAATTTTTTTTTTTTTTAAATGCTTTCAATATTTTTTCCTTTTAGATATCGAGATCTCTACTCCACCTACGATGAGAACCGGAGTCAAGTGGAATCTGGACTTTTGAACTATACCCCTTTTGTTTGTAAAAAGACCAAATGATCAAATAAAGATTTGATTGTGGCAACATTTCTTCATCCAGACACCGCCTTGTGTGTACAAAAGTTAAACATCTTAACATGGTGTCAGGTTCACACCAAGTGAGACATTAGTAGACAATGCACACATTGAGGAGAGAAGAGACTAAAATAAGATAAGAAGGTCTTCGTTGATCCCACAGTGGGGACATTTTCAGTGTTACAGCAGCAAAGATATAGGTCACACAGAGACGGCGGCATAATGTAGCCATTAATGTATAACATTAACGGCAAACATTCAGAATCAAACCTATGTAAATATGCGCAGTAACTATGTGTATATACGCATGTATATAAACACACCAACATACATCTACATATAAAGTATGAAGAAACACTCATTTTAGCCTGTACATAGTACAGAGGAAAATACTTAAGTGACAGTGCTGCAGTGAAATAACACTCAACACAATATTGTCTTTTTACTTGCAAGGAGAGCGCAGGGAAGTGTTCGATTACAGTTCCTAAAACCCTCTGCCCGGCTCCTGGGCCTCCTCTCTTTTTTTCTTAGGAGTCCCTGATTACAAAAGTTGTTCCTGCTCTAAGGGAAAGGGGAGCAAAAGCAGCTGGAACACTGCGAACTTGTTTTGTCTAGGTGTGTGTGTGTATGTGTGGGCAATCACTCCATCGGTCATGGACTTCTCTCTGGCTGCGCAAAATGACAGAAGATTGCTTGAGTCAATCAAAAGCAGCCAGAAATATCCGTAGAAAAATTTGGTGAGTCACACTCCTCTTTTACATTTCAGATTTCTTACACCCGTTTTTTGATGAAAAGAGCCAAATTGTGAGGTTTCATATGAGGTGACATATTGTCGCTGTCCTGTGAAAAACACTGTCCATTGTTTTTTTTTTCAAGAGCATCTTTCCTATTTTGCGGCTGTGTCCTTCTCCCATTACACTTTCTTCACAAGCAACTTCGACTTACATGCTTAAAACAAGTTTATAATGCTGAATAAATACCTTACAATAATTAAGAGTAAATATGGTATAACCGATGAACAATTATTCTATCAAATGGTTTTGGCCAAAGCAGACGCACCTGCATTTCCCTGTCTCCTTACAGTGGAAGTGGTTGAGGAATGGGTACACGGACACACTGGTGTTAGCTAGAATGCTAGCGAATGCTAACGACGGTAATAAATAACAACCTCATTACAATTATTTAGTAACAATGTTTACATACTGGAATTTTTAGGTGAAAATACAATATGTTCCCATTAGGACTTACCGGTTTCTTGTCAGTTGTCTTCTTTTGTCACTCGCAAAAACCGCCAAACTGTT
Source organism: Filicampus tigris (assembly GCF_054856515.1). Taxonomy (NCBI): domain Eukaryota; kingdom Metazoa; phylum Chordata; class Actinopteri; order Syngnathiformes; family Syngnathidae; genus Filicampus; species Filicampus tigris. The sequence goes on along the minus strand of NC_141218.1, from coordinate 28,870,364 downwards.
GCCAACTGTTATGGTTTAAACTGGTTTGAACTTGAGCAAGTCACGTGAGCGGGGGCACAAGTGCACAACATGGTATGCAGTACTGTACATTGAAACCATGTCTATTTTATGTTGACAATTCAACATTGGAAACCCAGCATCTGTACAACGCTATTTCAACAAAAAAAAAATTATTATAGTAATTAAATACTGAATAAACCTAGATTTAGCTACTTTAACCCAAAATAACCAATTTCACCAAAATTCAACGTTAACTAAATCACTGCATCTTAACAGCATGCTACAAGTAGAGCCCTGCACGGGAATGCACGAAAAAAATGTTTTATATATTATACATAATGCTATATTTTGACTTTTAACGTGTATTATAACTAATGAAACATTATTTTTTCCATTTTCTACTGCTTTGTGCTGTACTCAGGGTTGCCGGCGGTTGGAGTTGATCGCAGCTGACTTAGGGCAAAAGCAGGGTACACGCTGGACCAGTCACCTGTCCATCACAGGGCTCTTCGTCATTGAAAAACTGTGGTTTCACCGTCCAAATGAAAATTTCGTTGGAATGACAAACATTTTTGTAACATACATTTGCCTGTATGTATGTTCCCTCTCTCTCTGTTTTTTCGGACATCCGGTGGTCTTGTCTTTTCCTCCTTGCTGGATAATTCATTGGTAGACTTCAGCTTTCCTTCTTCCTTCCATCTCTTATTTCTTTCTCTTTCCTTTATTAAATATTCTTTGGATTTCACTGGGTCATTGTAACCCTTCGCCTGTACTCTGTCTCTGCTAGGCTTTTTGGCATTTTGGTGTTTTTCCCTTCAAATTAAGATAAAATATGAAATAGAATATTGTTGTAGGGGCAGATTATGATTGTATATAGTGTTGCACAGTGTATTTCTTGTTTTTGGTTTAATTGGTTGGAAAGCCGATTTAAGTAAGTTTCCCTTGCCTAGGCGGTGTTGCCTGGAAGAGGAAACATTTCTTGACCGCTGTGAAAGCAACAGGTGATGCGTGTGTAGCTCATTCAACCACGGAAAGGTTGGAGTTTATTGGTCAAAGAAGAACAAAAAGATTTGATTATTTCAGCAAAATAAACGGGCATCGTGTTCAACAGGCAAGTTTGTGTCAGACTTTCACTCATCATCACCACTGCAATAAAGCACACCAATTAAAACCTTCCGGTAAGACAACAGTGCCTTAAAGCGTTGGCTTAGCCTCTATATTTGTTCAATTCAGAGAGATCTGTGTATGCCATATGTATCTATGTATTATATTATTTAAAACGTACCTTATTCAAAAATAAACATCATATTGTCACTACCGAAACCATTATGTCGCTACCGAAACGTTTCGGTAGTCACCGTTTCGGTAGTGACCGTTTCGGCAGTGACGTTTTATGATAGTTGTTGACAATACTCAACAATGCTAGGAACAACGTGGCTACCACAGACAGTTTTGAGCATGTGTACAGAGATAGAAAAGAGTACATTTATCATTAAAATCAAAAGTGCTTATTTTATTGCCGAAATGAGGTGTTCGGTAGTGACAGTCCTTAAAACCACATGTTGATTTTCAGACTTTGGAGGGCACATAACTTAATAATGCTGCCAACTAATTACTCGCCATGTGCCCAGTGATGAACATGAAGGTACGGAGCCCCTCTGGTGCCAGGGTATGAGAAAAAATATGTTTTTGCTAATCTGTACCCACAGTTTAGTAATCTGTACCCACAGTTTAGCAATCTGTATCCACAGTTTAGCAAACCGCTTGCGCTCCATCGTACACACAGCCGTATATCTGTCAATGTAAATTCAATTTGGAAGGATTTTGTTTCTAGAGCGTAGTGCAATGCTTTGTGAATCACATTTAGAGCAGTCATGGCATGGTTTATTTTCACTTTCATCCCCTTATATCAAATGGAAATACTATTGCTTGAGTTCTATGGTGTTGCTTAAGCAGTTTTAGCAGCTGCGAACGGTGACCATTAGCCAACGTGTTTATGTTCATTTTTCGTGCGTCAAATTCATTCACAACCTTTTTCACTCGACACAAGCAATCACCCTATTGTCATTATAGGGTGGCGGAATGCAAGCGGATTGGTAAACTGTGGGTACATTTTATTAAACTGTGGGTACAGATTAGTAAACTGTGGGTACAGATTAGCACAAAAATATTTTTTCTCATACCCTGGCACCAGAGGAGCTCCGTATGAAGGTAATGTCTCTTACTGGTGAAATTTCTGGGGATGTGGCTAAAACCAAGCCCTGCCTACAGACAAATACTCTTTGCGTTTCGGTAGTGACATGAAAAGTTGGGACAGGTTTTTTTTACATAAAAACTTCTCATTTGAAAATAATCTACAAAATCAATGTAAATATTTCACCATACATTTAAAAGCAACCAAAATGTTCTATTAAAGTATTTTTTAAATTGGCAAAATCTTCTACATTTTTTTCATGAATTGAAATTTAGGAGTTAGAGATTGGGACAGCCACCTCCCAATAGGAAGTGACATATAAAAGATGACTTTTTATACATTCAGTTTAAAAGTATCTCAATTAATGCCTTGTGGTAAAATAGATCATAAGATATTACTAAATATGCTAGGTCTGAACACTTCATTGTTTTTTTAAAATGTGATTTTCATTGTGGGACAGCAATTTCAATATATTATATTATATTATATTAATATATATATAATATAATATATATATAGCACGTCCGCCTCACAGTTCAGAGGTCGTGGGTTCGATCCCGGCTCCGGCCTCCCTGTGTGGAGTTTGCATGTTCTCCCCGTGCCTGCGTGGGTTTTCTCCGGGCACTCCGGTTTCCTCCCACATTCCAAAAACATGCATGGTAAGTTGATTGGATACTCTAAATTGCCCCTAGGTGTGATTGTGAGTGCGGATGTTTGTCTCTGTGTGCCCTGCGATTGGCTGGCAACCAGTTCAGGGTGTCCCCCGCCTACTGCCCAAAGACAGCTGGGATAGGCTCCAGCACGCCCCGCGACCCTTGTGAGGAGAAGCGGTACAGATAATGGATGGATAATATATATATATATTATTTTTTACACCAAAAAATATATATATATATATTAATTTGGGAAAAAAAACTAGGTAGTTTTTCTTTTTCATATATAATTAAACAACATTTACATGAAGACAAAAACAAAACAAAAACATTGATGCTTTGAATACTTTCTCCATCCAGATATCGAGATCGCTACTCTGCCAACGCTGAAAACCGGAATCAAGTGGAATCTGGACTTTTGAACTATACCCCTTTTTTGTTCGTTTACCGGTAATTGTAAAAGACAATAAAAATGATGCAACAAAGATTGCGGCAACATTTCTTCATCCAGAAACCACCTTGTGTGTACAAAGGTTAATCATCCTAACATGGTTTTGGCCTTTCCCTAGGATCGAAAGCTGGCCGCCTTTGTCCTGCTTTGTCTCCTTGAGGCTCAGCCGAGCTCCTTGGCCAGGCGGAAGTCGCAGACAGTGGGGAAAGTGGTCATACATGACCTGGCAGGTGCATGAAGACGGCTGGTGTAGCTGGTAGTTAAATATTCTATTCGATTCAGACACAACGGGTTTTCTGCCTCAAAAGGCTGCTGCACAACAGATTTTTTTGGGGGGACAGGATTTTAGGAGGAATTTCTTGCCCATCTGCACTTGTCAACGATCCATGTGACTCATCTTGTGCAACATCCCATTACGGGGCTGTAGCGTGAATGAAATTCAGGCCCACCTAACTTTTTGATGGTTGAACGAGTGCCTCGTTACACTTGAGGCTCTCTCTCTGTGATGTAATTCTGAATGTTCCAGATCTGACCAGTGCAGCGCTGCACAATGAGCTGATAGTAGCTGTTGGCACCCTGGGCGATCTCAAGACATCTCTTCGTCTCGCGGTTCTGGATCGATGATCCCTGGAAAGCGGTCAGTCGTTTTTGTTTGTTTGTTTTGTTTTTGCTCAGAACCGGGAGAGATCCTCTCATCCCCGTTGCTACCCACCTGCTTGAAGTCCCAAAACATGTTGAACTTCTTCTGCGCGGCTATCTTGCACTCATAGAGGGCCGGGTAGATGCCGCTGCCGGGGTCCACCAGGCAGCGGTTGCTGTTGTACGTGTGGGATTTGATGCCACCCACGTAGAGCTGCCCGTTGGTCCGGTAGTAGCAGCGCTGTGGTAAAAAAAAGGGACACCAAATGCTGTGAATTTACACATTTGGAAGCAATTAATGGGTGGGGGTCAACAACAAAATTTAGGCTGAGCAAGGATCTTAACGAGCCTGCAATGTGAATTCAGAGTTGTTTCTTAATCCATTCTGTTTGAAGATAATTGTTGAAAAGACTGACAACTACACAGTACTGAATTGTGATCATGCATTAAAGCGGAAATCGACCCCCAAAAAATGTTTTTCAAGAATATATTCCCAGCAGGCCCACTAGTTGAAACACAGCATTCCGATTAACATTGCATTTGTGGAAATATGAGTTAAGCAGCAAAATGCATCCGTTTTTAGCCATCTCAGGGGGTGGCCATTTTGTCATTTCTGCCGACTGAAAAGGACACCACAACTGCTCAGGGCTCAGGTAACGACCAATCACGGCTCAGCTTCAGAAAACAGGTCAGCCATGATTGGTCGTTGCCTGAGCCCTGAGCACTTGTGATGTCATTTTCAGTCGACAGAACTGACAAAATGGCCACCCCCTGAGATGGCTAAAAACGGGTGGATTAACTCTTATTCCACAATCGCAATATTTATCAGAATACCAGTCAACTGAATTGTCAGAGAAGTCTTTTCATCATCAACTCAGCCTGGCCTTGCGACTGACCCTGCTCAACTAAAGAAAATACACTGCACTGCAACTCACTCCACCCTGACAACTGCCTCACTGAAATAAAATGTCGGATGCACTGAAACGTCCTCAAACTCAACTGTGACAAATCAGAATTCGTCATCATCAATCCCAAATCGCTCACCAAAACCACTCAAAAATATAGTCACACAATCGACAACTCCACCTTGTCCCCTCCACCCACATGTGTAACATTGGAAAAACTAAAAAAAAAAAAAAAAATTTTAACTAATAAACAGCTAATCAAAAACAACAAACAAATAACTCAACAACAAAAAACCTAAACGCAACTGTGAATGGAAAAAACATAAGCAAATAACTACACACAACAAGTGAAAAAACACAAAAACAAATGAAAACCCGCAATGACATTAACCGACCAGATGAGGTCAGAATGTGGGGGAGATGAGACTCAGAGCTGTTTGGTCGAGAGGGACAAGCTGATTGACTGGCTGTGTCCAAAAAGTGAGGAGTCTGATCTCATGAGAATGGGACAATGGCAGTGGTACACCGTACCCTCCCTCATGCGCATACACACAATACGGATCCTCCGCGACCTGCAAAGTGCAAGTCTGAGGCAGTATGTTGTACTTGACCATTTTTTAAAAATATTGTGTCTGTCACAGCAGATGCAAGGTTGCTTCAGAAAGATGATGTTGGCAAGGAGAAAGAGAGAGAAAAGCAAGGTTGGGTTTTTTTTCACAACTGTATGACATCCTTACACACTAGTTAAACAACTCTGGCTTACTAGTAGGACTACATGTTACTAGTGTAAGCCTCAAAATGTTGTTTTCTTTTTAGAGCAGCATTTAATTCTGTTGTCTCATGATTACATGTAAGATTTAGATTAGTTTCTCAATTAGCATGGCTTCTCCGGCTTTCCTCGTCATCCCTTCGTGAGAACGATACTTGCAAAAGCGCTTATTTCCAGCCTTTGCTAGTGATGCTCAGAGGGCTTCCATCAAGGGTGGGCTCGTACCTGTGGGGCAAAGTAGTGGCACGAGTAGAGGATGGGTGTGCTGCCCGGAACTGGACCCTGGTCGATGCACAGATCCGGCTTCAGCTGGTTTATTAACTGCAGAGAGGAGCGGAGTAAACAGTGTTGGTTCCTGGCATATGCGACTTGGACAGTGCGCCGTTGTTGATTGGTTCGCCTCAACATTTTTCTTTTCTGCCTGAAATGGCATGACCTGGGTGTCACTGACGTGCACGTGGGGTATTTGCACCCCCTTGTGGGATTGCACTTTGTAAGAGTAGAGTAACTGAGCACGCCACTGGTTTTAGCTCATTGCTGATACGCAGAAAGTAAAAACCCTGCCACAGTTCAGCTTTAGCCACAGGTGGTTCTAATCAACTGAGCTCGTTTACCTGCAGGTTGAGAAAAAGCACCTGTGGGTAAAGCCAAACTGTGGCCGGGTTGTTACTTTCTGAAGCTGGATTACCCACCTCTGCTGATACGTGGTATATCATTAATCATTAATATCATTAATTTGTGTTGCCTGACAATAGTGCAATAGTAGTTGGATGCAGTGGTGCCAGTAACGCGTTAGAAAGTAAAGCTAATATAACCATTTTCTTAACAGTAACAACTAATCTAAAGCACATTTCTCAGTGAATTAATCTGATTACAGTTACTTTGCAAGTTCACAATTTGTTACTGTGCAGCAATTAATAATGATGAAAAACATCTTACAGTCAATTGTCACTTACTGTACAGTAAAAGTACTGTTGCTTGCCTCATGGGTGCGGCCTCAACCACGTACTCCGCAGTAGGTTTTGAATGTCGAAAAATGTTTTTCTTGTAATTGACTATGACTATAATATGATGGAAGTGTGTTTGAAGTCGATTGAAACACATAAAGACTTACAACATTTTGACATACTGACGTTGTAGCAAATAAAAACTAATGATTAATAATACAACTCACCATGACTACCGGTAATTGTATTCATAGTATTTAGTCCTGCTCGCGTTTCTCTTTATCAAACCATCGAGTCTCATCTTGTGTTCCATTGGTATGACTTTGGACTCGAGACTCACGGTGATCGGACTAGCCGAAGCTAGTGAGGCTAGCTGCTATTTTCATCCACCACCAGCTCATTGAGATACTCTCAGACCTGCACAGATGTTTAGTAAGAAGACTGTGCCACATTGTCGGCCAGACATTTTGCTGTGCAGCCATGGCAGCAGAAGTTGTTGTTGTTGTTGTTGTTGTTATCCTTTCGGCTTTTCAGATTAAATCAAAATTGGCCGATTGAAAGACAAGATACCAATTAGTCGATTACAAGCGCGAACCATCGATGCGGACGAGTCAATTCGTCAACTAGTCCGCTGGCGGATTCCCCAACTCCACAGGCAAAATAACGATTGCTTGTGCTCACCGCTCCGTAGGCGACCAGGTCTTTGAGAGGGTCCAGCATGGGGTAAACATTATCCAGGTACCACTTGAAGGGCTTGCACTTCAGCCGCTTCCTCAGCGCCTTCCGTTCGGACACATCGCCGATGTCCACGCCGTGATTCTGAGGGGAAAGATGCGCAAAATGCCCATCGTGCTGGCTTTTCTTGCAAAGGCTCTGAATTTTTGGGGGATATCTTCAGAAAGTTACTGGTAAATTTCCATTGGAAGTTTAGCTGGGGGATTTTGGAAATAATCAGAAGAAATTTTGTTTTGTTATGAGCAGACGATCATCAAAATATTAGGAATACAGTGGTGCCTTGGCCATAACCACCTTCAAAACACTGTTACCTCATATAATCTTTCCCCAATTAAATGAATGGAAATCAATCTATTAATCCGTTCCAGCCAAAAAATATCATTCCATATCATCATGATTTTAAAGGATTAAACTGTTTTTGTCACATTTCATCAGCACCATTATAATTTTGCTGCTCCTGCCGGTGTGCCCGCCTTGGCCACCTGGGGGCAGTATAAGACAGACAGATGGATACACTGTTTATTGAGATGTTTCAACTACACTTTCAGCTTCGGCACTAATATTAGTCTTTCTTTCCAGAAGATAAAGAATGTATGCGTGTGAGTATTGTTTTATTGTTTGTCTACATGTTGCTGAGATAAAGATAAAAGATAAGGTGTATTTGTCTTTGTTTTATTTTTATAGTTCGACAGTAAACTTCAACTGGGAGTACCAATAAGCAGCTTATTGTGAATCACTGTCCCCATACAGTGCTTGTATATCTCAAGCCTGAACTGGCAAGTCAAAGCAAATAATAATAAATCAGTCGAACGACGGCTCGTATCTTGACAAACTCAAAGTTAATCCCATTAAAAAATTCCGGGATTGCGAGTTCCTCTAAATTGGTTTCTGACAACCAACCAACCTGCAAGGGAAGGTTCCAGGCGATGTTGACGTTGTGCTTGTACTCATCCAGCCACACCTCGGCCACGCGCAGCGCGTTTCGCTTCATGGTGACGCTGAGGTCGGGCAGGTAGGGCTTGCTGGCGCGCTCAATGTGGGCGATCTTGGAGCAGGGGATGACCTCCACACTGCCGCCGCACAGCCACGCCTGCGGGCTCAAACACACAGTCCAGCTGCCGGATCACGCTGAGCAAACGTTACGTCTTTGTTTAGTGCTTGAACCGCTTCGGAATCTTACCCGGATGCCCAACTCCACGTTCTCGCCGCCGTATATTTTCATTCCTCCGTCCAGGCTGCCGATCTCGCCAAAGAACTTGCGGTCGGCCACAAGTATCCCCATGATGGCCGGGCTCCTTTTGTGAGCAAAATCACCCCGCAAAAGTGCTCAGCTTCTTTGCAAATTGCCCCTGGTCAGGCTAGGAGTAACAAGTCTATGTGCGTATTGAATCAAGAGAACTTTCCGGAAATGGCCGGTGCTGCAAAAAATGTGCTAATTTTTGGTTTTAAAAAATGTAGGAACTATTCTTATCAAATTCAATCATAATTAAAATGCGTTTTAGATATATTCTATTTTAATTTTATTTGGAATTAGAATTGTATTAAAGTGCACAAATGTTAAATGTTTTTAATTCAAGAATATTTAAAAAATGAACATCAATATTAAAAATTATATTTCACTGAATTCGAATAATCAGTTTTACATATTTATTTTTTATTCAAGTTTTTAAATGTAAATTTTCCCAAAATATATTTCACTTTAAATAATTTAATTTAATATCATTTCTAACATACATAATATATTTATTATCTTAACTGTACTTTGAATTATAATGTTAGATCTTATTAATGTTATAATGTTTTTATTATAATTTTGTATTATTTTAGAACATTATTAAATTTTTATCAATACAGTGCACCCCTGCATACTCAGTTTGGCATCCGCGGATTCATTGGATGCAGCAATCCCTGTTTTTCGTGGAAAATGCATATTGGAGGTTTTTCGGCGTTATTTGAAGAATTTTGTGGGTTAAAAAAAAGGTTGATTCCCCCAATGCATTTCAATGTGGGTACATTATATTATTTTTCAATTACTGTACTATATTTTGGTCTCTATCCCACTGTCATTAAAAAATAACTATAATAAATAGAATTGAATTTAACTTCATAAATATATAAAATAGTTTTTATTTTAATTTTACTTTCATTCTGTTAGAGTGTTATCCATTATCAGTATTAAAAAAATAATAATTTCAATTAGAAAAATAAGAATCTTATTAAATCTAATCCGTATTTTCTTTTACACTTCAAGGTTACTTTTTATTTGTGGGTTTTTTTTCCATTTGACTGTAAATTCACATTTTGATCACTGCAAATCATATCAGCAAGCAAAGCTATCATTTACATATCACTGTATGAGGCGAAACTGAGGAGAGCAGGTGCAAAATGTGCGACTTACTTGGCAGGTAACGACTCGTCCTTGAGCTTGTACCACTCGGGCCTGAAGGACTCGTACATGCACCACAGGGCCCAGTCGAAGGCATCAGCCGCTGGTCCATAGTGGGTCACTGTCAAGTCGTCATAATTGACCCGATCGAAGACGGGCGTCAGGATGACCGTGCGGTCCTCCTTGATGCGAGCCAGCAGCGGCTCTGCCCTGATAGCAAGAGCGGATGTCAGTAGTGGGAAGTAAGAAAGGAGTCAATGCAAATGGCAAAATACAGTACGTGAGCTTGCTGAAAGGGTGGACATTTTTGGTTCATGTCAGCAGTTAATAAACACATGGCTGACCTTCCCTCAGCAACATGATTCGGTTAGCAAGATGGCTGTATATTGTATAACAAATCTATTTAAAATTGCTAAACTGTTTTTATAACAATTAATATTTCACTTTGGCAGGGATTCCAAAATGTAAAAAAAACAACAGTGATATCAGAACAAACTGGTTGTCTTCATCAGAATCAGAATCAGCTTTGTTGGCCAAGTAAGTAAAACACGCAAGGAATTTGTTACCGGTTATATACAGTAATTTACCTTATTATCAGAATAAGATGCTTCGTTTTATGGATTAAAGCACAGGTGTCAAGCTCCGGTCCTGGAGGGCCACTTTCCCGCATGTTTTCCAATTCTCCCTGCTGCAACACGCCTGTTTCAAATGATCAGGATAGTATCAGGCTCCTTCAGAGCTTACTGATGATCTGATCATTTGAATCAGGTATGTTGCAGCAAGGAGAGATGGAAAACATGCAGGAAAGCGGCCCTTGAAGACACGAGTTTGACACCTATGCATTAACCCTTTCATGCACAGCGGTCACTACAGTGGACAGCTATTTAAAAGTTGCTTTCGCCTATATTGATTAATCAAAAAAAAATATATATATATATATTCTAAATAATTACATCAAATCACAATTAATGCATGAAAGGGTTAAATATTTTTTAAAATTTAGATTAATTAATATAGGTGAAAGCAACTTTTAAATAGCTGTCAAGTATAGGGTTCAAGCAGGAATGTAAACAAACCCTTTTGATAAAGTGCTTTATATATCTGAACAATATTCAACATTCTCTTTTTATGGAACAAAAAAATATACACAAGTATCAAACTTGTATATTTTCATATTAAATTAATCTGCTGCTGTGATTGTTCTGTGTAAAGAACTGTATGTCACAGTAAACAATTTTGCCAAAGGCTTTCATATTCTTTTTGAAAAATATCAGCCGGTCTACGTTGTCTGGTATCAAGACACTTCTCTGCGTGTTTTAGAATAAATAAGGAAGCAACACCTTTTCGGTCTGTCCCATGACCTTGCACGGTAACCGCTGCTGTTGATTCTTCAGGGTTTGTTGCTGTTTAGATTGCACTGGTCAAGATCCATCGACAAATTGTCGCATTCCTGTTACATTTCACGAGGCTAAACACGGCAACCGTCTTGTCAAGACGATCTCCTTTCTTACAAAATCTAAAGTCTTTCCACGAAAACAAACGCATTGCTTCGTTTAAAAAAAAAATCATCTCCTCTTCATCACCACCATGATCTAAAGTAGTCTGTTATGATCTATGTTGTGTGCTTTACGTTATTTCCCGGCGCCAACTGTAGATGATGTGCATCAGCGAAAAAAACGAAGTTTATGAAAAATAAGAGAGGTGGGAATTCCGTCAGTCCGTCACTGACGGACGCCAGTTTTCAGAAAACTGAAAAATGACGTGACACTTTAAAAAAAAAAAAAAAAAAAAAGAACTGACGCAAGTGGATTTTCGTTCGTCAGTGCAATCGTCACAAACGGGGTTGCTGCTTTGGTCTGGTGGCAGTACACTAGCTAGTAGCGGCTAAACTGCAAATGCTTCATACGGCTGTTCAGACTCCACTCGCATTCTCATGATTTTCCACATGGTCCACTTAGGTGGTAGTACTTCTTAAAATGATTACACAGGTTTGTCGTGTTGCCAATTATTGAGGGCACCGACCACCGACCTGCACATTGGTTTCATTTTCTCCCCCTCGTCACACAACCTACAGTGCATAACTTCACTTGTCAAAATAGCCTTATCTTTGTCGGATAACGTCAAGTCCTGGCTCCATCCATTTTGCTGCGCTCAGCTGCGTGTTTGGCTGCACGTTCGCTCATTGCTTACGTCTACTAAATTACTTTCTGTTAACTTGCAAACGAAAATAAACGAAAAAAGTCCCGTGATGGGAAAAGCTGCAAGTAAAGGTATTGGATCAGTACTACTATAATATTAGTAATAGAGTATTACCATAATATTCTTTCCCCAATAATGGTACTTCAACTAAGTTGACACCAACCATTGCACGTGGACTTCAATATGGGCGTCCAGGATGGCCACCACGTCACCGGTGGCTGCCCTCCATCCGGACAGTCTGGCCTGGGTGAGGCCTAGCTGCTCCTTGTGCACCACCCGCTTCAGAAGGCCCGGACTCTCCTCGTGGATGACTTCGATGTAGTTGTCCAGCTTCTCCTTCAGGTCCTCTGTGGACGCATGCTCAAGGTGAGCAATTCATTCTCATCTCGTACTTCCTTGTTTGTCACCTACTACATTAGGGAAAGTTCCAAGTCCATTCATTCATATGACCCCGGTAGTAAGTATGATTATTCAGGTATAGCAGCAAATAGTGTGAACATTTTGGCCATAAAGTATGTTTGGTGTGAACACAACACAGCTCATCACCAAGAGAACACCATGTCTACAGTGAAGCATCGTGGGGGCAGCATCATGCTTTGACCACAGTGGCCTTAGACAAGGTGTAAGCAATGATGAACAGTTTAAAATAGACGTAAGTGTGAGCAAAACCTGCAGACTAATGCGAGAATGTGTTGGGGGGAGAGGGGGCGGGGGGGCTTGTCATGGAAAGTCTACTCATACAGCTGAAATGGATTTGGGGTTAAACAGGGGCACTTTAAATGTGGCAGTTGTGGGACGACACCCATATCACATGAGTTTGAAAGTGCCTGATTAATTTTTAACACTTGTGCAACCACAATATTTCAGTTCTTGTTATCTACCCTCTCGTAAAAAGAAGTCAATTGTAGTTGTATAGGTTACAGGTCACATTAATGGTGGGAAACGTTTTGAGAATGGTTATATCACAAAAACCTGGCATTTGAATATCCACTGTATACTAATAATGGGATACAGGATCACTGACTTTTTACTTTTTGGGGGGGCTGTGGGGGGATTCCGTCCTCTAAGAAAATACAAAACAGCATTCATTTTATGTTTCCTTTTGGCAGCAATAACAATAAAAATATTGTTTTTAAAATACTGTCTGAGCCTCTACCAAATGGTTGATATGTACCTTGATAGAATTAAGGCAGAAGCGGGAAGTTCAAAAGTTTGGGGACATTGGAGTCATTGTATTTTTGGATTGTTTGTATTATTCCATTGCTGTTTTTTTTTTCTTCATTGCAGGGAAGTAGCCTATTGCAGAAATATTGTATTGACGATTTCTATCATCCTCTCATCTGAGTACGGTGCAATAGCACAACTTTAGTTGAGTTCTACAATGTATCATTATTTAAAAAATCATGATCTACCAAACTGTTGCGCTGGTATCTATGGTCCTTGGAACAAATTGTTTGCTTCTGATTGGGTAGCTCACGGGTTAAAATCCCCCCCAAAATATTGACATTTTAAAAGCAATTGTCTTGAAACTGCTAAGTCTAGCTCAGTGAAATTGAACACTTAAACTCCTGAACACTGAAGATTATTCTATGGCCGATTTCCTAAGTGTTCAATACGTGTACTGCCTGTGACACGGCGCACGTCAAGTTGGTTACGCTCTTGCCAAACATACTGTAACATCCCCCATAATGTTATCCAGTGCGGAAGTGATTCTCTGCCTGAGTTCATCATTACTGCTAGCAGGACATACTGCAGACCAGTTCAAATAAAATCTTGATCTATTTCTATACATTCTATAAAATTATGGAGTGTTTCAACAAGATTTGCCAAAATTATTGGCCTGCGAAATGATGATTTTTGGGGGACATAGACACGAGATGGAAGCTGCTGTTAGGCAGATTTTTTTTTTTTTTTTTTGCTTTGGCTTGCGAGCAAAAATTTGCGGTCGGAGCACCATATGGTGGCAGCGAACTCAACTCTCTTCAAAACAAGCAGCTCTTTGGCAAATAGTGAACAATTGTTCAATACAGAGTCATCAATCTGTTTAATGCCATGTTTAATGTTTTTGAAACCACCACATAGATAGTTTAGCCTTTAAGTCTGCTAACTTAATGCTAACACATACTGGGAAACACGATAAACGGGCTAACGAATAACATCGATGTGGAGGTGTTATAATCCATTAAGCACTGGATTTTTGAACATAAAGAGAGGAGCAACACATGTAGACAGACAATATAAGAATACTCACAGGCATATGTACTTTATCCTGTGCAAAAAAACAAATATTAGTGCATCTTACTGAAGACTGACCCGTCTTCAGTGGAGCCCTACAAACAATATTCGATTTGATTTGGCATTCACAGATTCACCTATTTGCGGATGTTTGTCCATATATATATATATATATATATATATATATATATATGCATATATGCATATATGCAACCTTTGAAAGAAATACATTTGGACAACTGTACCGTTTGTGCTGTGGTCATCCACCAGTATTATCTCTCTGAGCAGGCTGGCGGGGGTCTTGTCCATGATGCTGCGGACGGCCCGCTTGATAATGGACAGTGCTTCGTTCAGATAGATCAACACCACGCTCAGGCTGGGGAGATCAGCAGGGTACTTTTTCTGTGTGCATCTTTATAGAAGGAAGAGCAAGACAAACAAGTCATGGTAAGTCATGTCATTTAAAAGGATGGCTTATGATAGATCATGTTGTGATAAGCATGTCATTTTAAGCATTATATTTTGTACTCATCGAGCCGTGTTAAACGTCATGCTATACATGCCATGTTAAACATGATATACTATATGCTATACATTTCATATTAAAAATAATGTATACATCATACTTAAATGATGTCATATGATGATTCATCTTCATTAAAAATGTCATAATAAACGTGTTCTATTCATCATGTCTTCTAGTACAGAGGTTTTGCGACTTTTGACTTCAATCCATGATGCGAAGGTCCCCTTTGGCAAGGAAGTACCTTAGAATCCATCCATCCATAACCGCCTATATAGAAATAAATTCATCCTAAAACATAAGTGAGATCACACGTTTTATCTAAAATACACTTTAAAAAATAGTCGCTGACCATACCTGACAGTTCAGGTATAGCGATAATAACAAATTTGGTGTCAACGTGTACATTTTGGGGGTAAAGGAGTCTAATAGAATGTGTTTCAATGTAAAAACAAAACAACACCATCACCCTTTCTATGATGGTTGGAGTAAAATATACATCTTCTTGTGCTTATCCAGGGTCGGGTTAGAGGTGCAGCAGCTTTAGCGTGGAAGCCTAGACTTCCCTCTCCCCAGCCAATACTTCTGTGTAGGGGTGTAACGGTACTGCTAAATCACGGTTCGGTTTCTCGGGAACTTCGGTTTGGTATATTTTCGGTACAAAAAAAAAAACGATTTTTTTTTAAATATTTATTTTGAAAAGATGACAAGTACAGTAAATGGTACATGTTTTTTTTAGGCAAAAAAAAATAAAAGCGAACCATTCGGGCAACATTCTAAGAAATTACAACAGAATAAAAAATACACTAACAATAAAGATCTCTTAATTTTGTAAATTATTAAGACACTGAAATCTTTAAACACTCAGCAGCAACAGCCTATGACACATCTAAGTATTCAAGTTAAAGCCAAATTGTCATAACATATGTATGTATACACTTTTTGTGATGAAAAAAAAATACAAACAATAACAGTTACAACTGTATTAAAATTATTTTTATGATGAAATACAGTAACTTTAAAGTCTTTCTGAAATTATTTACACTTTTTAGACATTGAAATCTTTGAATGTTCAACGGCATATTGTAACGAATTGGGTTATCTGTGTTGTGGTCGGATTTGTGTTTTGCTGAGTTGTGATGTTTCCGAGGTTCATGGATGCATCGTACGGCTAGCGAGAGAACCAGCGGAGAACGAAGAACAGAGCTGTTGTACTTTGTTTTGGGCTAAACATACTGCTTGCTTCCTCGTCTAAGGAACATTCAAAGTCGGATGATGTCGTTTTAAGTGCTATTATGTTAGGCGTGCTAGCTCCAGCATAGCCGCCGATGTAGCGATTTCGGCACACAACTATGGGACTTATACACGTAGCTTTCCCCATCTGCGATTTTAACAGGAAAGCTGGAATGCTCCCAAACAGGAGACTGCAGTGTACGGAGGACCTTCGAGCTCTGGCTTGTTTGCATATGCCATTATAAATGCCATTTATCCATGCATTTATGATTTATCACGCTTTCTGGCGTCCTGGCTCCTCTTTGCCGCCGCCCTCCTCTTCCGCGTGCAACAGTCAATAGCGCCTCGTGCGTAAACTCGCGCAAATAAGTGGACCGAACCGAACGCAAGTGGACCGAACCGAACATGGCACACGTATTAATACACCCACGTGTACCGTTACACCCCTACTTCTGGGGTGATCGCAAGACATTCCCAAGCGAAACGGTCCCCAGCCTCCTCACGGTGGAACGTTTCCGGGGGGTGTCTAGGAGGCATCCTAACCAGATGGCTGTGCCACCTCATTCGGCTTCTCACGAAGTGGACGAGCAGCGGCTCTACTCTGAGCCCCTCCCGATCACCAAGCTGTTCTCACACTATCTGTAAGGGAGCATGGACAGCAAAATCATTTAGGCAGCTTGTACCTTGATCTTGTTCTTTTGGTCACGACCCACAGCTTGTGACCCCACATTAGGGTATGAATGTAGATCAACCAGTAAATCAAGAGCTTCACCTTTCAACTCAGCTCCTTCACCACGATAAACTGATACAGAATCTGCATGATTGCAGATCAGGTATGAATGTAGGTCAACCAGTAAATCAAGAGCTTCACCTTTCAACTCAGCTCCTTCACCACGATAAACTGATACAGAATCCGCACGATTGCAGACAATGCGGCTATCTGCCTGTTGCTCTTCTGCTCCATTCTTCCCTCACTTGAGAACAAGATCCCAATATATTTGATCTCTTCTACTCTTTTACTCATCTCAGACCTGGAGAGGACACTCCACCGTAACCCGACTCAGTAAGATGGTGTCCGATTTGGAGGTGCTGATTCTCATGTCAAGTGCTTCACGCTCAGTTGCAAACTGCTCTCGTGAGAGTTGACGATTGCGATCTGATGACCCCAAAGAGCCACATCATCAGCAAAATGTAGAGAGGCAACATTGAGGTCACCAAACCGGAATATCTCAACGGTTTGGGCCATTGTGCATGGCAGGGGTGTCAAAGTCAAATGGACGGAGGGCCAAATACAACATTTTGCAACAAGCCGAGGGCCGGACTGATAGAATGTTCATTGAATTTTTTTAAAATGTCCAGATTCTATCGGGTTCTTCGCGTCTGCTGATGATGTCACGCTTTATATATCTGTAATATATTTCTTTGCGTGTATGTTTGTCACCCCCCTGGCAGTTGTGTTTTTATCTTATTCTATCTATCTATATTATCCAGCTAATGAGCTTTAAACGAACGTCTGCCGTTAGCATCTATCACGCGGTGTCACGCACGGACACTTTTTTTGGGGGGTGGGATGGAAGTAAGGATGGAAGCGCTTTAAAAGAATGAGGGCGGACGGGGTCGGAAGACACTCATTTTTATGAATAAGGACAGAGGCACGAAGCCAGAAGGTTACCCCAGGTTGATGACGGACCGGCAAAAAAGGGTGAAGTGCCCAGCTCTGCAAGTGACAGACTGACAGTCTGATGGATTGTCCACCTCTGGTATTAAATATTGTTGTCTTTTTCATTTTGTCTTGTTTGAAAATGATGTCTTGCTAAACACCCTGAAATTCAAATTGGTGTCTTAAGGCTTCTTTATACTCCCACGGACGACATCCGCGAGCAGGTCACTGCGGCAGTGCAATGTGCAGTTTGCCTTCAACAAATCAACTGTACGTCATCGCAATATGGGACATACCGGACCGATCACGAGAGAGAATGCGCGCGGGGTCGAATACGCAGCAACAGTTTCTGACGTGTGCGGCTGTGCGCGCACGTAGCGGCCAACATGTGCTGCGTTGGTCACGTGATGCAATGCGGCTGTTGTCGCCCGCGCGGACGCGGGAGTATACAGAAGCTTTTACTATACAGCAAGATAGACCATCTGTGTAATATGAAACTTGAT
This sequence comes from Filicampus tigris, assembly GCF_054856515.1. Classification (NCBI taxonomy): domain Eukaryota; kingdom Metazoa; phylum Chordata; class Actinopteri; order Syngnathiformes; family Syngnathidae; genus Filicampus; species Filicampus tigris. The sequence continues at coordinate 28,852,332 of NC_141218.1, read as the reverse complement.
GTCGGACTTTTCATCATGCCCCGAATCAGTCATTTTGCTTTGAAGTAGCCAGCACGCCTAGTAAAAAGAACCCGGTGATGCGTTCAAGCGCTCTCCGGCCGTGTTTGTGTGGGAGTGCGTGTCCACCCAGCACCAGACGTCTTGTGGACGTTGGATTTTGGGCTAAATCTGGTCGGTCCGTTTTAGACTTCATTTTGCCCAGGAATAGTCGTTGAAAATTGGGCTGTGTTATAGCCCCTCCAACATAGTCCAAATTTAGCCCAAAAATAGTCGTATACATTTTGGTTGTGTTTAGCCTGAACAATGTGGTGCCAATTTAATCCAAAAATAGTTGTTTATAATTGGGGTTTGTTTATCCCCTTCATTGTGGTCTAACTTTAGTCCAAAAATAGCAATTGAAAATTGGCTATTGTTTGAGCCCATTCAATGTGGTCCAAATTTAGTCCAAAAATAGTTGTTGATAATTGTGTTATGTTTAGCCCGTCCAATGTGGTCCAAATTCAAAATGTAGTTTAAATCTGGGTTGTGTTTAGCCGTCTTTGTTGTTGTATTATTGGGGTTTTTTTTATATGTAAAGTTCTTTGTTACAGTTGCAGCTGTTGTGAAATGCGCTATATAAAGTTGTATTGCTTTTAATGCTGCATGGTGTTTACAAACTATCGTCTCGAAATTGTAATTTTTCTTAGCTATTGTAATTGCCATTTATTAAAGATATTTAGAATATATGTCACTCCCGCGCCCCATTTTATGGGGATGGACTTCCTGCTGGCAGCCAATCAGAGTGATTGTCACTGACACACTTTGCAGACTGACGTTGGTGTTTTATGTACATTCAATTCATATCTAAAACGTACCATGACACAAAATATATGAATTTGCCACAATTCTAAACACATGCATTCTACTTTATGAAACCATGACTGAGCACCGCACAACAATGACCTCCCTGCCATGTTGACATACGCAATCCACTTCTGCCCTTACTTAATTGAGCTCTTTTCTTTCCCCAAATGTGTCCAGCTCTGTTTTTTAACTTTTCAACCAAATTTAGACTTTAAAAGGATGTGTTTTTAAAGATGTCTTTTCAAAACATGAAAATGACTTGTCTTTTCACCTTTCACTTTTCAACCAAGTTCGGACGTTTTTTGAACATACACAAGTGACGTCTTTTCAACCAATTTTTGTTGGGTGGGTGGGTTTATGTTGCGGGTACCTGGCGTGCCGCGTGTCGGGAATCTCCCTGTTGAGTGGCAGCCTGTCGCTGAGGAAGGCGTTGTAGCCATACTTGACGAACAAGTCCTCGGCCTCCTTCTGTTCCTCCTCGCTCAGACCATCGCCCCACTTCTTGAACAGGGCCGAGTTGGGGAACAGCTTCCTCACCACCAACTTATCCTTCTTCTTGACCTCCTTTTCCGCCTTGTCCTCAGCTTTCACCGCCACTCTCGCCATCTGCAGCTCGTTTACCGCTTTGACTGCCGTATGGAAAGTCGTTTCATTGTTTATTCCATTTTCGTGAAATCCCATGTACTAGTGGTGAAAACTGTCTAGCACAGCCACCTCACAGTTCAGAGGTCATGGATTCGAATCCAGCCTCTGACCTTCCTGTATGCAGTTTGTATGTTCTCCCTGTGCGGGTTTACTCTGGTCACCCCCCACATCCCAAAACATCCATGGTAGGCGAATTGAACACTCTAAATTGTTCATATATGTGAATGGTTGTCTATTTGTGCCCGAAATTGTTGTACCCCGCATCTTGCCCAATGACAGCTGGGATCCAGCACACCTGCGAACCCAGTGAGCATAGTAGAATTTTAGAACTCTACTAGTAGTATTAGGAGCGCACATTTGTCAACCAGTACACAATGCCACAATCATTAGTAACATGCGGTTGTCCTGTCACTGTAAAAACTCGTTCATCCATTATGTTATTGTAACGTAAGAGTGTAATGTGTTTTAACACATCAATAGATGTTTTCAATACTTATCGTATGTTCAAAGGTAGAAAAAAAGCCTCTGAAGTGAGTCAAGTCATCCCAACAAAGGGTACAATTTAAAAATTTTAACTTGACTTCATCATTCATTCATTTTAAAGTTTAATGTTGTAAGTTTAACAGTAGAGGCCCGATCTTGTAAACACACAACCATATTAATGCGGCGCACATATAGTGCTTTAAAGTTACATTTGAATATTATATGATTTTTATGATATATTATATGACTTTTTTTTGTTTCATTTGAGGAAACAGCTGTTAAACAGTCGCATTGTTTGGCTGTTGATTATTAACACTGTGTGTCTGTGCTTGCCTTTAATAAAGTATTTGCATAATTTTTGTTTGTTTGTTTTAATTTTGGTTCAACTTCAGTGAACGAGAATCTAACTCCATAACATTAGAGCTGTTCCTTGTTTATCACTACGTTACCATTCAAAACCGCCCACGACAGATGAAATGCTATTTTTTTTCTCATTTGGCGCAACCCTGTTACAGATACTCAGGCACCTAAATATCACATCGCAAAAACATTGCTAAATAAGCCCTATACAGTACCATTAATTATAGATATAATTGTATTTGAAGATTTTAGCATTACTCCAGTCCTGTAAATAAAAGTGAGTGTTGTACTGAATCCTCAAATACTTAAATACATTTATACATCTTATTATATACTATACTGTAAAATGTACATATACACACAAAATAAACTCACTAATACAAGGAAATAGATATGATATATTTTAGTCAACCAATTACAAGGGTAGAAGCGGCTAAAATGCAGCTACCATTCAACCAAACAAAACAAAACTATTTCATGACTTTTAAAAAAATATTTTACTAATACCTTTATTTAATTTCCAATAAATCAATTTACGACTTCTGTAACATAATATATTAATAAAATATGAATAACTAACTTCCCAAACCCTAAATGAATGCAACAAATATTGCAGGACTCTTAATTTAAAATGCTCAGCTGGTCATTGCCCACTCTTGCACTAGTTGAGCCAGGTGGTTGTTGTGTTGGATATGGCTCATGCATGGCTTCATTAGAATGAAAACGACCTTAAAACCCCCCCAAGAAAAACACACAAAAAAGAAAGACTCACGCAGCCTCTCAATTTCACCCTCCATCTTTTCCAGACTGTTGAACATCCCCTGTGCCTGGATGGAATCGTTCCAGATGACTCTGTGTAGTCTGTCCGAGTGGCTTTGCACATCCCTCCGAATGGAACCCAGGTAGAGCAGAGTGAAAGCCATGAAGGCGATCAGCAGGACACCTTTGAGCCATCCGGGCCTCATGTCAATGGCACCTGACAAACCAACAGGGAGGAGGAGGGAGTCATCTATGGCTTTTTATCCCGCGTCCTTCTTAGCCCTCCTCCTTGTCCTTTTCCCAGCCAACCCCAGTGTGGGCATGCTGAGTACAGTCCTGTACGTGTTCAACATCGCAGACCAAAGCTAAATGTTCTCGCTTTCATGTAGAGTAGAAGCTCGATTTAACGGACCAACCAACGAACTCTGGATTTAACAGACAGAAAGTAGGGTGCAGTCCACTCAAAATGCCCTTTTGTACAGTGGTGGTCAAAGTCTGTTCGGTCCAGAATTGGTCACTGTTGTTTACTATACAGTAGACCAAGGATTGGATTTTTTTCTTAAAGTGCACAAAGTGATCCCCAGAAAACAACAACACCAAAAAAATCCAGGTAATGTTTCTCTCTCTCTGTCTCTCACTGTCTCTCTGTCTCTCCGTCTGTCTGTCTGTCTCTCTCTCTCCGTCTCTCTGTCTCTCTGTCTCTCTCTCTCTCTCTCTCTCTCTCTCGCTCTCTCAACGCACAACTCGTCAATAGAAGTATCAACCCCTCCACCCCACGGCAGCACATAAGAAAACATCCATAATCCTGTTCATTAGAATATTCTGTATTATGTTAGAGTGCTAGAAAGAAATGTTTTTTTTTTAACCTTTAGTTTTTTTTCCCCCTTCTCCAGTTTTGGTGTGCATACCTCATTTTGATTTTGTTGATCAATTTAATGCTTTTAAATTGTACATGCTAGTGAAGCAAAGCAAAACGTTTTGGATTTAAAAAAAGTAAACTAAAAACCAATACAATTATTTTAGGTTTTCCTTACATACAGTTTTTTTTCCTAATTCTAATCATCTGACTGATTTCACTGTCTTCTGCCTTAAAAAAATGATGCCAGAGAAGAGTGAAATATGATTACAATTATTTCTATACTTTCATAATGCAAGTGTGCATATAGTGTATCCAGTAGTTGTTGGTTCCAGTTTAATATGCACTAAACATGCACTAAAAAGCACTATTTAAGTATTAATTTAAGATGCACCATCATTTCTAAACGTGTCAGCAATGCTGGGACAAGCTGAAAAGTGTAATCAAAGATGAATGTACTATCATCTTAATTGTCTTTTAGCTTGCACGTACCTTAAATAAATCAGGCTGTAATCTATTGATGTTTATGTATCAGCAGCTGCTTGCTGGTGCAATATGCTGTGATTTCCATGATCCGATGCTGACTAATTGCGACTATTATTGGTGACTAGCCGATGAGCAAAACAATCCCTTGTGGAAGCTCTAGTGAAAAATTGAACACAGACTGAGTTAGTGCTCAATTTTAAGCTGTTATTCATTTGACAAGTGAAATATTTGACAGGAAATGCAGAAAATGAAACCTGAATCAGAATGTGCGTGTGGAGGCGTCGGCCCTACCAACTGAACCTCCTGCCGCTCCCTCGCCACCCCAGGTAGAACTGTCTAGAACCGCCACTGACGGTCAGGCTTCCATTCCTAATATCAGGATTCCCAGTTCAGCTGCTACTCCTCCAACTTATAGCACTAATCTCTTCGGTTTTGTAGAACCTAACATTCCTCATCCCACTCATTACTCCGGCGAACTTGGTAGCTGTGGGAAATTTTTACACCAGCGGTGCTAGTTTTGATCAACAACCGCTCACAACTTTTAATGACTTGGCCAAGGTGGCTTCGATCATGAGCTTGCGAAATGATAAAGCTGCAGCGGCCACGGCCATACGGAGTTAAGATAAGGTAAGATAAGAATGCCTTTATTGATCCCACAGTGGGGACATTTTCATTGTTACAGCAGCAAAGATATAGGTCACACAGGGACGGCGGCATGATGTAGCCATTAATGTATAACATTAATTCCGCGGTGTTCCTGCGGTGTTCCTGCAGGAGGGGCTGCGGCTGTGGACTCGGCTTCGGTCAGGGGTCCGGCGATCAACAATCTGGCACCAACTTGGTCATTCCAAACAATTTGGTTCTCGAGCCAATCGAAATCGCTAACATTCCGGTTCAATGTCATGACCTAAAAACCTTGTCGCACCGTCCTTAAGAATAATAATAATAAATATTTCATTGACAGGGACCATGCAGTCAAACATAGTTACAAGCTTGCAGCTGATGTGATGTATATAGAGATGATACTAATGCTGATTCTAAACTCCAGTCCCCATGTGAGAAAAAAAATTATAGCATGCATATAGTAGTAGGGCGGCCTGGCAGGGTATATAATATCGAATGAGTTTAAACTTTAGATTCTTTTTTATTGTTTTTGAGATTTCCTTTGAGGGTATTGAATTGAAGTAGGGGGTCGAGTACAAATGCAAGGTATTCGAATTCCGTTAGTTTGTATTTTTTCATTTTGTACATGTATATGAAAACTTTGTTCAGAATTCAGCGTTTTGGAAAATTGAAGCACCAACTGATTGTTTTTATTGATGTCATCGCAACATGTGACATAATGGACCAATCAGAGCAGCAACAATTCCTGATGGGTGCGTGGCATGTGTCGCAGACCAGTCGCCAACAGCACAATGCGTCGGTCACGTGAATCATTGCGGCAGTTGTCGCTCGCGCCGACGCGGGACTAGAAAGAAGCCTAAAAAGAAGCCTTTCACTGAGTAGGCAGAGATGAAATTTGGCCGCCTCGCGACCACGTCAAATGCATGAGGGCCGATTAGTGGGCCGGACTAAAATCCACTTAGCAGGAACCATGCTTAGTCCAGCCATTTTTAAAAATTTGTTGGACGGAGGGTCCGACCGGTCCGGCCCAGGGACGGACTGCCCAGCTCTGGTATTTAGAAACAAATCTCTGAATTCACTTTAAATGAATGGGGTGTTTTCAAGTACCGTAAATGTGCATTTACAAGGATATGAATGTTCACTTTTCAGATATGAATTTACACCATCGTGTTTGTTTTTGTGCTCGTCAAAGCTGCCGGAAGCACCAGGAAGCAGTCTGTATAACTCTCCACTGCTGTGTGAGTTTGTTCGAAGGCAAACAGGAGCCTGCATCCTTGTGAGCCACACGGCCGCCATCTGTCAGGCGAGACAAAACACACTCCACTTGGAATATAATGTGGGAGATTCAAATTGAAGGAATGAAGACGGCATCGAAGGAGTGTTCAGTTGTGTTTGGAAGGCAAACTTTGCTTCTCTTCTCAGACAATAGGAGCTTTGAAAGCTATGTTTGCTCATAGATTACCAGTAGTATTTTCGTGTTGATTTAATTCAACTACTCCCAGCGGGGACTTCATCCTGGTTGCATCATGTTCAGATGCATGCCGTTCATCTTGCTAATGTGTAATGTTTTTACATAATACACCAAGTAATACTTCATATTTATTTTTCAAACGTGACTTTAGCTTTTATTTTCACTTAATGTACACATACAACAAAGATTTCAAATGAGTATTTAGTATACAGTATACATGTGTTTAAAAAAAAAAAAAATCTTGACATGCATCCTTTGGTCAGGCGGTGGTGTCAAGGAACTATTTCAAATTTAGTTGAGGAGATTAATTTAGCCAAAAATCACACTTTGCCCGCCATCTTACGGCATCTCTGCATTAAGGAACTATGTTGAAGTAAGTTGAGGAATTTCATTTGGACAGAAAAAAGTGTTTTGCTAACCACTTATGGCATGTTGGTGTCAAGACACGAGGGTATGTTGAACTGAGACGAAGGAGTTTCATTTAGCCAACAATTGTGCTTTACCACCATCTAGTGGCATTTCGGTATCAATGAACTACCTTGAAATGAGTTGAGTTTAATTTAGACAAAATTTGTGCTTAGTCACCATCTTGGTGTCATGGAACGATATTGAAGTGAGTTGGGGGGGGGTTAATTTCACCCAAAATCGCGCTTTGACTCCATCTTGTGGCATCTCAGTGTGAACGGACCATGTCAAAGTTAGGTGTATATTTAGTCAAAAGGTAGTTATTTGCCACCATTGTGTGGCTTCTTGGTGAAGCGAGTTAAGGAGTTTGATTTAGACATAAAAACGTATTTTGGAGTTTCTTTAGACAAAAAACACACTTTGCCACCATCTTGATGAAAGAAATTATGTTGAAGTGAGTTGAAGAGTTTGATTCAGGCAAAAAAATTGTGGTTCGCCATCGTCTTTTGGCATCTAGAAGTTATAAACCTTCACGAAGCTGTCTCCTTTACTGCAGTTCCCTGCCTGGAAGAGTTTTATCCAAGCCTGATGAATAAATTGAAATTGAATGACTTTGTTGTTATATAAGTTAGATAAGCTTTTACACACAAGTTTTTTTTTCAAAGGGCTTGCCACGTGGACAGCCATTTGAGTGTTCATTCTATAGCTGAGATATCCTCATCTAGCTTGAACACATTGGCCAAAAGTGGCCTCGTCGAGATCCTGATTCAACAGCTGTTCGTCTAGAGCTTTTCTGGAAGCCGTGTTAGTGTCATACAACAAAATCCCCTTGTGCTTAGTCGGCCATTTTGTATCCCACTTACCTGCTCTTGTGGCTCTCCCGGATTGGCTTAATGTATTCCTATGCTTCTTTCGTTTGGCACTTCTTGCAAGATGGGAGCATCACGCAGGAGAAGTCCCAATTTGACATCAAGAATCAAGTCAACTTTAATTTACACTATTCAGAAAAAGATTGGGGTATTAGGATTTGGGTTGAAATTTCGTGAACAACCTAAAATGCACGACAACTCTGTTTGCTGAATTTGGTGTGTTTTTCTTTGTTTTCCAAACACAATTGGGATAACTTATTTGACAATTATGTCATGACAGGGGCGATATGTGCCTTGGCTCAGTGAAGTTTAAAGCGACACTTGGATGAGCTTAACATTGGCACTTATTTAATAGGTTTGCGTGTAAAAATGACATCAGTACTAAAATGCCCACCTCAAAAGACTGTAGTGATTTAAGGGCTTTTTTTGTGGTTAGGTTTACGACAAATTTCTCCACCCCTTTTTGGGGCGTGGCTTATGTTATGTTTTCGGTCTCAGCTGTCCACGTCACGAGAGGGAGCCAAGCGTGGTAATATTGCTCGCTTTGTGAGTTCTGTTGTCTAAAACGGCGACCGATCGCCACCAAAATGAAAATGCACATTACTACTCTTGTCCACTTCAACCTGTGAAAGTATAAAAGTGTTCTGCACAATAGTTTGGATTTATTGACATAAAACGTGATCTCATCATGTGCACCTCCACAAAATCAAAAATACCGTGGTGATCGCTTCTCCACATACACAGGCTGAAGCGGGCAAGAACATGAATGCGCACACGAACCCCGACTGGTTTATATTTCTGACATTTTAGCGACGCTAAACTCCTGTCAACTCCCAGGAGGGAGACGCCGGCTTGCAGCAAGCAGCAGGGCCGGCAGATTGGAGCCTTATACCCCCACCCCCTTCCCTCATCGGCTAAAGGTAGGATAACGGGACGGCTAATAGCAACAACTAGCTTCAGGCCGTTTAAAACAAAAAAGGCGTTAGCACAACAACATTAGCTCCTTACTGTCCGCGCAGCGTGTGGAGGTGATCATGAGCCTGCGCCTTCATGTCGCGGGGTTGCCTCCCAAGCAGTCGCGTGCATTGTCTGACACCACTTGCAGCCGCCATCAAGCGTCAATATTCAGCAAACAAAAAGCAAAAAAAAAAGCGTCAATGTTCAGCGAGGAGGCTGACTGCACAGCCGAGTGTGGCCGCATTGGAACGTACCGTTTCGACTGTTACGTTCCACGGCGTGTTGTTGGTTGAAAAACTGTGGCCATCTACTCATTCCAACTTCAGTCTCTGTAAAAATCCTGACTGGTGTTAAATGCCTTGCTCGTCCTAACCGTGGTCAGCAAAGAAGCCGTTTTTTTTTTTTTTTTAAGCAAAGAAGCAGTGTGCGCTCGTCCCAGCATAAATCTATGTAGCTCATGCTCACTTCCACATTTGCTCATTCTCACAAATCAACCACGGAGAGGTTAATCCTTTTGACATGTTGAAGTGGTCATTAGTAGGGATGTCCACATACATTTTGGTGCCAATTGATCGCCATTTTTGGACGTTATAAGCAAGTCCCGCCTTCCTGCACCGCCACTGGTTGGCAATCCAAATACCTGTAGTTAGTTTGATTTGGTGAAAAAACGAGAAAAGTAGATCTATTGCAATCTTACTTTCAGACAATCATTGCTTTATCAACAACTAATTGATCATCAAATTAATCAACAACCATTCTGATAATCAATTAATCATTTAGAGATCTTGTTTAACTTGAAATTGTCCAAATCCTCAGATTTTTACACAAGACCATAACTCAAATTCTGGCCTCCACTCATTGGTATACCATACATTTTAGAGTTCATTTTAAGACACTTTTATTTGTCTTTAAATGGTCTCTCCCCACCTTACCTTTCTGAGCTTCTCCACCTCTACGCACCTGCAAGGTGCTTCAGGTTAGCGGACCAGACGCTACTGAAGGTACCAAGGACTAAGCGAAGCCTCAGAGGGGATCAAGCTTTTTCCGTTGCTGGTTCTTCCCTTTGGAATGACCTTCCGTTCAATGTTAGGCAAGCTCAGTCAATGTTTAAAACTTAAAAACTCGTCTAAAGACACATTTTAATTCTTTGGCTTTCGACTCAGTATGAGGCTCGGCATTGTCTTAGTGTTTTATTGTGTTGACTGTTTTTATGTTATTAACTTGTTTTAACTGTCTTTGTTTTTATATGTCTGATCTTTACTTTATGTACAGCACTTTGCATGCAGCTGTGGTTGCTTTTAACGGACTTTATAAATTAAGTTGAGTTGAGCAAATATTCTCAGATTTCTTTAGTCCTCCAGGAAAGCGGAATAATTATCGTTGCGTTTAATCAAAATCAGACATTTGTAAACATCTGCTTTTACTGTGGAAAACAACAAATCAACATTTTTGCCCATTTTCTGACATATTACAGAGCAAATGAGAAACTGAATCATAATCAATTTATGTTTGTGCATTTTCTGCACTGTCATTTTGGAATAATGTCTTGTTTTGAATACAGGGATGAAAATGGTGAACTGTTTTTTCTTTAAATGATATTCTTCGATGAAGCCACAAAAGAATAAACAGATTAATCGATTATTAAAATAATTAGTTGCAGCCCATATTGACAAAAGTTTCAAATGGAAAAACAATTTGTCATTTTGAATAAATAGATAAAATTAGAAATAATTAAATGAAAATATATCGCTATTTTTCTCCATTAAAAAAAATAAAATAAAAATTCATCAATAAAATATTGATTAACGTCTTGATTTTTTTTTTTTTATTCGGTAAATAAAATTCTAAATTTGTGTTTTCTTAAATTGAAATTCTGAGCATTTAAAAAAATCATTTTGTTCTGAAATTGTAAATAAGAATTAAAACTGTCTTTTCCCCTTAGGAAGTACAATTTAAAAGAATCATATCTATTTTTAAATCTATTAATTTATTCAGTTGTTAAAAAAAATGATTTTGAAGAAATATGATTTTTCTTCAGTTTTTATGATTAAATAGCATTATAAAAAATAAAGAATTTGCTTAAAAAAATAATTGAGGCTTGTTAGGGCCCGACCGATTTAATTAGCTGGCCAATGTTTGCTGATTGTTTTTACCTTTATGTACCCTAACCATTTACAGGAGTTGTACACAATTACTGGAACACTAGTTCATTATTTATGATAAATACTGTAAATCTATAAGATGAAATTTGGAAATAAGATCATTCTATGGACCTGTCATTGGAAACATAAGTAAGTAAATTTTAATTTTTACAAACAATACCTTGGTGCAAGTTGTGCATGGAATTGATCTGGATGTCATTATTTTACACACAACCTAATGTCACGGTTTGTGAAAATAAAAACATAGTGCAAAACAAATCAAACAAATGTGTTAAATATGACACACATTCATGGAAACACAAACACACATATGACAAGGATTAATGTCCTTATAACTTCATTAATTCAATTATTTTTCCTGCCACTGGATATTTGTGTTTCATTGTATTTATGTATTTATTTTTAGTTCATTTTATTGTGAGTTATATACAAAATGTGTATTTTATGAACAAATGGTAAAAAGATAATAGAAAATGTGTGGATATTTAGGGGTCTAAAAAGTAAGTTATTTTTTGTAACAATATAGATTTAAATCTTTGAATATAGATTTAGATTTGACCCTTGGTATTCGCGGGCAATAGGGGCCAGGCTGGTCCGCGAATAACGAAAATCTGTGTATCATTGATGGCCATTCAAATGTAAGGTCATCCTCACATGGTTTTGACACGTCCGCTGGCCAGCCGCAGCTTGCGCAGACGATGCTGGCGCAGACGATGCTGGCGCAGACGCATTTCCCTTGTGAGCTGGCGGCCTTTTTCCAGCTTTGTCTCCTTGAGCTGGGGCTCCTTGGCCAGGCGGAAATCACAGACAGTGGGGAAGTAGTCGTACATGACCTGGCAGGTGCGTGAGGACGGCAGGTAGCCGGCGGCGCTGGCCGTCACGCGGTACTCGCCCGGGTTCAGCAGGCGCCAGTAGTCACCGCCGGCGGCTGCGCGGGAGCAACACAAATGGAAGCTAGTGAAAAAAAATACCATGCCCCGAGGCAGTGGTTCGAAACTGTCAACCCGTCTCAACCCGTACTTCCCTATTGGTAGCAACCCACTTTTATTCCTTAAAAACAACAAAGAAAATGTATTTTTCAAAAATAGTTTTGGGAAACATGTGCAGTGAATCCCCGCTATTCGTGAGTAGCCAAAATGCATGAAAATGAATAATTGACGCCCTCCAAAAAGGGGTTTGCAATGGATTCTACGCACGCAGCATTATCAATCAATCAATCAATCACATGTTATTTATATAGCACTTTTCATACATAAAAATGCAACTCAAAGTGCTTTAAAACATTCAAAGCAAAACATAGAATTATCTTCAATCAAAAGAAAAGATAAATTATTTAAAAGTTGTTGAAAGCCAAACTAAAAAGGTGTGTCTTGAGCTTCCTCTTAAAAATATCAACAGTCTCTGCAGACCTGACGTCCTCTGGCAGGCTATTCCAAAGGTGAGGACCAAAACGGCTGAATGCAGCCTCGCCATGCATTTTGGTCCTCACCCTTGGAATAAATAAAAGGCCGGCGCCAGAGGACCTCAGGATCCGCGAGGGCTGGTATGATAAAAGCAAATCAGATAAATAAGATGGCCCAAGACCATTAACACATTTATAAATTAATAAAAGTACTTTAACATCGATCCTGAAACACACAGGGAGCCAATGCAGCAATTTCAAAACCGGCGTAATGTGCTCCCGCCCTCTGGTTCTCGTCAGCACCCGAGCGGCTGAATTCTGCAGTAGTTGCAGTGGTGAAATGCTCTTTTTCAGGAGGCCAGAGAGCAGGGCATTACAGTAATCTAAACGACAGGAAATAAAGGCATGCATCAGCACTTCCGTGTTAGCCTGAGAGAGAAACGGGCGGACTCTGGCGATATTCTTAAGGTGATAAAAACCAATCTTGGTTACATTTTTAATATGAGGAATAAAACTGAGCTCAGAGTCATTACAACATTTGGGGTACGCATAGCGATAACATTGACAGCATCAAACTCTTCAAAATGCTGCAACTAATAAAATGTCAAGTTACAATAAATGACATATTACCTTTCTTAATGCTCCAGTTATCCAAGTATCAACCGGGGTCCGTTTGACAAAGCAGGTTCAACAACCTCTGAGTCGAATCTACTCTGAGATAGATAGGAAACTCGTAGTTTGCGGTTCCAGAACAGCTGATTTGAATCAGTTTACTCAACTCGGAGTGTCTTCACCTCGAGTTAAGTGCGCGCACCGCAACTATGAAAAGACAGCATGCAATGGAGCTCCAATTCGATGAATCACCGGGGAAACGGGGAAGAGGCTTGGGAGAACATTGCTGCTCGGATCAATGCGTAAGTTTCAATGTAGTCCTTTGCAATCGCAATAATTTAACGTGAAAACAGCTCGAATGGAAGCCTATTAACTCATTCTATCCCAATTACATACAGTATTTATATGTCATTTCACAGGGTCTGAAAAGTTTGGTACTGATGAATTTATTTCATTGAGGTGCAATCTCTTCGGGGGAGAAGCGCACTTGGCAACAGATGAAGATGAAATATAAAAGCCTTGTTCAAACAGTAAGGACCTCGGCATAATGTCATGGGATACACTGAAAAAAAAAAACGATGGTTCAATTTACTCAATTATATTTTCTCAGGTGGTTGCACAAAACAAAATCATCTGGTGCCACATTTTTTAAGTAGATGTATAGTCTACTTAAAAATGTATCTCGTTTCAGATGATTGCATGCAACCACCGGACAACATATGATTGAGTAAATATTCAACATAAACTTATTTCAGAGTATGTAGATGACGGACCGTCACGTGAAACGGTACCGCTCAAAAAGATAATTTTCTGGAAATGCTGATCTCCTGACGAATATTTAATTGTGTAGTAATGCTGCACCTTCATTCGCGATCATTATCAAAAGGACGTCACGTTTGTCTCCACTTACACTGAAAAAACGGTGTGTTGATTTTACTCACTTTTATTTCGTCAAGTTTTTGCACAAAATAAAATCATCTGGATTCAGATACATTTATTAAGTAGATGTATAGTCTTCTTGAAAAATATATCTTAATCCAGTAAAAGTAAGTAAATTCAACAGAAACTTTTTTCAGTGACACTGTGCCTAATGGACTTCTCATATATTGAGCGTGCGTTATTCGTCATCCATCTGCAGCATGGGTTCCCTTTCGCCAACTCATATTTTCCTCCCCACGCTCGCTGCGACCATCGAAGCCTCGACACGAAAAATAGACTAATGACGGACTGCAGACGAATGGCGGACTAAATAAAGGATTTTTTGTCTATGCTTTAATACGTGCATTTTTTCCCCCTCGTTTGTCAACTGTCAGGAAAACGGGCGTCCGTCAGTGACGGATAGACGGACCGGTTCGTCACATAGACGGAACGCCCATCTCTGCTAGTAGTAGTCATGAATCCATTAAGTATTATAATACTCATTCTTTTAAAAGAAAAAAAAATCTTCTCGTCCATAAGTATAAAGAAATGCAATGAAAAATGTCAGTGTAAATTGAGGACCCACTGAAATGTTTTCCTACCTGTCCACGACCCACCAGTTGACAATCATTTGCTACGTTTACATGGACAAAATTTCTTTCATCCGATCAGAGTTCGGAATAAATTATGATCGGATGCACTGTTTTCATGGACACTAAAAATATCGATCCGCTTAGGACTTGCGTGTTCATGAATCACACTTTGAATCAGAGCAAATTACTTTGAAACGCGCCGATTGACCCAATATACCGGAAATAGTAGCAGAAGAAGAAGAAACCGTAGTGACTTCCGTGTCAACAAAACATCGATTTCTACTTTCATGGGCGCCGATTGGATTATCAATCAACATAAACCACCCCTCTCGTTTGGAATGAAATCTCGATCGGAATGGGCTTGATCGAGTCCGAATATTCATCAGGCTTTTAATCCAAATAAACGTGTCCATGTAAACGTAGCCATTGCCCTAGAACCCGTGTCCCAGTACTTTTGTCGTATGCATGATTAAATTGACATTTGATGATTGCCACTACCTGATCGGATGTGGTGGTCGATGTCTTCTACTTGGATGACGGCGTCGGAGATTCCCGCCTCTGTGTCTTTGTCCCGGACCACGCCTTTGATGCCCCGGTGCACCTGGAAAACATCAATCGTTTATTCCTATCTGGCAAGGCGGATGTCATCATGCACTCGTCGCGTAACAGTTGCCTGGTCCGTGGACATTTGAGATTTATTTCTGGTCGCTCTGTCCATTTCTCTTGCGCAAGGTGGCGGTTATCACAAATAACTGGTGACAGGCGTGGTCACAATGTTGCATGTCGCTTATCACAAGTATTTGGCTAGAGGCGCCATTGCACAAAATGTGTAACGTTTTTCACTCGAGCACCTGCTCCATGTAGACCAGCAGAGACTCTCGGTTGTTCTCCCACTCGATGGGAAGCTCGCTGGCGTGAGGGAACTTGTCGCAAGACAACTCCACCGTCACCTCGAAGCAGTTCGTGTGCAGGTAGCTGAAGTCGTTCATGCCTGAAGACAGGCGCAAACATGAAATAAAAAGGCGTGCGTTGTATTGCTTGAAAAATAAAGAGTCCTTGCGCTCACTTCCAGGTACGTTGTGCCAGTCAGCACCGTTGATGATGTTGTTGTAGCGGGTGAAGTCCTTATTGTGGCACGGCCGTCGGTCGGGGTTGGACATCACCTGCAAACATTCAAGAGTCAAGAGGCTTGGTTTTGTTGGCAACCACCAGAAGAGGGCGCAATTCATTCAGGCCTGACTAATCAGATCCCGAACCCGGTTGCATAGAAGTCAAAACAGGAAGTAAAACGGAAGCAAGCAAATAAAGTGTTTGGCAATAAGAGGCATAATTCACTTCTTGGAAACCAGACATCAGAAGGTGCAATTCTTTCAGGCTCCACTTGTCACCTGGCAAAATGGGTGGCCGTAGGAACTAAACAGGAAGCGAGCAAATCATACGTGGAGGCATAATTTCATTCTTGGCAAATAACCAGCAGAAGAGGACACAATTTATTCAGGCCCACACAGTCAACTCCCACAACGGGTTGCGGAAAGGAATCAAAGCAGTAATTGAAAAGGGAGTAAGCAAATGAAGTGTGGGACAAAGTGAGCGTAATTCACGTCTTGGCAACATGGCATAATTATTTTAGGCCCAACTAGTTAGCAGCCTAAACGGCTGCTGTAAAAATGAAGGCTGGACATAAGGCAGCATGATATCGCTGAGTGACAAATAGAGTGTTTCAGTCAGAGGCCAAAATTCATTCAAGTCAGCAGCCTAATCATCCTACTGTACAGGAATGTCAAAAAATGACACGGCACATGAAATTAGGTGTGACAACGTTTTTTTAGTCGCTTGAGGCAATGGAGAACTGAGGAGGGCGCAATTAATTCAGGCCCAACTAGTCAGCTTCCAAAGTGGGTTGCTGTAAGAATCAAAAGAGGAAGTAAACAGGACGCAAGGATATCAAGCATGGGACAATGGAGGCCCATGCAAAAAGTCCCAAGAAGTCATGCTTGAAAAGACGCAGGTAGCCTACCATTTTTGTCTGAAAAGTCACCTGATTGGTGCTGGCGTAGGCGGCGGCCAGCCATCGGAAGAAGCTCTCGTCCGGGGTGGGCGTGTGCTCTCGCGGCGCCCAGTCGCGGGTCATGTCAAACGGGTACGTGACCACCAGCTCTCCCCCGTGAAGGTTGGCGCTAAGCACAAACGGGATCTCGTGCATCCAGCTGATGACGGCTCGGGTCTCGGACGCCACCTGCGGGCGGACGGATATTGAAAGACGGCAAGATGAAAAGTGAAGTAAAGAAAAGTACGTACAAAGGCATCCTCCGAGGTGTACTGCTCAGGAATGGGGAAGTAATGGTTGATGAGTTTCGAGCGGTTCGTCTCCAGCTCTAAGGCGGTCCACATGACTGAGTTGAGGTCGGCAAAGTTGTGGTTCATGTCGATGCCTTCGTAGCTGTACCGGCCAAGAGTCCATCCCGACAATTCCGAGCCCTGCGGGGAACCACTCGATGACCACGGTAGGCAAAGGACAGGAATTCGCATTATCAATAGTTCGCTAATATTTGTTGCGTCAGTTTGGCTGGGTTTCCTTTTTGGGGCGGTGGTGAATTAAAATGTATTTATCCATCCATCCGTTCTGGTTTTATTTATTTTTATTCATTCATCATAATAAACAATCAGTTACATAATGTATTGCAAATAACAATGTAACAAAAATCAGAACGCTGTTTTACATATACGCTTGACATTTTATTGACTAACTGGTGAATTAATTTTTTTGTGAATATAAAAACAATCTTGGTCAAATAAGCACAAACATACTCATTGGGCATGTTCAAGTAATTTATTGTTGACAATAAAATTAAATATTGGTCAAATAAACAATTCTACATTTATATTTAAAATGTTTTACTTAATTGTTTAATTAATTAAATTTATTGTAAATAATAAAGTAGAACATATCTGTAAAATAAATGCATTTTTCATTTCATTTGAATAGGGACAGATGCCACAACATAGTTGAATGAAAAACAATCTCCAATGCACAGCATCACAGCAAATACTTTTACATAACATTTGTAAATTTTATTTTACGAAATAATTGAATGTTAATAAAAATGGAAAAAAAAAGAAAAAAAACATACGTTTAATCAATTTTATTTATTTATAAAGAATAATTGGTTAAATCATTTATTTTAAATACAAAATGAAAAGAGGTCAAATAAAAATTTCACAAACATGTCAAATCATTTTTTTAAATATTTCTTTTTTGTAGACTTTCTTAGAAAAATATGAGTTTTTGCTCATAACAATATGACATTTTGTTTGGGAAAAAATACCTCTTTAATCTTTTAAAATTAAGATTGCTTTTCCCCTGAAAAAGTATGAGTATTCTTGTAATAATTTGAGTAAAAAAACCACTTAGGCCACTTTCTTTTGATACGACTGACTTTTCTCAAAAACATACATTTTAACTCTTGCCAATTTTTGACTTGTAAAAATAAAACTTATTTCCTCAGAAAAATGTGGTTTCCTCATCCAAACAATATGACCTTTTCCGCTCAGAAAAAATACCACTTAAATGTTGTAGTATTTTCACTAAAATCATTAGTTCATTTTTGTTAGATTGTGACCTTTTCTGAAAAGTGTGAAAAATGTGTAATAATTTTCACACTTTTCAGAAAAATTTGATTTTATTCTCATAACTCCTTGGAAAAAAAACAACTTTATTCTTCAAAAAAATTGCATATTTTTTTCTAGAAAGAATACAACTTATTTTTTTTCCAAAATTATTACTTTTTTTTTTCTTGAACAAACATGATATCAACTTGCTAAGACCACAATTTATATCATCAGAAAAATTCGCCACCTCACAGGCCAGAAGGGACAAACCTTTTTGAAGGCCATCTCGTATCCGTCCGGGTTCATGGAGGGCAACAGGTGAATGCGAGTGTCTTGGACCAAGCGGACGATGCGCTGGTTTCCACGTTTGTACTCGCGGCACATGAACTGCATCAAGTTGAGAAGGAGCTCGCGACCCAAGACCTCATTCCCGTGCATCCCTGCTACGTAGCGGAACTCTGGTTCCCCTGCGACAAACAACGACGTGGAGAAATCCCACTTCAATCTCATCACATTACACCATGAATAATGTAACAATGACTTTTCTCCCTCAAAACTTTGATTACTACTTATTTGTAGTAATATTCCAACTTTATCCATCCATCCATTATCCAAACCGCTTAACCTCACGAGGGTCACGGGGGGTGCAGTAGCTTATCCCAGCTCACTTTGGGCAGTAGGCGGGGTACGCACTGAAATGGTTGCCTGACAATCGCAGACCATGTACAGTAATAGAATAAATGAATTATGAATTAAAATCAGTTCAAAATTGTGTATACCATTTTATTTATTACACAGATGGAAAAATAATGTAACAGTATACAAAAAATTGATTTTGATGATAGATTTACTGTATTTTTGGACCATAAGGCGCGCCGGATTATCATGCTTCTTGGTGAAGCATTGTATGTCCAATAGTTTATCCTAATTGTAACACATGTTTATTTGCAGAGCTGGGCATTTTACTAAAAATTGAGCATCCGTTATTCGTCAACCGTCAATCACCTTTCTTTCCAAGGGGGATTTTTTTTGTTTTTTAAATAAAAAAATTAAAAGAATATTAACATATACAGTATAATTTCATTTTAATAAAATAAAAATTTAAAAAACAAAGGCCAGTCCGACTAATTTTAAAAGGCCGACCGTAAACTTTCACTCCACCTGCTTCACTCCATGAATCCTTGTATGGTTGCTCTGCTGCCATTTTACAGGCTCTCTGCGTGAAAAAGGCCTCGTGCCATCCGCAAACATGCGTGTTAGCGTATGTTTGCCGAATAGTCAAGTAAGGAATGTCTTTTCCACGTGGGAGTGTCAAATACTCCCATAGATGCAACATTCCAGAATGATCTCCATGGACGTGTTTCAAGGTGTCCCATGTATGGAAGTCTTGTTGCACTCAG
Source organism: Filicampus tigris (assembly GCF_054856515.1). NCBI lineage: Eukaryota > Metazoa > Chordata > Actinopteri > Syngnathiformes > Syngnathidae > Filicampus > Filicampus tigris. The sequence goes on along the minus strand of NC_141218.1, from coordinate 28,832,878 downwards.
TTATGGGGGGGGGGAATACATTTTTTTTAATGGATGCACGCTCCCATGATGCCTTTCGCCGCTCAGGCGGAAAATGATTCGGCATGTGGGCGGAGCTGAGAAGGCCAAGAACAACATTTGTACAAGTGCAGAGCAAAGCAGACAAAGTTTCACAGAGAGGCGACCTGTTTGGACACGCGTCGCAGAAGGGACACAGGCAGACTTGAGAAGGTGTTACCGCGACACAAAGTGGCTCCTGTCCGTCATCACTCACTTTCAAATCCGTTGAGGGCACCTTCAGATTAGGGCTGCACGATATTGGAAAAACGTGCCATATGTGATATTGATGTTGCCCATAGCGATATCGATATTGCGATATTTAACATACAGCTAAAGAAATTACATTTTTATCATCCAATGAAAGAAGTCAACTTTTTTCATGTAGCAAAATAAGCAAGCTCAACGTGTTCTTAGGTAATTAATTATAATGCCCTTAGATAATGTCCAACTATTGGGTGGTGATGCGCATTTAACCCATTGAAGCCTAAAGCGCCTGGCTCAACAGCTCCCCAAAACCTAAGGTCGTCTTTGGAATTACCCTTGAAGAGCTGAAGTTTTCCCAGAAATTCAACACCGACAAAATAATTAATACCGCAGCCCTGTAGCAGATAGAAACATCATTCCAAAGAAATAATTTGAGACCTTTGACATGTGGCTTTCACAGAGGCCTGAGTTTATTAATCTTTACTGTTTCAATCGGAGATGTAAAAATAAAGTGTCAGTACAAAAGAAGCATTATTTTCTTTTTTTAAAAATCGAGTGGTAATTATCATCTATTCTGTTACAAAGACGTCGATACAATATCAACATTGTCTACAAACATATATCTTGATAAGAAAAAAAAAGAAAATGATGTATACCCTCTCCTGGCTTTAAGGGTTGAAAGATGCAACAGCGCTCCCGGCTCTAGTGGTAGAAATGCAGTTGTGTGCTCCCGGCCTTAATGGGTTAAGTTTGCATCTGGCTGGTCAAATTCAGATAAAAGCGTACAATTCCATAAAAATAATTACTGCATGTGTTTGCGATATGCATATTGCATAGACCCCACTGTTGCAATATTGATATTTTTTTTTTTTAGATATTGTGCAGCCCTACTTCAGATGCAGCTTCCATCATGATGCAATACACAAGAACTGCAGAAATACCATAAAATTGGAAATCATGGAAATACAGCAAAAATCGAAAAAGAAAATACAACAAACATTTTTTTTTCAGAAAAAGAAAATATCACTTTAATGCTACATAGCTGCCTTTTTTTCTTTTTTAAAAAAAGCAAAACTTTAATCTGGTCAAAGTACTTTTAATTCGTAATTATGACTTCAAAGTCATGTGAAAGTCATGTCATAAAATTGTTTTTAATAGAATTTCAATCTCAAATACATTGCTTCCTTTTTAACACAAATATAACTTTCAACGGGTAGTCAAGTCAAATATGAATTGAATATGAATCTTCTGTGAAAAAAATTAAATAAAATCAGACTAGCCATTGTGAAGGCAAAGACTGGTGAATCTACAATCTGATTGGAAGACACGGCATTTTCAACACTGTGTGTGTGGTTGATGCCAGCTTTTGAGATTGTGAAGGCGCTGGCCAATATAATATTCATATGACAACACATGCAAGATGAAATCTGATTGGGCAAAAAAAAAAAAAAAAATTTTAAGATTAAGATCACAAATTTCCTCTCCTGGATTAAATATGATTCATTCTCATAAGATGACAACCATTTTTCTTCAACTGTATTATTGTACATAGTACTCTGAAAGGTCAGGTTTGTTTTATATTTTCTGGGGACTCTGAAAACCTGCCAGTACTGACTGGTGGGTCCCCCCCAATAAAACAAAACTGCACATTTCGGAGTGGCCATTTATTGTGGTCAGTTTAAGGCACATCTGTGCACTAATCATGGTGTCTGATCAGCATCTTGATATGACACACCTGTGAGGTGGGATGGATTATCTCGGCAAAGGAGAAGTGCTCACTTTTACAGATACAGACTGGTTTGTGAACAATATTTGAGAGAAATGGTGATATCGTGTTTGTGGAAAAAGTTTTAGACCTTTGAGTTCATCTCATACAAATGGTGGCAACAACCAAAGTGTTGCGTTTCTATTTTTGTTGAGTATATAATTTAGAATGACTTTCACTTTAAATACAAGCCTGACTGGAGCTTGTGGAGTTTGATTTCAAATGTTGAAAATTCAGGAACTATTCCAACTTGATAAGATAGCCGTCAAGTTAACGCTCACCCAGTTGGTGTGTTCCCGGGTTGTCTGAGATCTCCATCACGAGCAGCTGTAGCCCGGTGTAGCTCTTCCCGATGCTGTACACGCGGGTGATGTGGGGGCACGCCTCATTCACTGCCTTCATCAACTTCAAACACAAAGCAGCATCACATCCCGAACTGAAAAAAAGGCTCAGAAAGGGCACGCTTCTTGTCTGGATAAACTGAGGAGGAAAGCGGATTGCGTCGTGGGCAGCCTGATATCTAAGGGGGTCGACAGCAACAATGAAGACGTATATTTACATGATTGATCTTGGTCACTCTCTCTCTCTTTTTTTTTTTTTTTTTTTTTTTTTTAAATCCCCCAAATCTGCCATTTGGACAGGGGTGTGTAGACTTGTTATATCCAACAATAATCCTTTGGGAAGTGCTAGGTTGCAATATTAAATTAGAGTTTAAATCATGTTTAGTCTGATGTCGGGAGCCCGGCCAGCGGAGCGTGAATGTTTGCCTTGTGACCGCCGCTCGTGTGCCGCCGCACTCAAACATCTCACAATATTTGATTCGTGGTGGGACGGCAACAGGAGCGTGTTGTGGCACCGCCTCCCGCCCACCTCCCTCCGGCCTCACCTTCCTCATCTCTTTGTAGTTGTGGTGCCTGAAATCCAGTTTGTCCCTGGTGACTTGTGTCTGCCACGGATACGCCACGTTGGGATCTGCAACATGAGAAGAGTGGAGAGTGCAGAGGTGAAGGGCAAACTTTGGTGGCTCAAGGATCATATTGGGCAGCTGGGCCAGGTCATTTGTAGAGATGAGATTGAAAACAAAAACAAAAAAAGAATGTGCATGTGAAATATGTCAAATTTAATATTTAAAATAAAACTAGACATTCGTGTGAATTTGAATTATATTATTCTTAATTAAATAAATAAATTAACCTATTTAACGAAACGGTGCATGTAATAGATGTAACATTTATATTAATGATAAAATTGATTTTCTTTATTTGGCTTTCATTAAAATAGCTCCCGGTAATCTAATACTATTTTTTATATTATAATTTATAATGATTAACCAATAATCAAATAAATAAAATGTTAAATTGCATGTCCAATTGTTTATCTAACAAATACTACTCATATTTACTACTAATATTTACAAAAATAAATAAAACATTACATTTTCATACATTATCATGTACGAAAAGTGCTCTACAAAGGTTGATTGATACTTTTGAAATTTACAAAATTTTTGTGGGAGTTATCATTTACAATTAATTCATTTACAAGAAATACTATGATGTAATGAAATTATAGCAAAATAGTATTTCAAAAGTAATTTTAAAAGTATTTTATTATTTCAACCAATTAAATGTATTTACCATTTCATTATTTAATTAATTCAACCATTTAAATTTGTCATTACTTTTCTAATTTGTTAATTGAAATAATTACGGTTTTTTTTTTTATGTTTGGACATTTTTATTGTAAAAACTCGAGTCGGTACCTGGCAGCGTGCATCCCAGCACCTCAGCCCTGAGGCAGATGTCCCCCCGTGTCCCGTTCTGGTACCACGTCTGCGGGTTGATGCGGATGTAGCGTGCCACCGTGGACGTGTTGAAGACGGCCAGCACGGGCGTCTCCGCGTCACGGTTGCCTTGGAAAACCTACACACGTGCACATCTGGACAGTGACGCAGCGGTGTGACAGACAAGGGGAGGCGACGGGAGACACTCACGGCCTCTTGAGTGCCGTTCATGCACGCTGTCCACAGCTGCGAGTCGTTACTGAACTGCACCTTATACGTGTAGACCACGTCCCAACTGCACAACAAACAGCATTGTTGTGAAAATAGCTCAAAAGCCTCTAAAAGCACAACTCCATAATTACTTCAATTTACTTCAATTTTTTTTTTTCAATAAACACAGTATTTTAAGCCTAAAATACAAAATATTCTTTTTTTAAATTTGGAAAAATACCACATCATTCTTATAGTTACAATAATTTCTCTTAAAAAAACAACAACTTTGATCTCATGTAACTTTTTCCTTGTAAAAATCTGATTTCATTGTCATAAAATTATGACTTTCAATTTCCTCATGAAACAAAAAATACATTGCAAGACTCAAGATTCATTCTAATTATTATTATTATTATTTTTTTGTGATCTGATTACCTTTCTTGTAAAATTATGACTTCTTGAACAAATCTGACTTGTTTTGACTGGTATGCTGTACTGTTTGACAGGAGTGACAACTAGGACCAAAATCAAAAATATGACAATAAAAAAAAAGTGAAAATAAAACCAAATATAAAAAATATAATTGAAATGAATAAATAACATATAAATAAATTGCTATCTAAATGTATTTATATATTTATTTTTGTATTTATTTCCATATTTATTTGGCTATTTTTTATTTTTAAACCTGTTTTTATTTTTGTATCTATTTTTACTTTTATTTTTTTATTATATATTTTTTGTTGTTTTTATTTCCATATATATATATATATATATATATATATATATATATATATATATATATATATATATATATATATATATATAATGTATATATAAAATATCTTTTTGAATTTTATTTTTTATTTTTTTATTTTTTTATTTTGGCAGTTTCAGTCCAGCAGTGCAGAAGGAAATGTTATTCAAATGAGGGGGCAGTCCTAAGTGTGTCTTGGGTTGAGCTATTTGCCTATTGGTTGACTGATGTCAGTGCAGCGAGACACCATCAATCTACCCAATGGGGGAATAGTTCAACCCAAGCCATGCTCAGGACCACTCCTTCACTTGAATAACATTTCCTTCTGCATTTCATGCTGACACATGAAGAAATGTTATTCAAATGAGGGGGCGGTCCAAAGTGTGTGGCTTGGATTGAACTATTCTCCTTTTGGGTAGGTTTATGGGACTCGCTGCACTGTCATATGGATCAACCAATAGGCGAATAGCTCAACCCCTTGACACACTTAGGACCGCCCTCTCATTTGAATAACATTTCCTTCTGCAGTGCTTTTATTTATTTTTGATTTTGGCAGTTTTGGTCCTCCATAGACAACGACTTGGCTATTTTGTGTCTCTAGCTAGCTCGTCTTCTTCCCTTGTTGTTGACCTCCAGATGGAATTGCGCCCCTGCAGGATGACGCCGGTGAAGCGCGTCAGTCTCAGGGCGTCCACCTCTAGCCACTGATTCGTGTCGCGCTCGTGGGCGCACCAGGCTCCGTCGTAGATGTCGCCATCCTGGATGCCCGACTGCCGCGTCGACAAAACGAAAACACGTGACCGCCGCGTCATTGTCTTCATGGCGACGTGTTGGCACTCACCTGGATGTTGAGTCGCCCGCGGTGGGGGCCCAGGCCTCGCCGCTTGTAGGACGATGCCTTCAGCTGGGTGTCTTTCACCTTGAGGGATTCCAGGCCCAGTGGAGGACATTCTGAAGACGACGCCCACGCCATTTGATTGGCACAGAAGAAAAGTTTCAATGGGGTCCAGGGTAGAGACACATTATTTATTTCTATCACTATTATTATTATTATTATTATTATTATATCAATTCCAGATTAGCTTCTTCCATTGCGAGCGTGTTATTTTGTGTGTCAAACATTACAGCAGAGATTTAGAAATGTGCAGCTTGCTCCCTGAGACCTGGTAGTCCTGCAGGATCAAGGACTGGGACCGCAATTAGTGCTGATACACAGTTAGGCACAGAAATATTTGGACTGTAAAGAGTCCATTCATACACTACCACAATAGATTTGATTATTCCCTGAGAGGGGTCCTGCAGGAGACTTTGTGTGTTATCAGCGAAGCATGAAGAGAGCATCACAGAGTTCAACATATGGACAAAAGTATCGGGCCAGCTCCTGGAGTTATTATCATCGCAACCCGTTCATGATGTCAAAACATTCATGTGGCCTTAATATGAAAAAATATGAAATTGACCCTAAAATGGCAGACTTTCCATGTCTTTTGGGACATTGCTTCTTGAGATTTTCTTATGGGTCTATTCATAGGCATGCCAAACACATTTCAAGTTGCTAAATAAAAGTGGCTTTTGGGGTTGGATTTTACAATTTGCGCGAATGGCTAAACTGACCATTAAATAACTGTTTCAACTTCTTGTGTATTTGTAGGAATGGCTTCATGACAGTTTTTGTGGGTCTACTAATGATAAATATGCCCACTAATTTATTGTTGTTAAGGGAACCTGTTTTTCAAGACTGAATTTCGTACTCCGTGTTATGGGCCAAATTGACCCTAAAATGACTGATTCGAACCAATATGGTGGACTTCCTGTGTCTTTTCACGCATGACGTCTTGTGGCTTTTTTGTGGGACTACTGATGATAGGCGTGTCCACAAAATGTCATGTTTCTAAGTGAATCTATCTTTGGGAGCAAAATTTTTAATTTGTGCAAATGACTGAAGGGAAACAAAAGTCATTTTCACCCAGGCCGCTAGAGGAGATGACACAATTCTGATTAACCCTATCAGCTCCTCTAAAATCTTGCTATGTTTTACCTTCTATATTTCGTTTCAACCTGTGACATTCACACATTACTGCACCAAAAATAACAGAAGCAGAAAGGACGCATTTTACTGTGCAAAGGGCATAGAGCAGCTATGTAACTAAACACATTATTTGGCCTTTCTGTTGTAGAAAACAATCATAGCATTTGAAGGACAGCAGGTGGGAAAAAAATGATAGATTCTTCGGAAGAGGTCATCTTGGATTCCTCTTCCGAATCTATCATTTTATTCCCACCTGCTGTCCTTCAAAACAAAATAAAAATGCTCTATAATCGCAGTGTGTGGGCGAGGGCTTGGCATAGTTTACCTCATTTCAAAGAGGTGAGACGGCAGAAATTACGTACTGGAGCTTAAGATTTGGTTATGGCTCTGATAGACATGCCAACCAAAACTTTATGGTGCTGTGTGAAACTGGCTTCGGAGCTAAATTGCTTGATTTGTGTAAAGGCCCCTAGAATGTCTGATTCAAACAAAATTGCTGTATCTTTTCAGGAACAGCTTCTTCAGACTTGCTTAGGTCGACATAATAGACACAACTACTAAAATTCAAGATTCTAAGTGAGTCATTGGGAGCTGAATTTTGGGGGAAAAAAATTCTGAAAAATTTGAGACAAAGGGAAGAATCAAATTTTGATACATTGATGGCCACTGGTGTCCCAATACTTTTGTCCATGCAGTGGCGGGTGAGGTTACATGCTGCACAGCGCTTGTCACATGCACAATTGTCACGTTCCAAACACAACAAAAGACGTCTCATTGAGTTCAGTAACAGAGCAGCATCAGCGACACACCATACGTACGTGTCGCCGTCTCCTTGGCAACCGGGGGGCTGGCCTTGGATTTCTTAACAAATTTTGGCCTCCTGGAGGCAACTTTTAGTTTCTTGAGGACACTTTTGGGCTTCTTTGCTATCTTCCCGCTTCTGATGGGCTTCCTCTCTACAAAGAGTGTGTGGCATTTGTCAAAATACACCAGGGATCAAGAATTGTCAAAATGTTTTTACAGCATATATGTTTTTTGGGGGTTTTTTTGCAGCACATTTTTTTTCAACAAAAATCTCTGTTTTTTCCAATAAAGAAAGTTGTATTCTTTCAATAGAACAAAATGTTGTTGTTTTTTAGACTAAAAAAAACAGTTGGATGCTATTCCTCTAGGGAAAAAAGTTCAGTTTCAGAGAGTTTCAGTTTCAAAAGTTTCAAGATGAAAAAGTTCAGTTTTTTTTTTTTCAAGAAAAACAATGTGGCAGGTTTTCCAATAGAAAAAAAGCTTTCAGATTAGCGATAAGGAAAAAAGTTGTTCTTTTCCTGGAAAAAATTGTTGGGGTTTTTTAGACAAAAAAGTGGCACAATTTTTGCGAAATTACATGTTTTTGAAATCAACATTTACATGAAAAATAAAGTGCAAATAACTTCTTAAGGTTAAATGAATAGTGGTTGAACCTATTACTCTCACTATAAGAAACAAACATAACTGTGCTAATGTTTAACTAAAGATCAAGTGTAATCAAAAATTCTTTAATGACTGCAGATCTCCCCCACCCATGCCCCCCCGCCCCCGCCCCACCAATAATTAACAACTGATCAACATGATCTGGCCCACTAACTAAATATATTCTGCATGTTGCCTGCAGTACTAGAACCTCTCTCTGCTGGCAGACCTGTGCAGGGAATTCATACAGTAGATACAACACCGATATTTGGTGTTTGCGTTGAAGCACACAATTGGGTGTAAAGTGACTTAATTGATACTTAATTGTGTATATATATTTTTATTTATTTTTATCCCTCCAAAAGTGTTGAAAAGCAATTTGTCTTTGTTAGCAACTGGTGAATTTCTGTAGTCGTGTGCTACTTTCGCTTACAGGACAATAAGCCTTCCTTGTCCAGCAGACCAAGTTACGCCCCGATGTGGTTATTATGTAAATTAGCCCCTCTTGTGGCGTCACAATCAGGCTAAATTCCAAAAGGCTAACCCACAGGCAGGCACATAATTAGATTGACGTAGTTATTTAATTTCACACTTAATGAGCAGGTAGGCACTCCACAGACCCAAATAAACAAAATGATCAGGTAGGCACACTACAGACCCAACTAAACAAGACATTGAAAAGCAAATTCCCATAATATGAGGTGGAATAAAAGTAGAATGGTCACATAATAAAACTTTAACAACTATGAATTTAAAATCGACTTTTACCAAAGTGTAGAGGGGTTTCTGGCTCCTTACTCGGAGCTTTTCGACTGGTGGACTTCAGAGCCCGGCTGCTATCGGCGGGCGCTGCTGGAAAAGAGCCCGACGCGGTGGAGGTTCTTTCAGGCCGTGCGCTGCTGGTGTACGCGGCGGCCCTGCAGTAGATGAGGACCGAGGAAATATAAAGAAGGAACAAAAGCAGAGACAGGTGCAGACTCAAAGCTGGCATGGTGATTTTTCTTTTTTTTTTTTTTAAGAAGTTGCCGCTGCACTGCTCATTCACCGTTAAGTTAGCAGAAATAGGCATGCATTTCCGGTCAGTCAAACAAACAAAAGCATTTTTCTAAGGTATTAATAGAAAAGTTGCATTAAAGCGGGTGGAAAATGTACAGCTGACTTGTATAAGAAAATCAAAAGTTTTCTTTCACTTGAAATGCTTAAACCCCCAACGTGCAGATACCACAAACGCTTTGCGTTTTGTTATGAAAAGAAACTTAGCGGAAGCAAAGATGTTTCTTCCCGAAGCCTTCTGCATTACAGTATTCGCAATAGCCCCAACAACCCCCCCCCCAAAAAAAAAGAAAAAGAACAAGGAATTTCGGCCACTCAGTTATTTTCTAGGAAGACAATCCAATGAAATTGAGCTTGAATATCATTCAAGACAGCTTGGGAACTGTCCCCCCTAGCCCCCCCCAACACCACACACACACATACATTCAATCAGGCCACTTTTTTTTGGGGGGGGGGGGGGGGGAATTCCACATTTTCTCACTAAAACTCCCAAACAGGAGACATTTTAAATACCCTCATCCACATTTCTCAACTGACTTGAATGAAAGAAAATAAATTACCTGTGGAATCCCTCTAACCAGTGTTTGTCATCCGTTTTATACATCAACAAAAATCAGCATTTAGTCATCTCATTTGTACCGTATTTCCCACACTTACCATCTTCCTTTTTTTCTCTCCTCTTTCGGTTATTTCTTCTATTGTTGCTCGCAAATGAATAGCTCCTCTTCAAAATCTTTATACGATTTGCAGGTTAACAAATGGAACGCGCTTTTAAAACTTGATCGCCACTATACTGTAGTAAGTCACTAAATAGCTGTCAAACTCCCGTCCTCAAGGACCGCTTTCATGCATGTTTTCCATCTCTTGCTGCTACAACACACCTGATTCAAATGATCAGCAAGCGCCGAAGGCGCCTGATAACGACCTGATGATTTGAATCAGGTGTGTTGCAGCAGGGAGAGCCAAATATGTAGGATAACGGCTCTCAAGGACCGGAGTCTGACACATGTGCACTAGATGTTGCCAAAGCCAGTAAGCAGCTGATTGTCTTGCATTGTGACAAGAATCGCCTCAGACCACCAGATAGCGCCAAAGCAAATATTTTCAGACTTTGTCCTGAGCACAAATACAGCAAAAAGGCACATTTTTAGAAAATAACAGACGCAGGGATCCCTCAATATAATCCAGGTTAGTGAATATGTGGCTGAACAGGCTTTAAGTGTACTATAATTCAGGATTTTCAAATGACTCAATTCTCACATTCTGTGGGATTTCAGATCAACATTCAAGTTATTTCTACAGCAACTACATTCTGTAGTTGCATTTAGATGGGATGAATGGCAGAACCTTTTTTTATTCCCATTAAAAGCTGAACACAATTACATGCCACTTGAACTGCTTTAATAACACAGTTAAGGTGAAAAACGACATTGAATAAACTGCCTTGTCCAGGATTGAGGTGGTGATTGGATTACAATAATCCCATTTTTGACTTGGTTGAAATACATGTGCCAATTGTATGTCACAGATACTACAGGGGAAAATAACAACATACATGAGCATAAAAAGTCCTAAAAAATATTTACATAAGTAGGAAAAAATACAGGTGTAAATGACAAAAATAAAAAATTAATCCACCTAGTTGAACACAAAACCTTCGCGTCTTCTTCCTCTTCTGAACGGACCATGACACCACCGTGGTGGTCTTGCCACACGCATAGAAGCGAGTCCCAAGAGTTCACTTTACACGATCTTTCAAGGCTTCCAGAGCTTCAGGAGGCCATCTTCGCCATAGGTGGCGATGAGGTTCTGGTGGGGGTGATGGGCGATGCCGATCACATCCTTCTCGTGGACCTGAGAGTGAGGATGGAAGAAAAAAAAAAAAAAAAACAGAGAATGAATGCTTTCTGTCCCGCCAAAACCTCAAATACTTGGCCGCACATGCTTCGTACCGTCAGTGTTCTCTCCAGCTTGCCGGTGACGGTGCTAAAACAGTAGAGCACAAAGTCTTCGCCCACACAGTAGATCCACTCGCCGCGCGGTGATAACGTGCAGCACACAAAGTCGCCTCCTTCCCTCTTACCAGAACTGAAACTCCTCACGATCTGCAATGAATCCACAGTTGCGACATTTTAATGATGATGATGTTCAAATCTATTGGGTGTGGACACTAAAAAACAAACTAAGAACTTTTAAGAGGTCTGGAGAAATCGACAAAAGTAATATGGAACATTTGGGATTCAGGGGGTTGGGAAATCATCTAAATTGATGACAAAAATTCCTGTATTGAAACTATAATTAATAATAAAAATAAATAAAAAAGACATATTTGCGACACCCGGAACCAATGTTTGCCCAGTTCCGTGTTAACCTCACGGATATTTGTTGCTGACACAAAAAGGCGTACTTCCATAGAGCAATAGTAAAAAATAGAAAATATACCCAAGGTTTGAGGTTGCTTAAAAAAACTAAAAAATAAAAACTATCAACCGGGATGTGTGTGTGTGTGTGTGTGTGTGTGTGTGTGTGTGGAAAGGGGGGGGGGGTTGTTGGGAGCAAATACCCGGGTATTCGATGGGATTATCGATAGTATATCGATAGTATAGGCCTAGACTGATGAAGTGCTGAAGTGGAAGCTTTGATTTCCAAGACTACAAATCCGTGCAAGCGCAACAGTGACATCTAGTGTATCTTTATAGCACAACACCCACTGACTTGCTCAATCAGGCTGGGCGGCGTTCAAAACTGTGAAAATTGAGTGTGTGCATCCGTGCGTGTGTGTGTGTTTGCGTGTATACGTCTGTGCCATCCGTGTGCCAGTGTGTGTCTTTACGCCTCTGTGTTAAAATGACGTGTGTGTGTGTGTGTGTGTGTGCGTGTCTGGGTGTGTGTGTGTGTGGGTGTGTGTATTTATGTGTGTGTAACCGTGGGTGCATATGCATTTATACGTTAATGTGTACGTCTGCATATCAGTCAGTCGGTTTGCATGTACCGGCGTCCATGTGTGCATCTGTCTGTTTGTATCAAGGTTATTATAATTAACGAATACTAATGAAATAACTGAAACTAAAATTGAAAAAACAGTTTCATTCAAGAAATAAAAAGAAAAATGAACTGAACTTATAGTATATTTATAAAACTAACAATAATTACAGTGAAAACATCCTTTCTTTTCATCTTTGTCAATTAATATCATACATGAGCTTTTGGGGTTCATTTCAAATGTATTTATTTTGTTATTGCTATATATCCATACAGAAGAAGGAAGGTCACACTTTACTTTACTACACAATACTTGGTGACTGTTTTTTTTTTTTTTTTTAAATCTTGCACTCTATAAATAGTCCATATAAAAAAAAAACTAAAACTTTTAAACATGCTCAAAAAAATAATTCTAACTAACTGAATTTAAAAATCAAGTCAGAAGAAAATGAAAACTAAAGATAATGAAAAAGTTACAGCCATGATCTGTATACGCGCGTGTGGCTGTCGCTGTCTCTGTGTGTGCGTGTGCGTGTGCGTGTGTACCTGTCCCTGCATGTTCATGATGACCACAGTGTTGGAGCGGTTGCACACCACAAAGTGTTCCGGGTTCTTGGGCAGCAGGAGGACGTTGTTGACAGTAATGTCGGTGCCGGCAGACGAACCCAGTGGCTTGAAGGTGCTGCTGCACTCGGTTGTCTTCACGTTCCACACCTGAGGTACACAAGAAGAAGCGATACATTTTTTTTTTTTTTTTTTTTTCCAAACACACACAGACACACACACATCAAACGACACATGATGGGTGGCGTGCGCACTTTGACCGTGCCATCAGAAGATGCGCTAACGATGTGGTGGCCGTCAGGGGTGAACGTGGCCTCGTTGACAAATGACGAGTGGCCACGGAATTCCTTCAGGGACTTGCCTGACTTCAGCCCGTGGATCCTGACCACAAAAAAACAAAACAAAAAAAACCCCCCACAGTTACCACTGTTATAGTATCATGACTAGAATGCATTTTATGTACAAAATTACCATTAAATATGACATACATGCGGTACATTGGTGTATGTATTAAAAGCAGTAAATATGGTATATTAGGAATACAGAAAGTAAATATGATATAAATGTTAGATTTGAAGTGCATAATCTGATATATTGTGTAAATATAGAGCATTAAACGTGATGTTAACCACGATCCATCAGGTGTACGGAAACATTAAATATGACATGAATATGCAAGATTACAGGTGCACACAAAGAGAATGGGAATATGTCACATTCAAGTTTTATACACATTAAATATGATTTAAACATGATACATTTAAAGTATATAGGATTTAAATATGGCACATTAGATGTGTACAGACAATAAATATGCTACATTAGATGTATAGAACAAAATATGCAGCATTGGTGTATCGATATAGACAAATGTGATGTACATGTAGAGCAGAATGTATCAATCATTTTTTATTCCAGACTCAAGGTCCACTTCATGTATGATACAGAAAAGTCTTCTTACCTGATTGTCTGGTCAAAGGAGGCGCTGAGGATCTGGCTGCTGTCCTTGCAAAAAGTGAGGCAGGTGACTCCTTTACTGTGCGCCCGTTCGAACCTCCTTAAACACTGGCCGCTCTGGATCTTCCACACCTGACGCAAAAGGAATCTCAGCCAACAACACACGCACGCACGCACCAAAAGGCAAACAAAACACACCTTGATCTTGCCGTCTTGGGCGCCAGTGGCCAACATCTCTGTGTCTCGACTGAAGCTCATGCACAAGACGGCGTCGTCCATCATCATCATGTTATCCTGAGCCTGGTACTTGAGATCCTAAAAGACACACAACAGTAGTGACACATGAGGTGAAAATGAATTGCGTTTTAAAATGGACTACAAATCATTTCCCATACATCTATATTGACCAATCTACGTGAACTTGGACAACAATCCAAAAAGTCACAAAGGTTAGGAACATGATCTTAATTCTGAATTTTTAGCTGCTAATATTCACAGGGCTCAAAATTCAAACAATAAAAATGACAACATCTTCACTTTTTTTTCCCCCTTAGGCCTTTTTGTCAATTCAAAGCACTGTAAATCTTCAAATATGACATTGCTACTGTTTAACTCTGGCAAACGTGTTTTGCAGCCCCTTTAAGAGGTGAGGGGGAGAGAGAGTGAGTGAGTGAGGAGGCAGTAGCGTTCACAAAGTATCACAACTAGGGATGTTCCGATCAGGTTTTATGACACCGATACCGATCATGCATGAGTGAGATCGGCCGATACCGATTCTGATCACATGGAATACCTGCATATTTTTCCATTTATTTATGGTGACTGCTATAATGCAATATTATCTGAAAAAAAAAAAACAGCCATATTATTTTGGTAAAAATCTATATATATTTTCAAAAGCTTGAAGAAATACGACACCGTTGCTGGCACAATACAACAATTACTCAAAGATAATTGAAAAACCAACTTTTAGTAACACAGTTTTTAACAGATCAAAAGAATCAGCAGTCTCAAAAGACTTCATTATGCAAAAAGTCAAATAAATAACATGCCACCTAAACATTGCATGGTTCAGAATATAATCAAAGTAGAAAAAATAGTCACATGCAGGCTTAACTCGAATAAACTGTTCAATGAGTTCCTAAATTGAAACGACTCAGGAACATTATTGTCGTGTGCATAGACAAACTATCTTGTGCATTTGTCAACGAGAAAAAAGTAACGCATCATGCATAACGCAGCGCGCGGGCAAAAAAACTCCCTTGTTTAGACTCAACATCGACACAGGACTGACATCCGAGCTTGTAAAACTTCAACAGGATAATAGGCCTTCTTTTAGGAAACTTTCGATGCCACAACACACTCTCCGCTGGAGCTACGTCTGTGAAGTATTTGCGTCCCGGTATCGCGTAGCTAGCGAGGCTCGAAGTGGGCGAGCAGACGGCGGAATCCGGTGCCTTCCACCACCGAGAATGGTTGGTCATCAAGTTTGATAAATGTCATTATTTTCCTGGTTATTTGCATTGCCTTTTGCCTGTCGCGCTGACGTGGGTTTGAGTTGGTCAGCATGGGCTGCGTTAGCTACCGTTTGATTGTTGCTGCTGCTTCAATGCAGCGAGCCTCCTAAACTCACCCTAGTCTTCCAATTGCTTGTTCTTCAAATGTCGGATTAAGTTGGTTGTGTTGAAACGTGTGGCCATGCTCCCCGCATGAGCTGCGGGTGATCGGATTCTTTGATCGGCAATAAAAGGCTTTGATCGAATATGCCGATCGCGTCATTTTTCACGAAAATCGGCCGATCATTATCGGTGCCCGATCGATCGGAGCATACCCCATCACAACAAAACCACATTTATCCTCCCAATGTCCAAAGCAAAAATATTCATTAACAAAAACATTCTTGCCACTATTGAACAGTCCGCCATCATGATATGCTGCAGGTTAAATTGCCCCGTTTAAGGTTTTTCAGCGTGGGGGCAGGATTATGTAATTAACCACGATGTGACCTCAGAATTAAGACAAGACAAAGGGGCTCGCTCACAGACCCACTTTGGGTAAATTGGATAAAGACGGTGCACATGACTGCAACAATTGTCACAGACAAGTTTCCTGAGTCCTTTCCTTTCATTTGTGTTTATTTTATTCAAGTGCAGTACATTCTCATGTTTGAGGTTGAATTTATGTAACCCACATGTTTGGAATAAATGGGTCATATTTTCTCATTTCCTACTGTTGCTGACTATTGTTCTGGTTTGAACAGTAGCACTTGATCAAGCTGCTTCTAACATTTTACACTCAAAAATAAAAACCTGTATCATTCCTGCTGACATCGTAACAGATCAACATCGGTGTCGGACAGTACTCTAGGCGGAACTATTGGTATCGTATTGGAAGTGAAGTTGCATCGGGACACTCCTACACACATGTCATTTCACTTTTGTTACAACTTCTTTACATGCACGGAGCGGTGTTTTCTTTTACCTTTCTGATTTTGCCCGTGGTGAAGTTCCACACCTCGATGAAGCCGTCCACAGAACCAGTCACCAAGTACTGGCCGTCAGGGGAGAACCTGGAACATTCCACGTGGGATTTTTGGCCAAACTGTAAAAGAAAGTTGACGCTGTTAGACATTTGAGCCTGACTTAGACATTAATCCAAGGAGGTCTTTGGCACAATAAAAGTCCGCCATTACTTTGATGAGCTTGCTGAGCTGCGTGGGGAAACGTTCCTCTTCGACATCTTTGACGGCCGCTTTGCCCCTGAACAAGTCGATGGTCATCCCAGGGGGAAGGAGACCCTGATGCTGCTGCCACTTGAGCGACTGATCACAAAAACAAACAGTCACATCGGATGTATAAGGAAATACAATGAAAAGTAGGGCTGAACAATTTTGGAAAATAATCTCATTGAACATTTCCTCAATATTATGGCTGCCATTCAATATGCAACTATTTTTTTGATGGTCTTCTTATTTTTTTTTCAACAAACAAAAGAAACAAATCAATCAATCTGCATTTTATCCAACACTAAGAGCTATTATGCATAATTTAACTAGTCGGACACTTTAGGTAAATCAAACGTTCCAATGTAAACAAAATATTCAAATTTGGACACCAATCAAAATATATTCTCTCAGTAACTGCAGCAGCACAACAAGTGCAAAATGAGTATGGCACGGTCAGTAAGAAAGATAGTTCAGAAAAGTTCTTCTACTTCTGTTTATGCTCAGCAAACAGTCCACAATATATATAATAAATAAACAAGTGGGGAGGGACAAGTGTATTAATAGTTGTACATTAATAATTGCTTAATTTTTTTTAAATTTTTTTACTTATTTGCAGTAGAGCTGGGTCCCTCTGAGGACTACTGAAAAACACGTCATGTTGCTGGAGGTTTGCGAAGCACTGTATGATTCATCCTGTGCAGCGGACGCTTTGATGCAAAAGGCTCACCTGGCCCAGCAGAGCCATCAGACGGGACGGCGGCACCACGCTGACCTCTCCTGCCAAAGCCTGAGCGATAGCTGCCCGACGCTTCTCCTTGCTGCTGCCATCTGGATATGCCTGCAAATCAACTCATTAGAATCGCACTTAATGATCCACGAATATGAGGATTAATACGGCAATGACATGACGCATCTGCCTAACCTCACGGGGATCAAAGTAGGAGCGAGCCAGCAGGTTCTCCAGGTGGATGTACCTCTCCGGCTGGGTCTGCTTCAACATGATCATTGGGTCCGTTTGCCTGAGGAGGGAACGCGCCGCACCCAACTCTCTCAGCTCTATGAGCTCCAGCACAACCTGTACACAACAGACATACGCAAACGTCACTGCCGTGCTTCCGGCCACAGGCAACGATAAAACCGCAAATGCTAGCCCGTTGCCAATCTGTCTGGCCTACAAGGTTCAAATTTGGTAGCAATCAGACAAAATCTGGAGGACAAGCTAGCTTTTGACAGACGCCTGGAAATGCCCAAAATGACAACAGGGTTTTCCCTGCATTCAAAATTGCGAGGTGGCCACCCCCAGCTAATCGTGTGCCCGCCTCCAGTCAGGGCGATTGATATTGCTCAACACAGCGCGATTGATGTCCCTCTGCGGAAACAACGTTCAACAGCGTTCGCCACTATGGAGGCGCTATATCAGGCCTGGCCAACCCACGACTCGCGAGGCGCATGCGGCTCTTAAAGCCCTTTTCACTGTGACCTTGCAGCGCGCCGCTGTCAATCCCATTCATGTGTACGTGGTGAGGGGCGGCACCACAGATCGGAGCGTTGCTGGGCGGCGCTGCGCATACGTCTATCACGACGGCAAACCCCTCGGATTGAAACTTATTCTACTTTACGGTGGCACGGTCGTGCAGTCAGACTGTCTCCAATAGGAGTGGGGCTGGCAAGCAAATTACTGCCATTTTGGCGGATTTATTTACAAGTTACGGCATGAGGACAATGGAGGAAGCCTTGATAAATAAAGTGCATTTACTGTATTAACACTGAAAGATACAGCTTGCCTCCACTTGAATTTCTTTTTTAAAAATGAGCAAAGACTGGGCTTTCTTTTGTAACAATGAAATAGATTTTTTTTTCAAACCAATAGGAAAAGCCTCACTTTTTACTTCCTGGTCGGCTGATACATCAGCACTTCCAAATATGGGCACACTGTTGTGCGTATGATTAAGGGCTTGTTTGAACACGGCGATTGAACAGATGACAGATGACATACGGCAAGCGACGTACCAGCTACGTGCATCTCACGCATGCACTTTGACACAAATGAGATTGAGGGGAAAAAAAACGTTGAGTAGTGTTGCCTACCAAGTTCACTTTCAAAATGGGAGGGGGAAATTAAAATCTGAGCATAATAATTCATATGAATTTCAATACAGGACGTTTTGACACAGTTTTTGTTGACTCTAATGGCAACCCCACTGAAAAAAAACAAAAAACAAAAACAGAAAAGCAACACCAGCACAAATACATAGCAAAGCTAGTTTATCTTGTGAGCTCATATGCTGGTCTATTTTATGTGCGCCCATATGTATAATGTGGCTCTTTGCAGTAACACTTTAAAAATTGTGGCTCTAGTTTTAAAAAATGAATGCTTTGATGTGGTAACAGTAATTCTTATTGGAACTCTTAACTTAAAGTATGTTCCCTGTAAAAGAGAGTGATTTCGTTGAATTTAAAGAAAACATGCACTTCATGGCGCATGGTCAGCATGGGACCACCTCTGCCTCAATCTGAGCCAGGAAAAACCCAGGACTAAAATGGCCCTTTCAAATCAAAATGTCTGTCTTGCTTTGTCTTTTTGGGCATAGCTTCTCAAGACTTTTTGTGGGTCTACTCAAAATACACATGCCAACTTAATTTTATGTTGTTTAGTGAATCCATGTGGCTGCATTTAAAAAAAAAAAGCATGCTTGAGCACAACTGATCCTCAAATGCCTGCTTCAAACCAAAATGGCAGACTTCCGGTGTCTCTATTCAGTCATGGCTTCTTGAGACTTTTCTGTGGGTCTGCTTATTGGAGACATGCCTACCAAATTTCACATTGCTTGGTGAACGGGCTAGAAGTTTCTTTTTGAAGAAGACCCTTGAAATGGCCCAAATGCCCAAAAAATGGCCATTTCAAACCGTAAAATGTTTAAATTTACATTCAGTTACCATCAAATTTGAATAAAACTGTAAAAAATAAAACTTTTTGGCATGGCTTCTTGAGATTTTTTAGTGGATCTACTAATGCCAACGAGATTCCATGTTGCCCAGTGAAACGGGCTTGAGGGGCTGAATTTTCAGAAAATGCCTGTCAAAATGATAGACTTCTTGAGATTCTTTATGTTTACCCATGATAGACACACCTACCAAATTTCGTGTTGCTAAGTGAATGTGGCTTTAGGGCCTGAATTTTTAATAGGCATCAATGGCCAAAATGGTCGTGTTGAGACAAAATGGCAGGCTTCCTGAATTTTTTCACAGGCATGTGTTTGAGTCAGGTTCCTAAGTCAAATTTCAAATTGAAATCAAGCTTCTTTAGATCAAAGTTTAGGCATATGTGGGTCGTGTTTTGCACCAATTAACCCAAAGCACTTGCTATACCGGCCTTTCATTAGACTGTGTAGTGTACCTAATATTGTGGCCCAGAGAGAGGGACAAAAATAAAGTGAGCTGACCTGCTCATAAAGGTCTACAAGGGTCTTGTCGGGCAGCTTTAGGGACTGGATGGCCTGGAGGACAGTGTCCCAATGGCCGCTGTTGATGTCTGCCACAAAGCTCTCGATGCTGTCCACCGTGTTTAGCGACACGGTGGTCTCCTCCTGGAGGGTTGCCAGCGACCTGTGCAGGTTGTTCTCCTTCAGGTATTGCATGATGAGTCGAATCACGCTGAAAGTGACATAGGTTGGTCAATCTTACAGCGAAAAAACTACCTTAGCTCAAGAGCCACCTTTGTTTTTTAAAAAGGACAGATGAGCCCAGGTCATGTAAAAAAAATAGAAAGATGTTTAAAAAAAAAAAAAGGTCATAACCATAACTAAAAAATTGGTGTATGTAAAGTTGTTTTTCTTTCTAAAAACGTATTTTACAATTACAGTGCTGTCTTCACTTGCATGTTTAATTTGCTCGGTTATCATACTCGTAGCTGAAACAATCTTTCCCCATTAAAATGAATGGAAAGGCCATTAATCCGTTCCACCCAAAATTTTTGTGACGTTTTCAATGAGAAAATAGCACTCCAGAGGATTTTACTTTGTCAAAAAACAAATTAATAAACAACAGAATTTAATAGGATGTAGGAAATTAATCAGTTTGTGCATCATTATAATTTATGATATTCTACAAAAACTTTTAAATCTGCACTTGCTTTGATTTTTGGAAATATTTATGTCATTTAAATGTCTCTGCTGTTGTTCCATAATGATGTGACATTTTGAGCTGCAGTAAGTACTGGTGTACCACTGCCATTATTAGATCAATCAGAAAGAGAAAAAGGTGTTAACTACAGCAATCACAATGGGAAATAAATGTATTGGTTTTTGATGTGACAGAAATGTCACCCACCCGTATTCAGAATAAAGTTGAATAACAAAACTGCAATTTACTGAAAAGTGGATTTTCCCACTCATTTATCACTGTGATATGTAGACTCGTGACTTCATTCATGTTTGGGTGTATCCTGGCGTCACACTAATAAGCCGTCGTAGTTTGTGCAGCATGCCTCGGGAATACAGGCTAGTTATGAATGATGCGATGATGAGCCCCAGTCAATGACACACTTTTAGCAGTGAATTAAACGGTAGTTTGACAAAAAATATATAACAAATACAAAAAGAAAACACTCTAAAAAGGGGCAGGAGCTCACACTGAAATAATTGGCTAGTGGCCAACCCGAATCTAGCTTCTAATGTCATTCACTTGGCCACACCCCTTAAAGGCACACATTCAACACACAAATACGACAGATGAGGCTTAATGAAACCGGTTGATTTCTTTACATTCACTTTTGTAGTGTTTTTACACAGCGCAGTGCATCTTTTCTTGCACAAGATGTAACAATACATTGTGTTGTTATTGAGGTCTGCATCAGATTCATGCATTTCAACCAATTTCAGTGGTGAAAATTGGTTTGATATACGAGTAAAATTACTCGCGAGCTTCAACGGAACAAGATGTCAAAAGTAAAGTTCCACTGTATTTGACAATAATACAAGGATCCACTAGTACTTCTACTAGTTTTACCGTAATATTTTTACACAAATACACGTGCTACTGCGGTACAGTCTGAAGAGTATTTGCCACGGCTGCTTAAATTCAATGTGCATAACCGAAACTTCAGTGTAGACGTATTTCTACATCCCTAGTGCCTGGTTTCACGGTTCGAACTTTAACTACAATGGGACCCGCGATGCAAAGAATTTTGACAACTGTGTGCTAAAATATATCCTAGGACTGGTAACTCCTTTGACGACAACTTGAGCGGGTCTAGCTTAGCCCGGACCACTCATGCTAACTTAGCTTGAGAGTAGCGTTGCATGCGAGGACATTTGAATGAAAGTAAAGCCAACCGATAAAAATTGAGGTTTTTATGCTTCGTGAGGAAAAATGCAAAATGACAAGAGCTCTTTACTCACTCTGCCGATTCAATTTCCAGAGACATGTTTAGTTTTGTTTTGAAGTAATTCAACAAGAAACTAACTGCTAGCAGAAACTGATAACCCGGAAGTGAACCTCAAGCCTTCTTCTTCTTTTGGTGTTTAATGGCGGTTTGTAAATAGCTTACCGCCTACCGCTGGTAGTTTGCGGTAGTGCAGCGGAAGATTTCGATCAGGGGTGTCCAAACGTTTTGCAAAGAAGGCCAGATTCGGTGAGGTGAAAATGTGGGGGTCCAACCATTTAGCCTGAAATTCTTTTGTACATGGCACACCAATAAATCCAAGCACATTTTAGCAAACCAGTCTGCCTTTCGTTTTTTACTTTTTGAAATTACATTTCCAGATTCTTAAACATGTCTTTTGGTTCATTTGAAACACGACGTCCATCCATTCATCCATTATCGATATCGCTTATCCTCACAAGGAGCCTATCCCAGCTGTAGGCGGGGGACACCCTGAATTGGTTACCAGCCAATCACAGGGCACACAGAGACAAACAATCACACACACTCACACTTAGGGGCAATTTAGAGAGTCCAATCAACTAACCATGCATGTTCTTTGGGAATGTGGGAGGAAACCGGAATACCCGGAGAAAACCCATGCAGGCACGGGGAGAACATGCTCCACACACAGGGAGGCCAGAGCCGGGATCGAACCCACAACCTCTGAACTGTGAGGCGGACGTGCTAACCAGTCGACCACCTGAAACATGACGTATCAGTGGCAATTAAATGTTCCCTGAAGTTTTGGATTTAAAAACGGAGAAATAAATAACAGTATTCACCAGTGCAAATTACATTTCAAACATAAGTAACAACTGGAAATTAAATGTTTTTTAACTTTTTAATTCATTCATTCATTCATTCATTCTCCATACCGCTTATCCTCACAAGGGTCGCGGGGCGTGCTGGAGCCTATCCCAGCTGTCTTTGGGCAGTAGGCAGGGGACACCCTGAATTGGTTGCCAGCCAGCGAAAAGTGAAAATCCACATATAATTGATGTCCATAGAAAAGGCATTATGACTTTTTTTTTCTCACAAAGTCCAAAATTCCCAAAATGATTATAAACCTCCATTATACATCCCTCCCCCTCAAATGGGCCTCCGAAAAAAAAACCTAAAGGAAAAAAAAAACTCAACAAATAACTGAATCTGCGAGGGCCAAGTCACAAGTATGCGGGGGGTGCACTGTAGTTTAAATGAATCAAGGGGCGAATCAGATTGTGGTCTTCAGGTTCCCTTTAGCTTCACACACCTTGTGACAACGAACAGGCCACTGGTGCAACAGAAGGTGTCCAAGGACTGGGAGAGTTTGGTCACAAAACACAGTAAAGGCGCTCTAGGAGTGTTTCAAGAACAGACTCTTTTGCAAGAGGTATTATTTTTTATTATTAAAGGAATCTTTTGTTCATTTATTATTATTATGTGAACCCTGAAGGCTTGTGACTTGGCACTGGCAGATTCACTTATTTGTTGATTTTTGTTTTCAATGTGAGAGGCTGACGAGCATGAAACCGGAAGTGCGACTTCATTAGATGAACGACGAACGTTCAATGGGGAAAGTGTAGTCAGAAACTGACTCATGAAGCGATATTTGAATTTATCTGAGGGGATCCCGGTGTTTGAAGAGGAAGAGGATGTTGTTGGCATAATGTATGTTGGAGCATACATGTATGAGCCAGATGATCAGAATGACGAAAATGTTGTGCCGGACATGGAGTGGAGACGAGAGTCATGAGACCCACTGACAGAATTACTAGGCTACGATTATTATCCTAGAATTATTGTTTGAAATTCGATGCTGTGCCTTGCTGTAAATTACGCACGATGAGATTACCTATTTTATATGTTGATTCCATATCATCAACAAAGTCATCCCAGCTCACGCGTAGCATGTTGGCTCCCTCCTTTTTTCCTTCGCCCCCCCCCCCCTTTTTGTGCCACGGGTTGAAATTAGTCATAGACCGATGCCGATTATTAGTAGTCAAGGAGGCCGATAACCGATATTTGAAGCCGATATTCACTTGTAGAAAAAAGGGGTAAAATGGTGAAAAATAAAAACTCTTGATTTAGATTAAATGTCTTTAAGCACATGTTTATTAAAGTGGGAATCAACCCAAACATATTTTTTTTACAGAATATGTTCCCAGCAGGCCCACTAGTTGAAAAGCGGCATTCTGGTTAATATTGCATTTGTGGAATATGAGTTAATTAAGCAGTCACCCCTCTTTAGCCATCTCAGGGGGCAGCCATTTTGTCACTTCTGTCGACTGAAGATGACATCACAACTACTCAGGGCTCAGGTAACGACCAATCACGGCTCAGCTTCAGAAAACAGGTCAGCCGTGATCGTTACCTGAGCCCTGAGTAAGTTGTGATGTCATTTTCAATTCATGAATCCTTCCTTGCCATTTGCAAGCGTTTTTTGTTACAATTTGGTCCCTGGCTTTGTTTTCGCCAGCCTCTTCTGTTCCTAATTTTACTTTGCGTTTGTAATAAAAGATTTTTTGTATTCTACGATTTTGTCCTCTTCTGCATTTCTGGGATCCACACTCTCCATTGTCGGCTTTAGTCGGACACTTGACAGTCACGTTGGCACTTCAGGAGTGGAGGCCCTGGTTAGAGGGCTCGGAAATACCCTTCCTCATTTGGACTAACCACAAGAATCTCTCATACCTACAGTTCGTCTGAGGTCTCAACCCTTGTCAACCCGCTGGACTCAGCAGATTCAACTTCCCTTTATCCAACCGCTCCGGTTCAAGGAAACTTAAGGCCGATGCGCTCTTCCACCTTAAGTACAGAGGATCCGAATCTGATCCTCACCCCTGCCTGCTTTGTGGGCGTGGCAACATGGGAAATTGAGTCCAAAGTCAGAGAACGTGACGTTTCACTTCCGTGTTGTCGCTCGCCAGGATCTCACTTTGAAAAAACGATTACTTTGTCGAATATATGAAATAGAAATGATTTTTTTGTCGTGCATTATTTTTTGCATGATGTTCAATTACTGTACTTAGACTTCATTTGGTATTTTGTGACATTACTTCACTCTTGAGCTTCAAAAGAAAATACCAGAAAGAGATGTGTTCAAGCTACACTTTATTATATGGTTCACTCCATGAGAAATTATTCAACAGGAAACCGATCCACAGTCCCCAAAAAACATCATGCCGTTGATAGAATCTGAGGATATGATACGTTTTGATGCCTTCAAAGATTTGCCAACTTTGTTATGGGACAGTGCCGCTGACACTGATAATGATAGATTGATGGATTGATTCTTTATTCATCTAGCAGGTAAAAAAAATCACTTCACTCATTACCAATTTACAGTGCAAATGTTTTACTGGAACTCTGTTAAGAGAGACCTATTATTTTTGTTGGAATGCAAGTCTTCGGCAGTGCAAAAACACAGACACAGGGTGGATGAAGGTGAACAGGATAAGGAGCGCCATAGCGATGTTGACCTAGGCACACATGAAGGGGGAAATCACATCAAAGGTGTGTGTTGACAGATGCTGTATGCGTACCTACAGTATACCTGTATAACCGGAAACGGTTAATTGACAGAACATTTGTCACCAGGTTTCAGCAAACATGAGGAATTAGATTTTGTTTGGTATTGTTTAGCAATTAATTCACACGAGAAGTCTTTGTAATCACCAACCTTTTTGTAACTGATTCAGTTAGTGGTTTGGTAATTACTAGGGTTGTCCCCGATCACGTGATTTTCAGCTGATGAACGATCGTTTTTTTATTATTTTCTGAACATTTAAAAGGTCACAAAGCTACAAACTAATCCAAATGTGCAAATATATTGCCAAATAGTACAGTAGTCTCTTAGTTTTATATAACACAGTAGTGTGACTTTTTTTTTTACCCGGCCGGCGCGATGTAGTTACTAGTTTGTGTGCCCCACACACTCAACAGGCATGTCATGTCACTCTCCTCCGCTGCGGACAGCAGCAAGACAGAGCGGCGAGTTTGTCTTCATAGCCTGTTTGAAGTGAGAGGCAAACCAAAAGGATACTCCGTAAATAAGTCCTCCTCGCAAAACCGCATCAAAGAATTGAGAGAGCGACAGAAAGGTTAGCAATTGTGACGCTCCAAACCACATACATGACTGTAAATTAATTGGTGAGAAGCGAGCTTGTTCCTCACTGGTTGCATTTAACGAGGTTATAAGTCAATAGCGTCGTTAGTAGACGAGAGGAGTCACGCACGTACCCAACATACGGAGCTGCCTGGACTATTCATTTTAGCCTGCACAAGCTTTTAAATAACGACGTAAATGTATTGTTTACCATTAAATCAAACGTGTCAAACTGAGAAATCCCTCATTCTATGGTAATGCTTATATGGGCCATTCAACCAAATTGGTGCCATTTGCACGCCCAGGCAATAACATGAAAATACATTTTTTATAAAGCGTCCAGCACATTGATATGTACTGTAGTGTGTTTGAAGTTACCATTCAATTAGTGTAAATGTCATGGCTAAATCCCACTAAGAGTTTCAGTACAAAAAACTGACATGATAAAACAAGTTCTGAGATGAAGCAATACACTTTGTGTTGTTCAATATGCGTATCATCAAATTTTGTGCTTAAAATAAAAGAGGCAAAAATATCAAACTTTGAGTTTGAGTATTACAAAAAGAAAGTGGCACTGATTTGGTGGAATGGTCTATATATAACAACATATAACATATACACGATGTATGTATAGTTGTATATTTAGAAAATCGGATGCACACTTTTTTTTCCTTAATGCATTACCGGGACTCGAATCGGTATCGGATCGGGGTATCAGATCTCAAAGTCAAAAGACTCGGACCTGAAAAAATGAAAAGTGATCGGGACAACCTTATTGTTTACCAAAGTAAAAGATGTTTGCAAATGAAAATATAGTCAGTCTGCTTTCATTGTAGACAACAGAAATCAGAATGAGGGACTGAAATCAGAGGATTTGGACAAATTTAAGTTGGCTGTAAACGATTACTCGATTCTTAAAGTGGTTGTTGATTATTGTGATGATCGATTAGTTGTCGAGTAATTGATTAATTTTGACACCTTTACACACTAATACATTTAATATACATATATATATATATATATATATATATATATATATATATATATATATATATATATATATATATATATATATATATATATATATACTATATATACTGTATATATATATAGTAGGTTATGGTTTTTATAATTGTGATTTGATAGTGGTGGTATTGAGAGACAAATGCACAGTGGCTGTGCAGCAACCATACTCCTTTAAGCCCGTATCCCACTGAGCGGCAAACATTTGCGAGTGTTTGCGGGGATAGCAGATACTGACTATTCTTCAGGGTTCGTTCAAGGTTGCAAAGAGGGTCACCAATGGTCACTGGCAGTTAAAAAAAAAAAAAAACATAACTGTTGGCGAACGTCTGACGAACATTTGGCATACGTTTGCCCTCCCCCCCAAAAAATCAACATTTTCTATAATACATAAATAAACATCAGCTTGTACTCACATATAAAGGATCACCATCCAGAAGTGATTCCACCACATCAAAGCAGGCGTACTGCAGTGAAGAGAAGGCTGCCGCAAGAGTAACGATGAGGCCGTACACTTTCCCAAAGTGACACGGTGGGAACCTACACCAAGAAAGAATCAGAGCTGCAATTGTTCAGACTTGTTTTCAGCTCTGGAGTTTCAGGACTCGAACTGGCCCACTTTAGTTCACAGTGTTTTAATGAAGACATATAGTAAGTGCCATAGCTGGGCACTTGACCCTTTTTTGCCGGTTCAGCCGCGACCCTCCACCCTTGACCTGGGTACCCTTCCGGCCGCGACCCTCCGGCCATATTCATAAACACTGTCGGCCCTCGCCCCGTTCCGCATGAACTCCACCTTGATGTGCCGGCGTCATCCTTGAGTGCTGCGCGCAGCTTGACTATAAGTGGACACAAGTTGTTTTGAAACAGTTACGTTCCAAGTCGGGGGGCGTCGCTTCAAAAAGACAGCGACAACAGCGAGGGTTGACAATGTAAGTATTTCAAAATACCGTGTCAAGAACGTGATGGTTTACTTCTGGGAGTTCATCGCGAGCGAAGAATATAGCTGAATCCATTGTTTACGTTTTTACAATCCGCCCCCGGCCAAGAGATTTCCGGTTGGATTTTCCTAACCACGAGAAATGGTGACTATGGCCGCCGATGGTATGGAAGCCAAGGGTTTTACATCTTATGCATGCGCAGAAGGTACTTTAATGGTCAGCGTCGCTGTCTGTCATTGCGGTGTATTCCTCCAGCGTGACGTGCTGATAGACGGCCGGACGCTGTCACTGTTGGCCAATGTAGGCCTTAACACTTGTGACTGATATATCTCCTTAAATATGGTTGGGTTTTCAGAGTAAGGTTTCAAACTCGGGTTAGGGGATAAAATTGGAGTTTCATAATTACGTTTTTAAACTAGGTTTACAGTTTGAAATTCGTGTTTTAAAGTGGCATTAGGGTTTCAAATTAGCCACCAATTTCATATTTTTGATATGAGTCAAAAATGTAAATATGAAAAGTCAGGCAATTTTTTATAATTTTTTGTGCTAAATTTAAAAACAATGAGTCAAAAATGTAAATATGAAAAGTCAGGCAATTTTTTATAATTTTTTGTGCTAAATTTAAAAACAATAATTCATATTTTCATGTTTTTGTTTTTCAATTGCTAATTGAAAGTAGAAAGAATGAACAATACAGGGAATTTCACATTACAATACTGTATTATACCTTATGAACAATCAAAATATATAACAGATATCATAAGAGATAGTATGGCTGCTAAGATGCAGTTAGTGTATGTATCTTCACATCGACCTTCTGAAGTACTTCTGTTGAGTATAACTTTGAATAAGTATACTCACGCCAAACTGATGAAGGCTGCAAGAGTGCCATACAGGAAGGCACGAGTGATCACTTGCACGACGAAGGTGAAGTACTGGAGTGGCAACACAGGGATTGCGGCGCAAATGGAGAACACCAGAGCCATGAGCGACGACAAGAAAAGAGAAAGAACTGTGGACTTCAGTTCTGCATCCCTTGCGCTCATTCCTACACAACAATGGGTGGGAAGAGTCAGTGAAGGCCAACAAAACTATACAGTATATAGTGTTCAATATATGATTCTTTTTTACATCTTGTGATTTTATTCACATATTTAGTGACGATTACCGGTTGAGAAAATGGATGGATGGATGATGTAAGGCAAGGCATATACAACACATTTCATACACCAGGTAACTCAGTGTGCTTCACACAATGAAAAGTACATCATTTAAAAGCATT
This sequence comes from Filicampus tigris, assembly GCF_054856515.1. Taxonomy (NCBI): domain Eukaryota; kingdom Metazoa; phylum Chordata; class Actinopteri; order Syngnathiformes; family Syngnathidae; genus Filicampus; species Filicampus tigris. The sequence goes on along the minus strand of NC_141218.1, from coordinate 28,803,603 downwards.
CATAAACAAACCAGTTCAAGGCATTTAACAATCAAAAGAGTCAAAGGCTAGGTTCGCACCACTGGCAAATGCGGCCCTTATCGGATGTTTTTGCCCATATGCTGATTTTTTGAACGGCTCAATTCAGATTTTTTTCTCAAATCTGACCCGGGTTGCTTTCATATGTGGTCCCAAATTGGATACGTATCCGATTTTTTTACAATGCGACCGTGGTCTGAACGGCCAGGTCGCATAGATCCGACATTGACGTCATCCGGAGCCCAAAATGCGCTGTGCGCAGGCAGAGGGAAAGTGCTGGCAGCAGGGAATCAAATCTGCAAAGTTGTTTTGAGTAACACTATTGACTTCATATTTGACTTTAATTTAATCCCACTTGAAACATGAAGCATAAAGTGGACATTTATGGTGATTGTACTAATTCAGGCACGGTTCAGATCGATTCATTTTTTTGAAAGCCTCCACTGCACACATTCACAGCATGTGGGCTTCTGCCATAACATTTCACGAGTGGTGAGTCTGCTGTTTTTGAACATGGTGTTTGTTATGGACAATCCATGACAAGCACAAAAGTCCAATAACAGAACACCGCTCGGGTTCTATCCGTAAATCTTCAACTAAAATCATGACATATACTGTACAGTATGTCTGCATACTGCGTATAAAACTCTACCATCCTGTAACCTCCGCAGAAATTCTGGCAGGGGGGGGGGGGGGGGAGTCCTTTGCCATAATTCACCACTCCACTAAGCCTTTTTTAATTGGAATGCAATGAAGATAATATTTATTTTTTTATTACCTGTATCCTGGTATTTGCGCTTCAGTCTGTCCATGATGAGCCCATTCCAGGGAGCACACAACAACGCACCCAGTTGGGTGAAAGCAAAAGCATTGATGTACCGGCTCACTGCAAATATATTGGAGTAAAGATGAGGCATATGGTAACAATAAGCTTACTAATATTTGACTGTCTAATCTTTAAAGTTGAACACAAGGGGTCCTATTTTCCTGCTGAGCGCAACTTGGACGCAAAGCGCTGTCTACATGTGCACATGGGTGGAATTTATTTCTTTTGGTATTTTCCTAGACCAGCACAGGTAGAACAGGGTGTTTTTGCGCTGTTGTGGCAGTAGTGGGAGGGAACGCAGCCGACTTCCAACCAATCGAAACGTCTCACATTATTATTCCCTTTGAATTTAGCGCAGAGAGAGCCGCACGGTCTATATGGCATGTAGATGTATGGGGACTCGTGAAGGAATTGTGAAAAGATTTCCACTTGCGGAAGATGGCTGCTGTGGTGGGCGCTTGGAGACTTCTGCGGAGCTCAGTATGTCTGCCCCTCGCCTCGATCAAATCCACCAAAATCGGATTACTCTACCTGCTTTTAGCTAGTCTAAAATGTAGTCTACTTTTGCTCTCCATATTGTCAGATGCGTTGCAATAGAATACGCCGGGATTCAAGGCGTTGCGCAGTCTACAATATTCAAAAGCACGCTAAACTATTTTTGACCCGTCACACGCCCGTTTTTACGCCACGTACAGTCTTTCTGTCACCAAATTTTTCGGTACTCCTGGGGCTGGCCGGGGGCCAGCTCCGTCCGGCGGACTGCCCACGATAAACTGGACTTGTCCCGGGAAAGATGCACCCGTTTTTACGCAGAGCGGACAGGCGCCTGTCTATGAAAATAGGCCCCCAGATGTTAATATCTTACGTAAATGGTAAATGGCTGAATGCAATTACACAGTGCTTTATCTACACCGTATGGTGCCCAAAGTACTTTACAAATTCTCACATCCACCCATTCACGCACACATTCATACACTAGTCAGTCTTTTCAAACTGCAATATTGTTTCCTGCCAGACAAAAAAAAAATCACATTTCCAATGAGGGTTTGTAAAGAAAAACTGAATAAAACAGTAAACCAGTTCAACCATTCAACGTTTTTCTTCAACTAATGATGATGATCTATTTTCAAACTGTTATCCTGTCATCTTCAAGACAGGAGACAGTGTGAAAAAAGTTTGCAATCTTTTCATTTCCAAGTCTGTGCCTGAGTTGTACCGAGTGAGGGCTCTCCATCAGTTAGCAACTGCAGTGTGGGGTGAAGGGTGCCGATGAACAGATAAAGTCGTAGTTGGATCACCGACAACCAGATGAGGCAAAAAAAGAAGAATCTGGACAGTATGCATTCGCGGAAAGTTTTCTCTGAGAGGAAGGAGAATGCACACATTTAAGTAGTGACCCCACTGAGTGAAATATTATGAATTGTTGATGGTAACATTTTTATACACACCTGGTTTTACAGGTTCCTCCTGGGCAGATGGCATTTGATCTGTTGCCGTCTGAGGGCCATCATTCACAGTCTCTTCTGACTTTCTTAATTTGCCACAGGAAAACCTGAGGTCAAAGATTACAGCAAAGGTGAGTGAAAGGTGCAATGTGCAGTGGACCCTCTGAAGTCAAAACTGCCATTTAGCCATAAAGTCTGATTAGCTGAAAGCACTTATCTTCATCTGCGCATTTGTCACTGCATTTTGGATGAGTACATTATTTTTTAAGATCTATTTTATGGTGGTTAACTTCCTTTTAAGTTCATACGACAGTTCAAGTTAAACCCTGTGCAGCTCTTCTCTCTTCAAAATGAAACCACAATTTTGTTTTTGACAGTCCTTTAAAAAACATTAAGTTGTTGTTCCGAAAGGGACTGAGGCTCCACTACTATGCCATATTCATGTCTTATTCATTTGCTGTACTCTTAAGTGCAAATCGTCACTGTCTGATGAATGCCTACTTGTGATTTGTCCTTGCCTTTTTGTATTTTCCAATTAAAAAAAAAATATATAAATAATAATAATCTTAATAATAATAATAAAATATATATAAATATGTTTGGTAATGGCGTGTTGGCGATGATGCCTATATCCAGTTGGTATTCGTTGGTAAACGACAAATACATAACATTATTCTGTCTCTCTTCCTTTAGCCCCACCCCATTTTCCTGTGGCTGTGTTCAAATTCTCAGGCCGAAGGCCACATTTTTCGGCCGCATCATGTCACTTCCAGCGCAACTCGACCGCATGCGGTTTCCAAATTCTAGAAAAACAATTTGCAGGCTGGGTCTTCAAAAGCTCCTCCTCATTAGCCTCTGTAGAGCGCATAAACCCGCGGCAAATTTGCACAGGCTTAATGTGAATTTGGACACCACGTGTGGTCAAGTCACACCGCAAGTGACGTCATGCGGCGGAAAATGCAGCCTTCGGAAGAACCAGTCTGTGAATTTCGACACAGCCTGTATGTGAATCTGTGTTGTGCAGGTTTGGAGGTAGATAGGTTGGAGAAGGGACCCAGCTACATGCAATCATCAGCTGCATTCTTAAGTCTGTCCTGAACTCCATTTTGTTGCCGGAGCAACGTACGTACACTCTCACTTTGTCAGTCGCATCCAGATCACTTTACTAAATGTGTGTTTGTTAATTGTTTCCCTCTAAGAGTTACGGCAATTGTATCCTCCCCTGTACTCCTGCCTTGTTTGCCTCGTTGCTGCCTGCCATTGCTACTGCCTCTGTGGACCTCCCGATACCATGCCCAGAACTGTCTGCTCTTGGGTCCTCGCACCAGACCCTAACACAGAATATCTAAAAATAGTCGTTTATGTTGTGTTTTTTTAATTTTTTTCATGAAATACGTTGATGCATTTTTACTCATTATAGATTTGCATTGCTCCTAAAAGTCAAAATGTGACATTTGTGACAGTTTTCACCAGATGGCCATGGTATGCGAATGTTGTTGGAATGTTTGTGTTAGGATTTTTACCCATATGTGTATTGAGGAGGCAGCGGGTAGGGGATTGAGGCTCTGGGAAGCAGGAAGACGGTCCTGATCACGTGAAGGATGCTGCAGGTAGCCATAAACAGAAAACTGGCCTTGAGAGAGATGCCAGACTCATATAGAAACTGTAGGAGTAAAGCTCATGATCAGTATATAAGATGGTGTTAGATGAACGCTGCCTTGAAATAAAGACAACAATTGAACTGAGTGTCACCTTGATGATGAGGAAGATAATGGAAGAAGAATTAAAGGCCCCGCTTAAGAAAGTGATGATGGTGGAACGATGAGTGCCGAAGAGATTTGCCACCTTTAGGAGAAGAAATTCAATGGATTAGTGTATTAAGACTGTGATGCAATAATGTGGCAAATAATGGAAAACACATCAGGTCAAAACAGGACTGAATCAATTGACCATTTGCTAAGATGCACCCGGAGACACAGACTGGAGTAGTATACAGTATATAACAGGCTCTGCCCAGGGATGGAAGGCCATTTTGTTTTTTCCCCTTTTTCCAAAAACACCTTAAAGCGGAAGTCAACCCAAACATATTTTTTTCAAGAATATGTTCCCAGCAGGCCCACTCGTTGAAACACGGCAGTCTGATTAATTTTGCGTTTGTGGAATATACGTTAAGCAGCAAAATGCACTCGTTTTTAGCCATCTCCGGGGGCGGCCATTTTGTCTTCTGAAAATGACACAAAATGTCACAACTGCTCACAACGACCAATCGCAGCTCAGATTCAGAAAACAGGTAAGCCGTGGGTTGACTTCCGCTTTAAATAACAACAATAATAATAATATATTTTATTTATAGGCACCTTTCTGAGTACTCAAGGACACCATGCAAAGAAAATAAAACCTTCGAGCAGCTATAATGGGCCCTTGAAATCCTGGTCACGTTGGGCCACTGGCACATAGGACACTAACCCTTAAATATGAAAGTGTTTGCCAGGCCTGATGTGTGCGCAACGTTTCATGACTTTTTGCCCAGCTTTAGATGCTCCAAAGCAGCAGCATTTTTCTTTGCAAACAGCATAATAAGCCACGGTGACAGCGACGAAAAAAAGTCTTTCAATAACTTTTCATTTTCAACATCTATAGATGAAACACCCAAAGTTTGAAGAAGGAGGAGGAGATTGTTAAACTGTGACCTCTATAAAAGGGCGTAGATCTAGGTGAAATGTACAAAGGAGAATGCTTTGTTAAAAATTGCAGTGGGCACAACTGAGCCATTTATTGAAAAGAAGAAGACCGCAAGGAAGCAATGCTTGGTTTAAAGAACTGAAAAAAATTGTATACCATTTTACAAATGTATCTATCTCATGCACAGCCAATCGGAGTGATTGTCACTGACACCACCTTGCAGACTGCCGTTCGTGTCTCATTCATTCAATTCATATAGCACCATGACACAAAATATATGACTTTGCCATAATTCTAAACACTACTTTTTAATTTAGATTTGTTCTCACTTCCACCATGAATGTGCTAAACAAAATTCTGGACACGTATGCATTCTACTTTATGAAACCATGACTGAGGACCGCACAACAAACAATGACCTCCCTGCCATGTTAACATAGGCATATCACTGAGTAGGTGAGTAGTAATTAATTAATAATTTAGCTTTTTTTTTCAAACATGTCACCCATACAAATGGGTATCTGATCAGTCCGGCCTGGGAGGGAGTGCCCAGCTCTGACCAAATGTACATCCACTACTGTTATTGTTGCTGAAATTATGTCAATGTCAGGAGTGATGTACCTGAAGATAAATACCCATTTCTTTTAAAATTCCACTTGTTGTTATTAATACATTTTTTGGGGGAAGGGGCAGTATCCTTAGCATTATAAATCAAATGAATATATAAATAAAAATAATGGAATAACCCAATTATATGCATTGTTTTGACCCAATTTGTTGTGTTCGTTTAACCCTTAAAGTTGGGTCAAAACTGAATAACCCAATTTTTTGGTTCAAATTGACCCAAGTCTGGGTCGGTCTTTTTTTAACACAACAATTGGGTCAAATTTAACCCCAAAATAGTTATTTTTGACCCAACTCTTTTTAGAGTGCACTATTCACTTGGGAAGAACATTCGTCAGCCCGTCTGTTATCGAGTTTAGTTTGGTGAGTTTGGCTTTGCAATGGCTTGCTACATTAGCGTCTTTGTTGCTATTATTAGCTGTGGCTTTAGTCGCGGTTGGTTATTTTGCATTTATGTGGTAGGCTTGGAATGCTTCTTTGCTAAGCAAAGTCCTTCTTACAAAGAAGGCATATCACTCTGCCTTTATCAATAGTGCCGTCAGGGCGTTTTTTTTTTTTTTAATTTACCATTATCGGACCAACAACTCTCACATGCTCATCCATTTTCACGTCTTCTCTCTGCTCCTGAACTTGCCCTCCCACCTACAATAGGAGCCTATCAGGTTATGCCAAACATAATGACAGGCAATCAGTGTCCATTTCAGGGTGTGACACTGACCATTGTTTTTTACACCCCATGCATCAAGATGAATCTCATCAAACCAGTAAAGTTAGAGATTAAAATATAGATTGTGATTAGAAAAATTAACGCTTTAACTCTGACTGTAATTAATTGATCGCAATTAAAGCATTAATTTGACACCCCTAGGAAAGATGTACATTTGCCCGTTGGTTGATTTATTTTTTTGTTATTGTTCTTGGTAGTGGTGTTTTTAACCAGAAATGGAAGAAATAAAGTGCTGGTTAGTAATTAATTTTGCAATACAAAATAAGAAAGACAAAAGATCTTTGGTATTTCAAAATTAAATCTTGATTTGTGCATTTGTGTACAATTGTACAGTAATTGCAGGGCACCAACCTGTATGTTGGTAATCAAAAATATCTTGCCAGCCACAGCCAAGCAGGCGAGTGATGGGAAAAGCAGAGTGGCCAAGGCTGATGGAGAAACACAAAAATTAGAAACCCGCTTGTCATTCTTTTAATATTCTGTCTTTGTATTCTATTTTTGTGTTGAAAATGAGGCTACAAACCCATACACAAATTTACCTGGAGATGAGAATGCCAACATCAAGGTACCCATGCTGTAAAGACATCTGGTGTAACGAAAAGACACTTTAGGAATCGTCATCATGCCATTGTATTAGAGTGCAGCAGAGGGGACCGTTTTCTCATTCATTTGTGCAACAACTCATGAATTATGACCTGCTTCAAAAAACTACTGGCAAAAAAATGATCAAATGTTATCGAAACATTTGAATTATGTTTTTGTTTCATGCTGTATTCCTTCAGTTTTCATGTAAGACCTAGTAAGAGGTTGAAATTAATGTTGACTAAACTAGACAATACTTTATGCACAAAATGGGACCTGTATGACTGTTATCAAAGAGCACTCACATTCCCAAAATCCGTACGACGAACGTTCCAAAGCGGTCTAAGATGAAACCAGTTAGAAGCGTGAGCAAGTTATTCATGACAGATGCAATAGTGAAGACCAGAGATAACTGTTCATCCTGTCCCCTGCAATCTGACACAGACAAACACATGGTGGTGAAGAAAAGTGAGATTTAGACAATTTAGAATTTTAGCCACTCTTGTACATTTCTACAATATTTTCTCAGTGATTCTGAATTCCAAGAGGTGGGTATTTTACAAAATGTTACCGGTTCGTCATTCGCCATCCGTCAGCGGCCAGGGTACACGTCTTTCATTCATCCGTCCGTCATTTTTCGTGACGAACTGAATTGTAATCGTCAAGTCAGTCCGTCAGTTAAGTCTGTCAGTTAGTCCTTCAGAAACCTGTTGCTCCATCAGTCAGTCAGCCCCCCCCCCCCCCAAAAAAGCAAAAGAAAACGGGCGTTGACAGACTAGGATGAAAACGCATTCGTCAGTCCGTCAATTTTAAGAAGTGTCCCGTCACTCATCAGCAAAATGGGTGTCCATAAGTGAATTTTCTAGTCTTGCACCCGGACCAACTCGGCATCTTGACAGAATGCCCACCTCTGCTGAATTCAAGGTCAGAACTAAGAAGAGCGAACTGACCTAAAACCTGCGAGCCATTGATTCCTGTGGCGTTGACACAATAGGAACTGAAGAAACCCTGCGTTTTGAGGATGAAAACAAGCGAGGCCCACCCAAAAATGATTCCTGCAAAACAAAGACACTCCACCACACCTGTGAATAAGGTGAGAACTTGTCGCATCCCATAGCGTTTCGGACACAGCAACATCATCTCAGCTCCTCACTTCACTGTCAAAACAGGAGACAAAAAAATATATCAGCACCTATTCGTTTTCGATCAACGTTCATAAATCACAGAATAAAATGCAAAAAATCATCGTACATTAGCACGGGTAAAACGCTCTAATTGGAAGTCTTTTCCGCATGAAATTAAAACTTTTAACGTTCCAGTATCCCGAAGACATTGCTATCTATAGAACAAGCCGGGGGATTTACATCACTACCTGGAAACTTGCACGGGCATGTGATACACGGTTAAAAACCTGAGTTCCTGGAGATTTGAATGATGCCCAACATTTTAAGATGCAATCATAACTTAAAGGCTCAGCGAGCACTTAAATCGTTTACACTCGTAAACAAACAACGGATACAAAACTCACCATTTCAGCCACAAACATTTCCAAGACAATGTCATAATCCATCAAAAATGGTCATATTGCATCACCAAATGTCCAGTAAAAGTATCTCAGGAAAATAGTTACACACCTTATTGATTTGCAGTTGTTGCAAATGGTGAAGATGTTTCCAATGCAGGGACAAGGGTGAGCTCTGCATGAGGCTGCCAAGAAATTGAAATCGCAAGCCAGGAGTTCACTGTGGCAGAAAATGACGTATGGCAAGCCAGAAACTTTTCTAAGTTTCCAACGATGCCGAGTTGGTCCGGGTGCAAGACTAGAAAATTCAGCCCGGCTTCTGGCTGTGTTTATTTTGTCTTTTGTGCACAAATAAAAAGTAGCAATGTATAATTTTTTTTTCTCCAAAACTTATTTCCCGCTGCTGTAATTAAAAACTCCATAAGAACTGTCAATGAATACATGCATTTATTTCATTTATGTAACTTTTACTTATCCAGGTATGGTATTTGCAATGCTGACCAGGCTACAGACAGCAGATTAAAACATGGCAAAATAAAAGCAAATACATATACTCATATATGCTACAAATAGGTTCAGCCATTATATCTTTTAGGGAAAAACTTTTAATAAAAAAAATATATAAATCACTGCCTCGATGACTGTTTGCAGCCTGGATGACATTGCAAATGAGAATAGTTTTCAACCGCCTTATCGAGATAAAGGGTAAATAAAAAGATAAGTTTACATCAGCATTAAGCAACAATACTTTAACTCTGAGTTTCATATTGACACATTTGAATATTGATTGTATATTTTAAAGTTAACCAATATTAAACTTAGATTAATAATATACTATCTTTAAAGGTCACTTAATTATTCTCTTCTTGCAATTTGATGTTGATGTGTCAGTAATGAGTAGGGAGGTAACACCTCCCACCGATGTGTCATCAGTCTCATTTGGATAATTTACCCAGAACTATGAGTTGGCGTGGAAATGCAAGCCACCTGGGCCACAGGAACTTGTGTTACCAGGAATTTATATTACCAGGAACTAAATGTTCCTCTTTGCCCAGCCGCATTCCTATGGAGTCAACCTAGCTAACCGCAGCATGATACGTCTGGAATGTGGGTATATGTACATGTAAAAACATGGATTGGCACGGTAGGGTTGGTCACCCTGCCTACAAGAAAGCAAGCCCGATGGATACGTACAGCATGTTCTTGCAACGGAGAAAAGGGACAAACAGCGAAGTAGCATTTGGGTGCGACCAAATTAGCCTATTAAAAATTAAATGAATTAAAGACTATTATTAAAACCGTGCATACCCAGCGGCAGTAAAGAGGCCAAAACAAACAATTCAACGAAATGCAGAAGTGTAAAAATAAGTCTTTAGTCGTGTTTTAAACATTTCTACTGAGGTAGCGCCTCTAATATCCGCGGGTAGGGCATTCCAAAGCACTGGTGCCCAAATAGAAAACGCTCTAGAACCTGCGGACTTCTTTTTGGCTCGGGATCACTACCCATAGAGCAAAAAGACGTTGAATCAACGCTGAAATATGGTCATGGCCTAATGTTGAATCAACGTTGATGTCTGACGTTGAAAATAACGTTGTTGAAAGTGCTCGTTATGATCAACATTGAAACAATGTTGATTCTTCAATCAGTCTTCAAAGTTGATTCAACATTTATTCAACCAGATCATTTCAACATTGAAACAATGTTGAATCTTCAGTCTTCAACATTGATTCAACATTTACTCAACTAGATCATTTCATCATTGAAACATGAATCTTCAATCAGTCCTCAACATTGACTCAACATTTACTCAACTAAATCATTGCAACATTGAAACAATGTTGAATCTTCAATCAGTCCTCAACATTGATTCAACATTTACTCAACTAGATCATTTCAACATTGAAACAATGTTGAATCTTCAATCAGTCTTCAACATTGATTCAACTAGATCATTTCAACATTGTTTCGATGTTAAATTTTGAGTCAGTCTTCAACATTGATTCAACATTTATTCAGCCAGATCATTTCAACATTGAAACAAAGGTAGAATCAGTCTTCAACATTGCTTCAATATTTATTCAACTAGGCCATTATCAACATTGAAACAATGTAGACTTGTCAACATAGAATCATTGGTGATTCATTTATAAATGCATTGAAATTACATACCAGTGACATGAATGTCGTTCAAATAGATGACAAGTACAACCCAAATGCCACTGAAGTTGGGACATTGTGTAAAATGTAAATAACAACAGAATACAATCATTTACACATCATGTTCAAATTATATTTAATTGAATCATTTCCTTAAAACAAATTTATCAATTTGAATATTACATATCTTGTCTTTGTAGTAGTCAATTAAAAATAGGTTGAACATAATTTGCAAATCATTGTATTCTGTTTTTATTTGTTTAACACAACGTAGCAACTTCATTGGAATTGGGGTTGTATTACAATTAGTCAGCTTGATTTCACTGGTAGACACGTTTAGAGCAACTCCTTCAGAACTAACAACAACCAAAAAAGTAAGTGTTTGGCATGAATGAGGTATATTAAAAACATACAGATGAAGGTTGAATGTGCTGACATGGACCCTTTCGTATGATTGACTGCAAGTGGTTCTCAACCTTTTTATATCAAGACATTTTTCAGAGGACCCCACACTTTCAACTGTCACATCTCAGCGTCCACATTTGGCGTGCTGAAGATCTGGTTGAGACTGCTTTAATGCGTTCTAACAAACAAACAAAAATAAGAGACCATTCTAGATTTTACTATTTATTTAGTACAAATATTTCCATATTTTCTGCCTCAACAAACAACTGCAAATAGTGGGCTTTCTGCCAATTATCATAAAAGTCTCAATTTCAAACAAGGCAGTCAAAAGAAGGTTAACATGAACAAAACAAACAGGAAAACAACTAATTAACTTTCCTTGATACACCGCCACTTCTCTCTGGTGCATAACGTGGCCATTTCTTCACAGTCGTGCTAAATTGAAATTCCATCAACTTGCGGTCAAATTGCCGAACAGCCGCTACAAAAAAAAAAAACTTTTTATAAACGTGTCTGTCCATCTATCTATCTAACTGCGAGAGAGAGAGAGACAGACAGAGAGAGAGAGAGAGAGAGAGTCGTTTTTACTGTAGCCTACTACAATTTCACTCAGCCTTAAAATGTGACATAAATTTATGGGTTGAAATTTGTGCCACTAGAAAGTGAATCTGGCTAATGTAATTTGAATTTGAATAGCGGAACTTGAATAAGTGAATTGAACAACTGAATATGAATTACATACATTGAATTTTTATTGTTTAATTTGAATATTTAATTTTTAAAAAATGAATCTGAATTATACATTTTGAATTCCTCACAAAAATTCTATTGTGTATATTTTTCCATATTCAGTTTGACAAACTTAAATATTTTCCAGACAGAGGCCGTTTGCTTGACTTTTCATTCAGTTTCACGAGTAAAAATTGTTCAATTCTTGCTTTCAGTTCCATCCTGGCATTTGAGGATGAGCAATAGATTGCAGATCTCACAATAACGCCGGCATTGAACTCCATGCCTTAGGCATTAGTGATACTTAGTAGTAGAATCAGCACACAGCATGTATCCATAGACAGTGGGGGGCACTTCTGGCCTCATGAGCATCTAGCTCGTACGTGTGTGATCCAACATACATCATGCTAACAACTTTGTCTTCCTCCAACTCATCAAACACCTGGATCGCCTCAGATAAGTTTGATAAGTTTCTGACTGGCTTTGTACAATTTCTATGTTGCGTACTGCCGTTGTTGTCTTGAAATGACGTAACACTCCCAGGTTGTCACACTTCAGAAAAACGATGACTTTATTGAATACTGTAAACGAATAAGAAATGATTTTTTTCATGGTTTATTTTTTTGTACGATGTTTAATTACTTTACTTAGATTTCATTTGGCATTTTCTGAAATTACTTCACACTTGAGCTTTAAGAGTGGATGGATCTCCCTCACCGTGGAATGACTCATTTATCTATGTAGATTGTTTCATTTCTTTGTGAAGAAAATGCATCAATCTTGTTTAATTATGCATTCAAACCTAAACACATAAATTAACTTCAGTATTTGCCAAATCTATGGCAAAGTAGTAAATCTAGTTTGTTGAGATGTTGGCTCGCCAAACATGCAGTCATGCAGTAGTATGTCTTTGAAGGCCCTCTTCTGTCCTTTTCCCGCCCAGTTAAAGAGGCAGGCAAGACTGTTTGTCATGGTGGAGGACAGCATTTGCCGGATCATGTCTGAGTTGGTCCCTCCGACTAATGCCAGGCGGGTAATCTAAACTGATATGGGAGAAACGGTCAGTGTGGAAGTGTAAAGTGTACCATGTCAAATGTATTGAATTGTAAAACCTTTTTATTTCATCTAAAGAAACAAGAGATTTGCCAATCAATTAAGTGAAATTAATTTATACATACTAATTATCTTGAAGAAATTGATTATATCAAATAAATATATGGATGATTTTCATTTAGTTGAAATAATTTTGATTTACTAAATAGCTGGAATATATTGATTAAGATTATTAGGTGAAATTAATTTGTACATAATCTTGAAGAAATTGATTTGTACTTTTAAAATATACAGTATTTATGACACTGAGAATTAATTAAGATTACACTACATTAAATTAATTTATATATATATTCATACCAATAGGCTCCAGCACGCCCCGCGACCCTTGTGAGCATAAGCGATATCGATAATGAATGGATGGATATTCATACCACAATGAAAGTGAGTTTGATTTATTGGTACTAGTGTAAATATCTGGATGAGATTGCTTTAGATAAAATCATTTTACGGGTAAAATTGAGGCTAGCTTTCTCAATCTGAATAATAATGATATGGATTCAATAACTAAAATATGGTGAATGAAGTTATAATTGGTACCACATGACTTTCATTCATTCATTCATTATCCATACCGCTTATCCTCACAAGGGTCGCGGGCGTGCTGGAGCCTATCCCAGCTGTCTTCGGGCAGTAGGCGGGGGACACCCTGAATTGGTTGCCAGCCAATCGCAGGGCACACCGAGACAAACAAACATCGGCACTCACAATCACACCTAGGGGCAATTTAGAGTGTCCAGTCAACTTACCATGCATGTTTTTGGACTGTGGGAGGAAACCGGAGTACCCGGAGAAAACCCACGCAGGCACGGGGAGAACATGCAAACTCCACACAGGGAGGCCGGAGCCGGGATCAAACCCACGACCTCTGAACTGTGAGGCGGACGTGCTAACCAGTCACCCACCGTGCCGCCCCACCACATGACTTATTTAATGTTATTCTCACTTTGTTGCCATAATTTGTCCGTCAAATTAATTTAGTATCATGCCTTCTTTTTTTAATATGTTACAGTCAGTTTACAAATTACATTCAACGCAAGTAGAAAGCAATAGAAGCGCAGGTAATATCAAGTAAGGGAAGTAAATATATAATATACTGTAACTTAAGAAAAAGACAAGTGTGCATGTCTGCACTGTATGGCTTATGGCTTCGAAAAAAACAGAAGGGCAAACATGGATAACTTTGATTCAACATTGACATTTCAAACGTTTTAATTCAACCCAAATACAACATTGAGTTGTATTTGGGTTGAATTTGTATTTGGCTTCTTTTCATCCGAAATCCAACATTGATAAAATGATGTTGCATCAACGTTGATTGACCATCAATCTCCAACCAAAACCAAAAACAACCTTCTTAACCCAAATACAACGTTGATTTAACGGCATCTTTTCATCAGAAATTCAATGCAATGCGAAATAGATGCTAAACAATAGGGGTCCCAGTACGGATCACTGCGGGACCCCACATGTAACTTTACAAAACTCAGAAGTTGCATTGACATGAATTACACAGTGCGTCTGCGCCGAGAGGAAAGAATTAAACCAAGAAAGTGCTGAGCCTGAGATACCAACATATGCTTCAAGGTGTTCTAATAGTATGTTATGATCGACAATGTCAAAAGCACCACTAAGGTAAGAGTAGTATTGATGAGGTGTCGGAGCTAGGAGAAGATCATTAGTCACTTTAGCAAGAGCCGTCTCAGTAGAGTGAACGGATTTAAATCCTGACTGAAGAGTTTCAAATCAATTATTAGAATGCCTTGTTTCAACTATTGAGCCAGCATAGAACATCTATCCATCCATTATCTATATCGCTTTATCCTCACGAGGGTCGCGGGGATGCTGAGCCTATCCCAGCTGTCTTCGGGCAGTAGGCGGGGTACACCCTGAACTGGTTGCTAGTCAATCGCAGGAAACAAACAAACAAACAAACAGAAACAAACAAACATACACACACACAATCACACCTAGGGGCAATTTAGAGTGTTCAATTAACCTACCATGCATGTTTTTGGAATGTGGGAGTACCCGGAGCGGCGCTTTGAGCGAAGTATCGATCCCAGGACAATACTATCGACTCGATCCAAGTATTTGCTTAGTATCGATAATATCGATATTTGGATCGATCCGCACGCCCCACCCTTGCAAGCGGGGGATGACGAACCAAGGAGATCGTCTTCCTTCAGCTGTTGGAGCACACGTGGAAAATGTACTGTATAGGACTGCTCTGCAGACATCTCTCCTGAGACGTTCAATTCAGTTCATCACATATCATTTCCAATTAAAATTATATTAGCATGTAGAATGCTCTTGTCTAAAATCACTTTTTGCAATCAGCCATACCTGAGAGCAATACCCTATTTTTAGTACAAGCTCTGGACTCAATATTTATTAGCTGTCTTTTGTACAGGTATGGTGTTTTCCTTTTTATTTTTTATTTTTTTGGTCTGTCTTGTCTTCAGCAGTTGATATTGTCATTTTTCACCTGGTGTGCTCCTCCTGGGTGCTGCAACCCCAATTTTCCTATTAGGGACAAGAGAGACACTTTGATTCTGAAGTCATGTAGAAAAAAACAGAGGCATCAAAAGTAACTTATTACAATGAGAGCAAATCAGATAAGAAAAATACTGTACTCATGTTGTGTAAATAAGGAGGGAGAATGTTTTGCACTTTCAACAATTCTAAGTTAAGTTCAGTAGTCATTCAAACTCACCTGGGGATCATTTTTAAAAGATGGCTCGCTAGCCCCCCCCATGAAAATATGGGCTGAGAGACCCCTTTATAGCTGCTTGCATCTTCTATAGAGCACTGTCTATTATGCTTGTACGTGTACACACTATAGGTGTTTATACTGTTCAAGCGTGTATGTACAGGGTACAGCGTGACCCAGGGTGTATGTACTCAATTTCCTTTTCTTCTTCAGAAATCCATTTCAAATTTCCAAATCTAAATCTTCTTTCGGGGCCTGTTTTTTTGGGGGGGAGGTCACCCTGTATATGGGTGATATTCATACAATTTGATCAATAATGGCAAAGACATACTACCCCACTAAATGTAATGTTGAAAATCTATTATTTTTATTGATATGAGTATTTCAATTAATGGCTGTTGTTATTATTCGAAGGTAATAATTGTATAGGAAAATAAAATATTCTGAAGCACGGTTTTTCCAACTTTTTTGAGTCAAGGCACATTTATTTCATTGAAAAAAATCCCGCGGCACACCACCATCTGAAATTGTGAGAAAAAAAAAATGCTTATTTTAACAATATAAGTGTTATATTGTTTATATAAGCAGTTTTTAACATTGAAGGATGACGTTATATTATAACGACTTGAATAGGAATTAAATAAACACAAAGAAAAAAATATTTTATAATGTTTCATATTGATACTTACTCAGTGAGAAACATGAGCCTGTTTGGATAAACATGCGTCACTAATTCGCTTGTCTCTATACAAAGACAATTACCTACCTGCTGCTGCTACCTGCTGGTATGAAAGAGAACTACAATGTAGTAAAGACATGATTACGCTGCCAGGCGCTAGACACACAGGCACACAAATGAGATCATTTCCCACGGCACACCAGTGTGTCGTGGCAAACAGTTTGAAAAACAATGTTCTAAAGTCATGTTTTTCACAGTTTTAATGCCAAAATGTATTCACCTAAGTTTTCAAAATAAAATTCCATCATTTGCTAGTAGTTTTGAAGACGCTAATGTCTTTGTTTTTGATATACTGTATATACTTGTTTGGGATTTTTCTCATATTGCTTAATATGTCTGTTATGTTTATCACTTACATAACCTTTATGGAGATGGCAAACACCACTTTCGTCGTTTTGTGTACTCTTTTCACTGAACAGGTGCCACAGTACAATTCAATATCACTCCGTGGAGGCAACATACTGGGTGGTATCCTATAGTAACAAAATGTAGTCCCTCTCACTCTACAATGGATTGTATGATTGCCAAGAGCAAATACATATACATGCATGTCTTAAGACTTCCTTATTTGAACAAAAATCTTTTACAAATTGAACTTTCTGGTCCACTGAGGTAACTTATGAAAAATAATTATAACTCATCCTTCCTAAGTGTTACACCTTCATGCAAACATGGTGATGTAGACTGAATCATTCTTCCACAGTTGTCATTAGTAAATGAATGCAGCAGGGGGCGCTGCATGCACACATCTTCTCTCTGGTCTCTGAAGGTCTTTCAAGGTTAACATGTTTTGATACTCGGAGGACGGTAATCGTGACATGCTCCCACAGTTTGGGGGAAGAAGAAGACGGGATGGGGTGGAGTCAGATTTGATTTCAACATCTGCCAGCAGGACAAAACATCGAGGGGAAATTGGTGGGATAAAAGTGAGAGCTTGAGGGGAAGAGGAAACAAAGGCAAAGGCCTACAGGGTATTTTCATCAGGGGTGGGCAAACTTTAGTGCTCAAGGCACAAAAAATAAATTGTAAAACAGACAGAGTTATCGGGGTTAATCAAAATGTTTGTGGCACTTCGGCCATTTCCACTTTCTCCTTCAAAGATGAGCTAGTTTCACTTAGCAACATGCAATTTAATAGCATAGTATATTATGAGGATACCCCCCAAAAAAAGGAACACATGCTGTAAAATGCACAGAACGTTGCCATTTCAGGCCTATTTCGACCAATTAAAAGATGCCTATCCTGAGTAGACCCACAAAAAAAAAGTCACACGAAGCCATGCCTGAAAAGACACAGGAAGTCCACCATTATGACAAAATCATTTTCAGGTAATTTCCTGGGTGGGAAAGGAAAGCATACAAACATCTACAACAGCTGTAGCGGTAGCAAAACGCTTTACAGAACACAAACCATAAAACATTAAATCATGACACTTGATCACCTCCAAGGCCCTCAGAGTATATATCCACTGTTTCTCCACATCGACTGCAGCCAGATGAAGTGACTCGGGCGTCTGGTTAGGATGCCTCCTGTACGTTTCCCCGGTGCCCGGGCACGTACCACCAGGAGGAGGCCTTGGGGACGAGCCAGGATACTCTGGAGAGGAATCCCCTCCGGAAGAGCAGAGTGGACAAAGTGTCTGGGGAGAGGGAAGTCTGGGCTTCCCTGCTTAGGCTGCGACCCGGGAAAAGCGAAAGACAATGGATAGATGGATGATTTAAATCAAATGAAGAGTGACAGGACGTGGACGTGATGAAGCTTGGGAGGCCCCTAATGGCATTGATCCTATAAAAAGGAGGGCGTCCGAGCTCATGTGTTGATATTCATCATCCTCTCGACAGGCTGGATAAAGCAAATAGCAGGTTCCGCATGCAAACAGATGAGCTTCCCATGAGCTCGCCATCAAGAAGGCCAAACGGGGGACTGTGGGAGGGGCGCACAAAGTACTGATTTGAGTGCTTGGAACACGGCGAGCCTTTCATTTTCACTTCTTCATCCACTCGGGCATGAGGCGCTAACGCAAGCGTCAGGTGCTTTGAAAAACACAGGCGAGGAGGCTTGTGGGGAGATAAGCATTCAGCATTGCACACCCACACACAGACCAAAACGTCATGTTTAGAAATAACAAAACAACAATTTAATTTAAAAAAAATTCTAAAAAAAACAGCACTCTTTGTAACAGATGGACATGTGCACACAATGTAGACATATCATGAAATTACTGTAATTGGGATCATACCTTGCCGATTATTCATTCATTAATTATTGCGAAACTTTGCTTGTGAAAGTCGGCCGAAGTTTGCAGTCGGAATGACGGACGCTCCGGATTAGAGCCGAAATGGGCAAGACGAGATCGGTCTAACAAAAAAAGAGTTTTTAATTATTTTTTTTCCCCGTACAAAAATTGTTATACGGCGTACATAATTTGAAATGGTCAAAAAACGTATAAAATACGGGGAAAACATACAAGTTGACAGGTATGTAATGATAACCACCACCTTGCTCAATAGAAATAAAGACCATGACTAGAAGTAATGCATAGAAAGAAGAAAAAAAGAACAATCTATCAAGAGTAGATCCACAAACAAGTTTCAACAAAGCATGTACGAATATACACGGGAAGTTGTCCATTTTGGTTTGAAGCAACCATTTGGGTGTCCTTCATTCAAAGGATTTTGCCTGGACATGCTTTCTAAAAGCACTGGGAGCATGACAGGCGGCCTGCGGTGAGGCTGCTAAGCAGAACACAGGAAGAAAGCACAAAAGCCATTTGGAGCTAATTAACGCCGTTTGATTGTCGGCAGGGATGTGGGACATGATACCTTTTGTTTGTCATCCACCAGATTTTATGCATGAAACCGTGGGGGACTAATTGAGTCCCCGAGTAGGGCTCACTGGCATGCATGAGCACGATAATAAGTAAATACATCTTCTGTCAGCGGCCTCTGTGGGAAAGTCCATCCCAAGGTAGACGAAATGGGAAATTTAGCCAAAATTGACCTTCTTTTGGAACCGGTTTCTGCTTTTGCATCCTGTGCAAACCGCAATAACCAAACCGCCCCGCAACTTAACGCCACCCAAGTGTCTAATACACCAACTGTAAATCTGGTAGTAATTGGACAAAAATCTCTAGAACGAGTCAAACTGAAAATGTCCCGTGCCTTCTGGGCACGACTACTAGAGACTTTTCTGTGGGTCTACTCATGACAGACATGCCCACCAAATTTGATTCGGTCAAGACAAACTTGAATTGGGAGCTGAATTTTGCAAAAATGATCACTATACTTTCCTTTGTTATGGTAAGTCATCAAACTTTGCCACCATGCTCTGCCCACACACAATGAGCGGTTGTAGTAATGCTATCCAATTGTATTTGCATGGAAAGTTAACAAAATGGAAATGGTTTCCCTTACAGTAGTGCAAGTATGCGTTGAATTATGGATGGAAAGAAATTAATACTTGGAACTAAAGGTGACACGTATCATTAATCCTTCCCACCCTATCCCCACCCTTTTCATTATCTTTTGATGATTTCTATGAATAATTGAGGATTTAATAATGCCACTGTCACTGAGAACATGATCACATCACTGCTTATTCACTTTTAAATAAAAAATGTTTTCATCAGCAGGCACACTTTCTGTAGCCTAGTGTTGAACAACATTCATAATTTCGTTATTAGATTTTATTATGTTTGCATCATGCATGTTGACGCAACCTCATAAAAATGCATTGATTTCATGCTTTCATGTTGTGGTGCTTAACGTACATTATGAATAAATGATGCGTGAATGTTGTATTTATATGTAAAAAATGCAAATGTATGTGTTTGTATAAATTGCTGACTAATCTTTGTACAGTACGTCTTTAACGATGCACTACAGGGTGGCCCTTTTGGAAGCAGTGTTGCACATCAAAAAACAAAATGTCCGGCTATTCAGGGAGAGGTGTGCTGCTGTTTTTAATTGTTTAAAGCAGGGATGCCCATGTCCAGTCCTCAAGATGCCCTATCTAGCCTGTTTTACATGTTTCCCTCCGCCAACACACAAATGATCAGGATCTATCAGGCTTCTGCAAAGCTTGCTGATGCGTTGCTCATTTGAATCAGGTGTGTTGGAGGAGGGAGTCCAAAACAGGCTGGATAGGGGCTCTCGTTGAACGGACTTGGGAATCCCTGGTCTTCATGCACTTATCATTTAGGAAATCTTGTAAATTTGGGCATGGTGAGAAAAGAAATTGTCATGGCATCTCAATAAGCCATACATGAAAGGACAAAGGAAGTCTCTCATCTTGACCCAAAGCAGCCATTTTTGGCCAAATTCTTGTAGCGACGGGCATTGGAAATTAGCATTAGCTATAAATGCTGTGATGCTGTGCATTGGAGATTGTTTTTTCATTCAACCATGTTGCGGCATCTGTCCCTATCCAAATAAACATGAAATGAAATTGGCTCAGTGGCACACAACCACATTTAAATAAATAAATAAATCTGCCCCCGAAGCCAGTTTCACTGAGCAACATGAAATTTGGTAGGCGTGCCTATCATGAGGAAACCCACAAAAAAGTCTCAAGAATCTGGCCTGAAAATACACTGGAAGTCTGAAGCTAAACTCAACTCATCTTATTTATAGCTCACACAAAGTGCTGTATATAAAACATAAAAGACAATAATTCCAATAATAATAAAAAAGATAGAATCAAAAATAACTAAATAGAAATGTTCTTTTTAATTAAAATACGCAAAGCGGCTGTTATTTCGTCCATTTCCAGGGGTCTTTCAAAGGCTGACTCATCCTAGAGAATTCGTCCGATTGCTACTAAATTTGAACTTCGTGTACTGCTAATGGGTGAAGTGCGATAGTAAACAACATCCATCAGGGCTGTACTGCACACCCACTGCTTGACGTTGGATAATGCTCAAAAAGATTTTCCTGTTCAAAGGCACATGCGCACTTGCACACACACACGCGCGCGCGCGCGCAGACACAAACCCTCACACGCACACGTACACGCAAGCGCACACACACGCACACGCACATGCCCTTTTCAAGCACTCCAGTGCACAGCTAAATAATTGATTGAGCGCTTTTTCCTGCGGGAGGCGAAGTAGGCCAACATGTCTGCTGGTGCGTTCAAAGACCTCCTTCTTTCTGTCTGCTGGCCCATTTGAAATGTTGCTCCTTTTCATCAACTTCGATCATTTTAGCAGGAAATATGGACTATATGCACACAGCACTTCCGCGTTCGATGTCACATGGTAACGAAGCTTCCGGTGCAGGGTAGACACTATAGCATAGCATGCTGTTGATGTGATGTAACTCTCGCCATAACTCCTTAATCGACTCAAAAGGAACAGGGACCGCTCCTTTGTTTAGCATGAGAACTACCCTAATTCTAAAACTACTTAGATTTACTAGAGGCATCATTTTTCTTTGATGAGACAGTGTAAAACATTTAACGTGCATGTAAAAAACCTTAATGAGGCTCAATACTGGCAAACCACAATCACCACCAAAATGCAGTGGCGATTGCTTTGATATTTTCAGAGATTGAAGTGGGCATAGGTGGAGATGTGCATGTGTATTTTGGTGGCAATCGGTCGCAGTTTTTCAACATTAAGCCACACCAAGCCCCTTGACTTTATGTCAAGATTGGATTTGATTTTATTTAGACTGTCCCATTTTGACGGCTTGTTCTTTGGCAAAGACGTCATCACCTAAAATGATTATTACTCACTGTTTGACTAGCTATTAAAGGTATTCTATTTATTAAAAGTCTGTTCTGTGTCACTTTGAATGTAAATTACATACTGTAGCTCCTCTCCTGGGACCACCAAACTACCGAGTCCCGTCCCTCTCTGAGGCAGACGGGTGTGGGTAAAACAACAGTGACGGCCTCATGGAGAAAAGGGAAATATGAGCAATCAATGCGTGAACCATGTTTCTGTTGTTACACATATTTACAAAAACATATTTTCTCGTATTAGTTTTTGTACATTTCCATCGACGTACTGTGTCTAATTCAAATGCAAATGCCAACGCTTTTCATGCATCTCGCTAAGACAAAATTCGCTCGACCGAATACCTTTGGGAAAAGAAAAATAAATAAATAAATAAAATGATAGCACAAGTGTCACATCTGTCAAATGCATAGAGTGGTGTGACGTATTTCCGGTAAAATCTCTTTAATTGAATCGCTTTGAAATTCTTACTTGAAATATAAAGACATAAAATCAGTTCTTGATATTAAGCACAGTTTCCAAATAAGTGAAAGACATCTGAAGCGAGCTCTTAACAAGAGGACATCTCTTGACCGCAAAAAGCGTTCCAAGTCCTCCTCCATGATTCTTGCCGTCTCAGACGTACTGTCGTCTCTCAAACGGCTGCGCATTAGAGGCTGATTAGAGGCTGCGCAAAACTGACCCGGAAGTACATAAACACGCATTTAAAACAAATTAGTTCCCTCGCAAAAAAACTGCGTTATCTTGCAATCTTTGCGAGGGAACGCAAATCTTTGCCAGGGAACGCAATCTCTTACCAGGGAATGCAAAGGTTTTTAGCTTTTTAATTTCACATTATATAATGTTCTTATTGCCCTTTTATATGAAATATATTTTACTAAAAGCGGGATCAACACTATTTCAGATTAATTCATCTTACTCCTCTTCTCTTATTAAATTGTTTACATTAATTTCAATTGACCCTTTTTTCCTTTAGATGAGAAATTTAGAGTTATTACAATTTTTTGACTAGAAGCAGTGTTGGGCAAGTTACTTCCAAAATGTAATATATTACACATTACTAGTTACTTGCATGTGAAAGTAATACGTTTCTTTACAATATTACTCTACTTGTAGAGTAATGCGTTACTTAAGTTTGAGTTACTTTTAAGTTACTTTTTCAAAATTCGGGGATTAATTTATTTAATAATGATTTCAAGACCTTAAAAGGAAAATGCTGCCATACTC
Source organism: Filicampus tigris (assembly GCF_054856515.1). Lineage (NCBI taxonomy): Eukaryota > Metazoa > Chordata > Actinopteri > Syngnathiformes > Syngnathidae > Filicampus > Filicampus tigris. The sequence continues at coordinate 28,780,353 of NC_141218.1, read as the reverse complement.
TAGCTGGTAAAGTTAACTTATGAGCATATTTAACTATATAGTGTGGTCTATAATATTAAATGTTTCGACTCTATGGTGTGGTGGGACATCACTACTTTTGATCAATATTTGTATCAATAAGATTTATTTTTTAAATATAAATATTGGAACTGATATTTTGTCCAGTAAATAAATAATCATACTGTAAACCACGAATGAAATTATCATTATTCTCAAACTAATTTACACACTGGAGGCAGCATGACTCAGTGGTAGAGTGGTCCTTTCCCAACCGGCATGTTGTGGGTTCAATCCCCGGCCATTGTGACCATGTTGAAGTATCCTTGAGCAAGACACTGAACTCCCAGTTGCTCCCGATGCTGCATCATCATGAGGTAGATGTGGTGTGAAACGCTTTGAGTACCAAAGGTAGAAAAGCGCTATACAAGTGACAGTCCATTTGCTATTTACACACAAATAATAGTGATGCATAACATATAATCGATAATTGGTCTAACAAGATAGATAGATAGGTAGATAGATAGATAGAAACACACAGACAGGGCATGCGTAATAAAAGCATACATATGTATTGAATTCAAAACTGACCTGACTAAATGTTTTTTCCTTTTTCATTATTATTTTTTCTATTTATAATAATTGAAAGTTCAGTTAGTTCTAATTTTCTTTTACTACACGGAGACAAAGTTTCGAGGTGATTTGGAAAAAAAAAGTAAATGAGAAACGAGCGCATCAGACTCTAATAATGGCATCGATTGTAGTTTGTCCGATTGATGGTGCCGTAGCGTGACGTCATTTGTCACCGGCAGATGATTTGCATTTTGATTGTGAACAGCCAATAAGAATCATTACGTTTTACATGTGGCAATTGATGGCACTAAGTTCATTAAATCATATCTAAAAAGCACAGTGACTTATTTTTTTTCCAGTTTATTCGCTTCGTTTTACTTTGTTCCTGCTTGTATTTTGTGTCTATGATTTGCATTTTATTTTATGAAACCGTGACAGTGATTATTGTCACAAATAATAAGTTCTCAGCACTCTTGGGTGTTGTTAAGTGTGTAAAGACAGTCGTATTGCATGACACAGAGTTGACTTGCGCACTCACGTTGTTATGTGAAGCTCCAAGTGCGACAGTAACTTTTTATATAAGTGTTGCTGAAAGTAATAACGTATGATCAAGTAATGTTATGAACAGACCTACTTGTTAAATGTAAAATACAGATGTCAACATATGTATTATAGTCCCGGAACTTGTAACGCGTTACCAGGCTCAGTAACTGTAAAAATATTACCAAAAATATAGGAGTAACAAGTTACATTATGCTGTTACTGCCTAAATGTAATGCATTACTGTACTGCGTTACTTTTGTAACGCGTTACCCCCAACACTGACTGTAAGTATATTGAAGCTGAATATTCACCTGATTTTTGGCACCCCCTAGAATCCACGGAGCCCATAGCATCCGCTTATCTCACTCAGCGTGGCGGGTGTTGGAAGCGGAGCGCAAATTTGCCAGCTTCCAACATTTCAGAGGCAGTACGCCGCTTGTATGTAAGCAGTTGTTGCTGTGATATTATAGCAAAAATTAACCCCAAAATTTTCTTTACAATAACATGTGCTATGCAAGAGCAGTAGTCTAACCACAGCATTCTGATTTATTGTGTTTGTGGAATATGAGTTAAGTAGTAAAATCCACCCGTTTTTGTCCATTTTAGGGGGCGGCCATTTTGTCACTTACTATCAATTGAAAATGACATCACAGTTGCTCAGGGCTCAGGTAACAACCAATCATGGCTCAACTTCAGAAAACAGGTGAGCTGTGATTGGTCGTTACCTGAGCAACTGTCATGTCATTTTCAATTAACAGAAGTGACAAAATGGCTGCCCCCTGAGATGGCTAAAAACAGTTGGATTTTGCTGCTTAACTTATATTCCGCAATAATAACCAGAATGCATTGCTTGGACTAATGAAGGCGCATAGTAACTAGAGGGACAGCTACCAAGTCAAACGATTCAAAAGCTACTGGCTTGGATCAAATGTGATCGATGTGTCAGAAACTTGCTGCTAATTACTCCATCAGCAAGTGACAAGATGGCAGCTGTCAGCAATCATTGTGGGACGGGGAAGAATGGGTGGGGTTGGGAGAGGAGGTTTGAGGGGGATTCATCTTGAGGGTCTATGACAGAAAGCATTCATGCTTCATTGGCTCCCTCACATCTGGACTTGGACTGGCTCAGTGCATTTCCATTTATTTCCTTTATGCAGTCCGCCTCACATTGTTCAGTCAATTCTGTGGTGCGTTCCGTTTCAGTTGGGGGAGTTTAAAGAGATCTTGATGTGAAAAAAAAATCTTTTTTCATTCGTGGTACGCCAATAGTTTGTGTTTCCATTGTGAGCCTTTTTATAGACATTCTAAATGCAGCAAAATAAGCGATGAGGGGAGAGGGGACTTTGTTGGGTTGAATGACTGCATGGGCAAAACCACAGGTGGGAATGCGGAGGCTGAAATACCTGCCGTGACGAACACAAGTATGAGAATCCCAGAAGACACGGGTGATGGAGTATAAACGCAAGCGGTGGGAGGACCTGGAAGAATTAGCAGAGACACAACAACATGAGGGCAAGTGCAGCAAAAAGGAAGAAGCTGATTGGCTGATGGGAAAGGTATGAAATGCACACAAAGATAACAGTCCACCAAATGTACTTCAAAGTGGCAAAAGCCCGTGCAAACGTTTGTATGTCATTTGACCAGACAGAGCGATTGGCTTGAAAGATGATTTGAGACTTTTTCTCTACCATGCTAGTTTGTATGTGTGTAGTGTCAATAAAAAATTTTTTTACACTACATCTGGGCAAGGTGCGGCTTGGGGGCCACATCCAGCCCATCCACAGTCTTTGACTGGCCATCACAGTGACCATGACGTCCAAGTGCTTTGCTTAAAGGTAAAACATGTGTTGCTTTCATTTTGAAAGGTGGGATTTTTATGTGTACACGTGTGGATGCTAGTGCAAGCAAGGTAGCGAGCAAGAGCTATGACTTGTATCTGAAGTGTTGACAATTTAGTGGTATTTTCACTTTATTGATTTTTTTTCCAACCCCTCGAAGCAAAAATGTTTTCAAGAAAGAGAATAGCAAAAATGACAACAGTGGTCCTAATTAGTAACATCGTTATTTCCCGCATGGAGTTGGTGGTTGGTACACAAAATTGTTATAATCTTCTACAGTAGAGATGAAATTTTAACAACAGGATGTAATTTTGTTGAAAAATTGTATACACATGTAGCAATTGGAGGCAACACAATATGTTTTTTGTAAATTAATTAAAAATAATACAAACAAAGGTCGGGTCACTGATAGTGTAGTGGTACACACGCCTGAGTTGTGTGCGGGCAGCGTGGGATCGGTTCCCGCTCAGTGACGGTGTCTGTGTGTGCCCTGCGACTGGATGGCGACCAGTTCGGGGTGTACTCTGCCTTCGCCCGTTGATGGCTGGGATAGGCTCCAGCACCCCCCCGCGACCCTGTATAGGAGACGTGGTTTGGAAGATGACATGAGGACACAAACATAGGTGAGGCTAGCATGTTGGCTTGGCACTCGGCAAGCATTCCAGTTTCTCGTACCGCTCTGCAAAATTAATTGCCCACCCCCATCGCACTAGAGTTTTTTGCATGTGGGATTATCTCAGTAGTGTTAAGCATATTATTCCTCCACGCTGCACTCACGCGGCTATATGTTGAAGTATTGATGCCTGATATTCTGTATTGTGGTTTAACCTGAGGTGCTTCACAGGGTTTGTTAGCTGTCTGTGGCTTAAGTGGCCCCACACATGACAACACGTTTATGCTCTGCCATAATGCCACTGTATAGAGACAGACTGAGTGAGTGATTGTGCAGCATGGCATGATGCAGTGCTCAAAAGGGAAGAAAAAGTAGTTCCCTTTAGACAAGAACTCGGTAGTTTAGCTACTTTCCACTGTGTTCCTGATAATCATATACTGTATACTGTACATTACCGCATGAATGTCTGAAATATAAGCATCAATATTTTGATTTCCGAATTTTAGAGGATAAAGATCTGGTATCGGAGGTATCAATATTTTGGTATCGATTCACACATCACTACTATTCATGATAATGGACACCTTGGACAATAGAGTAACAAGTAATCCAGCTGCTCGGTCACATGCGTGCACGTATTGTATGTGTCATGTGATTAAAATGCAAATGCTCCTCTGTCTTGCCAGTTAGTCATGATAACGGCCACAATCGAAATAAACATCTTGACTCGACGAGTGTTTAGCTTAAAGATGAAACATGGCATTTGATTACAAGGTGATGGTTAATTTGATTGTAATCATGGCGGCAATGAATATTGATGAGGCTTAAGAATAGACCCAATCACGCAAGATGTATAGAAACGTGCGGAGGAAGCATTGGATGAGGATTAAATGAGCGGAATGATGGATCATCATCTTCACCAAGGGACCATGGAAAGAAACCACCGCAATTAAATGTGCAGTGAGATGATTGGAGCACTGCAACCACGTGACCTGCATTATATATGTATGCTTATTATCGTCATTACTATGTTATATATAGCATTTAACTATGAATAATTTCTTTCACTCAATTAAAAGTGGGTTTTATTTGATGCTTTTGGTTTATAGCTTTTTATTGGCTAGTGGGAATAGGCTATGCATAAAACTGGGATTAAAAAAAAAGAATCAAGTAAATAATTCATAAATGAAATAAATCATGATAATAATGAAATACTATATTATATACTATTCTTTTCCTGGTGTGCTATGTACTCTGCTATCTTGTCCATAATATTAAATGACATTACATTTTTATTATTATTCATTTACTGGTGAATTTTGGCCTGCTTGACTGTCCTGATCATTATTAAATTATTTTCTAGTGGATTTTGGTCTACAAAATTGTCTGGAATATCATTATAACATTTTAGTATTCAAATTGTTATGTATTTTCAGATCATTACACTGGCCAACAGCAAATTTCAGTGATGGCTTCATATGTCCCTTTATGTAAATTTCAGACCGATTTGAAACATTTCTTCACTTATTTTTTTCTAGTAGATCAGGTTTTTGCAACACTTTCTATTTTTAAATTTGACCTATAAAAGCTTGCGCAACACGGATTTTACCATGTTTTTACCATTTATAGCTATGACGTTTAAGAATTAAATTTCACCTGTTGTTGAACTTAACTCTTGATTCAAAAATATTGCTAAATATATTATATATTTTATTTTGAATATCCATCCATCCATTCTCAACACCATTTGTCCTGTACAGGGTTGCACAAGGTGCTGGAACCATCCCATCTGACTTCGGGCAAAAGGCGGACTGCAACCTGAACTGGTCACTAGTCAGTCGCAGGTCGCAGTCACATAGAGACGAGCAACCATTCACACCCACATGCACACCGTCACTGAGTGGGACCCGATCCCACGCTGCCTGCACACAAGTCAGGCGAGTGTAACACTACAGCATTAGCGACCATATTATTATTATTATTATTATTATTATTATTATTATTATTATTATTATTATTATTATTATTATTATTATTATTATTATTATAACCTGATGTGATAGAGAAAAAAAACTAGGACAAATTCAAAATCAAAGCATAAAATGTATCTAGAAAAGTTTACCTGCACTTCTGATTAAAAAAATGTGTTGACCACTTTTACACATCCACATCTGATATTCTGCACTTTTCCCCCTTCCTGAAGAGCTAAAATGGCATCCTTTGATGAGTTTTCGAGATGCTGCTCATGTGAGAGACAAGAGTGTGCGTCTGGCGACCTCCCACAAGCAAACTTTGGCGTATTTATAGCTGAGCAAAACATCCCGTTGACTCGTGTGTGATCCCGACGCAGGAACATCAAGAATTCATACTTCCCCTGCCCCATTGCGCTACTCTTATACATAAATCATGTAGAACATACATTATGCAGCGTGAGGGTCTGTGCACTGATGATGATGACGACAATTTCACTCACTGAGATCAAAGTGGCAACTTTGCCTTTCACGCATAATATCCATCCATCCATTATCGATACCGCTTATCCTCACAAAGGTCGCGGGGCGTACTGGAGCCTATCCCAGCTGTCTTCGGGCAGTAGGCGGGGGACACCCTGAATTGGTTGCCAGCCAATCGCAGGGCACACAGAGACAAACATCCGCACTCATAATCAATTTAGAGAGTCCAATCAACTTACCATGCATGTTTTTGGAATGTGGGAGGAAACCGGGGTACCTGGAAAGTACCTGGAGAAAACCCACGCAGGCACAGGGAGAACATGCAAACTCCACACAGGGAGGCCGGAGCCGGGATCGAACCCACGACCTCTGAACTGTGAGGCAGACGTGCTAACCAGTTGCCCACCGTGCCGCCTTCACGCATAATATATATATATACATATATATATATATATATATATATATATATATATATATGTATATATATATATATATATATATATATATATATATATATATATATATATATATATATACATATATATAATATATATTAGTGCTGTCAATCGAATAAAATATTTAATCGTAGTTAATCGCACATTTTATTTATTGTAAAAGAATCCCTTGATTTTTCTGTCCCATTATTTTCTTGAATTTTAATACCCTTAACATGAATAAGAGGATTGATTTCTTATGTATTAAATGGAAGTCAACCCAAACATTTTTTTTCAAGAATATGTTCTATGCAGGTCAACTAGTTGAAACGAGGCATTCTGATAATTATTGGGTTTGTGGAATAAGAGTTAATCCACCTGTTTTTAGCCATCACTGGGGCGGCCATTTTGTCACATCTGTCGACTGAAAATGACATCACAGTTGCTCAGGTAACAACCAATCACAGCTCACCTGTTTTCGGAAACTGAACCATGATTGGTCGTTATTTGTGCCCTCAAGGCATCTGTGATGTCATTTTCAGTCGAAAGAAGGGATAAAATGGCTGACACCTGAAATGGCTAGACTTTGCCGCTTGACTCATATTCCACAAACAAAATATTAATCAGAATGTCTTGTTTCCACTAGGGGGCCTGCATAGAACATATTCTTGAAAAATAAATGTTTGGGTTGACTTACCCTTCAATTGAAAAAACAAGCATTGGATTGAACTCACACAAACAGCCCCTTTCAAACACACACATGCACGCATACACACGAACACGCGTCCGCGCACGCACACACGCACACACAATCATTTACATTGGTGTTGTTCTGACAGATATGTTTATTTCTTGAGGGCGACTTGTTGCTCAAGCGTCGCTTGGATTTAGAACTACGAGAGCAGTCATTTTTACGGATGTCACTTTTATTGCGCTCTGACAATGACTTAATCGACTAAAAATGAGAGTGTCTAATAAAGGTATTTTGTTTATCAAAATTCTGTTGTGGGTATATTTTAATGTAAATTGTGTTTTGGTGGACCGCTGAGATTGTCTGTACGGCTCACGATCGCGCTGCGTATGTCGTGCTGTTATAAAATACAGCTGCTTTGGAGCAAACTGCATATTATTTTGTATTTATTCTTCGTCTAAAATGCTGCAGTGTTGTTTTGCGAGTATATATTTATCTATTTATATTATGCTAAAGTATTTATTCCTTTTTGATTTGGTTTGGTACGACGCATTTCCTGAGCGGAGAAGAAAGGAGAGAGAAAGGTGAATTAGAGCGAGCCTGTTCACGTCTGAATAAAGACGCAACAAAACCTGCCGTGTCGGTTCTCTTTAGCAAGGAAGACCCAGAAGAAATACATAAAGTCAAACCTATACTGTAACCCGCCACTCCACGGCCTCCGAAGATAAGGAAGAACAACTTTTAAGGGTTACACTACCAACGTGTACGCCGCGACTATCACCGCGGGGCAGGAAGACTCAGCCGAGCAATTCTTCCTCATCGTCAATATTTGGAAGCAGATGTAACGCCTCCTCTACTCTGACCCCAGCCAACAGGGTGTGCAAAGCTTGTGGCATCATATTAAAAAAAGATTGTAATTTCTGCCAGAGGTGCATCAACAAAGTACTGAGGGCTGTTATGTGCTTGTGAGATTAGCACATAATTTATTTTAATAAATTGGCAAAAATAATAGTGTAAAAACGTTATTCACTTTGTCATTTTTGGGTGCTGTGTGTAGAATTAGAATGTAGCCCACGTGGGCTGGCCTGAAATAATGACGACATGCTGACCGATGGATTGATGTGCCCACCACTGCTCAAAACGCCACCAAATACGCAAAAACGCATACATGTATTTTTGTGGAATAATGAGTAGTTGTCGCCAAAAAAAGGGTTGTTGCTGTTGATGACGCGTCACCCCAGTTCTTGTATGACCGTGCGCGGGTGTGTCCACCTTTATGAATAACAGTGCTTCAAAATAGTGCTTTGAAGCTTGTATTGTTCTCCTAATATGATATCACATGACCGATTACGGTTGAGCGCCATTGTCACAGCACATATTGGTGGCTTGAAACGGCTAGAGGGCCGTCATTGGTTTGACAGGTTCTTTTGGTGCTAACTTGAGAGCAATCAACTATTGAACAATGTGGGGGGATTTGCGCATTAATAATGGTGACCAGTGAAAAGCAACGCTCAACAGTTTGGATCGCTTTGATCATATACGATTTGATCATTTACGATCAAATAAGGTTTGGGCGGAGTGGCTTCCACTGGGGCGTAGCCAGAACTTGGCTAATGGGTGGGCCTGGAAAAATCAGGGGGGGCCTGAATATTTCGCTCACTGAGCACAATCCTCCTGTCCCGACGCATCGTATATTCAAATAAAATGACAAACTGAATAAACAACTTCAGATCTTCCTTAGACAACCATATTTATGCCATTCTTAATATCCAATAAAATAAAAAACACAACGAAACACAAATATATTACAAATATATAATTTAATAATAATTTACAACAAATTTAAAAATATACATTTTTTTTCATGAATCTCACTGGGTGTACAGTCTGTCAATCATGGCTCCGCCCCTAGGCTTGCAAATGCGTACGTTTTCCAGCATCATCTGTGCCATTTGAACGACGCATTTTTCAAAAGCTGGAAAAATATTGAGTGTTAAGAAGAGATGCCAAAAACCTTCTACTGTGGAGAAATTATTTATCAATAAAAAAAAAAATTGTAAATACACCCCTGCATCCTTTTTGTTGTTCACGAGTACTCCCGTTATAATAAAGATGCACACGCCCAACATACTTACTTTTAAATTCATGGCAACTTTGTCCTCTTAAATTAACACAGTCTTCATTAAGTAATACATTGATCCATATCATATTTATTTTTCTATTATTGTTGAAAGAGTGACATCAGTGACTTCATACTTCCACTAAATGTCCCTAATATTGCTGTCACTGAAGCACCAACGCTCCAAATCTATCTAATCAAATCAAATCAAATCTAAGTTGAAGTAGATTCTTTGCTTTACCTGCCCTCTCTACGGATAACTTTGTAATGACCCGAAGCAGAAGCTCCATCTGGTCATCTGTCCAAACAAAACCTCCATTCCTTGAGTGTGTTGAATGAAATACCAGCCATTGTCACAACTACTCTTCTTCGTTGATTCTTCTTCTTTGTCCTTTATGCCTGGGCTTCTTCTCTGTTTTCCGGTGACTTTCTGTGGCTGAGCTACAGTGCCACTTCAGACTTGGCATATACAGTACATTAATTACAACTTTCAGCATTTTCACCCCCCCGCCCCCACACACACCCACACACACATACACACATTTCTTAAGCCAATTCCATGTTTACAAGATTTTTTTGTCATGAATAGATCTGGCTCTGTTTCTGTGTGGACATGACCTAAATCGTTTTTAATAGGGAAACCTGGCAAAATTCATGCAGAGCTGTAACAAAAGAAGACCCAGTAGGAAAAAAATTGTGTGAAGAATTGAAAAAAAGCTTGCCGTGTGTGTCATTTCGAAGCCACTTTATAACGCGCTTTACTGCATCAATGTCAAATGAATGTCAAGTAGCTCGAGTTTTGTGAAGAGTGTGTGAAAGGTACCCACCCGGGGTTTACCGCGAGGCTCCCTTGGCTCGGCACGCTAACGGTGTCGATTTAAACTTCCATTTCCTGCTGGCAGACTCGAGTGCGCTCGACGGGCTGGAGTGGTCGACGAGAAGCTCGACAGTGGAATCCGTTATGACTCATTGACACTAAAATAACTTGCCAACTGTCAGAACAAATCGCGCCTGTAACTGAAGAAGGCTAAAAACAACGCTAGCAACAACGGCAATGTATTCCTTTCGATGGTAGCCACTTTCACACTGGCTAATTGGCTAGCTGTGCTTGTGTGTAAAGGCTTAGATACACTAATCCGACGTCGGAGGTCGTGAAGCGTCGTGGCGTCTGATTCCGGCGTCTGATTGGTGTAGTGACCACCATCGTCGCGTCGTAACCAACATGAAGCGTCTGGTGGCGTTTCAGCATGTTGAATCGGCGTTGTGAGTTGTGACATTTGGTCACTCCGATTGGCTGTTGGCTCGCAAATCAGGGCTCGGAGCACTAACGGGAAATGACAAATGCGGATAAAGAGTGAGCACGCCTTCGCTGCCTTAAACCTCTTACAAGTACAAGAGCGAGGTTTGACAATTTAAGTATTTCACGATGCTGTGTCAAGAACGTGAGGGTTTACTTTGTGTGGGAGTTCATCGTGAGCGAAGAATGTAGCTGAATGCATTGTTTACGTTTTTATAATCTGCCCCCGGCCAATATCTTTCCGGTTGGACTTTTCTAACAAAGAGAAATAGTGACCGCTGCCGATGGTATGGAAGGGTATTACATCTCATGCATGCGCAGAAGGTACTTTAATGGTCAGCGTCGCTGTCCGCCGATGCGGTGTGTTTTTCCAGCGTGACGTGACCTGTCACAGTTGGCCAAAGTCGGATTGGTCTATTTAGGCCTTAAGGCACGGATGCAGGGATAGTTGGATGCAGGGTTGAAGTCGAGCTGTGAATGTGCAGTTGTTTTTAGGGAAAATCAGAAGCAAAACATAGGCGAATACCGCCGGTGTGCAAGGGGCCATGAACACAGAGTGCATCGAATTCACTCAGTGCAGCTTGGGAATGAGTTTCCCCTGACACACGTCATCTAATTTGACTCTTTTCTGGCACTTACTTTAACAACCATCTGTTCAGTGTGTAAAGTTTTTTTCCCTCTCAATGAAAGTGACACCATGCTGTCATTGCCTCACTGTCCAGGAAACCTGCTTTGGATTTGGTCTCATTTTGAATAATTCCCTAGTCAAAGTTCAAAGTACGGGCCTGGGAGTTTACCAAAAGTGGGCACTTCAAATCAAAATGGCCAACTTTGTGTTCAATTTCAGTCACGGATTCTTTAACTTTTTTGTGCATCCAGTTAAGACAGGCATGTCCACCAATTTTTGTGTTAATCGGTGGTACTGGTGTTGAGGGCTAATTTCATTTTTTCCCCCATGAAATCGTCAAACATTTTCACCAAGATACATGCATATTAGACGGCGTACGCAAAATGTTTTCACAGGTTCAAACTAAAATGGTTGACTTTCTGAAATTTTCAAACTTTACAGAGGGCAATACAAAATGACTTTTAGGGGATTGGGTGTGGAAACCCCTAAAATACTTAAACAAATATAATAATAAAATAATTTTAATCAATATATTTCTGTTTTTTAAGTTCCTCTTCAATTTTGGCCATGGGTTCTTGAGAGATTTTTGTGTGTCTTGTTATTATAGATGCCTCTACCTAATTTTAAATTTCATGTTGATTAGGAAAACTGCAGTGGGTTGGCTTACTTTTTTTTCCTCACCGTGTGCAAAAAAGACAGCAAGATGGCGCAGAAAGGTTGTATGAAATCACTTTATTCTCAGAGTGTGCAGTGATTCCAAGTTTTTCTTTTTTTGCATGAAGGTTTTCAGACTAAAATATCTGTCTATAGAGGGCATGCAAGTGAGGCTAATACAGCAGCGCTTTGGGGAAGGTGGGTAAAAACACATAACAGGACACATCAAAAACGCTTTATAGTCGCACCATGGCACACCACAGAGCATGCAGACGTCCAGGAAGAAGTGGAAGGAGGGTGAGAAAACTTTGCAGTAGAAAAGACTTCAAATATGCACTTAAAATACATATATATTGAAAAAAATGAAAATTAAAAACAATCACTGGCTACCAAGAGGACAGGAACGGGACCAGCTAGAGACAACACAAAAGATTAGCACACTAACTTTAGTATCCACGAGTAGGCTACAGACGACAGAGGAGTACAAACATCGGACGATTACATTCAAGTTACATCAAAGAGAGGTTTAGTATCAAGTGGCTTCTTTTTCTATTAGGCCTACTTATTATGAAGATTAATGAGCAAAAAAAATAAAAAATAAAAGGCTTTTATTGAGTGGCAGTGGTCGGTTAGCCATGAGAAGCGTGAAATTATTAACAAATGACAACATGATGAGAGCGCGACAGCGCAGTAACTCGTACAAATTGGTCGGGGGGCAGTATTCGTAGCCTGGTAGAATTCAGTAGGGGCTGTAAACGACAATTGTGCAGGATTTCAAGGCCCTTGGAGATGTTAGCAAGCTAGGCTAATGAGGCTAGTAGAAGAAGGCTCGCGAAGGTACAAGCAACAACACCTGAGATATGCAGTAAAAAAAAGTAAAAAAAATAATGTTGTCGACTACTGCTATCTCCTACTACCATGAGCGTCGTTCTTTGGTTTGACTTGATAACGTCGTTTGTGGATGTGTGATTCTGGTCGATAATTATCTGCTACCACTTGGAAGGGGAGGCTAGCAGGGGCAGTTTACCAGCATGGTGAACTCACTGGATGCTACTTCAGTACTCTAATTCAACACAATTCTGTGTTTTTAGCTTACTGAAACTAGCATGAATATGAAACATTCAGGATATATGTGAAACTCTGAGTGTTGCTTCTAATGTCTACAATTTGTCACACAAGCCAGATTGTTACTCAGATCCAATGCAAAAATAATGGCATAAAGTCACAGAAAAATTGTGGAAATACTTGCTTTTTTTGTGGTTAACGGCGGAGGAGCTTTTGGCTAACGAGGCTAAGTTAGCGGAATGTCTGAAATCGCTGGAATGTTTTGGAAATACTTAATGGGAATGATGGAGATGACAAAACAAAAACACCTGACAACCCTCCAACTTTGTGTGCCATTTTTACGTTTCCAATCTTTTTTCCTGTCTTTTTCCTCTCTTTTTTTAGGCTAACAATGCGTCAGACTTAGCACTACTGTCTGAAATATATGAAATTGCTGGAACGTTTCGACTAACTTGGCAGTATTGTCTGGAATATTTCTGAAAGACATCATGGAATGGACATAAAATAAAACAAGGCATGTCTACATCAGACCATGACCACATCTGACCCTCCAAGTTTTTGTGCCATTTTATGTTTTTCAATTAACAATAATGTTCTGTAAAAACACAAAACCAGATTTAAACAACATATGACGTTAGATTTTTATACGAGGTGATACAAAAACTGACGGACGTGCGTTTTGAAGTGACATGTTAATATCGAAAAGTGCAATCATTATCATCATTGCTTTACAAAGACTTTTAGCGCCATTTATACATTTTCCGATGTTATGATGAAAATGCACTCTCTTTAAAAACTCAAGAGCGTGTGACATTATGTTAAAGTCTTGCATCTACATACGGTGGCACTTTTGATTAACACTGAAATATAACTAACTCTGATTTTTTACAACAAAAAAACAACCATCCAACTTTGTGCACCATCTTTACATTTTCCAATCATTAATAACGTTACGATGGAAATGCTAGGCGAACTTTACACAACTCACGAATGTGTGTTGTTGCATTTTTGTACAACGTTGAACCGAGACTCCTGCGTCTTCAAGCAACACACAGGAATGGAAACACACAAAAGTGAACTATCACTGCCAATTATGAGGACAGGGCATATGATGACTGCACACTATTTTGCCTTTGACCAAAAATGGTATCCCCGCTTTAAACAACTCATTAACTGTGATGTTAACTTTTCATATGACAAAAACGGAGGAGCCTGCATCTTCGGCCAAACATGCAACAATCGAAGATTGTCTGTCTTTCAGATTCCGCCACCTTATAAAAATAGACATGGGCCAAGTGGTGAATGATATATTCAGTGGTTGCAACCGTCTGCTGTTTTTGAAGCATTCTCTATTTTCCCACATTAATTTTACAGTCAGCTAACAATTTGCTTTTGTTAGCAAAAATTGGGGAGCCACAGGACAACGACAGTAGTCGTTTACTGGTTGGAGACAAACTTCACGTAATTTTGAGGATTTTCTTTAAACCCCGCACACCCTGATGTGGAAGAACATTTGACACAGTCAATAATCTGGATAAAAAAAAAACTACCAAAAAAAAGCGGTTATTGCCTCAAATATTTCGCTCGGCGGCGACAGTCAACTACGTTACGTCACAACATCTCACTGCATGCCAAGAATTAAAAAAAACAAAAATGAATTTAAAAAATCAATAAACCAATCACGTCTTTGATTATGTCACAGGGATGGTAAGTATTTTCCCCATACATGTATCAAATTTTAACATGATGAACAAAAAATGGTTTGGATATTGTCTTCAAAGTTAAAAATATGGCTTGTACTCATCTATCCATCTTATATGTCATTTACATATTTTATATATATAGAATTATTTGTTGTGTAACGCTAGGCTATTTACAAATCAAAGCGGACATGATGGGGGTGATAATGATGTCCTTTTTTTTTTTTACTAATTAATAAGTGGCAGACATGACATAAAATTAGAAATTTGGGGCCAACATTATGTCACGTCGCAGCAGTGGAAGAGGAGCAGAGTGTGAGGAGGAGGGGGGGAAGGAGGCGGTCTTATGCCTTCTTCTTACTTCTTGTTGAACATATCCATGAGCGGTGCCGGGATGAACTTCATCACCGTGTCCACAATGCTCTCCTCCTCCTCCTCCTCGCCACAGCCGGTAGGCACCGCCTTCTTGGGGCGTGTCAGGCTGCCCTCTGAGGCCTGCTCCATGGCGGCCGCTGCTTCCGCCTCCTTCTCCTCCTTCTTCTTGATGCCATACTGCACGAGGAGAGAAAAAGAAAACAAATCAGATTAAAGCAGCGAGTAGCAGTGAAAGGGCCCTCGTAAACATTTTTCATGGCGAATCCTCCAGATGATTACATTTTTATGCCCACATTAGATGGCGTAGGCAACAAAGCTGGGCAATTTAGCATCACCCTGCTGCCTAGGTTATCTGTTGCAGATTGGGGCTTGTTTGGGCCAGTGCCTGTGTAGGAGATGTGTTGTGATGTATGAGTTGCTATGCAGTTGCTATGGTCTTTTATAAGTCATCTTTATTCTGTCATGTAGGCCTGTTGACTCTCAGTAAGATCGGGTTGCTCAGTGACACCTTGTCAGTATGTCGATTTTTCTTCCAGTCATCAAGTCAAGTTATCTTCCATCCAGACCTGCTCTCTGTTGTTACTTGTTGCTTCAAAACAAATTGTCCAACTTCTTGTTCAATTTCAGGCATGAACATAAGACTCTTTCATGCATCCTGTCGTGATAGACGTCTACTCAATTTCGCATTGATCAAGAAAAAGTGACATGAGTGAGTGACATGAGTGAGTGCTCAAATTGACTCTAAAATTGCCACTTCAAACCAAAATGGCTGACGTCCTCTTCAATTTTGGGTATGGGCTCTTCAGACCATTTCATATGTCCTTTTATGATAGAAGTGTCAACCAAATTTTTTGTCGATTGTTACACGTGCCCAATATAATCAATATAATAGATGGAATTTAACATACTACAACCATGGTGAAACCATGACATGATGAACAAACTTTTAGACAAACAAACTTTAGATGGTGTAGGCAAAAAAGATTAGCAATGTGGCATCGCCCATTTGTTGAGGATGCCTGCTTCCTACCAGGGATGATTTGGGTCAATTTCCTAGTAAGAATACGTCAAGTTTGAGACCTGAAATTCACCCAAAATGGCTGCTTCATTTACGTCCGACTTCCTGTTCTATTTACGGCCTGGGATCTTCAGACTTTTTCGTCCATGCTGTCATCATGCAAATGTCCACACAATTCCATATTGATCTGTTCAACTTGTGTCGGGGGCTAATTTTCCATATTTGGGTAAATAGCCAAATTGACTCAAATGTAAAATGGCTAATTCAAACCGAAATGGCTGACTTGCTGTTGGGTTTTGGGCACCAGTCCTTGGGACTTTTTTTGTGTGTCCTATTACAATACACACAGCCACCAAATGTATGTAGAAAGATCAAATTTGTGTTGGTCACTAATTCTTGGCAAATTGACCCTAAAATAGCGAATTCAAAACCTGAGACTTCTCGTTTTCTTTCTGGAACGTGACTTTGAGATGCTTCTGTGTATCCTGGCACAATAGACACTCTGTCATGCTGAGAAACGAGATAAGAAACAGTCCAAACTTATGAATGTGAGTGTATATATTTACAGATCATGTGAAAATGAGTTAATTATAGCGATCAAATGGCAAGCTCCTCTGCGCTCACGACCATGTTGTTAGTGGAAGCAGTGTACATCAGTATCGATGCGCCCTTGAACTATAGAAAAAAAAACTTCCTGACGGATAGAAATGGATGAATGGCCCAGACCTATTTCCAAGTGAACTTAATGCTAGTCGTCTTGTACTGTATGTCCGAATCAGCTCTCCATGTTATTATCTATGTTGTACTTCTCATAGCATGGTACAAAAACGTGTATTTTCTTTTTTTTTTTTTGTTGTTTTTTTTTTGCAATTGGCGCCTGACTAATGAATGCAGGGGGCCATTGAGGAGTGCATTGCGGAAGGCCATTTGGTCAAGGGGCGGCACGACGGTTGATCTCAAGGCAGAGATGCGGAAAATGGAATGAACTCCTCCATGACCTCATTGCCGCTTCCCCATAATGGGATTCCAGGGCCAATAAATATCATGGAGGAAGCCCACCGGTGCGGCGTTTTGCTGCGTAGATGAGCGATGGAGCATTTTGTGTGTGTTTTTACAGACGAACCGCGGGGTCGTCCGGGGATCGCTTAGACTAAAATCATTGCCGGCGAAAACAGCTCGTCAGCTTTTCTTCGCCGTCATTTGCTCGCAATTCATTGGCGTCCCCCACGGCAACCCTGCGCAATTTCACAGCAATACAGTGCATAAATATGCTTTTTTTCCCCTTTGGTATATGGAGTTTAAATTACAACACTAATAAGATGGTGGACTCACAAAATCCCTAGTTATTTGTATTTTATGACATTTCCTCCCTGGTTATTATGTTTTATGACATGTCAACACCGCTAGGACCTTGTTAGTGTTTTGTTAGCGATATTCTCTGACAAGGTTCGCCAACCTTCATTGAACAAAGCCACATTCTGTATTTTACTTATTTCACCTATTCTCTATGGGAGCCAAGTGTCTTAAAGGCATGCGAACGGCGAATCCCACATCTGACTCTAATGCCACAAATGCTGACATTCCATCTTTCCAGAGACAAATGTTTTTGTTCCATGTTGATAATCTCGCATCGGACTGCTTTTGCAACTGTTTCTCTGTATTTTCTCTGTAATTTTCTTTTGGTCGTGTGTACGGTGAATCCCACTTCTGCCACCAAGACAGAGCCAATGACACAGTTTGCCTCTTTAAGCACGTAGCAAATTTCCTATTAGTGTTTTTGTTCATAGCACACAAACGTTGAATCCCACTTCCGACACCGATCTGACAAGGCAGACAAGGCAGTTCAGGAACAAGTCTTTAAGCTCTATTTTCATAGACAGGCACACATGTGCTGGACGTATGAATGGTCGCATTTTCATTTTTGTGGCGGGGCCCTGGCCAACTTTATAACATCCGCAAATAGAGGTCGGCTTGCGGTTCCTTATAAAGATACGATACCTTGCGCACTTTGATCTTTTGCATGGACTCCCACAATGGCGCAAACACCTCTCATAACTGTGCCCGTCTATGAAAATCCCAAAAGAAAGAAAACTCCACCCATGCGCAAAGTTAGACTGCGCTTTGTGCTAGACTTGGATTGGACATAAAAATATGGCCCATTGTGTTACTGAAGCAACTTCCTCATTAGTGTCAAGTGTCTTTTTTAAAGACCAAGTGTGAAGTAAACTTGGCCAACCATCTTTTGAGTAATACTAACGGCTAAAATTATTTTAAGTATACTTTTGATAGTTTTTATGACGCAACCCACCCAGATTCATAATTAGACCCATAGCATCGCGCTTAACAATGAAAATGAAAATGTTCGTCAATCTCCGGTAATCTTCAGCAAGTGACATCACTTGAAGAGATGGAGTCACCAGTCACCCATTGTCCTGCATTATTGATTGTCCCGTTAACTGCTCTTTGCTGTTGTTATTGCGTTTTTCTGCGAAATGCCTCGGCGCTGTGTAGGGGTGCATTGTTCGCATTCAGGCCAATAGTTGTTTGAGTGCCCAAAAGATAAAAATAGGGCATTATATGTATGTCTCATTATGTGTAATTTACAGCATGGCACAACATCGAATTTCAAACAATAAGGCTAGGCTTAATAACTGTAGCCTATAGTTTACCGTTATTCCAAATTTGAGTCTCTTCTCCAGTCCATGTCCGGTCGTTCGGGCACAACACTTTCCTCGCCTGAGCATCTGGCTCATACATGTATAGTCCAACATATATTACGCCAACATTGTCCAAAGTTTAAAATATTGCTTTGCGAGTCAATTTCTGACTGGCTCTGTACACTTTCCATGTTGCGAACTGCCGCTGTTCTCTTGACGTGACGTTTCGTTTCCAAGTTGCCGCTCACCAGGATCAAACTTCGGAAAAATGATTACTTTGTAGAATATACAAAATAGAAATTATTTTTTGTTATGTTTCGTTTTTTGTATGATGTTTAATTACTTTTCTTAGACTTTATTTAGCATTTTCTGAAATTACTTCACACTTGAGCTTAAAGAGTGCCCTATTGGTGTATCTGACACCAATATCAGACTTGATATATCATTACTCCAGAGACCAATCTTTGTCGTAACATGTGGCAAATTCCGTATTTAAGTGAATGTTTTTACTTTAGGGAGCTCAAAGAACGAATCCAACTTCGGAGACTAATTTCAGAATTAACGTTCATTGTTCCAGAAACCAATTTTTGTGTTCACTATTGCAAATTCCTCATTAGAGTCAAGTGTCTTTCTCTCACTTGTGACACTAATGTCACAATTGTTGACGTTCCATTGTTCCAGAGGCAAATATTTGTATTCATTTTTTGCAAATTCCCAATCTGACTGTTTTTAAACTGTTAATCAGTATTTTTCTTGAGGGCGTATACGTATCTCTCTTCTGACACCAAAGTGGCCAGTGGCCCTGCATGAACATAAACACAGCAGATGGCCTTCAGTAAGTCCCAAGCATTGAATACATTTTCAAGATTTGTCTTTGTCACATTTCTTCATGGAAGAAGATAGTTCAACTAGTTCCAAAGCCTTGCGTCTGCAATGGCTGACATGGTTGACAGTCTCACTTCTGACACCACTGTGGAGAGCGACCCCATCCTGTCCAAGCGCATTTGTTACATATTACATTTTTGACAGTTTCATCAATCGAATTTTTTTTCAGCGCCTATTCATGCACTTTTGATAAAACCATGGGAATCAACGGTGCTGAAAAACAAGCTTTTTTGGCAGTGCACATTAAAAAAATGTTCCTGCGCCTAAAAAAAAAACATTTTTCATTTTTTATCTCATCCATGAAGTCACTCCTGATGGTAAGCCCCCCCTTAAAAAAGTCTCTTAACAAGCAACGGTGACTTTGAGGATTCTCTTGACGGGTATCAGCTCAGCCGCCTTCTGCCGCCATGTTTGCGCTGTTTGCCGCCTGCCATCTGTCTCACTCGGCAGCCTTTCCGACATATTCAAAGAGCAACAAAAGGCCTGAAGAGATGATGGCTATGCTCAGTCGAGCCGCAGACGTCGTTGGGGCTGTCGCTTTTCCTCGCCTCTTATAAAACTCAACAAGGGGAACGACTGTGAATACACAGCATGACAAAAAGTCTGCCCCAAAGTCAAGTATTGGCCATGTTGAGATTACTGTTGCACCTCTGTGTGTTACTCATATTTCTTCTTTTTTTTTTTTAACCCGTTTTCACACCACCGTGGCAATGGCACCACATGGCAGTTTGGTATTAAAGGGTACAGTCGGTATTATTTTATTTGCTAAAGTGGAAGTGAGCATTCACG
This sequence comes from Filicampus tigris, assembly GCF_054856515.1. Taxonomy (NCBI): domain Eukaryota; kingdom Metazoa; phylum Chordata; class Actinopteri; order Syngnathiformes; family Syngnathidae; genus Filicampus; species Filicampus tigris. The sequence goes on along the minus strand of NC_141218.1, from coordinate 28,760,024 downwards.
CAGCTATTATGGCTTCATGTATTAAGTTTATAGGGTGTGGTTATTGAACTCACACTTTTTTTTAATCACAGGCAGTGTTCTCCCTCTGTTACTACCTCAAAAGCCATCAGTCTTTTTGGTCACTCTTGAACCCGTTAAGGCCTAAAGCGCCTGGCTCAACAAAAGCCCAAAAATTAGTAAATTGAGAACTTTGCCTTCCAGCTCAGTTCCGTTTTTACCACAATGGACCGATACAGAGTCCGCATAACTGTAGACGCTGCACCGATCCGCCACTTGATCTACCGCTTCATTCTCCCCTCACTCGTGAACAAGACTCCAACATACTTTAAGTCCTCCACTTGGGACAGGATCTCATCCCCGACCTGGAGAGGGCACTCCACCCTTTTCACCCAGGGTACACAGTTGAACGCCTTCTCCAAATCCGCAAAGCACATGTAGACTGATTGGGCGACTTCCCATGTACACTCGAGGATCCTGTCGAGGGTATAGAGCTGGTTCACTGTTCCACGGCCGGGACAAAAACCACAGTGGTCGTCCTGAACCTGAGACTGGACTTCCCGACAAACCTTCCTCTCCAGTACCCCCGAATAGACCTTACCAGGGAGGCTGAGGAGTGTGATCCCTCTGTAATTGGAATATGCCTTCCGGTCCCCCTTCTTAAAAAGAGGGACTACCATCCTGGTCTACTAATCCAGAGGCACTGTTCCTGATGTCCATGCGATGTTATAGAGGCATGTGAACCAGGACAGCCCTACAACATCCAAAGCCTTTAGGTACTCCGAGCAATGCACCCTCTGGGCTTTGCCACCAAGGAGTTTTTTAACTACCTCTGTGACTTCAACCCCAGAGATAGGCGAGTCCACCCCGGAGTCTCCAGGCACTACTCCCTCAATCAAAGGCGTGTCAGTGGAATTAAGGAGGTCTTTGAAATATTCTCCCCACCAATTCACAACGTCCCGAGTCGAGGTCACCAGCACACCATCTCCACTAAACACAGTGTTAATGGTTCCCCCTCCTGAAACACTGCAGAGTGGACCAGAATTTCTTTGAAGTCGTTTTCCATGGCCTAGTCGAACTCCTCGCATGCTTGAGTTTTTGCCTCAGCGACCGCCAAAGCTGCGCTCCGCTTGGCCAACCGGTACTCTCCAGTAAGCTGCCTCCTGAGTCCCACAGGCCAAAAAGGCCCGATAGGACTCCTTCCCCAGCTTGATAGTATCCCTTCCGCCAGTGCCCACCAGCTGGTTCGGGGATTGCCGCCAAAACAGGCAACAACCACCTCACGGCAACAGCTCCCATTGGCTGCCTCAACAATGGAAGCGCGAAACATGGTCCACTCTGACTCAATGTCCCCTGCCTCCCCCATTACGTGGGCAAAGTTCTGCCAGAGGTGGGAGTTGAAACTCTTTCTGACAGGGGATTTTGCCAGACGTTCCCAGCAAACCCTCACAGTACGTTTGGGTCCTTCCCCACCAACCGAGCCAACACACCACCAGGTGGTGATCAGTTGACAGCTTCGCCACTCTCTTCACCCGAGTGTCCAAATCATGGGGCCACAAGTCCGATGACACGATCATGAAGTTGATCATCATTGCTCACGTGAATATTGAAGTCCCCCAGCAGAATGAGAGAGTCTCCAGGGGGAGTGCTCTCCAGCAGACCGTCCAAGGACTCCAAAAAGGGTGGGTACTCTGAACTGCTGTTTGGTGCATAAGCACAAACAACGGTCAGGACCTGTCCCTCCACCCTAAGCCAAAGGGAGGCTACCTTCTTGTCCAACGGAGTGGACCCCAATGTAGAGGCCCCAAGCCGGGGGGCAATAAGTATGCCCATACTTGCTCTGTGCCTCTCACCGTGGACAGCAACTCTCAAGGTGGAAGAGAGTCCAACCCCTCTCGAGAGGACTGGTACCAGAGCCCAAGCTGTGTGTGGTCAGACTATGTCTAGTTGGAATTTGTTTGCCTCACACACCAGCTCGGGCTCCGTCCCTGCCAGAGAGGTGACATTTCATGTCTCACGAGCCAGCTTCTGTAGCCGGGGATTGGACTGCCAAGTTCCCTGCTTTTGGTTGCTGCGCAGCTCACAGGTCAACTGATCCATATAACCTGTGAATAGTGGGGGTTCACTGTAACACACTTGTGGGGCCACATTATTGCAGTGGTTTATTTTTAATTCCCCTTCTCAAAAATGTTTTGAGTTTTGCAGGTTATAAGTAACAATGGTGGAAAACGTTATGAAATTATTTCTTTTCTTTTTTTTTTTTGTATATCATAAGAACCTGGCATTTGAATAGGGGTGTGTAGGCTTTTTATATCCACTGTATCTAGGCAGAAGGCAGAAACCTTGCAAGATGTTTATTTTGTACTTTTTAGTTGATTATTTTTTAGGTTTTGACATGTGAGAGTTGTGCAGGTGTTGCATTTTATACCTTATCCCTGATACCCTGTCGGATGTTTTCCCTCTCGGCCTCCATTCTGGCGTACTTGGCCTTGCGTTCCTCCTCTTGTTGCCTCAGCGCTTCTTGCCTCTCCTCCTCTTTCTTCTGGGCATCAGGGTCTTTCTCCTCTTCGCCGCCCAGCATCTTGCCCATGTCTTTGGTGGCCCCTGGAACGTGTACGAGAGAGGCGACAAAATGTGTTATTTTAAATCATTAACCTCAACTGTGTATAATTTTCCCCCGAGGTCTTGTTTGACTTACTACCATTACTACCATTGTTCATTGCCATTTTAGTCTGCATACAGACAAAAAAAAAAAATGTAAACATGGTTATCATGCATTTCAATTAGGCAAAAGTGGCCACGACAGAACCAGTAGGTATAGTTTGATGTGAACAGTAATTTTTGATACAGTATATTTAAAGAGCTGAAGTGGAAAACTACAAAATCAGACAAAAATCCCCGCCCTTGGGAGATTTCATACATTTGCATCAACACAGCTATGGGGGTTCATAAAAAAGGAAGAAAGTGGACACCAACTGCCAGGAAAGAACCCAGATGGTTAAGCTTCCTTAAAGTCAAACACAAAAAGCCGTCACTTGAAACCAAAGCTTAAGTGCCCGACAGCAGAGGTGAGCGGCTCAGATGAAAGTGGCAGTGCTAAATTATTACTCATTCTCTTGATCGCCTTTGTGTCTCCCGAAGGGGATTAGCATCTCTTCATGTAAAGCGCCCACTCGGACCTCAGGTTAGGACCTGAGGACAAAGAGGCTGAAAGCGACTCTGATAAATGAGAAGAGTAGACCAATTGAGGGTCGTCTCATCGTCTCATCTCCATTCTCGGCTCTTTAGATGTACTAAACATGCAATAATATGGTCTACCAGTGACATCGCCACTATATTCATGTTGGGGCAAAGGTCACAATTTTCCCTCCAAGGGTCATACTTAGAATTACATTAAGTGACAAAATGGCCGCCCCCTGAGCTAGCTAAAAACGGCTGGATTTCTCATATTCCACAAACGCAATATTAATCAGAATGCTGTTTCAACCAGTGGGCCTGCATCGAACATATTCAGGTAAAAAAAATGCCATAAAAGATGCTAGAGAAATAATCTAACATTTGGGATGTTCATATACTGTACGTCTGTACTCTTACTCATACTCGTAAATATGTTTGAATAGTATGACGCTCGATACTAGCCTGTCATATTCTGTCCTCTTTGAGTGTGTGCTGTACAATTACGCAGACAGCGGACAGTTCTTTATAAAAAGTTGACATGAAGGCTTCAAACTGTTTATTGATACTGTTTGTTAAAGTTTATAGTAAAACTCACACAGAGAGAACTACATGCTGTATATTTAGAGGGGAAGTAAACGCAAACATATTTTTTTCCAGAATATGTTCTATGCAGGCCCACTAGTTGAAACAGGGCATTCTGATGAATATTGCATTTGTGGAATATAAATTAAGCAACAATATGCACCCACTTTTAGCCATCTCAGAAGGCGGCCATTTTGTCACTTCTGTCGACTGAAAACAACTGCTCGGGGCTCAGGTAACGACCAATCACAGCTCACCTGTTTTCTGAAGCTGAGTCATGATTGGTCGTTATCTGAGCCCTGAGCAACTGTGATGTCATTTTTAGTCGACAGAAGTGACAAAATGGCCGCCCCCTGAGCTAGCTAAAAACGGCTGGATTTCTCATATTCCACAAACGCAATATTAATCAGAATGCTGTTTCAACTAGTGGGCCTGCATCGAACATATTCAGGTAAAAAAAATGTTTGGGTTGACTTCGTCTTCAAGCAAACACATAGCTATGTCAGCTAGCAAAATGATAACACATAAAGCCACACACCGAGTGATGCAGCCAAACCCACCTGAAATCTCATGCGGCGTGTGAGTTCAGCGGCTAGTTAACACATTTGCTCAAATTATCTTTAATATTGTTATTATTCAATGCAATTATTTATAAGTAATGGCATTCAATACTGTGAAGACACTGATCATGTTAATGATATTTCAATTAGGAAACATAAATATCTATATGCAACACTTTATTTCTATAAATCTCTGCCAGTGTTTACACTCACTTCCAACAAAATCACAATGTCCCCTCACGAGTGAGCTATTTTTACAATAGGCCCATGGGCTACTCATGTGATCCTTGGGGTTTATATAGTATACTATACATATACTGTATTTTTCAATGACACTTAACTATTGTTATAATTTCATATGTATCTGTGGATGGTCACCAAAATGCACGCCTACGAAATATGACAATAAATGAGGGTGAGGCTGCCTCTAAAAATAGTAATTTTCTCCTTTATTCTCACCCAGTTCCCCTCTTTGGAGCAACCTGGTTCTTTCTTGACCATCACGCTATGGTTTTATGGTTTAATAAAAGAAATACAGTACAATACACTGTATGTGGAGCCTCAAAACCCTTTGCAAGGTCACATTTTTCTGTCACAAAATCAGTAGATCAAATCGCCAACGTTCATTTTTTTGCAATGGTCCATTGCAGTCGGGTTATAGATGCGTTGCATGGTGGCTTTGATGCGATGAAATGCGATAGATATGAATACTGAATAACATCGATGTTGCAATATAAACCTTTAAATAAAAGGTATACAAACACATGGTGCAACAACATACACAGAAAAGTCATATAACAATACTCTGAGGCATATACAGTATGCTCGCCACGCTTCACAAAAGGAGTTATATCAATGTAGCATTGCCGTGACATTCTTCTTTGTGTCTTTTCATCAAATCTGCTCTGTTTTATCTGCATGCAAGCGCCACACAGTTCCCCTTGGAGGCCAAGGCACGAACAATAGAAGCAGCACATACACTTGCTGAGTAAGTGAAATTGGATTATTCCATGTATGCAGGGTTACATTTGGAAGAAAGTTATTCCATCTTCAATAAAAGTTTGGTTTTTGAAAGATATTTCATTAAAATCAAACACATTTTCATCAAAATTGCAAGCCATGATGGAATTCTCAATTATTGGTACGCTTTATTAGCAAGTACAAACAGTACACGCTGAAAAAGGTGCTATTCATGCACAAGTCAGCATGGACAAAGGACAATAACTCCTAAATGTTTAAAATTGCATCCGCCTGAAACACTTGGTGTATAATGAAGCTGAATGTTGAAATTTAATGGCAGGGAGCTCTACGTGGACCTTTTTTCCCCCAGACTTATCCAGATGGTCTGTATGTGTATTCTCACATGTGTACACTGTCGCTGCGACTCCCCTTTCCAGTCCAGCGCTTCCACAATGGCAACTCGCCAACCTCATCGCCAAACTCCACCCGCACTCTGTGCTCACTTTCACCGCACTGGAAACACATTGATTTTAGCCAGAAGTGAACCTCGCCATCTCACGGGAAAAAATCTCCGGAAGAAGAAAAAGAAAATCCAGGCAAGCCCCTCATTCCGCCTCTGGAGGACATAACGGGCGCGGCCATCTGCTTGAGGCGGGAAAATTGATGAGACGGCAGCAACCCGGAGGTTCCCGGCTGTCGTTTGGAAGGCGAGGCGTTGACAGGCTAGGACAAGCACCCGTCCGTCGTCGTACAGGCGGGGTGACGGCTAATTAATGAACTCAGGCGATGTTTGTGTCGACAGGTGCTTTGATCACGTCAAGGAATTTGCTCAGTAAGTGTGGCAAACAACACTGCGTAGGTCAAGCCGCCGGAGTCTATCCATCTGTTTTATTTGTTTCATTTATACTGCTCATCCTCATTGGGGTCGCGGGTGATCTAGAGCAGTGTTTTTCAAACTCTGTGCCGCGGCACACTGGTGTGCCGCAAGACATTGTCAGGTGTGCCGTGGGAAATTATCTAATTTGTCTGCCTGTGCAATCATGTTGTTATTGCATTGTAGTACTCTTCCATACCAGCAGGTAGCAGCAGCAGCAGGAGCAGGTAGCTAATTATTTTTGTTCAGAGATTTAGCGCATTAGTGATGTATGTTTATCCAAACAGGCCCATGTTTCACACTGAGTATCAATATGAAACATTATAAAATACTTTTTTCTTTGTGCTTATTTAATTGCTATTCAAGACGTTATAATTCTTCAATGTTAAAAAATGCTTATATAAACAATATAACACTTATATTGTTAAAATAGGCTTTTTTTTTTTTTTTTTTTCTTCACAATTTCAGCCGGTGGTGTGCCGTGGGATTTTTTTCAATGAAATAAATGTGTCTTGACTCAAAAAAATGGGTGGGCTACATCCTGGACTCATTCACAGCATTTAACCCATCTGACCAAGATACTTGATTTTGATTGAGGCTTATTTAATTTTAATTCTCTAGAATGAGTTTGTCGAAGTGCAAGGCCTGGAATTTGTTCCTACAAACCAAAATGGCTGACTTCCTGTTAAACTCTATGCATACCTCCTTGAGACTTTTTTGTGCATCTGGTTATAATAGACGTGCGCTGAAATCTGTGTCACTTACTGAATCTGGTGGCGGGTCAGATTTTTCTCTCTCTAGCAGGTATTATGAATGAGTTTTGGGTGGGCATTGATGGTACATTGATGTGCAGGAAAAGCAGCTTTGAAATCCGGATTGCGCGTCCGCCTAGGATAGCTGATTCGGATCCCAATTTATAGAGACTTCAATGAGCCAAACGTGCATGTTTGGGAGGGAAATTTGATAGGGAGCCAGAGTACCTGGAGTAAAACCCCCACAAGCATGGGGAGAACATGCAAATTCCACACAGGACTTTTTTTTTTCCCTGAAGGGAACTATCTGAGGGAGGCAAAGGTTTTCAGAACCTCACACTACCCCTCATGAAAGCTCTGGGGAATTTGGCTGCGTATATTTTACTGATTCTTTTTTTCTCCAAAGGAATTTTTTTGTTTTTGTAGTATTGGATACCATAATTTCCAGACTATAAGCCACTACTTTTTTCCCCCAAACTCTGAAGCCTGCTGTAACTGTTACTGTATGTAACTGTGTTATAGTGTATGTATTTTTTACACAATAATGTTTTAACTCTTGTATAAATGTACATATTTTGATGATAAATGTAAAGTTGTATGTCAAGATTTTTTTAATACAGTATATATTGTTGTCCGGTACTAAACTGCTTCAAATAGAGACTGAGGGCTTAGCAATATGGCCTGAAATTCATATCAAGGTATAAACTGAATCCCTTCACAGTAATAGAATATTTCACGATATGAACTTAAGTCTAAAAATGATGATGGATGTATTTCTGAATGGGTTATTTTAGTGTGAAATGTAAACACTTCCTTTTAAAATGGTTCAAAAACATCAGATTTATTCTTCTCTGCGCTTCTTCTCATTCAAATGTTCCATTTTCATGTAAACATGTATGATTTTTTCTTTTATGTAATGAAATCAATTTAATAAATAAAAAAGATGGCAAAGCCAAATTGATTTGAAAAAAACTAAAAACAAAACGCATCGAGTAATTTTTAGACCTATCATTATGTACATCCTAGAACTCATTTCAACTTGATATATTCCGTTAACGGTTAACTGTCCTCGAGGGCCGGTGTTCTCCTGATTTAAATGATCATATTACACTGCAAGGTCTGCAGAAGCTGGATAACGATTCTGATCATTTGAATCAGGTGGCTTGCAGTAGGGTGACAAAACGTGCACAATACCGGCCCTCGAGGACCGGAATTGCCCATCCCTGAGTTAATGCATTAAGGACGGGAGCGCATAACCGCGTTTCTACCACTAGAGCCGGGAGCACTGTTGCGTCTTTCTACCCTTAAAGCCGGGAGAGTGTCTACGTCATGTTCTATCTATTATTTAAATCTCGGTCTCGTCAAATCAAATGCATCAGAATTTCCACTTGACGGTGTCGTAAGTCCGGGGAGGATGTTGTGGAATTCTTCCGAGACATAATGGCGGATACCGCGGCCGTGAGAGCTCTGAAATGGGTAACGGCAGTGATACAGATAACGCGTTTGTGGACTTTGAACCAGTAGAATCGAAAATGATATATGGTTAACATACTTTATATGTTTGTAGACAATGCTACTGCTAAGCAGGCAAAAAGGACTCTGGCGGCTTCTGTCCAGTGTTCCTGTGTCATAGTTGGAGATGATGGCCAGTAGTCACGTCGTTTTGTTGCTTCCTCTTTGACTTGGTCAACCGTTTTGCTTTGGTAGGTTTCTTCCTGCTTTTTTACTGTGGTTGACATTCAAGGATTGGCTCTATCTGTTGTTTTATTTCTACCTACAGTAGTTGTCATGGCAACCCCCATATGCAGGGTTGCAACAGCCTTGATCTGCCAATGTTGCCACACGAAGGAAATACATCAACCCATCCCGGAATCCTTCGGGAATTTTGCTTAACCCCGCTCATCATTCCGAAAGCCCAGCCACCGTGAGCTCGTCCCGAAAAACCTTGGATAAAACTTCAATATCATCCTGTTGAACACAAGGACAGCGTAAAAGTGCCAAAAGTGCCATCTTTGTTACTTAAATATTATGTCCACACGCTATGATATTGGAACACAAGATGAGACAGGCCAGCTGGTTCAAGAGAATAGCATGCACACGGCTCTCAATTAACACAACTACATTCAAGACAGCACGAGTGGATGAAGGTGAGATGTATTTGTAATCTTTTGTTTTTGATTTTATGTCTTTACGTGAAACCCGTCCATGGTGCAAAAAAAGCTATGGGGCTGCTGTATTGTGCTGAAAAATATCAATGATGCCATCGATTCATTGACTTCGAATTGACTTTCATCCCATCATAGTTAACTACAAAAATCTCATTTTTTTCAAGCCCTATACAGTAGTGCCAACACACTACCTCAGGAGGTACAGAGTGTTTTTTGCAGAAAAGTGACATAGCATGGACAGGCAGTGTGAAAGGGGCTACTGTCAGGTATCAGAAGTTCATTTTGTGCCCTTTCACCATTTTCCACCCTTACTTCATGGCAAGTTCCCTCAAACTTTTTCATTCCAGGGAATCCTTACACGGGCCAAATTTTTCCAAGGTTACCCTCATAATCTTACTTTCAATTGAACATTACCACCATAGGCCATAGAAATAAAAAAGTAGCCTATTTTTAAGGGAAAAAAACCATAATGCTTCATAAACATTTTTGTTTTGAGGAAATAAAAATCTGATGTTAGGAGAATAAAGTCAGATTTTTGTCAAGCCAAAATGAATGGGTGGACATTCCGGCAGACTGACAGTCCGTCATTAATGGACGCTCGGTTTGCTGACGATTGACGGATGACGGGACACGTTTTAAAAATGATGGACTAAGCACTGACGGAAGTAGATTTTCATCCGTCAGAGTAATTATCACTAACCGCGTAACGTACCGATGAACCTATCAGCCCGTCACTGACGGACACCGATTTCACTGATGTTTTTTGGTGGTTAGGACTAACTGACGGACTCACCAAGTGATGATTACAACTCAGTTCGGCTTGAAAAATGACAGACTGACAAATGACGGACGGGTAGCCAGGTCGCTGACGGATGATGAATGACGGACCAGCAAAGTTTAGTCAAATGCCCACCTTTGCCCAAAAATTTGAACCATTGCAAGAGCAGAGACATTTTGTTGGGATAAAAAGTCATACTATCATGAGAATAAAGTTGTATTATTGTGGCATTAAAATCAAAGTTTAATGAGAGACTAAAGTCATTTTAACAAATCAAGTCGAGCCATACCTTGCCTGTATGGATCCCTCCCTACTACAACACACCTGATTCAAGTGATCAGCTCATCAGCATGCTCGGCAGAAATCTGAAAGGATCCTGATCATTTGAGCCAGGTTCATAGAGATATCCAAAACAGGCAGGAAATGGCTCTCGAGGAACCGGAGTTCTCTACCCCTGTCATAGAACTAATGTTGCTAATAGAACCCCAATGACAAGGCATTGGTCCCCTTAATGTATTTTCCTGAGAGTGTACCAATTAATGGACCAACACATCCGCAGGGGTTCAACCACCTCCCCACTCCCTCGTTTCGCTTCCCTGATTCTCCCGCTGGCTGCATCGATGGGGTGCGCGGGGAGTCTTTGGGGAAGGACGTCCTTCTCCGCGCTGCCGCACAGCAACTTTGTTACCACCAGTTAATTAGTCTCCGAAATCAAAGTTGGCAGAGCGGAGTTTCGCAAGACAAACTCTTGACGCCACTTGAAATCTGAATAAAGACAGCGGAACCCATTGCGAGGATGTGCGTTGTGGATTTTTAGGATTACTTTACATGGGCCTGCTATTTCGGTTCGCAACACTGTTGAAATGGCTTTAATGTTTATTTTAATGTTAACTGCTAATGTTAAATGTTTGATGCGCTGATAAAATAACACATTTGTATTTCTTTTCTTAATGGTAAAATATTTACGAAGTGATTACATGCCTTGGTAGGTGCTCCTGTTTACTTTAGCAACAGCGTTTGAATGGGCTCAACAGTTATGTGTGAACTAGGGCGTCTAGGAGCTGCAATAATTACACTTGCTATCCATTTTTTCCTGATGGCAAATATTTGAGGCAGGCGTTTATTCTTTATTCCGACCCGCACCACCCCTCAACAACGCTTGGGGGAATTTAGTTTTGTATTTTAATTATTGATGTTTATTGTATTATTTGAAGTAGGCATCAATGTGTCTTGAGTGGATTACGCACCCGAAAATGCAGCATTTATGCGTGTAAATCAGTGTGTACAAATATCAATGTCGCCGCATAAATTTGTTTGGAAAAGGCTTCTGTTTGGGTAGCAACACAGTTCAATTGGGATTAACAGTCAAAGAGAGGGGTTTTGTTTGTCTTGAGTGGACTTGAGCACGTGGGGCATGAAAATACAATATTTCTATACATTAACACCGCATTCTCTGCATAAAATTCAGTGCATGGCTGCTCCGGTATCATCTCTGCATAAGGAGCTGCTGTTTTGGTTAGTGACCGAGTTTAAATGGGCTCAACAGTTATATGTGAACATAATTGTCTACAAACTGACAAGATTACACTTACTATGTTTTATTTTCGGCCTATATTGAGGGAGGTGCATTTATTTGCCTTGAGGTATATAAAAAAAACAAAAACCCACATTTTTAGATATTTTGTGTTATTATAGATTAGCAAACGAACAGAAATGCCTCCTTACTATTCCGGTAGACATTTCCGAGCCCACGCTGGCATTAAATGACATTTCACAGTGATTGGCGGCACTAATTAGTTGACAAGAAAATGTCATCACAACGGGATTGGAGTTGCCTGCCGAAATGTGAAGCGAAAGTTCTTCTACTTTCAGACTCATAAAATCTGCAATTAAAAACTTTTAAGAATGACTATTATTATTCCTCCAAAATCCCCTTGAGACATGAGAAGCAAAGTTAAGCAATAAGTTTTCAGTCCTGTTCAGCAACTTTCATTTTGGCCTGGAGTGAAGCAGGAAGCAGGAGAGCCTCTTCTGTGCATTATAAAAATTATGGAAATATTTTGCACGCTCCTGTACGAAAATACCATAATTTCCAAACTAAAAAGCACCTGATTAAAAGCCACAACAGCTAAATTTAGCCTTAAAAACAAATTTGTACATACATCGGCTGCTTCGTATAAATAGCCGCAGCTCTCTTATAACATGGGGTATTTGCAAAGAAATAGGTCAGATGGATTTAAACGAAGATTGTAGTGACCTTGAACATCGATAGATGCTTTTCGCTCCCCCAAACTATGCCGACCGCCGCAAGATACTTAGTGGCTTCCCAGAAACCTTCTCAGTCAGTCTTGTTGTCACACAATGCAGATTGGCTGATGAGCTTCATCGCGCAGCAGGTCAGCCTTTGGAAACCACTTTGCTACGTGCTGGGGAGATGCAGGTGATGCACGGACTTGAGGGGATGTCATTCTATGGCCGGACTTGCTGTCCTGTCGTCCATTGCCAGCGATGGAGGGAGGGAGGGAGGGAGGGAGGGAGTCGGTTCCAAGCAAACAACAGAGAGACGGAGGGTGTACTGCAGAGATGCTGCAGAGCTGGGCATCGCCTAACCACCAAACACAGCACAGCGTGGTGATCGCTGAAATCAAAACTATATGGGGCACATATGTCATCGCGTCTGTGGAACCGCAAGGCACACAACACTGTTTTATTTTTTATTCTTCTCCTTTCTCTGCCACGTGTCAGTAATGTGGCACCCGCGTGTGGCGTGGTACAGGTTAAGTCCGTTCTCGACGTCGTTTTGCCGACTGGGACCACGTTGTTGTTCGATTAAATATGCAGACGGGAGCTCGGTGGCGGTTAGGCGATGCTCAGCTCTGGGTGGCTGTATTTATAGCACTCATCCCCTATGCTCATTAAACACAACTCGAGCTCCTTCTTTTCGCTCTCAATTGCTCCTCAAACAGCTGCGCGCCGCTACGCATACAGACGTCCTCATTTCTCTCTTCAAGCAGCCCGCTCCAACCTCACGTGTGCGCACTCCAACTGCAAGTGGTTGACGAATATTCAGTGTGAGGGCAGGCTTGAACAGTTTCATTGGTCCACTGTGACGTGTTTCATTAGTCAGATGTGACGAGCCGATGGGTAAATCTACTGATGGCTTGAAGCTCGCCAGTAAAAATTCAGAAATAAATCGGGTCTCATTAATGTTTGTGATGTAAGTCCATGCAGTGTTTTTTGTATATGCCACAAGCATATTTAAAATCTTTAACGGGGAAGTCAACCCAAACATTTTTTTCAAGAATATGTTCTATGCAGGCCCACTAGTTGAAACAAGTTATTCAGATTCATATTGTGTTTTTGGAATATGAGTTAAGCAGCAAAATCCACCCGTTTTAGCCATCTCAGGGGGATTTTGCTGCTTAACTCATATTCCACAAACACAATTTGAACATGTATTTTGAAGTAAGAAGGTGGTCGATTAATTATCTATTTTAATAACATCGATACATTGACAGCAGTACTCTTGGTGTTTGATGGTCTTCCTTTCAAACTAAACTCAGTCAACCAGTTTGCTTTGTTGCACACTGGAAAAATAACTTCCCCAAACAGTTTGCACAACCCTAAAAGCTCAAAATAGTCTGGAAATGTCTAATAAAATGGAGAATTAAGTCCCTGGTCCCTCCATGACTGCTATGAAATGAGCATTGGGCCTTTCAGCTTTGAAGGGACTTTGTGGCGGTCGACTGGGGATTCATTTGATCCTAAAGCGGGATATTGCTTTCTCTACTTAGTTGGAAGCACAGCAGTACTGGAAAGCACATACAAACAAAAGTGTGGATGGTCATAGATAGTCGCCTCACTCACCAGGATTAGACTTTACATAATGGAGACTGTAAGGACATACGCACTCGTGTGTGCGTGCGTGTTCATGTGCATGTGCGCATGGGACGCAGCCAAATAAGAACAAAATGTACGACTCTTCATTGCCAGTCATGTTGTTGTGCATGAGTGTGATGACGAGAGCGCAGGTTTCCTGGGTGAGCGACCACACGAGGACGGCTCCTCAGAGGACAGACTCAATAAGAAGGACCTTGGATGAGGGAGAGGACAAGACGAAGGATTGAAATAACAGGATGGTTCCGTGTGGTTCCATTAGAACAACAAAAGTAAAACTTCAAATGTGAGGAATCAAGGGAATTTGCCCGGTTGAGCTCCCGTCAGAAGAGGGTATATATTTATACTAGCTAGAAGGGTGATGCTGAATTGTAAAGTATTTTAGCCTAGCTCATAGGCTTTGGGTAGAGGCTTTGGCAATTTGCCATGCACATGAAAGCCAAATTTTCAACCTTTCCAGGGTTTTTACTTTAGCAAACCCCAAATGTATCTAATTGATACCTAGTTGGAAACAGGTAGCCTTGACAGATGGATGACGCTAAATTGCGAGAGATTTTAGCCTACGTCTTATGCAGATCAAACACGTGCTGAGCGTTTCTGGTGGTGACCGACGGTGGTTGTGTTGGCTGCTAAATGTTATCTTGGTTGACAGTTAAACAGTCGTAAACAATTCAGTCCACTCACAAGATACAACAACTTCCTTGCTCCCAATTCTCCAAGCCTGCCACTCCTGTTTTGGCTGGTAAAGGAAGCTGACTGTGTTGTATGCCTCTCAGTCCCAAAGACTGCAATGATATTGTTGTCCCACATTGTTTTTATTTCACCACACACATTGTGTGCGTGCGTGTTTTGTTTTGGTAAATTTTATTTGGCTATGTGTCTGCTTATTCATGCACATGCGTGTGACAGTAAGACATTCTCGAAGCTGATCGGCTGTCGCCGAGGGGACGAGGCCAAAAGTTAATTTTATCCTATGTGGGCAAAGGAGCAACATTTCCGTTTCGCACGCTTCAAACCCGTCGTCGGTCACGCATCGGAGGCTGACTGCTGGGTTTCGTACAAGAAAACTGCAACCAGGGAATTCGCCCATTTGAGAGCCAACCGAGAGCTCAACTAGCTACGCTAAACAGATGGGAAACACTAATGTGCTCAGGATTTTAGTTTACGTTTTAAGATGTGGCTGGAGCCTTTACTGATTTGCCATACGAGTCTAAATTCAGCCCTTTGACCTAGGCTTGTAGTTTAGCCTGCTCCGACTAGGGAACTTGCCTAATTAAGCCCCAATCAAAATCAAGTATACTAAACAGGAGGTGGGCAACGCTTCTGTAAATTGAAAAGGAATATCTAGACTGTAGGATGCCTTTGACAATTCACAGTCCAACATAAATGTAAAAATGTCCTCCTGTCAATGACCTCTCTCAATATATTATACGTGTTTAAATGTGTTTGCACTATTTTAAAAGTGTGTTCAAAGACCTTTAAAAATGAAGTGCTTGAATGCTACAAAGACATGCCAATGGAAGTTTTTGATTTTTTTATTGTATTTCTATATTTCACCCTTTATGGGGCTAGCCTGGAATGGAACCCCGCAATGGAGGGAGGATTACACTAGGACACTCAAACGGAAATTAGGCGTAGGTATTCTTCATTTTTCTTTTGATTTTTCTTTTTGTTTCAGGCAATAACAAAAGCAACTACTTGACAGAAGTGTGATGCTAAATTACTGAGGACTTCATTCTTCATCATAGGATGTGGCTGAGATATGAGATATTGCAATGTGTTATCTGTTACCAATCCTACCCTTTAAAATAATTTAAAAAAAAAATTGAACAACTACTTACTGGCTTCTAATTTCAAAACACACTATCCATCAATTTGATGTGTAGATGTAATCATACAAGGTGATCATACATTCATATGGGTTCACAGTCATAACGGCCCTCCGAGGGAGACAATAACTACGAAGTGGCCCCCGACAAAAAATGAGTTTGACATCCCTGGACTAGACCATAGGATATTGGTGGCGCTTTTGACGATTCGGAGTCCAAAACGAATGATGACATTTTGTTCCTTTCACCCATTATTAGTGCTGGGCGATATGACTGAAAAGTATATCACGATATACTGTAAGTGTTTCATATTGGTCGATATGAATATATAATGATTTTTTTTTCTTTTCTTAACTATTGAAAATAATAACTTGCAAAAAAAAGAATTTATTTTATTTTAACATAAAACCTTACCTTTAATAAGAGGTCAACGTAACTATGAAAGAGTGAAATAAACAAGTGAACATAAAGATTAAGTAAACTCTGTTGTATACATAATGTGCTTAGTAGGGCCGGGCAATATGTCTGAAAAACTGTCACAATCTAAGTATTTCATATCAGTCAATATTGATAATTATTGATTGGTTTTAAACCTATTTTTTTGTAAAATAACAGTTAACTGTTTTTGTGTACATTGTTATGTAGCGTAATGTGCAGTTTCTCCTCCTCCACCTTCATTCAATGTTCATACAAAGTCAGTGAACTAATACTCTCTTCCACTGCATACTTTATCGTTGACTAAGCGTCTTAGGACTACTTTATCTTTTTAGCGGACTCCTTATTGTCATAGTCCATTCATGTTTTGGTTGCTTGATTTTAACTTACGTGCGATGCAGAGGGTCGAATATGGCTAACTAGCATGTCAAAGACAGGGAACTCCTTTACTACACCACGTCTCCAACCGGAGGTGTTTAATCGGGTTATCATGCATAATATCATTTTATTGTAAGAGTTGTACTGACGTCGTGGGTTCGATCCCAGCCCCGGCCTCCCTGTGTGGAATTTGCATGTTCTCCCCGTGCCTGCGTGGGTTTTCTCCGGGTACTCTGGTTTCCTCCCACATTCCAAAAACATGCATGGCAGGTTAATTGATCACTCTAAATTGCCCTTAGGTGTGACTGAGTGCGAATGTTTGTTTGTCTCTGTGTGCCCTGCGATTGGCTGGCAACCAATTCATAGTTTCCTCCGCCTACTGCCCAAAGACAGCTGGGATAGGCTCCAGCACGCCCCGCGACCCTTGTGAGGATAAGCGGTATAGATAATGGATGGATGGATGGATGGAGTTGTACTGACCCGACTGGTCATTTATTTACAGGAAGTTACACCGCTCGCTCGCTCAACACGAGTATGGTGCATGGCCGCCGGCCCTGCACTTATACTCCGTTGGGTTAGCTGCTTTTTCTTCGTTGGTTTAAATGCTTCTTCTTCATTGGCTTTCCTCAGGGACCACATCTTAGCAAACCTTGACTGGGCAATTCGCCCAATCGAGCCGCAATTGGACGCAGGTGTCATAATATATGGATGATGCATATGAATGATGCTTAACCGCTAAGGAATCGGAACCTCGGACAATTGGTCATGCAGAGTCTAAATATCGACATTTTCAGTGGTCATATTTTAGGAAACTCTCGCTTGGGAAGTTGCCCAATTGAGCCCCAACCTGAAGCAGGTATCAGAGACAGATGGCTATCTCGCAGGATTCTGGTGAAACAGTAAAGTCTGAAATTTAGAACTCCCAGGCCTTGGATTCTAATGAACTCCATCCATTATCCGAGCCACTTGTCCCCACGTGAGTCGTGGACGTGCTGGAGCCTGTCCCAGCTGTCTTCGGGCAATAGGCGGGGTACACACTGAACTGGTTGGCCAGCCAATCGCAGGGCACACAGAGACAAACAATCACACTCACAATCACACATAGGGGCAATTTAGAGAGTCCAATCAACTTACCATGCGTGTTTTTGGAATGTGGGAGGAAACTGGAGAACCCGGAGAAAACCCACATAGGCACGGGTAAAACATGCTAACTCCACATAGGAAAACCGTAGCCCCGCAATGGAACCCCAGACCTCTCTGCACAGAGAGGCGGATGTGCTAACCAG
Organism: Filicampus tigris; assembly: GCF_054856515.1. Lineage (NCBI taxonomy): Eukaryota > Metazoa > Chordata > Actinopteri > Syngnathiformes > Syngnathidae > Filicampus > Filicampus tigris. The sequence continues at coordinate 28,742,351 of NC_141218.1, read as the reverse complement.
TTGATCACGGTGCTGCCATTCTAATGAACTCCTACTAAGGAATTCACCCCAGTCGGTAGCAGGTATACTGGACAAATGGGTGACGTTAATCTGCAATGGATTTTTCGCCTTTGGGGACTCACCCTGCAATAAAAATATGATACCTAATGTGCTTGAATGTAATCAAACCGCTGCCATATAACATTTAGAAATAATGTTACAATAATAAATAAAAAATCAGACAGAATGAATCCGTCGCGTTGAGTCGAAATGTTCCCATTTGGACAACTTCTTCAAAGTCAAATGGAGGTTGCAGCCGTTCGGTGCTGCTCAAAGTGCCGCGTGGGTGCAATTCAACTCCCACGCTGGGCTTTTGTGAGCATCAGACCTTGAAGAGATGGGGAGAAAAAATATTAAAAAAAAAAAAAATCAAGTGAAATCAGCTCTGAGTCATTTTTTTTCTATCACACTGAGCTGTCTGTGCTGGAAGCTTTTTGGAACGTGCTCTTCCTCACAGCAAGCTAACAGCTAACAAGTCTTCAGCTCAAATGAGACGAAAAAGGGTTGCTGTGCTAATGAGCTCTTTTTTTGACAATTGACTTGTGCCAAAGTTTTCCCGGCTTTGAACAGACTTTTTTTCCCACTGTGGATTACTTGTCAAGGTGCAGTTTATTTCTACTGTGCAAGGTGGCGGTTATCATAAATAACTGGCAAGAAACTAAATTGCACATACACATGCCTGTGTGATGCAGCATGCTGTGGACTTTGACTGTGGATTATAGCCAATCATTCTATTTATTTCAATTGTGCAAGTGCCAGCTTGAATGAACTACTCAAGGAATGATCACACTGCAATAATTGACTATGTATGACTTGTGTACATTACACACAAGTGAGTGATAGAGCGTGCTGGGAATTTTTGGGGCGCAATGGTTTATTTGTAGTAGTGTTTATTTCTATTTTGCAAACGTGGCAGTTCATGGATAACAGCATGCAAATCGGACTTTGACGTCACACAGACGCACGATTGGGGGTGAAAGGCAGTCTCCAAGTGTCCACTTCGCAGCAGCCAACCTTACATCATCCACATTCTAAACGTCCATTGTGCACACCCAACTCCTGCACGGACTCCAGCCAGTCCATTATGCTTCCATAGGTAAACTGCATACCACTCCTGCCCTGAGTTTAAAGCGAATGATGGGAGACGCTTCAATTGGCCAGGAATCAAGTCAGCTAGGTTCACTCCTACAACGGCGCAGATGCCCATTTCTAACTGCGCCCGGCTACAAAAATACCAAAAGAAAGAAAACGCCACCCATTCGCACAGTTAGACTGCACTATGCGCTAGACTTGCGCTGAGCACGGAAATAAGGCCCTCACTTGCCCTACTCCAACAGTGCTTCTTTTTTACACTTGTTAAGAACATTCAAATAATGTGTGGCTCATCATTTGTACAGTTAATGAATGTTTTACGGTTATTTCTAATCATAAAATTAATTTCCATTTGCATTATTTCCTAAGGGAAATAATCTGTTTCAGACTTATTTGATTGCGGCAGTTTCATCACATTTTATGTCATCAAATTAAAATACCATGCAATAAAATAAACAAAGACATGATTTATACCAGCATGGCGAGGAGAAGTCCAAAAATACCAGCCATTTCTTTCTTTTCTTTCATCTAGTAAGAAGAATGTAAGATAGCAAACTGCCCGCCCGCTGTCTATTTTATATTATATATTTTATATACTACTTTTCATATATATGGCCCCATCCCAACCCTCTGTGAATAGTGGGGGATCCACTATGTGCAATAATTATGCTCTTTTGTTCAAGAAAAAAAAACGGGATACTGAGTGACAATAACGTATTTCTTGAAAGTTGTAATCTTTCAAAATTAATGTGTAATTGTTTTGATGGAAAAGGTTGTAATTTTACAAAATTGAAGACATATTGCTTTAGGACAGAAGTCACAATGATAGATGACTAAAGGCCTAGATAGACCAATCCGATGTGAGGCGTTGGAAAGCGTCGGGTGGGCGTTTCAGCATGTTGAATCGGCGTCTTAAGTTGTGACATTTGGACACTCTGATTGGCTGTTAGCTAGCGAATCAGTGCATGGGGCCAGAACAGGAAGTGACAAATGCGGATAAACAGTGAGCACGCAAGAGCGAGGGTTGACAGTCTAAGTATTTCACGATACTGTGTCAAGAGCGTGAGGGTTTGCTTTGCGTGGGAGTTCATTGTGAGTGAAAAATACAGCAGAATGCATTGTTTGCATTTTTATAGTCCGCCCCTGACAATGGCTTTCCGGTTGGCTTTTTCTAACCATGAGGAATAGTGACTACCCTCGCCGATGGTATGGAAGGGTATTGCATCTCACGCATGCGCAGAAGGTACTTTAATGTTCAGCGTCGCTGTCTGTCGTTGCGGTGTATTTTTCTAGCGCAACATTTTAACAGTGGCCCGACGCCACAGGGGTAAGCGTAAGCGTCACAGTTGGCCAACGTCGGATTGATCTATCTTGGCCAGGGGTCTGCAACCCCGGAGCCGTATGCGGCTCTTTCATAATTATGTTGCGGCTCTGTGGCTTGGGAACATAAATTATACCAAGTGTCCGATTGAAGTGTATGTTATTTGTCTCAAAAACGTGAATCATGTCTTCTTAGTAAGTCAAAGTTTTGAACTTCTTTCCTCAGACCGTGTGCAATTTCGATGATCAGCATTCGCCTTCTTCAGAGTCGTTTGACAGCACTGTCATGATGTGTCAGCAGGCAGCTGGCATGCTTGAAAAGCCCCGCGACACCAAAACCACACAATATCTGAATAAAGTATTTTATTTGTGTTTGTTCGTTTTTTCAATTGTAGTTGTGAATTGTAAGATTGTGACCTTGAAATATTAAAATAAAATTGTATAGTCACTTTTTTTTAATTGCTATCACAAATCGATTCTAATGGTCTGTCCCTACTTCATCTGTAATTTTTATGCAATTCTAGCCAATTTAAATAACAAATACTCCAATAAAGCACGATTTCACGGCTGGAGGTGTGTGCAACACAATGACGTGTCCTGCGTCTGCCAGAGCTGGGCAGTCCGTCATCGGGCCGGACCGGTTGGACCCTCCGGCCTGGCCGGATGCCCATTTTCGGGATGGGGGGTGGGGGCTGACAAATGTTTAAAAAATGACTGGACTAAGCATGGCCGGAAGTGGATTTTAGTCCGGCCCACTAATCGGCCCTCATGTGTTTGACGTGGTCGCGAGGCAGCCAAATTTCATCTCAGCCTACTCAGTGAAAGGCTTCTTTTTATCTACTTGTTGGGCAAGTGTGTTTGCTGTTGTGACGTTTCAAAGGCCGGGGGCACGATGGGGGCTTCACATGAGCGTGGACTTTGTAGTACTCGTATGTCGCCAGCTTGGTTTTTGTCCTCTTTTAATCAATTCAAGCGTTACCGATTGAATGTATTTTGTAGGTAGTGTTATGTGGATCAGAGTTTGTGATAGCAATATAAGGTGTTATACAACTTGAACTTGATTATACAACTGGGAACTCAAACAAGATGGAGTTTTTGGGAGGTTAATGTCAAAAAGTCTTTGCGACTCCCAACGCTTTCTTTTCCATAGAACCCAGGTGAAAATGGCTCTTTGACTGTTAAAGCTTGCCGACCCCTGATCAGGCCTTAGCGTGTCATTTATACAACATAATGTAACAAAACAAAAGTCATACTTCTCAGAGGAAAAAAAGTGCTTATTTTATATGAATAAAATGGGCATATTAAATGTGTCAGGTTATACGGTGCACTATCCTGTCAAAGCCAAAAGCTAACCAGAGCATCGGTGTTGTTGGATGCACACAAGCATACCATATAACAACGAGAAAAAACAAATGTGCGCCACCTAAATGCCTAAGTGCAAAACAACAAAGTTCACAGCTGCACCGTACCACTTTTTCCGAGGGTCATGTTTCCCACAGGAGTCATGCTTGTACCCATGCTTGCACAACACCCTGCAGGAGGGGGGCCGGCACTTGTTCCTTTGAAATGAGAAAGGATAGCCCCCGATATTCAAATCTGTCTGATCTGAACGGGGCTGTTTCGAAAGGGTTACTGTAATTCTTCATCCTTTGGCTATTTTGACAGCTGGAAACCGTTTTAATTTGTATGAAAATTGAATAATACATCTCCTTTAACACACTTTTGGACATCCTATGCAAAGATTTAGCAGAACTGTTGCTCCAGCTCTGGTACTGGACCTCATTAGATTGCCCAATATTATTCGAATTAAGTGTTACAAGTGCTACACGTCTTGGAGCGTGCTCTTAACATCCCACAAGAGCTTTTTTTTTTTTTAAAACGCTGCTTATCAGTTGGATGCATACACAGTAGCTGGCGGCCGTGGGATTTTCCATTTGGTACTGCTAGACTCCATCCAGCATACACCTGACAAATCTGACTTGTCAAAATAAGAATCTAAAACAAGTAACTGGAAGCAGACGTTAAAACAGTTGCCGATTGGACGCCAAACGGCGGGAACACCGTTGCTTGTCATTTCCCCTCTCGTTTCCTCACGGCTCAGCGGGCCGAACCAAAGCGCGCCAATGCGGACGAGCTTGGAAAGACAATTACCGTAAGACGAAGGAAGAGGAGGAGGAGGAGAAGAAACGCCTGAAGGAGCAGGCTGTTAACTCACCACCTGCTACCGGATCCTAATGGACTGCTGCAAGTACCGACCACTGCGTGCGCTAACACTTTTATTTCTGGTTAAAGTAGATGAAATAGACTCATAAAAACATTTGCATCACGTCAGGAGACTTTGGCAATTGACCAATATATACATAAGAACAAGGTGCCTGCTATTAATAATGCCATAAGGGGCAACTTTATGTATATAGCACATTTCATTTACACAAGGCAACTCAATGTTCTTCATACAAGCAAGGAACCTACATCTAAAAGCTTTTACAAACACAACAGTTAACAACATTCAGAAGCAAAGCAGAGAAAAACAAAAGCAGTTTACAAAAATTACTAAAGTAACATTGGCAATGTTTAAACACATTAACAGAAAACGTTAAAAAAAAAAAAAAGTAAAGAAATAAGAGTAGGTTTCCAAAATGAGTAAAAGATCAAATAAAATGACCTTTAGATGACCTTGAAGGGGAAGGCAACTCCAAATAATTCTGTGCAATAATATGTTCAATGTTCCTTCACTAGTCTAAACACGCCATTCTGTTTAATCCTGCTCTTGTGGAATATGAGTTACCGTAAGCAGCAAAATCTCAGGGGCGGCCATTTTGTCACTGAACATGACATCACAGTTGCTCAGAACTCAGGTAACGACCAATCACGGCTCACTTGTTTTGTGAAGCTGAGCCATGATTGGTCGTTATGGGTGGATTTGACTGCCTAACTCAAAACTCCACAAACGCATTATTAATCAGAATGCAGTGTTTGGACTAGTGGGACTATATATGTCATATTCTTGTGAAGATATTTTTTGGGATTGACTTCCATTTTAACTCATTTGATGCCTACCTCGTGTTAACTCGTTTTTTATAATCCAATCGTATAGCGCCATCCATGAGTTAACTCGAGAAATGCGTTTTTTGTGTGCATTTGATGTTCAAGGGTCTGATGCAATTAATCACAAAATTAAAGATATGGGAAGCATTTTAATATCATGCAATCGCCAGCAGATGTCATCAGTGTTGTTTATCAGATCATAGCCAGGACTGTTTTGAGGCTAGAAAAGGCAACAGGAAGAAGGAAGCACCGTGGTTATCCAGGGAGGCGGGACAGAGGAACAATGCTGCCAATCGAAAAATGGATATATGTAGGCAGCTGACATTGGAAGACATTCTTTTCAGAGTTAAAAGTTTGCCATCAGCTGATCAAAATAGCAATGACTCTGAGATCATGCTTGCATCTACTTCTTTTCTCCTGTGGCTCTCTGACACGTCTGGGTTGGGAGGAGGGATTTAGGGCGGCACCGTCGATCGAAAGGATTACACGATTCTTTGAGGAGTTTTTCCCCCTTTGGATTGACTGGGCCAAACCAGAGGTAAGGCTTTTTTGGCAGTGACTTTTATCACTGTGCAAAAACAACTCTCACCATTGGGGCATTGAACAATATGGTGTGTATCTTTTCGTGGGCTTCCAACCTCCCATACCCCCTCAAAAAATATGCTTCTAAGGATCGAAGTTAACACACAGTGACACACGCACGCATGCACATGAACGCGCCTGTGTATAGCACAATGCTCATAAATTTTTGCAAATTGTAAATATATACTTGAACATACAATATTTTTTTGTCATCAAAATTGCATTTTTAGAATTGTTTTGTTTTGGGGTTTTTTTTATTTGAAAAGTAAAAGTAAAGCAAAAACTACTGTTGTCAAAATTGAAGTTTTACTTGAAATAAGTCTTTTCCTAAAACCCTCGATTTCCCTTTTTTTTCCCATAAACACGGTTTTCAGTGAAACTTGCCTATGTTCTACTGCAGATTACAAATGAATGACAAATGCTATAAATAAACATTTGAAAGAAGAGAGTCTTATCTTTCTTTTGGTTGGTCGCATTACTATATAGCCATAAAACACAATATCCTGTGGGCCTTCAAAGATGGGTCAAAATCCTCAAAAATGACTCTCATGGGCTTAGTTGCGCTACGAGTGGCTGATTTTTAAAGTGGAAATCAACCCAAACACATTTTTTTTCAAGAATATGTTCCCAGCATGTCACTGATGGTGTAGTGGTACACACGCCTGAGTTGTGTGCGGGCAGCGTGTGATCGGTTCCTGCTCAGTGACGGTGTCAGTGTGTCCCCTGCGACTGGCTGACGACCAGTTCAGGGTGTAGTCTACCTTTCGACCATTGTCAGCTGGGATTGGCTCCAGCACCTGCCCGCGACCCTGTACAGGATAAGCGGTTTGGAAGATGACATGATACGTTCCCAGCAGGCCTACTAGTTGATACATGGCATTCTGATTAATACATAGTTTGTGGAATATGAGTTATGCAGCAAAATCCACCCGTTTTTAGCCATCTCTGGGGGCAGCCATTTTGTCACTTCTGTCGACTGCCCCCAGAGATGGCTAAAAACGGGTGGATTAACTCTTATTCCACAAACACAATATTTATCAGAATGCCTTGTTTCAACTAGTGGGCTTGTATAGAATATATTCTTGAAAAAAGTATGTTTGGGTTGACTTCCGCTTTAATGAGTTAATATTGCCACAAAAAGACAGGTAGTTGGGTAGATGAATTGCTAGATGAATGGTAAATGGGCTTTCACTTGTATAGCGCTTTTCTACCATAGGTACTCAAAGCGCTTTAACACTGTTTCCTCATTTAACTACTGATAGCGCAGCATCCGGAGTAATGGTGGGTTCAATATCTTGCTCAAGGACACTGACATGTTCACAAGGGAACACACACAAAGGATTGAATCCACAACCTCCGGGTTGGAGAAGACCACTCTAACCTTAAGCCATGCCGCCCCATTAACAATGCCATGAAAGATAGCGATCTAGGTATAGATATACGGTATAAATGGTGCCTGTCAACAATAATGTCGTAAGACACAGTTCGATAATTGAACAATGCAATTGAAGGCAACTCCATATAGCTAATATTGTGGAATTAGCATGATTGCTCATACCAGGCATAGAGCAGAGTGTCCGTCACCTATGTGACAATGATCCTGAAAAGGCAGCAGAAGCTAAGCTAGCTGCACGCTTAGCTCCTTTTATCGCATTATGCTCACACTTTGATCCCTAACACCCGAATATGAGCACGCGCACACACACACGCGCACGCACACACACACACACACACACACCCTTGTCCCCCGCAGTTATGCCTTTGACTCCAATTTCCGTGGCAGCCTCTCTATGCTAATGCCAGCGGCTTCCATTCAATCCATCTTTGGAGCGGCTTGGTCGGCGAATTAGCTCAACGGATGTGTGGCTTCCCGCCACGCATAATCACCTGGGCTTCATCCCTAACCTCCTGCACTGCTCCTCCCCTGGGGCATCCATCCGTCGCCCAGGATAAATTTGATTTTAACGATAACCACGGCTGCATTAATCAATCATGCTAGCCTGCGCCCTCCTGTTTACATTTGGAGCATTTCTACCGGGAGATTTAATGAACATACTGTATTTACATTTGATGGCCTTGCTATAATGCCATGAAAAAGCTGGAATTGAAATAAGTCTGCATTGTGTGAAGGTAAAAGGCACCATTTCGGCATTTGTTTATCGACACTGTTGGAATGTGGGAGGAACCCGGAGTACCCGGAGAAAACCCACGCAGGCACGGGGAGAACATGCAAACTCCACACAGGAAGGCCGGGGCCAGATTTCGAACCGCAAGCTCTGCACCGTGAGGTGGACGTGCTAACCAGTCGTCCACCGCGCGGCCCCTAATCATATGATATAAATTAATAATTTTCTGAGGAATGAAAGTTCGAATCTCTCAGAAATGTGTTTCTATTTTCTGAGAAAAAAGCATTTACATTTTAAAAGAATAAATTAGGGCGGCACGGAGGTCGACTGGTTAGCACGTCCGCCTCACAGTTCAGAGGTCGTGGGTTCGAATGCGGCCCCGGCCTTCCTGTGTGGAGTTTGCATGTTCTCCCCGTGCCTGCGTGGGTTTCCTCCGGGTACTCCGGTTTCCTCCCACATTCACAGGTGTGATTGTGAGTGCGGATGTTTGTCTCTGTGTGCCCTGCGATTGGCTGCCAACCAATTCAGGGTGTCCCCCGCCTACTGCCCAAAGACAGCTGGGATAGGCTCCAGCACGCCCGCGACCCTTGTGAGGAGAAGCGGTACAGATAATGGATGGATGGAAGAATAAATTAGCATTCAGAAGAAAAAGTTAGCATTGTGAGATTTTCAAGGAAAAGTCATAATCTTACAGTTGTATTGTTCTCAATAACAAATTACAATGTTATAATATAAATCATATTAATCTTGAAAAAAATGTTTTACTCAGTTTAAATTTGTATTCATGAAAAAGGCCCAATTTCATTCAATTAAAGTCATACTGTTTATGAAAAAAAAATTGGAATTTTACCAGGGTAAAGTTGTATTTTGAGAAAAGAAAGTAATGTTACCAGAGTTGCAACCCTCCCCAGGGGTAATAATAAATACATAAATAAATAAAACTCAAGAAGAAAGTCTTACTCACATTTTTGGGGATTTCTTTGAGAGCGTACTACTTTATTGAGACTTCATGTGTATAGGAAAAAAGTAGTGAGATCAAAATCGTATTTTTTTGAGAGAAAAAGTTGAGGAAATACATTAATAATGCTCACTTTTGACATCAGCTATTAAAGAAATCAACAAGAAGCTGGTGGAAGTTAGTAGCCATGTATAAGTGAAGTGTATGATACTGAGCTCCCTCTGTAATCATTTGACCCTCTTATGTTGCTACGATAACCACCAAACGTCTCCCATTTTGTGGGCGTACCTAATGTTGTGAATTATGAAAGCGGCATGAAAGAAGTCGTAGAAAGAAGACAAATATTTACATGGAGGCGTCCTTGTAATAAAAAAGCACGATCAAAGAAGAGTAAGTCACCGTGTTGCCTGTGTGTGCGCAAATGTGATTTATTCCGCCTTGGAAGTGGTGTGACAGTTATTAGGAGAAATAACTCTTTTCTGCGGCCTCCATTTTAATGATGTAACGCCATGTAATAAAACCGTGAGCGCTGGCCGCTTTCGTTCTCATTATCAAACATGCAGCGGTGTGTCGCTATTGATTCTTTGTTTGGTGTGTGTGTGTGTGTGTGTGGGTGTGTGCGTGCGTGCGTGGGGGTGTGTTTGTGTGAGTGTGTGTACATGAATTTAAGCAGCGCCCTCCACCACGGCATTTGTGATGAACTCTGACCTCTTTGCTTTGTTACTGGCTTATTTTTGTTTGTCACCCTGGCAACGAACTGTTCATTTGCATCTCTCTTCTTTTTAATCATTATTGATGATTTCATGCGCTTGCTGTGGAAAAATGGAGCATATTTTACACGTTAATGGCATAAACAGTACACTACTTATACTGCTATTGTTGTTGTAACAGTTGTTACAAAAAAGATTGCTGACTATTATTGCTGCAGTTCACATTCACATCTGGATAATAGTAACTATTAGTAACTTAATTCATTCCTAACTGCTCATATGTAGAATATTGATACATGCTTTTTTGTTACACAGTACACCGATGACTATTGTTACTGCTTTTTATTCACATCTGTATGTACTGTCTTCTGTTTGTATGTTATTCCTTCATGTTCACTTCGCCCTGCTGGTCGTTAATACTGCAGGTGTGTATTTCACTTTTTATTGGTACTGTATGTGAATAATGATTTTTGCTACACACAGCACTGCTGACTATTCTTGCTGCTGTCCACATTCAATTGTTTACTATGGACTGATTAGATAAAGAATACTTATTGATACGTACTTTACATGGTTTCATTTTTGCTCCATACGTACAACACTGCTGCTTATTTTGGCTGTTGTTTACATTCACACCTGCATATCGTCACTGTCCTGTGAAAAACGCGTATGTCCAATTTTGTCATTTTAAAAATGTTCACGCTAGTGGGATGTCCATAACGCGGAAACCTCATTAAAGTAAAAAAAAAAAGGTCAAAAATTAGGCATACGTGTTTTTCACGGGGCGGTGACGATATGGAGTGTTTAGTTATCATTGGACTCCTGAGAATGTAGTAGTGCTGTTGTTCATTCCACAATTTGTTGATACATGTATTGTGTTTTTGCAACATACTGTGTACAATGTTAGTGACTGACATTCACTTCTGAACCTATAAAGATCCAAACGTCATGAGCGCGCAGATCAGGGTTATCTGTAATGTTTTGCTTTTTCTTTGGTTCCCTCCATTTTATTGTTTGAACTTAGTGACACTGGTTAACTCATATGACATTTTTACTTCAAGTGAATAAAACATGTTTTCTGATAGTGACAGTTTGATCATGGTAACCATTTTTCTCACCCTTTCAGCACAGTCTATTTATCACTACATGTGTATTTTTATTTTGGCTGCTGCTGCATACAAGGAGCGTCAGTGGGCGTACTCAACAATCCAAGTGAACTTTCAGCACCAAACGTGTTTTAGTCTCCACTTTTCCGGCATTGCTGTGTTGTGAATAAATGACGATCAAAGAGGGTGAGTAGTACATTCAACAAAAAAAAGTTGTTTTAAGGATGGTGGATAACCTTATTGGGTTTCACTGACATTAAAGGAGCACGATGGAGCGCAGCAGAAAAATCCCAGCATGCCGTGCCCTTGGTGGATTTTGCCATATAGCGGCGAGCTGTGGCCCACGTTCCAAGCAGGGTTGATGTGAACATAACATTTCACCTAATCTTTCTTACTTTTTGGGCAAATATTTGAATTTGTCTTCAATTTTTCATCCAATATTTTGTCTGTTTTTTCTTTTTTTTTTAATGGGTTTGTTTTGACAAGTATTTAAGTATTTTCCAATCTCATTGTGTTTTTCTTCTCAAACATAACATTTTCCTACCTTTGTCTAATATTTGTGAATAGTTTGTGTGACATTTTCTTATTTTAGTAATACAATGATTATTATTGCTTTGGCTCTTGTTAGCCTGTACAACTGTACCTAATGTTTCTACTTGTGCCAGTCCTATGAGCAAATTCTTTCTTACGGTGATACTACTGATAACCGTGATCATGTTCAAGTAAAACTTTCAGAGCGTTTCTCTCAACTGAGGATGGCTTGTATGCAGTACGTCCTGCTGCGACCTCTGCCTCATTATTAGATTTTCGCTCTTCAATCAGGCCAAGTTGGCAAGCGCACACATCCGACGCCAGCCGACTATAAAGGGAGGCTGTCAAGGCAAGGTCAGCCAGGACGCCGCCAGGTATTATTAGACCAGCGGCCCATGCTGAGCCTTTAATGATGGGAATCCAGGTCTTCTCAAGAGCATTGCAAATGGACATATACGCACAACGTTAGCCTCCATTTACAACCACAACAAAGGGGGGGATCATAACAGCTAAAACTGAGGATTGTTATTTAGTTAAGATACGTCATTCCAGAAAAAGAATGCCTTAGTTAATTTTGATTAGTCATAGATGCATTGAAAAGCCAAAATAAGTTCATGTATTTAATCACTCTGTTTCAAAAATAGTCCTTGTAGAAGCACGGACAAGATAGCATATCCCCCAAAATCTTGAAATCTACGTCAGGGATGGGCAACTGGCGACCCACATTTGGAGTCTTCCCCGATTCATTTTTGAAAAAAATGTTTAGTAAAGCTAAGCAGTCTGAATTTGTAATAACAGCGTTCACCAGTAGATGGCAGACATGGCTCATCAACGCCTCCAACCCCAAGACTATAGTTGTGCATCAGGGAAGAAGAGAGAGCGTGTCCTGGCAAGAAGCCAGGACACATATTAAGGTAAGAAAATGGTGTTCAGGTAAAATAGGAAAAAGATTGTATGTTCACCAAATTTAAATGCAAACCAATCTGACTAGTTTGCTGAGAGACACTATCAGCCATGAAAACTTAGGTCACCACTACAACACCAACTCAAAAGTACCCAAACAGCAGCAATTTGCTTTCCACACAAATCGTCGAAAGTTCATTAAAAGCGCATGAGGAGGTACTCATTTTGTGTCCTCCAAAATTGATATACAGTATTCAACACTCAATGATGTTACAAATGCATGATGGTATGGAGAAGCAGCGGCACAGCGATCGACTGGTTGCACATCCGCCACACAGTTCAGAGGTCGTGGGTTCAATCCCGTCTACGGCCTCCCTGTGTGGAGTTTGCATGTTCTCCCCGTGCCTGCGTGGGTCTTCTCCGGGTCCTCCGATTTCCTCCCACACTCCAAAAACATGCTTGGTAAGTTGATTGGACTCTCTAAATTGCCCCTAGGTGTGATTGTGTGGGCGGATGTTTGTTTGTCTCTGTGTGCCCTGCGATTGGCTGGCAACCAATTCAGGGTGTCCCCCGCCTACTGCCCAAACACAGCCGGGATAGGCTCCAGCATGCCCCTTGTGAGGATAAGAGGTATAGATAATGGATGGATGGATGGTATGGAGAAGCGGCTGTTGTGATGGATGGTGGACTTGCCATGCAGAGGGGACGCATTGGGGATGAACTTTCCTGCTCTATACCACACTGTGTTATACAGGTGAGTTATTAGGCCTATTAATTTGACGATTTTGAATGACATGCAGGACAAACAAAGTGCAAACTTATGCAATTTTATTTCTTCAAGTGGTTGCATGAAATATAATTATCTTGATCCAGATAATTTTTTTAAGTAGACTATACATCTACTTAATAAATGTTTCTGGAGCCGGATGATTTTATTTTGGGCAACAACATGAAATAAAAGTGAGTAATTAAAACACACATTTTTTTTCAGCGTATTAAATTATATGAAGCTATTTAAGTGAGTTGAGTTTTGTGAACATGTACACAAATTAATTCTCGCACTAAAAGCGGAAGTCAACCCAAACATACTTTTTTTCAAGAATATGCTCCCGGCAGGCCCACTAGTTCAAATACGGCATTCTGATTAATTTTGCGTTTGTGGAATATAAGTTAAGCAGTAAATTGCCCTTGCTTTATCCATCTCTGGGGGCGGCCATTCTGTCTTCTGTCGAAACTGTCTGCCGCCAGTTTGGAATTGCAATTGTGAACCTATTCAATTGCTTTACCTGGATAAATAAATTGTCTTTTCAATTAAATGCATGACCGACATAACATTTCTTTATGTTCGACCAGCTATTAAACCGTGTGTCTTCGTGGATTTTATAGTGATGTATGAAATCATATGTCGTAATTTTTCTGTCGCTTATCATTGAGTTGAAAACCTCGCATGTTGCCATTTTCCTTTTCCCAGTTTTATCCAAAAATAATCCTTCAATTCAAGTGCGAAAAACCAAAAATAACAACACCACACTGCCGTGAAAATAGAGATATTCATTTGTAAACAGGCAAAACTTGTCAAGTCGTGTTGGCTGTAGTTCAAGTCCAAGTCAAGTCAAATGAATACAAAGTCAAAGTCTAGTTGAATCTTTTATACATTTTAGTCGAGCAAGTCCATAGTCCTAAAATTGGTGATTTCAGTCGGACTCGAGTCCCCCACCTTTACTTTTCACTACACATACTGCTTTTAAATCACATCTCACCGCACCATTGGCCTTTCTGGGGCTATCTGTGACTTTTAGGATTAAAGTAATAAGAGAAAACGATCGTTGCACTCGAGAGAAGTGATAGATGAAGCAATAGTCGGGAGGGGAAAAAAATGATACTGTAATCATTGCAAGGGATTACCGCGGTAACACCCCACATCTTTGTTCTCCACCGTGCAACAGATGTCTCACTCGAACACTTGTGTCGCTACAAAAACAAACTTCATTTTACAGTACATCAAAGTCGAAACAACAGCAGCTAAAACCTGAGGTCCGTATGAGCTGCCTTGTTAGCTTCTATTGTTCTTGTTGATTGGGTTTGATATTCAGTAATCAGATGTTTTAAAATCTACATTCATCGCCTGCTATTTGCGAAGGATAGCGACCGAATCTTGCCCAAGGAACTGACACTCCTCTAAAAAATGTTTAGCCTATATTGATAGCTTCAACTGTAAATATGATCCCTAAATACGTTTTGTGTATATTTAGACAGGGCTTCAGCGGCAGAGTTACTGTAATAATACTTTTTCCATCTATTCTATGCACTGGAAGCGGAAGACTATAAATACAATATATCCCAATGGGACTGATTGTTATTATTTACTGTATATATTAGCGCAACCGGGCACTTTTCACAGATATAGTTGGAGTTGCACCGAGCCTAAGGCCTTCTTGTGCATTCTAACACATCACACGATCACGCCCACGACTGCCCGCTTACTTTTTCCAGCTCAAGTTGCCCAGAACGATGTGTTCATGGGTCCAGTGTTGTGTTCACACCAACGCAGCTCCAACACGCTGTGTGTGTGCGCGTGAGATGCCCGGACGTGAATGCTTGTGACAAGTCAGAAAATGAAGCCTTGTGGCTTGGCAGAGGCAGGTGACCCCCGAGGAAAGCGAGCGTGCCAGCTTTTTAGCAGGCTAACTCAGACCTGGAAGGTGTCGCTCAACTGATGTCACTCTGAATTTACTGTAGTAAAAAACAAAGATACAGTATACAGAAGCTAGCGTACATGTTTTTTTTCCACCCACCCCCTCCCCCGACTGACTCGCACAAGGAACTGACTAATCAACACTCCAGTTCAACTATTAGCATGACATTGTCACTGAATTGAAAATGAGCCTCGGTCTCATTCATGACATCATCACCCTTATGACAAAGTGACAATGTTTTGAGATGCAGATTTAATGCTGCAACTTTTCCTTTTTTGTTTCTCAGATTATGGATAGATGGATGTATGGATAGGTAGGTACCAGTAGGTTAGTCAGATGGATATCTATGGACACATGGAAGGGGGGTTAGTGAGATGATGGGTGGCTGGTTGAATGGATAATACATAAAATGAATGGATTGACAGGTTAGTTTTAAGGATGGATGGATGTTGGAGTCGGTGGGATATCTGAATCGTCAAGTGATAGATCAACTGTTTGCTGGAGGATAAATTAGTTTCATGGATGGGGTTATTTTCATGACTAGGTGATGGATGGATGGATGGGTGGATGGGTTTTATTTTTGCTCCATCCATGGATGCCTAAATTGAGTGGATAGGCCAGCCGGATAAATGGATAGCTACACCTGTTATATATATTTCAAAACATGAAAGGATGGGCTAGAAAGGATGGATAGGTTTGTAGGTTGGACAATATGTTAGTTGAACGGGCGCGTTAGTCGGATGGATGGTAAGTTTAGGCGAATATATTCATGTGTGAATGGATGTATTAGTAGCTGTATGAGGTTCGCTGTATCTGCATTTATGGGCATGCTGTTTGAATGATGGCTGGTCATGTGAATCCCACACATTCTGTGTACACAGCAGAGTCAACGAATAACGCTTCAGGATTTAAGAGCGCCGTCTTGTGACTTGACACACTTTACAGTCAGTGTGTTAAGCGACTGTCGTCTCCACAATGGTCGTCCATTCAGCTCGTGCGCTGCCATTGTGCCGCTGTAGATGAGCTCCGATAAGACGCCTCTCCCTGGCTTTGTCTCGTCCGACAAAAAAGTGCCAGTGATGTCGGAAGTGTGCGGCGGCCGTGATAACGGGGCATGCCGCACTCACTCATAATCAGTGTGGAGCAGAAGGAGCGCTTCTGTCTCTCTGGCTTCCATCGATGCCGTCATTTTCACACTATGGGGGCCAAAAGTACTGCATTTGTGGATTGAGTGTATTGATTGTATGACATAACTATGTTGTGCACCTGTTCATGATAAGAGTGTGCCATGGGCTTTGACTTTGTGGATTATCCATTTACTTGATTAGTCGATGGGATAATCGGTAGATTCATCTAGTCTAAAAATATTCGGTAGTTGCTGTCCTATTTTGTGTTAGGTGGCGATTATCTTTCATTTTCTGGAAGAGTGACTTCATCGATTGTATGAGAACGACATTGTGCACCTGTGTTTGTGCAGGCACAAGGTACCGCAAGCTTTGATTTTGTGGATTAATTTGCTTCTGGTTATTGAGTGGGCCTCTGGACACACTTCAATTGTTTTAATTTGAGCCTTCCTTTCTTCCAGATAGGAAGAAAGCACAGGGGTTCGCTGTTGGCTGTTTGTAATCTAGTAACTCAAATTTGCAATCAGGAGTTCATCAAACAGAATGTTGGTTGCGAAATGAAGCCTGGGATTCATCACCTATGAAAAAAAAAACTTTCTTCCTTCTTCATGGTTGCTTTAATGTGCTCGGGCTCATTGCACATTCCTTCTGATGTGCTGATGAGATGTTGCCGGCGTTGTTGAGGTGTTTGCGCAAGTAAGAAAGATGCTTATTTTAATCCTCCTGCAAATCCGCAGCAAATTTGCCACGGACACATTTAGATATGCCACCCACCCCTCCAACCAAAATGGAGGTGCTTGCCATTCGCCTCACATCTGAAAGCTAATTAGAGCCCCATTGTGTCAGTTGGCATCATTTCCGTGTCCGAGCCGCTCTCTGTTGCAGGGCCTGGCACCTCGTGAAGGACGACGCATCATGCTCTGCTCTCTAAGCCGGACGGCAGCAATTGAGCTTTAGGTTTTGTTTGCGGCTGTCGACATGCTCTTTGCACACACCGGAACAAAGAAGCGGTTATACGATATGGACCAGGACAAGTGCCCAGGAAACGAACAGTGATGGAAATATGGCGTTTCCTCCCTTTCCAACAGCTTTCTGGGAAAACTTTCTACAAGGGCATGGTTGTGGGAATAGGGGATCTTCACAGGAACCAAGTGGTCAATTAATGGAGCGCTGAGAGTTCTGCTGACCGTGTGGAATTGATTTTGGATTAATTCAAAGAGATGACGTCTTCCCACGCCCTTCTTCCCACAGTTGAAATCTTGCAGTTGTCCAGTTTTGTCTTCATCAGATGAAGAGTTAAGTCAGTTTTGAAACTTGGAATGACTTTTCATAGTACCGTCTACTCGCAGTTTGTTGTTTACGAACAACATGCTCTAAGCACCTTAATGCCCATTCCCACTCTCTTGAACCTCAATTTGAACTTTTTAGTATATTTTTAAAATCACCACCCTTGCTGCGGCACAGCCATGCGTTGGTTGCCTGTCACACACGGAGATGAACAATTGGGGTGGAAGGAGGACTGAAAGTGTGCACATCTGTGATTGCCCTGGAAAAATTTTCACCGTCCACTTGTGGAGGTCTGCTTATCGACTTACTGGAGGCCTATTTTACATGTGTCAACCTGCATGAACTCTTGGTTTCTTCTTCTCAGTTTTAAAGGGAATGAGAGGAGCAGCTTGATTTGCCGGCTAATCAGGTCAGCTATGTTCACGCCCACAATGGCGCAAAATGCCCGTTTTTAACTGCTTTTTAAGAAAATACCAAAATCCATTCTAGCCCGCCTCCATGCAGAGTTAGTCCACGTCTTGCACTAAATGTGCACTGGGCATGAAAATAGAGCACAGGGTGTTAAAGTCAAGGCTTCTGGCTGGCAACTCATTGGGACCACAACCATCCATCCATCTCCTGGGGAAGTGAGCACTCAGCCATTTACAAACAATAATAGCAAAATGTGGAAAGGCTCCATCTTGCACGAAAATCATATCATCATTTATCATACTCCCAAGCAACTACCACTTACCAGCGGTTGGGTGAATTAAAGATGAATGAAAGACTTGCCAAAGACTTGCCAGATTTCGTCCTGGGTCATCGCCTTTCGGCATTCATGGTATCGCAAAAAATGAATGTACTCATAATTATGTCCAAAGTCCTCGCAGAGCAAACAAATACAATTTCAATTAAAGACCCTCACCCAAAAATTGGAGGAAAAGAAGGGAATTATATCAGTAAAGACCCCTTCAAAAATTCAGAGAAAAGAAAATACAAAACAATAATTGATACATATTTCTAAATGGGGAGTTACTTTTCAATCACCATTCACACACTCAAACCTTCACGGCCTTAATGTTTTTTGTGACCAAATGAAACTGATGTTACGTTGTTTATTGTTGATTCAACCGAGCCAGTGACGAAACTGACAGAGTTGACAAACCATCCATTTATTCAGACCAAAGAAAGTGAGCTAAAGGTGTAAAATCACCCCTGATTTGGGCATGATTAACATTTTGAAGGCCATACACAGACTTTTAAAAATGTTGCTGTTCTGGAACAAACTTGCTGCTCTTCACCGCCTTTTTTTAATAACATTTCTTTTATTTGTAAGCGCTATTCTACTGTACCCAATGACAATGCAAGATTTACGTCGTCACCGTGCGACAACAATGCTTTGACGTCACTTGCGCGACTTGTGTTTTCATTAGAGTCAACATGGATTCTCGAGGCGCTGCGTTGGTTATAGCCATTCTCGATTCGCTTTTTGCTTACTTATTTGTCCGCAACAAACCACTGCTTCTCAGCAGAGCTGTTTTTTTGCGGGTTGACAAATTTTTTAAAAATGGACTGGCTGGACTAAGCATGGCCGGAAATGGATTTTAGTCCGGGCCACTAATCGTCCCTCATGCGTGTGACGTGCTCGCGAGGCGGCCAATTTCATCTCAGCCTACTCGGTGAAAGGCTTCTTTTTAGGCTTCCTTCAAAACAAATTGTGTCCGGGAGTATATTCAAGCTGCGCACAGCACTCAAGTATGGCACATCATGCACTTTCCTACTTCCCGAAATACGCCGTAGCAAAACTGCTGTGTAGTGGTTTGCTGGCATGCTTTTATTTTGAAGGACGGGAAGTGTGAAGGAGGGGAAGTGTGGAAAATAAGCAACTTGGTGAATGCTTGCAGACTTGTCGTCTGTTGGACCCAAATAATTATACAATATGACAAAACCAACCCCAGGGCTCGCAATGGAAGTTAGTACACGCAGCTGGGTAAGTACGTGAGTAAGTGGCGCATTTGAAGCATGTCCACAGCGGGTTTGAATAGTAAGTTTGCCAGCTAATTGTCTTTAAATAAACCTCTTCCGTTAGCATCCCTCCCGCGGGGGCATCGTGCACGTTTTTTTTTTTCTCTCGGAGGTCGGAACGGGGCGGGGACAGACAATGTCTATGAATTTGGCCAGGGGGTCGCGGCCGGAAGGGTACCCAGGTCAGGGGTGGAGGGTTGCGGCCGGACGGGCAAAAAAGGGTCAAGTGCCCAGCTCTGCTTCTCGGTGAAAGGTTTAAAAGCAATTCTGACCTTTTATCGGTTCTCCCGAACGAGTTCGGAGCCGTGTTTTTGGTTTCGTCGAAGTGACGTCAGGGGACGGAAGTTCTTCGGAATGGACAGTATTTGGCTAACTACTGCCGCCTAGAGGCTTGGCGTGCTTTTGAAAACACACTTCTGCGGTTACGTGTGGATGCGTTTTTTTAATGTGTATTCCAACGCAGGTGGGGGGGGGGGGGGGGGAGTATATACGGTTGTTAAAAAGCTACGTGTGGACAAGGCCTGAGACTTTGAAGGCTGGAATTTAGCCTGAGGGACTGAGTGAGTCATCTTCCCGGAGCCATCACCTGAGCTCAGACGCTGGGAGGGGAGACAGACGAGCAAACTCCGGCCCAGAATAATAAATGCTCCACTGAAACAAAAATGTAAAACGCTCAGCGGGCCCAACGTTACTCCTGAGAGTAGAGCGGACATTTGATAAGCAACAGTGGCGTGATAGAAGCGAGCTTCAAGGGAGTGACTGCCATGGCAACCGAGATTTAGGCCATGGAAACTATCAAACTGTGTCAGATGAGAGAGTGAACATCTGTTGCCAACAAAAATATGGATGTTTGCTTGAAGTATCCTGGACTGGATTTCATTCAGAAACAAAAAGGGGTCTTGCTCAAGAATAATGCTGGAATGAAACATGTCATTCCTTACAGTCTCAGAGTAAGAAAATGGATCCGTGGGTTGTGCCGGCGGCCTGAAGGTTGTCAGTTCCATGACCATTTCCCGGAGCAAGATACTGAACCCCCAAAGCTCTACCAGCTGATTGTTGAAGCACTTCAAGTTCCTTGTAGATAGAAAAGCCACATTACAAGATCAGCATCACTGATACCAAAATGGACTGAAGGTAAAAAAAATAAACAAATAAATCATGGAGGCGTCATTTTCACAAGACAGATGGTAGCTGGTATCGCCGCCGTCCTACCAGCAGCCTCGTGGCCCCCGGACCTCCTGCTCTGACCACCTCCCCTCCACCACATGGCCCAGACGCACACGGCTTCCAAAGCAACAGCCCGGTTCCGCCCCGAGAAGCAAGCAACCTCACGACGGCGTTTTCGGCATGACTTGGCCCTGCGGGGATGCAAACCCGCTCAATGGTCTCTTCGGGACACTCGGCATATGACGAGCAGCGGGACGCATGCGGGGAGGATTTCGACTCAGAAAGAACAACACGTTCATGCCCCGCCGCAACATTAGCGTTGGACCTCGACACAGATTGAAAGAGAGATCGAAATCCTCACCTCTGACCTTTGCATACAGAGTCTTCCTGCAGGGGTTAAATTCATACGCTGGGAAGCCAAGTGATGGCTATTAACACCACTTAACAGTGTGACGGTGAACAGCAGTCGTCCCAAATTGACCTCACTGTTCCACCATATACAGTATATGCATAATACTTGCTGTCAAGGGGACACGTTATGGAAAAAGGGATGCTTGCATACACATACTGTCAATCTCTGGAGTACGACCAATCACGGCTGACCTGTTTTCTGAAGCTGCGCTGTGAGTGGTCGTTACCTGAGCCCTGAGTAGTTGTGATGTCATTTTCAGTCAACGAAAGTGGCAAAATGGCCACCCTCTGAGATGACTAAAAACGGGTGGATTAACTCTTATTCCACAAATGCAATATTAATCAGAATGCAGTGTTTCAACTAGTGGGCTTGCATAGAACATATTCTTGAAAAAAAAATGTGTTTGGGTTGACTTTCCTTTAAATAATACTTCTTTCACCAATGACTTGGCTTCTTTGGAACAGATCTGACAGGAAACCAAGCCTCGTTGGAGCCAAGCCTAGTGGAACTCCGATTAGGGAATTGGCCCAAGCAATCAAAAGCATAGCAGACAGATGGGCGATGAATAGCAAAGCTTTGGTTTCACTGCCCTCTCACGTGTGTGCATACTGATGAAAATGTATGTACCGTCATTTAGGGCTCCCAAGCACAACCCAACAACTCTAAAACCCACTCTGTTGGGAAACTAGGGGAAAAAAATCAGTTTCATCGATTGAAATTGAAATCGGTGAACATGCAATTATGACAGGACAGACAAAAAAAGTCTCAAGGACCCACGCCCTAAATTGAAGAGCAAGTTGTCAGCTTTGGTGTGAATTTGCCATATGCTCTGAATTCCAGGGCTCAAACTCTGACAAGGGAATCCACACAAACGAGCACCAGAAGCATACAAGCCAGATGGGCTAAGTTTGAAAGCTTTTTTTGCCTATGCCACCAAGCGTATGGCATCGGTTTGTTGATCATGTCAAGGCTTCGCCATTAAAATGGCGGCTGCCAGAGCACATCCATCACTGCTTGCGGCTTCAATACTGTTAAAACTGTGCTTGGAATTGGGCTACTTTGAATATGCTTGACTAACTCCCTTACACTACTCACAAAAAGTTACATGTATTATGGGACTTATATAAAAGAAGGTTTTTGGGGGTTGGAATCAATTCATTGCATTTCCATTCATTTCAATGGGGAAAGATGATTTCAGATACGAGTGTTATGAAATACAAGCGTGGTCACAGAATTCATTATAATTAATGAATAATTTATAGATTAAGAGATTGTCGTGTGTATGAACTCTGGATTAACCTTAAATCCAGTAAATTACAGGTGAACCTAATCTTCCTTTCTCTAAACTTTTGAATAAGCATTCCAACTGGTTAATGTTTCCTGTATTTTTTGCACAAATTCCTCTTCTCCAACAAGAGGATTTACAGGATTTACAGCAGGCAATTGATCCCATGAATTGACCCAAATAATTATCCTGGTTCAATTATAAATGGCATTTCCTGTAAATCAATTCCTTTAATCATGCTGTTCACATTTCGATACCATGACACCAAGACGTCACCCAACAGTAGTGGCTTCAAACAGGATCTTGTCACAGGGTAGCGGCCACTGTGCTTAGAGTCTCACAGAGTGTCATCAGCAGGTTGCAAAGAGAGACCGGAGGAGTGACAGAAAGGCAGAGAAGCGGACGTCCTTGCAAACACCTGAAACACTGAACAGTTGCATCAAGTGCATTCAAACATTTAGAGAAGGTCAAATGAAGTTCAGCAGTAAATTTCACTCTTTATTTGTAGTAACGTATCGAGGAGAGAGGCTCAAAATAATAGCGCAGTCGTATGCCGCTGCAACCTACAAGCACATATTGTGAGACTAACACCTCTCTCCAAAGCAATTGGTGACTATCTTTGTAAAGGTGGAATGTTTACCAGTGCAGTCAACATCTGCGTTATCAGTCACAGTCCAGCGAACGGGCCAGAAGGCCTTTTTCCGTACGAGCGCTATTTGCCAGGCCGTCGCTGCCGAGATAAAAAAGGAGATCACAGCAGCTCGGCTTCAGCTTGAGCGATGGCGAAGATGAAAGCGCGAGGGGCCATCATCCCTCCTAAGAGCCACAAACAAGACCTCCAGGGTGAGGGAGGAGACGGTCGGATTGTTTGTTTCTCTGCGACTGCGAGGGGAACACGAGGCATCATCGCGAGCGAGGCAAGTAACGAGGGGGGCGGCCATTTTGGCAGGCGTTCAAGACCACGCGGCTGGGCTCGGCTGCCGGGTTTGAGCCCTCGCCAGGGAAAAGACATCCAGTTCTTGTCGCGGTGCCAAGAGAAGGGAAGCCGGCCACGTCACCGCGGGTTATTTTAGGGAACAATGCTTCCTAGATCATCAGTATCATCTTCGAGCTGAAAAATGGCTCTATTTAATTGGAATCATATTTGGCAGAAAGGGATTGCAGATGGAAATAAGCAACAAAGATTGGAACTTGGCATAGCGCATAGTGACTCTTGAGTTGAATGTTTTCTGCAGATGGGCCCTGAAAGGTAAACAAATAAATGAAAGATGTGATCACAAAAAAGAATGTGAATTACAGTGGGGCATTGAGAAACAAGTTGAAATTGTTCCGTGGCCACACTCGTATCTCAAAGCATTTGTATCTCAAACCGTGGTTCCCAATTGAAATGAAATGACATCCAATTAACCCATTTCAGACCCCCCCCTCCCAAAACACCAAATTCGTTTACAGTAAACCTCCCCCCATCACAAGATCCATCCAGATTTGTGGTCCTTGCTGATTTTTCAAGTAACTATTTTGTTCTGCCTCTCATTTCTTTTAGGCGTAATTCCGCTGTCGACCACTATTAGGCACACTGTTTAATTTGACGGTGTAAATTTGAATGAAGCGATGAATGTCAGTTGATTTGAGAATGTACTGTATTGATTGGCTGCGCATGACTATTGACCACGAATCTGAAAAGTTTTGATATACATTAGAAACACTGCAAAGGTTCCTTGTCAAGGCTACAGCAATCATGACTTTGTCATTTTAACTTTTAACGGGAGACAGTCATGCTATGTTAAAGCAAGACCCCAGCTGACTTGAGATGATATTCAGTCCAATCTTCGCTGCTTTTTTGGCCGTAGGCTCCGTTGCCTCCTCTGTCTTTTTTCCAATTTGTTCATCCTCGCCGTTTGACGCCAAATCTCCGGGCGCAGGCGGAGCTGCATAATGCAGGTGCAAATATTCAGCGCAAACACAATGACTCATCCCAGCAGAGGTGAGGCGAGGAGTCCCGTCCGTCTGCGCTGCGATGAATGAGCGTCTGTCAATCCGTGCAGCCGTCACCACTGTTGCGGTCAGCGTGTTTGTCACCTGCGTACTAGCGAGGCCCTAACCCAAATAGTCCTTTTTTGATTGATGCTCCAGTTTCAAGCACAATTATTTGGGAGCAAATGAAATCGTGACCTCCTCCAGAAGCTGTTGCTGTGGATTCTTTCACACAGAGACCATGCAAAATTGACCGCATTAGAGGAGCGTGTTACAAGCTTTGATACATTTGGGCCTTCGTTGGGCAATACAGGTTGCTCCCCCCTCCACAAATTACTCACTGATTAAATGGCCATTACACATATTTTGTTTGGATTTAAATGTTTGACATAGACATACTAGTGCTGTGCTCGAGACCGCAAACCAAGACTTGCCTGAGACCAGAACTCACAGAGGCACAAGACCAAGACTTTGGGGAGTCGAGACAGAGTCAAGGCTGAGACAAGCCCAGAGCAACACCTTCAAAATCTGTTTGAAAAAATGACAACAGTTCAAGAGCATTCTGTTGAATTTCATTTTTCTTGCCAATACATTCAACAGCCAAAACAAAATGTCTGCAACTCTTTCGAAAGCCCAGCATGCAAACATTTCAAACCTTAACTTTTTTTCAGAGATAAATTCCTCCATAAATAAGTCCTTGTATTTAAAGAGGAAAATTTGAAGAAGAACTTGATTGCATTTAAGAAACATGAGACGTTTTGTCAGCTAAACATGCACACTGTGGTCACACACCACGCCCCCTCCGCTAAAACGCCTCAGTCCTACGACAGGCAAAATGCAAATCCTGCTATGTGACAGAGGTGTCAAATGCAGGTCCAGAGAGTGTGAACAGTTCATCTTTAGCCACAGGTGCTTCTGCTCCCGGGAAGCTTGTTTACCTGCCGGTTGAGTAGAAGCGCCCGTGGCTAAAGCCAAACATGAAGCCATGCAAGTCTAAGTGCACACGGCCCGGCGCGGTCTAACTGCCAATCGCTCATTAAATCAGTTATGATTGTTACTTGGATCGTGTGTGGCATAACAATTTTAGAGCTAATACACGCAAACGATCAAAGACCCGGAGCATTGATAAGACCCGAAATCCATGCGGGGGCCTTCTCCCCATGGAGGGTCTGATCATGCAGATAAGCTTCCCTTCATACAAATAGAACCTGTCACTCACCTCTTTTCTCATAAAACAGAATTCACAGTAAAAAGAATTAAGTGATGCTGCGATAATGAGTCACTTCCGTTGTCCTGCCAGTTTTACTTTAGAACAGAAATGCCTTGTGTTACGAGCTACATTTAAGTGAAATGGGTGTTAAAAATAGGCACGGGACGATATCCAATTCGAACCGGGAGCATAAATATCACAGTTTGACATTATTGCAATTAAAGTTTATGTAATAAACATGATAAAAGTAAACTGTAGAACAACAGGGAAAGTACTTATTTCTCGGAAAATCAGTAAATTACTTTTCTGCTCTTCTTGGAATTGTGAAGTAAAATCAGATCTCAAGAGAACTGATGTTAGCCATGCAAGTTAGCTAGTTATCCACCTAGGTAGCATATTACTGAAATAGCATTTATTTCATTAGTTGAAGACACGCTTACTCATAGGGCTGGGAAACATATCGGATCGCGATGTATCGTGATACTTTTTATGTCGATACCAAGTATCGATACGTTGATGACAGATCGATATCTTATGTTATGTAATGTTTTGCACGTTCTCTAACATACTTTTGGAACATTTGAGGTAGTTAAAATTGAGCTTTGTGAACGGTCTTTTATTTATTGCACACCTGTCTGTCAGGAACGAGTTACTGGAACAGTTTATGCCCTTTTCAATCGTGACACTTGAATAAATGTCAAATTGCACTTAAGTTAAAACTTTGGAAACAAATGCCTCAGGTTTTTTTTTTAATGATATTTAAGTATCGCAATACGTATCGGATTCCAACCCAAGTATCGGGATCCATATCGGGTTGGGACAAAAGTGCATCGCCTCAGCTCTACTAACTCATACGCTCGTCCTCCTGTTCCTCGTCCCCAAAATGGCTCACGTCTTTTTTGTGTGTGCGTTTGTGGCGGTCCGCGGACGAAAATCGCTTCCATCGGCGCTTATTCCGTCAGTGTTTCAAAGTTACCGTTAGTCCGCCAGCAAAAACAGGAGTCCATCAGTGACGGACTGACAAAACATCTGTCGGTACTGACGGACTGGCGTAAATGCCCACCTCTGCTTACAATATGTGCCTTGGCTCAATCAAGGTCGGGAATCATATTAAGCTATGCAGACTTTCAAAAGGCAAAGCTGTGCTTGTTTTAAACACACAAAGTGCATTTCTCATTGTTTTATGTATACTTTGACAAAAACCTCAAGTGAGTGTGTACGGTAGCAACAATGCAGCTCCGGAGGAGCGTCGGGTGTTCCACCTCCCACCCTGCGTCACGCGTACGGGAGAAGACCGTCGCTCGCAGTCGCCGTCCTGCCCAAGCTGCACTGCGACAGCCATTCAGTGATTATTCGGCCGGAGAAAATCTACTGGGGAATTGTGTTGCTGTTAATTTCACGGTTGCGACGCGTTCTTAAAATGAGCGCGGGGAGGAATCATTTGAGTTCTTTTGTGAATGCCGGGAAAATAATGGTACGAGTAATGAAAAAAACAAGACTGCTCACTGATGTGATTAAGGTGTTGCGTTTGTTGGAAGAGGCTCCTCGCCTACGTCGCTGGGCTTCGATGCAGTTGGAAGGACGCCAGCTGCTGTTGTTGTTCTACAATCCCCTCATCCATCTTGTGCTTGTACAAGCTAAAGTAACACTTCCAACTTTCATGTTGCAAAAAAAAAAAAAAAAGCTGTGACGGAGTGCTTTTACTTGGAGAATGTCAGCTTAGTAAATGGGATCGTGCATCAAACAACACCTGAGAAAGCGACCATAAGTGATTGGCTGTGTCGTGCACGTTCTTTTTTCTTAACTGTGTGGATTATTTCTAGGTGGACTGTTTATTTTCTATTGTGCAAGTTCATCTACGATAACGGAAGGAACGGCTGAATTGCAGCTCATGTATATGACAAGTTTTATTAAGTTGACATTTTGGCTGGATGAAGCGCAAAGACTCCAGAATGTAGCTGACAATCCTTATTCCGTTTTAATAAACCAAATGCGGACAACGCTGGAAAATGAGCCTCGACTTTTAAAGGGGAAGTCAAATCAAACATTTTCCTCGGAGCTGCCAGTTTAAGGCGGCATTTTGCACTTCATCTTGGAGATGCGTTTGTGATGTGGTCATGCAGTCATGTTTCAGGTCAGCCGCTGTCATTCGTCACCTTTCTTTTGGAGAAGAACACGAGCCCACTCTGAAATCTCGTGGCCCCCAGGGCGAGATGAAGGATGAGCCGTACATCATCAATTCATCCATCATCTTCACGCCGACACTGTTTCTAAGGACAGGTGGAGCGGAACTTTTACTCTCTCAAAAAGGCAACGCAAACAACGGCATTTATAGACTGCCTGTCAAGACAAACCCCTTGAATTCATTTTTTATTCGTTGCAGCTGAAAACTATTTTTGGGCAAATTGTTGAAAAAAAAATATACCAACAAAGAATGGCTTTTTAATGCCAACTGATCTTT
The DNA here is from genome assembly GCF_054856515.1 of Filicampus tigris. NCBI lineage: Eukaryota > Metazoa > Chordata > Actinopteri > Syngnathiformes > Syngnathidae > Filicampus > Filicampus tigris. The sequence continues at coordinate 28,714,316 of NC_141218.1, read as the reverse complement.
TGGTCATGCCAGGTGAGGTTGCCCAAATACTTTACACATATCCAAGGAAATTTCCATAAAATGTCAAATGTGTGTTCTCATGTAAGCCAACTAGCCTGACATTCATTTTCGCCATCCATCGTTTGACGCTAGTAAAGACTTGGCTAGCAAAGAGTTGGCTAGCAAAGAGTTTGGCAAATTTGACGTCAAACTTGATTCAAATTTTAAAGAAAAATGGACAAGTTACATTAGGTTAAGAAACTTTGATGATTCCAAAGGACATGCTCAAAAACTGTAAGCATGCATTGTGACATAAGCTAGCTTGCCTGACTTTTACTATTGCCAGTCACTATTTGACGCTAATAAAGCTCTTGTTTTTGCAAGTTTGATGGTCATAATTAATGCCGATTTTGAATCTAAACTGAACATGTCCGATCCACAGTGGAAGAAATCTTTTGGTCATGTGGTCAGGTTAGATACTTATTGATCCTAGGGCTGGAAGCAACAGTCATTTTATCATTTACTCTGCTATTTTTTTTTTATTAATCGATGACTCAAATAAACCAAAAAAATCCAAACTTTTCTTTAATTGCCATCCGGTTATTAATAGAACATGATTTCAAACTGACAGTGTAGAAAATGTACAAACCTAAACTGATTATGATTCAGTTGTTGGTTTGGTCCGTAAGGTCAGAAAATGCGCACACATTGATTGTTGCTTTCCAAGGTAAAAGTAGCTGTTCGCCAATGTCATATTTTGATTAAACACCAAGATAATCAGTCTGCTTTCATTGATGTCAACAGAAATCCGATAATATTTACTGTTTAGAGATTACAATTCAGAGTATTGGACAATTTTAAGTTAAACAACAACAACAACAGGCGGCACGGTGGTCGACTGGTTAGCACGTCCGCCTCACAGTTCAGAGGTCGTGGGTTCGAGCCCGGCCCCGGCCTCCCTGTGGGTTTTCTCCGGGTACCCCGGTTTCCTCCCACATTCCAAAAACATGCATGGTAAGTTGATTGGACTCTCTAAATTGCCCCTAGGTGTGATTGTGAGTGCGGTTGTTTGTCTTTGTGTGCCCTGCGATTGGCTGGCAACCAATTCAGGGTGTCCCCCGCCTACTGCCCAAAGACAGCTGGGATAGGCTCCAGCATGCCCCGCGACCCTTGTGAGGGTAAGCGGTATAGATAATGGATGGATGGAACAACAACAACAATATGTAGATGATTAATCGATTAAAAAAACAGTTTTCGATTAATTTGAAACTCAATTACCTGTCAATGAATGGATTAATTGTTCCTCTAATTAGAGGAAGAATTAGTTGCCATGCGCCGTAAGCCAACTTTCTTTTATTGCTGTTTGACACAATAAAGCTCTTGATTCTGTGCAGTTTTTGGGACATTTTTTCAGAGATGTAACAACATCCATCGCCATACGATATCACGATATGAACATCGCGGTACGATAACCATCACAATATTGTGGGGAGGTTGGCAATAGAAAAAAATTAAGCTCACAATACTGTTTAAAAACTCACGTTATTCTAAAAAAAAGGTCATGATATTGAAAAAAAGTACAACATTGTTTTCTTGTACATAATAACAGCAGTGACAAAGAAATACGCTTGGCCAGTCAGTTTATTGTCATGTGTTCGTATTGGCGCAAAGTATCATGACCTATGTTGTTCACAACGCTGTGTTCAACTGAAACAGGCGAAAAGGAATGTTTTTTGATGACAAGTGCTGCTCTTAATATCGTAACATGACGATGACGATATTGTGGCAATTTTAATATCGCTGTTATCGTTACCTCCCTACATTTTATGGTTGAAATACCAATTCTGGTGTTGAAAACCTTATGAACCACACCTCGCAAAGCTTGGCATAAGAACAATGATTTGAATAAATAAATACAAATCTTCTTCCTGGTTCAATGGGCATATGCGACAGGAGTCAGGACCTAACGCCATTTTATACTGTCTTTCCCATCATTTTGAGGTGAAAATCAATCCTAACTTTGCAGTTCAGCTCCTTGTTCGAGAAGAACAAGTCGTGCAAAAAGTGCTCCAGCAATGAGCAGTTGGACATGTGCATTCAACAGTTTGGAGAAGGTGAAATTAAAGTTCACCTGTAAAGGTTACAGTGCATTTTAGCTTCATCCTGAAATTTCACACTGACACACACTGCATTTAATGCCTGCCTACCAGCTCCAGTGAATTACGGATAATTGGAAAGTTTACCCGAGTGAGAGGAAGCAACTAGGGATAAGCTTACAGCTGTGCGGTTGATGATGTAACAGTAATTAAATTGCAATTAATTTATTGGTAGGCTCACATTTTCTTATAAAGGTTTCATATGTTCCCCTCACAGCCGAACATTGAAAGGACAGAACCTTCCTTTTTGGCGTCCGCGGCATGGTGGGCGTCCGAAGGCGTGCGATTCCATTACCGTGTATCAATTCATCAGGATTAGACGGCCCCCATTCCTCTGAAGTGGATTAAAACAGGGGCCCCCGTGTCGGCGGAGCAAACGTGATTCTTGCGAGCCAGCAGAAGTGTGAAAAATCTCATTTGAATTTGTCGGCCGGGCTGGGCTTGGCCACCCATGCGCAAACGTCTCTCTCGATGAAAGGCGGCACGAAGCGCGTGTTATTTAAAGCCCGTGTCGTGTTATCTCAGGAAGGTATAGGCGCCTTCCCGGCCGGCGCTTGGCCCAGACGGTGGAAAATTGTTTGTGAGAGTGTGAGCACGTGCTGAAGGGGATAAATAACACACGCGGTGCCTCGTTCCCCACCCTGCGTGCAAACCTCCTGTTGGAATGAAATATCACAAGAAGTCATTGCATTTGTCTGTGCGGGGATGACTCTATGCTCTAATAAAAGACGGTGCGAGGAGGGAGAAGAAATGCGGTACATTCAGATTAGGAATCATTATCATGTCGTGTGTATTTTTTAAACGCCATTAATGCTGAAAATCTATATGTTATTATCTGTATAATCTAATGATATATACATTATATATATTAAAAAATATATATATAATATATGTATGTCCAAAAGTGTGTGCAGCTCTCAATGTTTTCTTTTCCGTGGAAAACGGGTCGAAATGTCTCTTGTAAAAGGTTGCCGACCCCTGATCTAGTATAAACGGACACACTTGTGTGTGCATTCACCTTTTTAGTTGTTTGGCTTATTGTGGCTTTTTGCTGGCGTCAAAGTTAGCAAGGTGGTGTTCGCTAGAAATGAGTCGTGTGGCTAACCAAGCGTAAATCAATGGTTTTATTTTGGCAGTTTTTTTACTTCCTGTCAGCTTGATACACGTCTCATTTAACATATCAGTATTTTTGTAGCAATAGGACTTGTTGGTTTGGCGTTTCTGCAACTGGCGTAGCCAATTTGTTTGGGATGTTTGACAAGAGAGTATAGTGACTACTCTATTAGCTCGCTAGCTATCTCATGAGCGACTGACTGGCAAAGAAAACATTGAGAGCTGCACACACTTTTGGACATACATATATTATATATATATTTTTTAATATATATAATGTATATATCATTAGATTATACAGATAATAATATATAGATTTTCAGCATTAATGACTGCCATATACTGGTCACTTGTGCTCCAAAGGTGTTTTTTGTGTGTGTTATGTTTTTCACACAGCATTTTCACACAGTTGCGTTCATATAATAATTGAAAAATGAAATATTTTATTAGTCCTCCTCATTTACCATTAACGTCAAAACATTCATAAGAGAGTGTTCGTGGTGTGTTTTATTGTTTTTGACGTATTACATTGGTTGACCAAAACGGGGAGAAACAGCACACAGCAGCAGCTCACATGCCTGCTGACTGCACAATTCGTCTCTGCAGTATAAATAATACACATATATATATATATATGGGGGGGGGGGGGCGTGTGTGTGCGGAAACACAAACAGCAACCGACAGTGTCAATGTTTACTTATTTGAGTAGTCTGTTGCTGCTGAGGTCCACGTCTCCCAGCAAGCGGCTACTGATGAATACCACGCTGTGTGTTGCTATCCATGTGTGCTTCTTGCTAACAGTTTGACATCTATCATAGGTTATCTGGAACAAAGTCCAAAAGTATCACTAAGTGGCTTACAGATGATTTGACTTTGAAATAAATGCACCGGATGTGCAAGCTTAATGCATCCTCTGACCACACTCATAACTCTAAACACTTGCATCTCAGATCATCTTTCTTATATCTCAAGTCATCTTTCCCAACCGCCATTATTCTCAGTGTTTCAATAAACATCATTAATCCTAGTAATTTTTTTTGCATAGGATAAAGAAGGTATTACCTCTGATTTTGTCTGTCTGCATGTCTTGCTCCACCATTTGTGCTCAAATAACCGTTGGTCAATGGCATTTTATTTCCCGTTAGCATAAAGCAAACGGGAACAATCGTAAGGCAAAGTTTGGTTGTTTTAAATACATATAATTATTTTTGTTTTATGTTTGATTTGACAATAAACGTCAACTTGGAGTGGCATTAAAAAGCATGAAGCCTTTTTTTTTAAAGAATTGTTAACTATATTCCAAACTGCTATGTATTGTGCGTTGTGTTGAGTTTACAACCACCATACAGTTCTCGTATGTCGTTTGAGCTCGCAAGTCATAGCAAATAATCCATCAAACGACGGCTCATATCGAGAAAAACTCCTGAGTCAGGTCATATGTATTTCAAGGCACCGATGTACTTCCTTAGCACCGTTTACTGCAATACTTTCCAAATTAGACTTCAGAAAGAGCACCAAAATTTTTAATGAGTGACTTTTTCGGCAAATATGTAGAGGACAGATATTAAAGAAACTCGTGAGCAGGGTAATTTAGGAATAGTGAACCGTGAATATTCCTGTACTTAAGGCATTGCCTATAGATGTTTATGATGACAACAAGTTAGACTCTGGAACAAATTCTTTCACTTGACATTATATTCTATGGGATCCTTTTATTTGATTGGATTTTCAAATTCAGTACAGATTGTGTTTGCTGTGATGTGCTGTCAATGATGTGTTTTCATACTCATCTGCCCTTTTCCCCGTACATGCTCAGGCACGCACACGCGCACACACGCACACGCACACCCACACGCACACGCACCATTTTCCCTGCTGCTTCTCTGATTGAGGTTTCCTCGCTCTGCCCTTCAGATTTACAGTAATGGCGGCAGAGGAGGAAAGGAGGAATGGAGCGAGGGGGAGTCGGGAGGGACGCTGCTGGACAGGAAGAAAGGCCCAGAGAAGTGTGGGATGGGTGGGGTAACATCCGCGGGATGGATGCGAGGCACGTGATGACTTGAAAGGCGATGCGGTCGGCGAGGGAAAGAGGAGGAGGCCGGTGTGAGCAACGGAGGAGGCAAAACATCCTCCATTAACAGCTTAGGAAGGGCCAATTTGTCCCGTTTCATCTTCCGCCTCTTCCTCCCAGGCCAAAGGTGGGGAGGGGGAGGAGCCAGGGAGCGGGGTGTCGGATTGCAGAGGTTACAGATGCAGGTGGCTTTTTACGAGTAGTTCTGATGTGACGGGTGATAAATCTTCACCAGCGCGGACGCCACGGGAGCCATGAACACACGCTCACAGACACAGACACACCAAGACGCACAGTCCACATTATACGCAAACATCATTCTTCCTGACTTGCAGATTGAATCTATTTGTCATTTGTCCACTTTGCTCAAAATGAATTATTTGGCCAAAGGCTCTACACGTGTGAGTCTGAGGGGGTCCACCATATAAGCACATTAGATCGTATACAGTTCCAATCCGCATTCATGTTTTATGCATGCAGACGAGACACAACGGTGTTTACAACAGAGATAAGTCTTTACTGGTGTCCTGCCTTCATTAACGCACCTCTCACCGTTATCACTGCAGGATTTCACAGCTTGAAAGCATTCGACAACAGAAAGCGCATTGAAGCAGACATATGAATCATACGACAAAAATTGAACACAACTCAACATTGCCAGCTGTCCCACAAACAATGAAGAAGTCAGCATGAAAAAATGAGCGCATTAGTGGCAATTGGAGGGTTTAGTCGTTCACCAATGAGCATTCGACCATTTTTACAATGTTTGTAAACGGCAAACGCCAGGATAATTTACAGTCAGCTAGTGGTCACCCATGTTTATCGAAAGTATCTCTACACAGCTGGTGTGGCTTCTACCCAGAAGGTACTAATATGTCGAACTAGGGAAGCTGTATCGCTGCATTTTTACGAGTAATGGGCAGGTGTATACCGGTAGTATCGGCGTATCCGCGCATCCCGCAAACAACGTGCTGTGTTTGGGGTTGCGCCGCCGGTAACCTGTGGGTGAGGAGGATAAATTGAGTGCATGGCGTAGATGAGTGTACAGAACAAATCGTAAGACTGCCTGGCGTGGCATACTAGGCTAGCCGTTTCTAAAAGGAGACAGACTGGGAACCAACATCATCATCATCATCACCATCAGGGATGTGGAAGGCATTTTCTCCCAGCTGTGGATAAAGTATTTGCTGTGGTTGTGTTCGCCGAAATTAACGCAACAAAACGGCTAGCCTCTAAATAAGATATGCTGTCTGAAAAACTACTATGCAATGCCAATTCCTGAATTAAGTGGCAAGTGAATTTGGAGATTTTCAAAATAGATAAGACATATTTGAGGATAGTTGCTGAAAACCTGTGCAATGCCTGAGAACTATGGAATGCTATAGCATGGAACTGTTTTTCACCATTTCACTTTTCCTGATTTTTAAACGTCGCAGCATGACACACTTGGGAGTCGGCCATGAGTCACGTCTCCCACACTATATAGGAAATTGAGCGCCTTTGTTCACGTCAGTGGTTATCCAGCACAACTGCGACATGCAGTTATCTAACTAGCTATGCCTACACCTCGAAAATGCATATTCCCTTCTGACGGCCCGTTGTCGGCCATGAGCGTTGACAATGAGTGCACGCGCAACATGAACATGAAGGCAGACGAGCGAGGGAAGGGAATCAAAAAGTTCGACGTGAGAGCCAGCGTGTGTGGCCTCATTTTACTTACATACTTGGCAATTTTTTCAATCATTCAAATTTTATACAGTTGTTAACATTCTCCTCTGTGATGTGTCTAGTTTAGAAGACATTTATTTTCACTTTACAGGGACTTTAATAAGCAGGACAACTATGCCTGAGTTTCCACCAAGTTTTTTGAATCAACTTAGCTGTTGAAATACAAATTACTGCCAGCATTCCTTCTACCTTCAAAGCAATTGGCCTCAAAATATCTTTAAGACTGACTCCACATTCATACTATGGTGGTAGGGAATAAAGCTATAACCAGCATTCAGGCCATTAAACCTGTTTAATCAAATCGCTTTAGTCAGGACATGTCAGGCTTTGTTTACTAAGGAGCCATCAAGAAAGCTCAGGCTTTTGTCGGAAGTTTGTCTAATGTCATGGGGAAAAATACTACGGAATTGCACGTCCGCAGCTAAGTGTAAAATAAATAATCAAACCTTATATTTGAATCTGTTGTTGTTATTGTTGTTGTCTTTGCATCACAGTTTTGCGAATAAAATGCATGTTTACTGCTTGAACTAAAAAATGTAACAATGATCATAATAAGATACTTTCCAGAAAATTTACAAAAGAAACACCTGATTTAAAGACGCCAGAAAAAAAGTTATGTAAGAGAGAATGCATCTTCCCTCATAATTCAGTCAGGCTCAGACTTTATGGCCGCAAATATCTGCTCAACAGTCAATGCCAAAGATGGTGATCCACGATAGCTGGCGGCGTATAAGAAATCACAAGCACTCTATCCTATCAAATGCCACAACGTACATCCGCTCACTCGCCAATTAAGGGTTTGATTGGTTACAAGCACTGTCCGTCACCAAAGGCAGATTTTGTCTTACCTGGCACAAACGCACAATGCTGAGATCTGATTGGATAACTGCCCAAATGTAAATTCACAAGACAGGAAGCAGCCTTAGATTGGCAATTTTGACAGATTGTTATCATAATTTTACGATCATGTTACATTCTTACAAAATCCCCCAATTCACGACAAAGATTAAAAAAAAAAGTGATCTGTATAGCACCTTTCGTCAACCACAAAAGCTGAATTTAATAGACAATATAGGCCTTCACCAAGGCTTCTCCATAAATCAAAATGGGAGTGTTTAAGGGGGAGCTGGTTTGATATTTTTTTTCCGGCGCAGAGTGTCACAACACTGCAGTCAGCAACAACACGACCAACTGGCCGTTGCTTCACGTGCATGCTTGGACTCCCGATTCTCTCTCCAACCGCCGTACGCCGCACTCTTAGGACCCTCGCAGTAGCAAACAAGCAAGAGACAAACTTGGCGGGAATGCGAGTGTTGGGCTCGGGTGCGAGCAGATGGAGTGTGAATGTGCGCCGGTAACTCACATGAAGAGGCCGAGATAATTGCCTGCAGCTAATCCGTCGCACACTCCATAGCGGTTAGTTAGATGAAAAGCGAGTCAAATTCTCACCAAAGTTGGCTTGGGCGTCAACTTCCTACACACACTTAGCCCCATAACACAATGCCATAAAGACATGGTTAATCAAATTAATCAGTGATTCCTAATCACTGTCATCAGGTGTGCGGCAGGAAAATTTTAACGCAAACATTTCTTTTCAAGAATATGTTCTATGCAAGCCCACTAGTTGAAACAAGGCATTTTGATAAATATTGCGTTTGTGGAATAAGTGTTAATCCACTCGTTTTTAGCCATCTCTTGGGACAGCCATTTTGTCTTCTGCCGACTGAAAATGACATCACAACGGCTCACAACGACCAATCACGGCTCAGAGTCAGAAAACAGGTCAGCCGTGATTGGTCGTTGTGAGCAGTTGTGATGTCATTTTCAGTCGACAGAAGACAAAATGGCCGCCAGAGATGGGTAAAAACGAGTGCATTTTGCTGCTTAACTTATATTCCACAAACGTCAAATTAATCAGAATGCTGTGTTTCAACTAGTGGGCCTGCTGGGAACATATTCTTGAAAAAAATATGTTTGAGTTGACTTCCATTTTAAAGGGTCAGAACATTATTCATTTGCTACTAATCAAGCGTCTCTCTTCAACTATATACACCAGCGATATACAGTATAGTGACAGGCACAACAATTAAATGCTTTCCCACTAGTTGGCAGAAGAGACATAACCTGTTTTTCCACTTTTAATGACATTTTTGTTTGGTGTGCCGTTGTTTTTCTGATGAAAAAAATCAGTGTCTCGGCTCGATAAAAAATTAATTCAAATGGCCATCAATCACATTTTTTTGTGCTATTCACAGGCCGCAGGTACAGTATTTTGTCCATTCCCTAAGGTAGGCAAAACTTTCACTTGGTTTCCACTTGCCTTTTCTATTTCATATTGTTCAAAACAGATTGGCCAATAGTAGCATTTCATGTGGAATTGCCTATTCTCCAAAATGTAACGTGTAGATATGTTGATAAGCCTTGCCAAGTGTCTTTGAAGGAATTAGATTGCATTGAAGTGTTGGTGTGAAAAGGTGACGTCGGCATGATGTATGTACGGGGAATTGTCATCACACTCATCTCCAATGTGGAAGACAAGGCCTCATTAACTTATGTGACCATTGAGTTGCAAAAAAACCTTATAGGTTTTCTCACATATATGTAGGCCTAGAAGAAATTGACTTGAGGATGTATTTTGAATTGTTTTGTGTCCATATTGTTCTGTCTGTTTTGCCGCCATGTAATTTTCAAGGTGGTCCAAGTGGTGCAAGACCACTCAACATCTCAACAGTCATCAGCTGAAGAATGCATGCCCATGATGGAACGTTTGGCCAACCAGCCAGTTGTCAAAGTGTCAAATTGAAGGCACCGTTCACATAAAGAGAGATGCTACACTATCCAGACCGGGTGTTGGGGTCAAATATGTCATATCTGGTGTTGCAACTACATCCTGGGTGAAAAGCTTTGGAACTGAATGCCAGAATGGAATGTTTGTATGTGTGGGCACTGAAAACGAATCCCCTACTTTCAGGAAAATTGTTAACATCTTCATGACGAGGATTTTGAGGCATCTATTTTGACCACAAATGATATTCTTATGTCTTTTGATGAGAGGCATGTTGGCCTTCGGGGATTCTGGAAAAATGAGGTGATCTTCCCAAACGACCGGTGCATTTCCGGACCGGCTGAACCGCGTGATGCCACACATTTCTATGTGGCTCTTCTTCCACTGGGTGAAAAAGGAGTCAAATAAATGACGGGTAATATTCACCTTTTCCCCAAAGGCTTACCTTTAATTGGGCCTCATTTCAAGTGAATACACTGTTAGTCAATTGTAAGGACGCTCACGCTCAAACGCTCTCCGAGGCATACAAAGGGCTTCGCCATCTACATATTCATACATGAAATTCATACATGATATTCATACATGATCGCCAGTTGTCTGCCGTATGATAATGTGGCGTCTGGGGAGTGATTGCATCACGCACTCTAAAATGAGAAGATGGCAGATTAGAAGGCGTCTTTATTAGGGGCCTCCTGAAAATGCTTCATTTCCTCCTTGTTATTATTCATAGGATGAATAAATTGCTGTTTTGACAGCTGCCCCATTCTCAAAAATCACATTTTGCAGGCTACTTTTTTGAGATTTGTTGGGCATGCCTATCATGACTTGAACTAAAAAAAGTCTCAAGAAGCAATGTCCAATAACACACAAGAAGTCTGGATTTTGGTTTAAAGCTGTCATTTTAGCCATTTCTAGTGGTATCTCAAGTAGGTAGTCCCCCTTGAGTTTTTTTTCCCCACTTGCTACCAAGTTTGTAGCTTATATACGAGACAGATGGCAGATGCAAAATTGTAAAATAATTTGAGTTTTCAGAATTGTGTATGCTATAAAACACCAAGAAGTCTCAAGAAGCCATGCTTGAAAAGACACAGGAAGTCTGCCATTTTGATTTAAGGAGGCACATTTTGGCCATTTATTGGGGTCATTCGAAGATGACTTTATCTGACAAATTTACTTGAACAAATTAGAACCTTGTATACCAAACCTATAGACAGCACAAAATTGTGAATTGTTTGCGTCACTGTGTAGGTGGTGCATGGTGGCAAAATTGATGCCTTACCATAATATGCCAATGATTCCACTAACAAAATTCAGTCCCAAAGCCAGTTTTTGACGGAGTAACAATAACATTTGGTAGGCAAGTACATCGTGATGAGTCGACCCACAAAAAAGTCTCAAGAGGCCATGTATGAAAAAGGTCATTCTGGAGTTTTCCAATCGCCCTTGAAAGATGAACTTGATGAAGACGAAATGTTGTCCAACTTTTACCAAATGTGATGATTTTGAACCAACATTCATAATTTCTTGTGGGCATAGCATTGCAGCAAAGTTTAGTGACTCTTCATTAAATAGGAAAGCCTGAATAAACTTGACCAAACGTCTCGTGTGTGATAAAGGTCCTACTGGCTGGAATATAAAGATGTAATAACTCCACTCCTGATGCCCAAATTTCCTCCAAAATCGGTCTACTTGCATCAAGTCCTCACATCGTGTCTTCCTCATGTTGGCTGCGTCAATGCAAATAAGTGAATGGCAACATCCCGGAAGGTACTAAAGTTTGACAGGAAAAGCATTCCCGCAAACAAACATTTGCTGACTCATGCTGCATGAGTGTGTGCCACAGTATAAAAAAGAAGCAAAACCTTACCTCCCAACGCTTGTTTCATAACGAAATTCATGATGGCTTTTTATTCCCTGCCTGGTCGGAGCAATGTCACATTCAAAGGTTGCAGACAAGTAGGAGTCCCAAGATCTGAAAATAAAGGGGGAGAAAGGATGAATGAAATGAATGGATTGCTTTGTCATGGGTCACAATGGCACAACCCAGTCGAAGAACAGCCAGGCCAGTGCTTCACATACAGCAACGCACTACTGCACAATCTGAACACGCACCACAACGCAACCTGTGCGCAATGTGTATTCCACGTGCTCGCACGACGAGAACAAACCGTACGCTTACTGACGCACGACCTGCATACACCTTCGTGCAATCTGCCCGCCGAAACTAGCACACACAACCTGCGTTTTGTGTCCTACACAACCTGCACACACCCCAACACACGGGTAACACGTTTTACACAAAACCTGCGCACAATATGTACATTTTTACCTAGCAACATGGATACAATTTACTATCAAATAACACATCAGCAGTACAGCCTGCGCAAAATGTACATACTGCAAAAGCAGCACACGACAGCCACACAACCAGAACATAACACACAAGCCCTAAACAGTGTTTGTACAACCAGCATGCAAACCTGACATATTTGAACAAAACTAGCACACGATATTTGTATTTTTTAAAACAATCTACATACACCGCAGAACAAGTACACAATAGCCACGCACCAGCACACTACAGGTACACGTTTTACACACTACTTGCACGCAATGCTGGAGCACACAATCATTACATAGTTGATTGGCAAATAACAGGCAACCGTCACCCACCAGCACGGAACCAGTACACAATTATGGCACACGCTGGTACACAATCAGACAACAGCCCTCACACTACGCCTAATTACTACACCCATTACTTCACGTTTTACACTCTCACATTACACATCTCACCTTTCACACTCAACTCACTAAGAAATACCACAACCTTCACACAATTGACTGACAAAACAACACAAATCCTTCATGTGATGTAACAAACAAATATCTCACAAACTTTACACAATTAACTTAAAAGTCCCACAGCCTTTACACAATTTAGTGCCAAAAACATACACGATGTTCACATAATCTACTGACAAATAAACAACATTCATATATTGTAATAAAAATAACACATCGCCTTCATACAATTTACGAACAATAACGCACACGTTTCACACAATTGAAATCAACAAAACCCACAGACAGCTTCCACACTCGACACGTAAGGAGTTTACATTCTTCACGCCACCAGCCGGTATCAGTACACTAACAGCACACAATTTACACACACGACTACACACGCCAGTACGCACTAAGTACTGTATTGCAACACACCACCATACTCTCAGTACACTTTTTACACGCCATGTGCAAAATGTACACAACATTCACACAATTTACTAACAACTAAAAAATCACAGAGCACCATCACATGAATACAATACACTAGCAAGTTGACAAAACCCACACACAACCAGGACACGTCATACACACCACCAGCAGCCTAGCCAGTACACTCCCAGTCCACCACATCCACACAACAGCTTACAATTGCAGAACAACAAAAAACACACTACCATTACACAATTGTCACACAAACACAATCAAGACACCTTGTTTGATACGTGTGTTGTTTCTTCTTATTAATAGTGTGTGACCTCTGCGAGTGTGTGGGCGTGCGTGTGTGTGGAGGTGTGTGGGGGTGGTGGGGTGTGCGCGTGTGTGTGCGTGCGGGCGGGCGCGTGTTCTGATCATGCGGTCAAACTTTCCATCCTATCCTCCGTCGGCTTCTTCACCTTTTAGAAAAGCGGCACGGCAGCCGCCACTCCCCCTCTAACCGGTCTTGCGCGTGCATGCGTGGCGACGTGCGCGCGGAAAATCACCGACGACGCGTGCGTGCGTGCGTGCTCTTCCTACGTCTCCAAGGCGGTTTCAGAACCGCCTCGAGTGGACAGCTCCGGCTCGTACGTCGCCCACGCAACATCAGCATGGGCATCGAACGTCGATTATTTACCTGCGATCCGCACGGAGGAAAAAGACGAAGAAGTTGTTCTAGCAGCTCGTCGCTCGCATCGTCTGCACGAGAAGAAGAAGGGAGAGGAAGAGTAGGGAGATGAGGAGGAGGAGGACGTCCTTGCTGCTGCCTGCACGAGTGGATAGCGAGGAGGAGGAGGAGGAGGAAGAGGAGGAGGAGGAGGAGGTGGTGGTGGTGTATAGTGGAGGATGAGGCTCACACCGTGACAGGATGGAGAGAATGAAGCAGAGGAGGGAAAACGTCCCGCTAACGACCCCACTCTCTTCCTCCCTTCTTCCTCTCTGTCCAAGCCCCCCTCCCAACATGGCCGGACAGGGCCATGATGCCATCAATCAAACGTTGAAGGTTTTGAGCACACGAGTACACGCACGCACGCACGCACGCACGCACACACACGCGACCCCCACCCCCACCCCACCACCATTTTTAATAGGTTTACAATAATGCAGCAGGGCCGTGCATGCGTATTGATCAAGGCCCAAAAAGGTACCCTCAAAAAAATTCTCATTTAAAGATTTGATTGGTGGGTTAGTTGGTTACTTTGCCAGCTATTTTGCTGTTAGGCTAGTTACTTACTTATTTTGGTGGTTACATATTTAGGTGTTATTTTGTTAGTCGATTTATCAGTTTCTGGGTTGGTTTGTAACTTTGTAGTTTTTTCAAGTTACAGTAGTTAGTTAGTTAGTTAGTTAGTTAGTTAGTTAGTTAGTTAGTTAGTTAGTTAGTTTGTTTGTTTGTTTGTTTGTTTGTCCGTTCGTTCGTTCGTTCGTTATTTGGTGAGTTCATTATTTGGTTAGTCAGTTAGTCAACTGGCAATGTAATTAGCTCGTTGATTATTTTATTAGTTGTTTATTGGGTTAGTTTGTTATTATTTATTGAGTATTTCTGTTTTAAAATTAGTCATGTACTGTACTTAATTAGTGGTCCTTTAGTTAATTGTTTGGGTAGTTGGTTGATTAGATATTTGGCCAATCCATCCATCCATTATCGATACCGCTTATCCTCACAAGGGTCGCGGGCGTGCCGGAGCCTATCCCAGCTGTCTTTGGGCAGTAGGCGGGGGACACCCTGAATTGGTTGCCAGCCAATCGCAGGGCACACAGAGACAAACAACCGCACTCACAATCACACCTAGGAGCAATTTAGAGTGTCCAATCAACTTACCATGCATGTTTTTGGAATGCGGTAGGAAACCGGAGTACCCGGAGAAAACCCACGCAGGCACGGGAGAACATGCAAACTCCACAGAGGGAGGCCGAAACCGGGATCGAACCCACGACCTCTGAACTGTGAGGCGGACGTGCTAACCAGTCGACCACCGTGGATATTAGATACTAGATATTTGGTCATTTTTTAAAAATTACAAATTAATTAGTTATTTTGTTTGTTTGCTTGTTTAGTTAGATTGTTGTCATTTTATTTTTTTAGCCAATATCCAGCGTTATTAGTAACTAATAACTTGAATTTGATGCCTTGTTGTTTTTGTGTCATTTCAGCTATTCGACACACACATTGGACACTTTGAAAAATCCAACAACCATCTTGAATGTTTGTGTGAATGAATCCAGAGTAGCTTCTTGTGTGTTGTGAGAGAGCGCCTTAATAACAGCATGGCAGCTCCATCCAGGAAGCACCAATTACTTTATTATGTGATACACACGGAAATAAGCACACCGCCATTGTGTAGGCAAAGACGCCATTAGCACACTATTGTTGCACTGTGCCGTGTTTTTCCACAATATGTCAGCTTAAGCAGACACTGACGTTGACTCTTATCATCCCTCCACCACCTCCTCTGCCGCTGTTGGCCTCCATTGATGAGGGGCGGCGGTCAATACTAATTCACATTAAGTGATTTTCAGAGGGCTTGCAGGCATGCCAGGCGCATGGCGGTGTGTCTGATGATCAATTGTATTGATAAACAGCTTTCCACGGTGGTGGTAGTGGAGGCGGTGGTGGTTTTGGGGGGATGGTTTATGGTGAAGAAAAAAAGCACAAGGCCGGGCCTCGCTGGAGGTGTTCTGATTCAGTCTCACCGGTTGACTGGAAGATTTTCTTCAAATCCTCAAACTTTTCTGACGATGATTTAAGTCAGTGGCTCTCAAACTGTCAAAACGTAACTTGGGAGTATAGAAAATGACTTGCAAAAAAATTATGTTCGATTGATTAAAGGAAAGTCAACGCAAACATTGTTTTTTCAAGAATATGTTCTATGCAAGCCCACTAGTTGAAACACGGCATTTTGATAAATATTGCGTTTGTGGAATAAGTGTTAATCCACTCGTTTATAGCCATCTCTGGGGGCGGCCATTTTGCCTTCTGTTGACTGAAAATGACATCACAACGGCTCACAACGACCAATCACGGCTCAGATTCAGAAAACAGGTCAGCTGTGTTTGGTCGTTGTGAGCAGTTGTGATGTCATTTTCAGTCGACAGAAGACAAAATGGCCACCCCCAGAGATGGCTAAAGACAAGTGCATTTTGCTGCTTAACTTATATTCCACAAACGCAAAATTAATCAGAATCCCGTGTTTCAACTAGTGGGCCTACTGGGAACATATTCTTGAAAAAAATATGTTTGGGTTGACTTCCACTTTTAAAAAAAACCTGCAGAATGAACCATAAAAGTCAAACAAATGTTTGTCATGGGCCACATTGTATTTATGGATTTCCTCAAAGGGCCAGTAAGACTGTGAAACTATATAAATGTTAATTGCCTCATTATATCATTACACAAACATAGAGGTAAAAAAAACATTTACACTCTGTACCTATGTAGAAGTAAGTACAGTGTCTGGATAGTTTTATAATGTGGCCGCTTTAGAGCGCCTTGTTGTCGGCTGTGAGTGCACACACATCATGCAGAAAAAGGTGGAAGAGCGAGGTAAAAATTATTTCTGATAAAGTCCGACGTGACAGCCAGTGTGTGGACACGGGCTTCGCAATAGTGTGGCTGCTTTATGAGCGCCTTGCTATCAATGTGGAAAAGCTGCGCGACGAATGGATGGGATATATTTCAGCCACCGGAAGCCCTAAGCGGTTATGTTTTCAAACATGAAGTTACATGTCGGCATTAGAAAGGCAAAGTAGCATTCATTTTTCCAAGAGGTATTTGATTGACAGTTGAGCAATGCGTGGTGTCAGCAGATTCGGCAGACACGCCCACACCAGACTGACTTTTCACCGTTTGGAATCATTTTAATCAATCATTTTACATGATTTGCCATGTTTTTAATCATTCAAATTTGGCAGGATTGTTAATAACCCAATTTTATGTGCCGTGTCAAATTTAGAAAACACATTTATTTCCACTGTAAAAGGACTGTTTTTAAGTGCAAAGTTAATGTCATGATCTGTGTTTTTGATTCAATTTTGTCACATTCTCCCCCTGTTCCTTTTTTCATATCTGTCTCATTAGGTTTCTGTTTCCACCTGTTCTCGTCAACCTGCTCCCTTGTGTCTTCCAATCAGCTCAACTTGTGACCTCAAAAACGTTTATATATTTTTTTCAAATGAGTGTCTTTAAACATAGTCAGAAAAGAGAGGTTTTAAAAACGAATCAGTACTTTTCTATTCTCATATGTAGCAAGACCATGACTTTATTATAACCAGGCTGAGGATGGAATTTTTTCTAAGTTGATCCCCTATCTTCTACAAGCACATTAATTCACTCTCCACGGCAGACACGCACAGAATTTTTTTACTAAGTTGATGCTCCCTATCTCACCTTCTAGCTAACCATTCTACATGCACATTCAAGGCTCGAAATGAGCGGGCTTGCATCGCAATTTAGTAGTCAAAATACACATTTGGTGCTTCATATAGACATATTGGAAAGCAAAATTACAAATGGACATAATGCGCTTACGTCACATACGCACAGGAAGTCGGAGGCCGAAGCGAAGCTATTGTAGTTGACGGCGCATGAAGAAAACATAAGCGTCATCATTTAGCACAGTTTACATGTTCAAAAGGGAGTTGGAAGAAGTAAAAAAAAACTAATCAAGTCCAACCCCTTGCTCTTTGTATTTCTTATTTGTTTCGTATACTGTAAATACAATGGGCTATTCATGTAGTATGAAACTAAAATTGCGCTTACACTCATGTGTACATACAGTATGTCAACCTTGTAGCTCCAAAATAGTCACTTCTCCGGAGACCCCAAAAATGGCAAGTTTGTTCAACCATTAGCATTGCACCGTGAAAGAGAGCCTTTGAACCTGTTTTTGAACACAGTGAGTGCTTCACATTTTCAGGTCAGTTCCAAAATTGTTCCATAAATGAACATCTCTTACGGGAACACACCTTGCCTTAATATTTGTTCTTGAGACTTGTAGTCATAGCAACTCTCTCTAATTTTGAACAGCTTCTGAGTGTCATGAATGTGTTGTGTACTTTGTACATTATTTGTGCTATTTGTTTTTTGATCACATTTTCGGTATGATACTCAAATACTAAAATCCTCAATACCTGCAGCCCAACAACTTCCCCATTATATTGTCATATTTTGTATTGTTTGATAAAACCCTTGCTTGAGATTTAGCTGCAAAAAATTGCTCTTCAAAATGGAAAAACTTGATTCTTAAATGTAGCCACTGATTATCAAAAATACTCCTCATTGAAAAATTTTTATTTTGAGCATAGGCATTTTTCTATGGTGGATCACTGCCACTAACACAATTTTGTTGACAGAGTGGGGGGGGGGACCGATGAAAAGCTCCCCCCCCCCACCTCCTCGGTAGATGGCAAGGGCCACCGCAAACTCTCCATTCCCCTGACCGCCTTCTAAAATTCCCGTGCTGAATTTTGGGCCCAGTACGTTCCTGCCCCTAATACAGTACTAAATTATTGTAAATGTAAAACTGTTTGAAAAGTTTTTACCATAGCTTTAAACATTGCTACAATACAGTACCGGTGTGGGCTTAACGGAACGGTCCGACTCCAATTTAATAAGTTCCATTTTTTCACCAGTACCAAGGTTAGTGCGCTTCTTTTTCTCACTTCCATTATGTTTGGATGCTGAAGTGAACACCTTGACAAATAAGAACTGTATACTTACTTGATCAAAATCAGTATCGAATGTTTGGGAGGTGTGTGTAAGACGAGCGCTCAAGGAAACAGCGCCTATAGAGTCGGCCCGAGCCTTCCCAGTCTTGGTGAGCCCGGCAGCAGAATTAGAGTACCAGGTTGTGTCTGGTTTCCGTCAACAACAGTGGCCAATTCTGGTGCTAACGGACATTGCTTACTACGCACATAAGTACGACGTTTCAAGTTGCAGCCAGACAATTTTTTATCGACAAGTTTTGTCCATTATATCGTCTGGCACTTGGGTCCAGGTCCTTTAAATTGAGGTTCCACTGTATTTAGAGACGTTAAACATGGCCTCAAAGATCAACAAAAATATAAATAATAAAGACAACTTTATTTGCTCTCATAAGTGAAAAAGAAACAATCTTGAAATGAAACTAATGCGTGCACAACACACACACACTCACACACAGTTGTGAGCTTGTTGTCCAGGCTGCAGGTTAAACATTTCGTCCTCAGGGGAAATTTGAGGGCTGAGCATACATGAGAGAAACCACAACAACCAACATCACATTGATGGCTTTACTATAGCACCAGACACACACACACACACCCACACACGCACATCCACACACGCATACACACTCCAAATGAATCCAAAGGGATAAATGACCTAAGTCAATAATCAAAGTGAAGAGAAGGCTTGCAGTGATAAGTGATTAGTTGACTTGTTTTTTAATGGACGCACATCCAGACATCAGGTCTCAAAGTAGCGCTTTGGTGCACCAAAGTGGTCTCCCCAAAGGCCTTGTGCCGACCACCCATATGCGTCGGCTGGCGGCAGCACTTTAAAGCCGAGGAAGAAGCATCTGTGTGGAGGACCCGGTAACATTCCAGCTAACCTAAACTCACGATATACTGTATAATGTGTAGTTGATCAACTATGGATGATAACAATCACTGCATATTATGAGGGGCCACCAGGGACATAAAACAAGATTACCTCACACACACCACTGAAAAAATGTCTTACATCTTAGTCAGTGTCACTCTTACACAAACACGAAACACACAAACACACACACATTTCAATACACAAACATGTACAACTTGAAGGGACGGCGGGGCCCCGTTTTCACTAACAAGTTCATTTTATACATTTTTTGATCAGGAAAATGAAAAAAGTTGTCATTTTCTATTTTTTCAATAAATTTGGGAGAAATTAGGAAATAAGTGACTTTATGAATAACGGCCCTTGTTAATGAGCAGAATGGCCGCGCCCCCTAGCGTTCTATCCTTATCGGCCGGAGTCACGCGAGGGACCGATTCCAAATTCTCCATTGGAAATCATTGTACTTTCATTGCTTATAACGTCCAAAAACGGCGATCAATTGGCACCAAAATTTATGTTGACATCTCTACTAATGACCACTTCAACATATCAAAAGGAGCTGATTTATATGAGAATGAGGAAATGTGGAAGTCAGCAGAGCTACATAGGCTGGGACGAGCACACACTGCTTCTTTGCTTGAAAAAAAAAAAACACTGCTTCTTTGCTGATCACGCGCCGCCCAATTTGGAAAGTAACAGCCGAAATGGCACGTTCCAATGCGGTAACACTCTCGGCTGTGCAGTCAGCCTCCCTGGAACTTTTCGTTCGCTGTTCGATGAGGGCTTTTGTCACTCTCAAGCCGCTTCACTCGGGCAGAAGGGGGCTGCAAGCAAAAACCAGAGACACCGCGCGCGACTGCTTGCGAGGCGACATGAAGACACAGGCTCATCTTCACCTCCACACGCTGGGCGGACAGTAAGGAGCTAATGTTGTTGTGCTAATGCCTTTTGTTTTAACGGCCTGAAGCTAGTTGCTGCGAAACTTCCGCTGTCCCAATCCTACTTTAACCGGGGAGGGAAGCGGGGGGCTCCAATCTGCCTGCTGCTGCTGCAAGCGGCCTTCCCTCTCCCTCCTGAGACACGAGTTTAGCGTCGCTAAATGTCTGAAATATAACCAGTCGGGGTTCGTGTGGAGGAGCAATCGCCACGGTATTTTTGATTTTGTGGAGGTGATCATGATGAGATCACGTTTTATGTCAATAAATCCAAACTATTGTGCAGAACACTTTTATACTTTCACAGTTTGAAGTGGACAAGGGTAGTAATGTGCATTTGCATTTTGGTGGCGGTCGGTCACCATTTTAGACAACAGAACTGACAAAGCGAGCAATGTTACCAAGCATGCCTTCCTCACGTGACGTAGACCGCTGAGACTGAAAACATAATATAAGCCACGCCCCTTTTTGGGGCGTGGAAATTTGTCGTAAACCTAATCACAAAAAAATACCTTAAATTACTACAGAGTCTTTTGATACCATGTGGGTATTTTTTAGTACTAATGTCGTTTTTACATGCAAACCTATTGTATAAGTATCAATGTTAAGATCACCCAAGTGTCTCTTTAAACGGTCTTGCAAAAACATGAAACATATCATAGAAATGATCCCACACTCACCTGAAACACTCTCACACAAAATAAACACACACAAACTAAAACTCTGACATACTTAAGCTAAACTGAAACACTCTCACACAAACATATGAATCAAATCAAATTAAATTTTATTCATATAGCACTTTTCACACATAAAAATACACCTCAAAAGCGCTGTGAAATAAAAACATCAAAATACAACATAAAAAGAAGACCCACTCCCTCCTTCCATCCAATTCTCCCTCGCAACATACACAAAGACGGATATCCACAAACACACCTGCACTCACACACAAATAACCTGATGAACTATGATTCAAGTAAATAAATAAAAGACATGGAAAGGCTCAAGAAAGAAACCATATGAGGAAAGAGTACCCAAGGGGAGCTCATCCACGCTGAGAGGAATGACAGCCCATTGCCATGGGGAGCTCCACCGTGACAGAGACCCCCGGGCCGTATTAACCGGAGCAGACCCTAAACATAGTGCAAGAAGGCCAGCCACACCTCCCTGCGCGGACGCCACCACCCATGACTGGAGCTAAAAAAAAAAAATTTTTTTAATACAAACAATGAAGCTAAACGACAAAACAATGAAAGCTAATGACTATAAAACAATAAGAGCAATTATTTAAAAGCCAAACTAAGAAGGTATGTCTTGAGCCTCCCCTAAAAAATATCAACAGTCTCTGCGGACCTGACGTCCTCTGGCAGGCTATTCCAAAGCTGTGGACCAAAATGGATGAATGCAGCCTTGCCATGCGTTTTGGTCCTCACCATTGGAATAATTAAAAGGCTGGCGCCAGAGGACCTCAGGATCCGCAAGGGTTGGTATGATGAAAGAAAGTAAGATAAATAAGATGGCCCCAAGACCGTTAAGACGTTTACAAACTAATAAAAGTACCTTAAAATCGATTCTGAAACACGGGGAGCAAATGCAGCCACTTTAAAACTGTTGTCGCGCCCTCTGTTCCTCGTCAGCACCCTTGCGGCTGAATTCTGCAGTAATTGTAAGGTGTAAATAATCTTTTTGGGGAGGCCAGAGAGCAGGGCATTACAATAATGTGAATGACAGGAAATAAAAGCATGCATCAGCACCGCCGTGTTAGCCTGGGAGAGAAACGAGTTGGACTCCGGCAATATTCTTGAGATGATAAAAAACAATATTTGTTAAATCTTTAATGTGAGGAATAAAACTTAGCTCAGAGTCAAAAATAACGCTCAGGTTCTTTACACAATGTGAGGGGTTAAAATCTTGTAGTTTTGGTTAAAGTTTCTCTCTCTGACCTTCAGGGCCGATAACTAAAACCTCAGTTTTGTCCTGATTGAGCTGTAGGAAATTCTCTGTCATCCATGACTTAATATCTAAATGTAAAAGAGTATCAATAGGTCCTGTGTCATCAGGAGACACGCTAATGTACAGCTGTGTGTCATCACCGTAACTGTTGAAGCTGATGCCGTGTCTTCTGATGCCGTCCCCAAGGAGAAGCATATAAAGATTAAAAAGTATTGGGCCTAAAATTGAACCGTGGGGAACCTCACATTTAATTTAATGGGTTTTGGAGGAACAAGGATCCATACTTACGAAGAAACTTCTGACTGTGAGGTAGGAATAAAACCACTTTAAAGCAGTACCAGAGATCCCCACCAGGTTTTTAAGTCTATTTAATATAATTTGGTGATCTACTGTATCAAAAGCAGCGCGTAGGTCCAGTAGCACCAGTAGTCTGCAATATACCTGATATAATTTAAAATCATTAAAAGGGCTGTCTCTGTACTATGAATCTAAAATCAGATTGATATTTCTAAAAAATGTTGTTTATATTTAAAAGAATTATTTAACTGGAGAAAAAAACGTTTTTCAAAAATCGTACTTAAAAACGGTAGTTTGGATACAGGTCTGTAATTATTAAAAACGCTGGGCTCTTCTTCAGAAGGGGCCTCACCACCACCGTTTTAAAGGCGACGGGGAAGACTCCCATCTGAAGAGAGCAATTGGCTATATTTAAAATCTGTTCCTCAAAAAAATCCATAAAATGTCTTTAAAAGAGATGTGGGAAAAATAACACAATTTTGGGTCAAAAAAGGACTGATCCACTACTTGGGTCAATTTGACCCAACTTTCTGAGTTGTTTTCTGCAAAAACAACCCCCTAAATGGGTAGTTTTGTACAAAACAATCGCAAAAACGGGGCTGTTTTGTACAAAACAACGCAAGAAGGTGGGTCAAATTGACTTTTGAATTGATTTTTAACCCAACTATTTGAGAACAGGGTGTCAGATTTACCTGGGTGAAAGCTCGACGAAGTGTCCTTGCGTCAACCAGGGAAAAACTTTCCAATGTTTCCTCAGGTAAAAAAGACTCTAAAGGTTTATTAACACTTACAATTTGACAGGCTAAAACACTAGATCTTATGTCATCGATTTGACTTCTCAAGTGGTCTGCAAAGTCCTCACAAAAAGCGTCTGTTGGTCTCAGTGGGGACCTGTCTTGAATCACTCTCACTCGGCGCACACATACACACGCGCACACTACAGAATATTTCTGTGCAAAGTAACAAAGTGATTTTGTTTCCCTCAAACACTACTGAAGCGCTCACACTACTGAATTTTTTTCCGCTCACTCATGCTTCTGAAACACTCTCATAACACTATCAAAACACTCAGACACAAACATATCGTCGCTCTCCTGTGAAAAACACTTTTGTTCATTTTTTGCCATTTTTACAGACATCGCATAAAATGAAAAAAAAATAATCAAAAATTTGGCATACGTGTTTTTCACAGGACAGCGACAAAATATTCTAACACACTGTTGAAACTCTTTCTCTTTCTCTCTCTCTCTCTCTCTCTCTCTCTCTCTCTCTCTCTCTCTCTCTCTCTCTCTCTCTCGCTCTCTATCTCTCTCTCTCACGCACAAAGACACCCCCCCCAAACCCCTGCACACACACACACACACATAAGTAATAATTTTTTTCCAAGTACCCTGCTCATACTCATTACTACTTCATTTGTAAGGTGCAGACACAGAAGAGGTTATAAAATGTTTTGTTTTGTTTTTTTTCCTTTTTGTTTTTAAACATCCCCCTCGGTGCTGAATAACAAGTCGGCTCATGAGTGATTCATGCAGGCCAGTTTGTCCCTCAGCCAGTTTAATTAAAATGATCAATCTGGAACACAGCGGCGGGCCCTCATTTTGTATTATAGTTTTTGCTCATTGCTTGAACACGTTTTGCAAAATTTGGCTCACCGTATCAAAACTCTGCACACAAGCAAATAAGACACACCACAGGGAAATAAACCATTCACATCTACAGTATGTCAAACTGAAACTCTGCTATCGAAAAGCAACAATGCCTCGTCAAAATCATCATCATCATTCTGACGACAAAATGATAAACAACTTGCATCAAACAAATACACTCTGGGATCAGCAGCAACACACTAGTCTACTTTATATAAAACACCGGAGTCTTTCGTTTTCACTTTCTTTAATTCACTTAAAAAAGAAGAGAAGGTAGTTTTTCACAACAACTAAAACCTGAAATGCTCAATACAAACTCATGACTTTACAGAAGCATCTTTTCCAGTGGAGTCAATTCAGTTCAAGCAAAAATATGTCTGATGGTGGTAATGCTTACCAGATTCATGTGGTTTAATACTTGCGTATCGGCAAGTATTTGTTGCTGTAGCTCACTATGGCAAGTTCCTGCTGTTGGGTGAACAGGCGTTGGCATCCACCATCAGCCACCAAGCCATTCTACAGAAAAATGCAACCACAAATTGTTATTGATTTTACAGTATTGTATTTACCATACATTCAATACTGAAACATCAACATGTTACCATGGTATGTTTCACGAAACTACCACTTTTGTTTGAACGAGGCGCATTAACCACCCTGCAATACAGTAAATGTGATACGGTAATCTTAGTTGGTACAATACTATAATGAATCTAAGAAGGTCTAAGAAGAGTAGCAAGCTGTTTTCTCGCTGGAACGTCGTGATTATGGACATCTTACACCCTGAAAAAGGATTGTTCAAATTTACCCCAAAAATAGTTAAAATTGACCAATCTGGTTGTTAGTTATGTGTCCGACCGATCCTTTGGTTAAAATAACCAATCTAAAATGGATGGTGTTTTCAACCAATGTGTATTGGTGGTAGGACCAACTGATGCAAATTGGTCATTTTGACCAAGATATTGGTTAATTTGTGTAGAACCCTAAAGGAAACCACCAATATAATGATGCCTATCCCAGCAGTCTTCAGGTAGTAGGCAGGGTACACCCTGAATTGGTTGCCAGCCAATTGCAGGGCACTCAGAAACAAACAAACATTCGCACACAGGAAGAACAGGGCCAGATTCGAACCCACGACCTCTGCACTGTGAGGCGGATGCGCTAACCAGTCAACTACTGCGCCATGGTCCACCAGTGTTTTTTCCAGGTACATAGGGATAATATGATTGTAATTAACGTAAATTCATATACTTATTTTGCAGGTCTATATGTACTGCACACTACACACAATACAGCAAAATAGTTGGGCTAGTGAAGTGTCCTTTCTGTCAATTTCATTGGTTGTTTGGCTCACCAATAAAATTGGTATGCCCATAACCAACCGGATCGGTCACTGACCAATCTATTGGTTAATCTAACGAATATTGTCTTAACCCACTAGATTGGTAGTTTTTTTAACCAAGATGTTTTCAGAGTGTAGATTAGGATATTCTCTCTCCAGACTCCCTCATAGTAAGGCCACGGTTTAGGAATTGATCCACCAAAGTTGATCTTATATGTTATCAAAAATAATAGTACTTGCATGGCCGCTTCGACCACGTCCTCCTCTCTCTGTCATCCTCCTACCTGCCTCCATGCTTACAAAGTTCTCAAAGTGGCTAAACTGAGTCCTTTTTGTAGCGGGCTGATTGGTGTTCAATTTTATAAGTAAGTCTTTTTTGGTGTGTGTCTAAGTATCTTCGATTAAACAACGTGTGTTATATTTTGAAAAGATGTGTTTTCCCAATGGTGCCCTGAGATTTCATTTTTTTAACTAAGTGTCTTATGAATAGTAGCAGAACGTAATGTGCAGGAGCAAATATGTTGCAAAAAGGAGCAAGTGTGTTACAGAATTGCAACAAAAGTGCAAAGCAGCGCTTTTGTTCAAATGTGTGGTCATCACTTTGTTTAAGGAATAGTGACAACAACTTTAATTTATGTTACTTTGATTTAAGCATGCGTCTATAGTGTTGAAGCAGTGGGCAAAAAGTGTAATAGAGTACTTGAACACAACCTGCGTGGCATTTTGGAGAAGGTGGGGGGCATTGAAAATGGAGCACTATTGCCATTGTAAAGCCGGGGTGTGCAAACATTTGCGTTCAAGAGCAACATTTGATTTTTTTAAAATGTAAACATTTTACTGTAAAAATGGACAGCTGTCACAAATTCTTTATTTCACAAATGTTTTTTATTTCATTATTGACATCGTCCAACCAGTTATTTAACGATATTAAAAAATAAGAAATGAATATATACATTGTTTTTAAAAATGCCTTTAATGTTTACAAAAAAACGTTTAGGACTACATTTTCTTCAACGTTTGAAGACATGCAAGTTAAATGCCATGAACTTTCCTTAAAAGAACAATGTGTAGAATTCAGTGTCATAGAGTGGTCAACTAACAGAATGCAACGACCTAAGATGGAAACGCCCACCAATTTCTTCAACAGAGGTGCATGCAAAATATTGTCACAAACGATTTGCTGTATTCCCTCAAGTGACAGAGTAAGTGCACTGCATGCTATAGTCATCATTTGGAGTTCCTACGGTCGCTAAGATTGTCTCCTTTGAGTATCCGTAGCAGAAAGACGGCAGCGAAAGATGGCAGCCTCCTGTAGGAGAGGCCTGAATTATGTCAAATAATTAGATATTACTTCACCTACGATTATATAAAAATAATTACGTTGATGTGATAGAGCATATTTTTTTACATAATGTTGAAATGAATAGTGGGCGGCACGGTGGTCGACTGGTTAGCATGTCCGCCTCACAGTTCAGAGGTTATCAGTTTGATTCTGGCCACTGGAAGGCTCCTGTGTGGAGTTTGCATGTTTTACCCGTGCCTACGTGGGTTTTCTCCGGGCACTCCGGTTTCCTCCCACATTCCAAAAACATGCATGGTAGGTTGATTGGACACTCTAAATTGCATCTAGGTGTGATTGTGAGTGTGACTGTTCGTCTCTGTGTGCCCTGCGATTGACTGGCAACCAGTTCAGGGTGTACCCCGCCTACTGTCCAAAGTCAGCTGGGATAGGCTCCAGCGTGCCCGCGACCCTTGTGAGCAGAAGCGGTTTGGATAATGGATGGATGAAATGATTAGTGAGTTTTTTAAATGAATGATCATTGAACATTCAAAACATTCTACACATTGTCCCTTTAAAAAAAACATGCACGTTAGGTTTGTGGAACAGAAAAATGTGTCTTTGATATTTACACAATGGGATGTTTACAAAAACATGTATGTTAGGTTTACTAACAATTCCTAATGTTTACAGCAAAAACACATATGTCAGGTTTGTTAAAGTCTTTAGATTGTCTGTGATGTTTGAAAGAACGTGTATGCTAGGCTTGTTCGAGTCTCTAAATTGTCTATGATGTTTACAAATACGCCACTGTTTGGTTCAATGAAGACTTATTTGTCTTTGATGAAAACTTTTTTTGCTAATGATTTTATGTCTAGTCCGCTGATAGTGTAGTGGTACACACGCCTGAGTTGTGTGCGGGCAGCGTGGGATCGATTCCCGCTCAGTGACAGTGTCTATGTGTGCCCTGCGACTGGCTGGCGACCAGTTCGGGGTGTAGTCTGCCTTCGCCCATTGACGGCTGGGATAGGCTCCAGCAACTCCCCGCGACCCTATATAGGATAAGCGGTTTGGAAGATGACATGACATGACATGATTTTATGTCTTTGAGGTTTACAGAAAAGACATGTTTTGTCAATTAATGACTAATTGGCTTTGATATTTTTTTATCTACAAAAACTTGCAAGTTAAGTTAGTGTTAAGTCTAAATGATCTTTGATGTTTCCAAGAAATCAAACATTACATTAGTTTAAGTCTCTAACTTGTATTTGATGCTCACAAAAAGACGTTAGGTCAATGGATGACTAATTGGCTTTGATGTTTACAAAAACACATACGTTAAGTTACTCTACTGTAGCAAACCGTGTCAAAAGAACGTTAGTCAGGTGGAGGATACGTGAAAATAAAATAGCCACCGTGTCCTGCAGTGTAATTTTGAGAACTTTATATACTGGTACATATAAGTAGGAGACAAGATGTCTGTACTGTCAGCTTCATTAGCAGCTTGAAGCTTTGTCTGCCTTCTCTTGATTTGGTCCAAGAGATGAAACCTTCTTCTTGTTCCTAACGAGCAGCACCTCCAACAGGCTACTCAGATGTCCCGTGTACAGCTGACAGCTTCTTTCCTAGGAAGGACAAAAATGAGGCCAGGAGTGGAGAACTCACCGGGACTTGACAGGAGGGTTAATGAGGAAGTCAATTATGCCCACAGAGTGATGGTCAGTAATGACGATGATGACGATGATGACGATGATGATTATGAATGATGATGATGACGATGGTGATGGTGATGGTGGTGATGGTGATGATGATGATGACGATGATGATGATGATTATGAATGATGATAAAGATGATGAATGATAAAGATGATGATGGTGATGATGATAATGATGACGATGGAGATGATGATAATGATAATGATGAATGATGGTGATGATGATGATGATGATGATGATGATGATGATGGTGATGATGATGATGTTGATGATGATGATGATGACGAAGGAGATGATGATAATGATAATGATGAATGATGGTGATGATGATGATGATGATGATGACGATGATGATGATGATGATGATGATGATGATGATGATGATGAACATAATTGTGTTTGATGTTTGCAAAACCTTTTTAGGTTTGACAAAGACAAGATTGTCTTTGACGTTTGCTAAAACATAAGAAGTAACTTAAAGTGACATTGTGTAGAATGTTTTGATTTTTCAAAGTGGATTAATTTTGAAAACCCACGACTAATTTCAGTAATATGCAAAAAAATATGTTCTATCACATCTATGTACATTTTTTTTTAATATAATCATAGGCGAAGTAATCTCTCATTATATTACATAAGGTGCGCCTCCCCTACAGGAGCCTGCCATGTCTCATCACCATCTTTCTGCCACGGCTATCCGAAGTAGACAAACTTAGCGAACGTAGTTCCTCCACATCATGACTACAGCATGTGTGATAAATGCAATGCACTTACTTTGTCACTTGAGGGAATACTTGTGACATTTGTAACATTTTGCTTGTACCTCTGCTGAAAAAATTGATGGTAGGCTTGTGACGTGTGGTCGGTCTCTTGTAAGGCACTGTAGTGCACGCGCTTTGAGCTTAGGTCATTGCATTCTATTAGTTCACCACTAGATAGCAATAAATTGTACACATTGGGCCTTAAAGTGATAAAGACAATTTAGAATCTTACGTAAATCTAACATATTGTTGCAGTCCTGTGAAAAAAAGGTATGTCCAACTTTGGAATTAAAAAAAAAAATTCACATTAATGCAATGTCTAACGCGGAAACCCCATTCACATTAAAAAAAAAGAAAAGAGAAAAAAGGGCATTCGTATTCTCCACAGGACAGCGACCATATGCATTATTGGCAAAAGTGAAGACAAACACAATTACGGTAGGTGTTTTTAATTGTATGTAGTGCTATGTATCCTATTACACTATCTAAAGTGGATCCATTCAGTCAGCAGTCCAGATGGTCATCTGCAAAGTCTGCTTATTATCATGCAAATGGTCATTTGGGCTTCGACGTTGTCGTAATGAAGTAGCACAGCCACGTCCGCGGGCGTCAGGAGGCTTCTCACGAGCAGCCGGCGGACTCAATTATGCCTCCGTCACAATGAATGAATGAATGAATGAACCGGAATGGATTTGCCTCATCGCCCCCAGCATGGCGCTAATGCAGTTTGCGACGACTCACACTATCTGTTTCCAAAATCTAGATTGCTCTTGGGAAACCAGCAACACCTTTCACCTAATAGGCAGTAACCTGCATGGCTCATTGTTTTATCATCTTTGTGCCAGTGTCTTTACCAGAATAAAAACGGAAAATTAGCACAAAATCTACGCTACGCTGTTGGTGTTTCGTACCGTCCTAGCAACAGACGAAAAGGAGTTAGCAAAATTGGACACTGGACCTGAGAGCCGAACTAGCTTAGTGCGAGCACGGACAAGGCTACTACACAATGGGAATGGATTTAAAATGCGACCAAAGAGAAAAAAAATATCCCAGGTTCTGCTATTTGCCAGGCTATGGCGCGGGATCCTGCAGTTCAAAATAAGTTATTTTAAACTAAAAAGGAAAACCTTTCTGTGGGTTCATACGCTGCATACTGGTGCATGCTATGCTCCAATACATTTGAATGAGATAAGTGAATATGGCTTTGTAAACGTATGACAGTGATAACGAAGATGAAGATAAAGCGCTACATACAGTAAGTGCACTCCAATTACATTGAACATTTTGATAAAATTGGGATTTTTCATTTGTTGGACTATGACGAGTTTTTATTTTTGCAGCGTGAATCGATTGGAACATTAACTGACATTAACACGAATAGCGAAAGAGGATTTTGTGTTATGATCTTTTTTGGACTTTTGTATTGTTTTGAATACGTTTAATTGTGTTTCATGTTATGTCTTGCTTTTTAATGGTTTGTTTCATGTCTTTGTCGTTAGGGTTTGATGTCCACCTGTTATCCCCAGCCCTGTTCCTTGTCGCTACCAATCAGCTCCCTCAGCCACGCACGTCTTGTCCAGGTGTTCCTCGTCTTGTCTGTTCATATTTAGCTTCCTGCTTCCTTTGTTGTCTTTGTTGGATCATTGCTTCTGTTTGACAGTTGTCCCTGTGTCCTGATGAGTTTAACGTGATTGTTTGTTTGTAACTTTGTATCTATCTTTTGGTCTTTCGTTAATTAGGGCCTGAGCAGTGACCACTGTGCCCTATACTGTACATGTTAATGATATTGTAATGATTCACATTTTTGCGAGCCTAAACATTAACGAAAACTCACCAAACTGTGCACACTCATTAGGCCTGCCGAAGGTTTTGATATTTTTAAGTTGTCATGGACATTGACCAAAAAATTGTCTCTGTACCGGCCCCAAGAGTAGTTAAACTAAAAACTAAATACATTTGACCTTGGGCTACGGAAACTGGGAACCACGTGTGGCACACCGAGACGTACAAAAAAAAGTCCATCGCATCCATGTACTAAAATGAACAGGAAGTGAGCTATACTGTGTTTGTTTTGCACATTTACAGGGTCATACTTTTGCACCCTTGTCCTAGAGTTTTAGTCCAAATGACTTCAAACTTGACCTGTTCCATCTCAAGACCTGGGACATTAACAGAGATAAAAATATGACGTTTTTTCCTTTGCGAGAACGAAACGTCCATGCCCTCTTCTTCTCTTTTGGCCACTTAAACAAACAACTGTTGGCCTGAATTCAAACAATGCATCGCCACACACAGCGCCAAGGCATTTTATCGAAAAACACGATAACAACGGCAAACAGCAGTTAACGGAACAATCAACAATGCTGTACAACGGCCGACTGGTGACTTGGCCTTCTTCAAATGACATCACTTGCCGAAGATTACCGGAGATTGGCGAACATTTGCATTTTCGTTGCTAAGCGCATCGCTATGGGTCTAATTATGAATCTGAGTGGGTTGCTTTAAAAATCAAATGCTTGAAATAGATTTAGCCATTAGTGTTACTCAAAAATGGTTGGCCAAGTTTACTTCACACTTGGTCTTTAATAAATGTTACTTTAACACTGTGTAATGTGAATGCATATAGATATTTTGCTGGTGTTAAATTTACCACCTTCTGGTGTTGAATTAGGACTGTCATATTTGCACTGTAGGAGGAATTATGGCATGTCTTTGAGAATATCTTCACCTGTATATTTGAATAAAGTGGAGTTGTGTGTTTGAGGATGTGTTTGTGATGTGTCTTTGAAGCTGTATATACGGTGTGTCTTGTGGATTTGTGGCGCATCTTTGAGGATGTGTCCATTCGGTGTCTTTGATGTTATGTTTGCTATGTCTTTGAGAATGTATGACATATTTGAGACTGTGTCCATTGTATGTTTTTGAGGATTCACGGCACGTCTTTGAGGGTGTGTTAATGGTGTGTCTTTGAGGAGATGCTTGTGGTGTGTCTAAGAATGTGATCATGTCAGAATATCATTACTACGATTATATCTGTCCTACTACAGTATCTATCTATCTATCCATCCATCCATTCTCTGTAATGCTTTTCCTGACTAGGGTCGAAGGCATAGGTGTGAAACTCCACACAGGGGAGGCTTTGATTTCAACCCACAACTTCTAAACCAGTGGTCTCCAGCCTGTGTTATATGTTTTCCTGCTCCAACGCGCCTGCTTCAAATGATCAGCTCATCAGCAAGCTTTGCACAAGCCTGTTAACGATCCCTCATTTCAAACAGGTGTGGTGGAGCTAGGGAAACATCCAAGACAGGCTGGATGGGGGCTCCCGAGGACCGGTCTTGGAGACCCCTGTTCTAAATTGTGAGGCAGCTTTGATAACTAGTTGACCACCGTGTCACCCCTACTACAGTATTCACTGCATATTTAACAACAAACGGGTGTAAATGATCTTTGTTCGGATCAAATTATTCTCATCATAAAAAGCTGTTAAGACTACCAACAACTACAGCTCCTTACCATCCATTGGGAGCCTACCACAGGAGTACTGAGGGAAAAGAAGATGCATCAAAGAAAAAAAATAGCATGGTTGGCACGTCGTGACAGAGACTTGCGAGTTGATTGTGTTGTGTGGGCAAAAAAAAAACCATCCATGGTGTTTTCCCGCAGTGATGATAGGGCCAAATATTACTGCACGGCAACACCAGCAAATCCATTATAAAAAGTGAGAGCGCGGGTTGGAAATGACAGCCGGTGATTGCGCCGCTGTTTGCGTACAGAGTCCGCGTCGCTTGACAACAAATCATTCTGAGGATTACGACGGTTGCAGCAATAAATCTGTGCAATAAAACAAAAAGCTCTTCTGCTGGAATTTAAAGCTCGGCCATGAACCTTTTCCGGGAAATCAATAAAAACGCAGGGCAAAGGACCGCTTAAGTGCTTGTCAACCGGTTTTATGTGCAGAAATATTCACATTAATTACAAAAATGTAATCAAAGTAGACAGACTCAATAGTCAGCTCTCTGGTTTCATGCTGGTCACACCTTCCAACCAAGACAGTATCCAACCACTATTAATTCACCGTCCTTTCTTCTTAAATCTGTCTTTACATTTGTCTTTTCGCCGCAGTTTTAGTTACTCTCAAATTCAAACCAACTCCCACAAGTGTTGTATTTGAATTTTTTCATTAGACTTCAAATGAAAAACTATCCCCTAGATTTCAGCCAATTTGGGGAATTCCAACTCTTCTCATAGTATGCGACATGTGAGACTTCCACTTAATCACGTATTAAATATTAATGAATGCATTTTATATGGAGATGGGTATAGCTCATATCTGGACAGAGGATTTAGCCTAACATCAATCTGATTCCACAACTTAATTCCCTGAATGGATTCTATTAATAGAAACTAGTATTTATTATTCACAATCGCAGGTGGCCAAGAGCAACTTGACACAGAAATGAGAACATCTGCTCCATCTCAGTGGACCTCACTAACAGGATTGGTGTATGAAGTCATCAAAGTCATCAAATTTGCCATCATGCAAACAATTATCAAAACTCCAAAGTTTTCGAATTTTACACTGCACATCTGTCTCAAACACAAGCTCTAATCTAGAACAAATTTGGAAATTGTCAAAATGAGCCTAAAATGGCTGCTCCAAACCAAACAAGTAGACTTTCTGTTTCCTTTCAGGCATGTCTCGTTGAGACTTTCTTTGTGCGTCTACTCATGATACACATGCCTACCAAACTACATGTTGCTTATGTGAATTGTCCTCAGTGGAAGAATTCTTTCCATGGATAGTAATTTGAGTTCACACTGATGCATGTTGAATAAAAGAATGACTGAATCACACTAAATCTTTGAACATGCCTCGGTCACGTGCATACGCAAGACCATTAAGTGCAGAGTTGCTTATTTTTAGCCTCCATCCACTATTTACCCATTAGGCACATGTTACCGCATATCAGAAATGGAGTGTTCGGTGTCTTTGAGCATGTGTTCATGGTACAGTATACAGTATGTCTTGGAGGATATATCACTCATGGTGTGACCTTAATGATGTGGCTTTTAAGACATGTTCATGTATGTCTTACATGATGTGTTCATGTGTTTATGTAATGTATGTCACGTAGGGGTGTGTGTGGGTGTGCTTTTGAGGACGTGTTCATTAAGTGCCTTTGAAAATGAGTTTACGGCCTCTTTGAGGTTGCTTTTATAACGTGCCTGGGATGTGTTTGCAGTGTGTATTTGACAATGTGTCTTTTGTGATGTTTTGGGGATGTCTTTGAGGATGTGCTGGTGGACTGTCTTTGAGGGTGTGATGATTGGTTTTTGAGCATGTGTTTGGTTATGCATCTTTGAGGATGTGTCAATCTCGTGTATTTGAGAATGTGTTTTGGGAGATATGCTTAGAGTGTGTCTTTGAGGATGTGTTCATGGTGTGTCTCTGAGGATGTGCACATGGCATGTCCCTAGGGGGAATGTTAATTGTGTGTCAGAACATGTCTTTGGGGTCTTTAATGATGCATCTATGTGTTTTTTTATAGTATGTTTTTGAGGATATGCTTGAAGATGTCTTTGACAATTTGTCTTTTGGCTGGTGTGGTGTCTTTGAGGATGTGGTCATGGCACATCTTAGAGGAGATTCGGCTGTGCCGCCGGCGTCCACGCGTTCTCGCACACGGCGTGGATCGCCAGCTTCTCAAGAAGCTTTCCAGGGCCTGCAAATCTAAGGTGACACGAGCACCTGCTGCTGCTGCTGCTCCCACAGGGATAACATTGTTGAACGGTCGTTGACGCACAAATCGTTTATCTTGAGGGTGCTATTTCTTGCCAATGACTTGGATTTCCTTTACCTGACGGAGACTTGGACTGGCGCCGGTGAGTGCAGTGTGATGCTTGAACTATTACCGCCTGCTTGTCCTTACTTGGACGCTCCGAGAACTTCAGCTCATGGTGGAGGAACGGGGACTGCTTTTAAAAACAATTTTAAAAGTAATCTGTGTATATTCGCCACATCGTTCACCAGCTTTGAGGGTTACTTTTTTACGTTTCCAGTGCCCTCCCTGTGCTCTGCTCTGTCCTCCCAAATATAACAAGGAGTTTCTGAATGACTTTTCGAATCTTCTTGCCGAAATCATGCTGCCATATGATTGCATACGGTTTATGGGGGACTTTAATATTCATGTGTGCTGCGCTAAAAAAACACTGGCAAAGGACTTTTTGACAATTTAAAAACATAGGACAATGTGCTTTCTGATTATATGACTGTGCTCTTTGATGTAATCTTTTCCAGTGCTGTCAGAGCTAATGCTAGCGAGCGTAGGCTCTGGGTTTTTAACCCCCTCACTGCTAGTCGGTTCTCTGATGCCTTTGATCGGCTTTGTATTCCCTCTTCTATCACAGAGGAACTCAGCACTTTCAGTTCATCCTGCCTTAACATTTTGGACTCTGTGGCTCCATTAAAAAATATGCGGCAAAGTATTAGACCGGATCCATGGTTTAATGAGAGGACCCGTGCAGCTAAACAGGAATGCCGCAGAGCTGAACGCAGGTGGAAAAGAGACAGGCTGTTAGCCATCTGGCTCCCCTTATGACTCCGTTCCTCCTCACTTCTTAAAGAAGATTCTCCCGAGTATTGGTGAATCGGTTTTGGCCATTATCAACAGCAGCCTGTCTTCTGGTGTAGTCCACCAACATTTTAAACATGCTGTAGTGCAACCCCTGCTGAAAAAAATGGCCCTGATCAACCTGTGCTATCTAATTTTAGACCCATTTCCAACTTTTATGTCTAAAATTCTGGGAAAACTGGCTCACTCACAGTTAAAATATTTCTTGGATGAACATAATGTCATGGAGGTTTTCCAATCAAGTTTCAAGAAGATGCATAGCACAGAGTCAGCCCTGTTACGTGTTTTTAATCACATCCTCCTGGTAAATGACACTGGAGACAACGTATGTCTCGTTTTGTTGGATTTGACTGCAGCTTTCGATACAGTAGACCACAGTATTCTTTTCACTTGTTTGCAACACCAAGTGGGCATTAGTGGAAGCGCTCTAGAGTGGTTTAGATCCTGTTTAGCTGGCAGGACCTTTTCTGTTAGCCTAGGTTCCTCTGAGTCCCGCTCTGCCCCTCTATCGTGTGGTGTTCCACAGGGTCCTATTTTGAGGCCCTTGCCTTTCTCTTTGTATTTGCTGTCCCTGAGTTCCATCCTTCGAAAATACAATATTTCCTTCCACCGCTATGCGGATGACTGTCAAGTCTATGCCCCGCTGAGCAAAAAAAGAGGCTTTCTCCTTAAGACCACTTTTGTCCTGGCTACGGGGCATCAAAGCCTGAATGTCCGTAAATTTCTTAAATTTCAATAGAAATAAAACAGAAGTTATGGTGTTCGGTCCCAATGGCTCTTCTACATCCCACCCTGTTGACCTGGGCCCCCTGGCTTCATATCTAAAGCCAACAGTCTCAAACTTGGGTTTTAAATTGGATAGTGATCTTAAATTGGACCAGCAAGTCAAGCTGTTGTAAGGTCCAGCTTCTTTCATCTTGGACAACTGACTAAGGTAAAGCCCCTCCTTTCTCATAAGCACTTAGAAACAGTCATCCATGCCTTTGTTACATTTCGGCTAGATTACTGTAATGCACTTTATTTTCAGTACTCTCTCAAACGTCTCCAGTTGGTCCAAAATTCTGCTGCCCGCGTACTAACTGGAGGTCGGAAGATGGAGCACATAACACCAATTCTGGCCTCCTTTCACTGACTCCCAGTGCATTTTAGGGTTCAATTTGAGATTCTTCTATTTATTTATAAGTCATTAAATGGCCTCGCCCCGGCGCACCTCTCCAAGCTCCTCCACTCCTCGGCAGAGGTGGGTAGGAACGAGTTACATTTACTCTGTTACATTTACTTGAGTAAGTTTTGGGAAATATTGTACTTCTAGGAGTAGTTTTAAATTACTATACTTTTTACTTTTACTTGAGCAGATTTGTGAAGAAGAAAATGTACTCTTACTGCGCTACATTAGGCTACATTGAACCCGTTACTTAACGACCCCTCCCCGCCTCGCCTCCTCACGCGTACGTGCGCGTCTCTCTCGCTCTCGCTCTCGCTCTCGCTCTCTCTCTCTCTCTCTCTCTTTCTCTCCGAGAAAGGTGCATTTATTTTGTAAGAGACCTGCGCCAGGCTCTACCATGTGACTGTGTTTCACCAATTAAAACGTAGCCGTATAGACCTGCAGTCTCGTCACGTGATCATATTCAACTTTAGCTGTGGGAAAGAGTTGTTTTTGGATGCACGCACGCACACAGTTTATACGAGTTCATATATCATGGGCTACCTTGTTGTTCTGTGTGCGGAGCCTGTTAAAAAAAGTACAGGGGCTGAACTGTTCTACTACTTGTGCTTAATTTATTTCTTTTGTTTATACTATTGTTATTTTATCGTTTATTAAAGTACTTGAATTTACCATAAGATTATTTTAAGATACCCTTTAATTAAATGTAATTCATTTTATTGATTGGATGGACTTTAATTTGCCTGAAGATGATTATTTTGTATTTAAAAAAATAATAATGAGACGTTGTTACAGATACTCAGTACTTGAGAAGTTTTTTCACCGAGTACTTTTTTACTTTTACTCAAGTAATTATTCGGATGACTACTTTTTGCTTCTACTTGAGTTATATTATTCTGAAGTAACAGTACTTTTAGTTGAGTACAATTTTTGGCCACTCTACCCACCTCTGCTCCTACGCGCCTTCCCGCAGCCTCAGGTCTGCGGACCAGGCGCTGCTCGAGGTGCCGAGGACTAAGCGAACCCTCAGAGGGGATCGAGCCTTCTCTGTCGCTGGTCCTTCCCTTTGGAATGACCTCCCATTGGATGTTAGGCAAGCCCCCTCTCAGACCATTTTCAAAACTTGGTTGAAGACACATTTTTATTCTCTGGCTTTTGATCCGACTTTAGACTGACACATTTTCGGCTGTTTTCCGGTGTCTATTGTATATAGTGTTTTGTGTTAATTTCTTGATTTCAATTGCTATATTATGGCTATTTTGTTGTTGTATGTGAAATACTTTGTTACAGCTCTAGCTGTTGTGAAATGCGCTATATAAATAAAAGTGTATTGTATTGTATTGCATTTATTTGAGGATGTGTTTTATGGTGTGTCTTTGTTTCCCGCCATACTAACAAGCAGTCGCCGTATGCCCTGTCGTGTTCCTGCTGAGCCTCAACTTTGGCTGTGTTGACATCAAAGAGTCAGAGGCAGTGGTGGCGCCGCCATCGCCGTGGCCTTTCTCAATGTCAGTGTGCCAAATGTCAGCTTTTTTTTTTATAACCTTTACGCCATAAGGTGAATCATAGTTTATACACACACACACACACACATACACGCACACACACACGCACACACACTAAACTGTGTTCAATTTTTCACATGCAGCACTACAGAATAAAGAGTACTTTTACTGTAGGTCTAGTGCTTCTATTTCTAGACGGCACTGGAATACTTTGACACTCAAATTCCTGCCTGACTGAAATAGCCGATGGTCACAAAATTGTAACACTATAAGCGGATTGAGCTCAAGTGGAAATCTTATACATACTGTAAGAGCATGACATTATAGTGTGGCGACACAGCATATGGCAATCAATCACATCAACAAGGAACAGGAAGTTGACACCGTGAACAACAATGCAGAATACTGTATGTTCTTGACATAAAACCTCAATTGAAATGAAGTCGGGAAGTTATTTAAAACGTAAATAAGGACAGCATCCATCCATCCATCCATCCTATACCATTTATCCTCATTAAGGTCGCGGGTGGGCGGGAGCCCATTCCAGCTGGCATTGGGTGAGAAGCATGCTTTACTCATTTGCAATAAACGTTACTGTTGTTTTGGAAATATTTGCTCATTTTGAATTTGATTCCGACAATATGTTTCGAAAAAGTTGGTACAGGGGCATGTTAAGCACTGTGTTACATTACACCATGTTTCCTTTTAACAACTAACTAAGCACACTAATGGTTAAATTTTTGTCGGTGTAATTTTTTCCCATGCTTGTTTGATGTACATATTCAATTGAAGAACATATTAAAAAAAAAAGTTTGGGTTGACTTTCATTCATTCATTCATTATCCATACCGCTTATCCTCACAAGGGTCGCGGGCGTGCTGGAGCCTATCCCAGCTGTCTTTGGGCAGTAGGCGGGGGACACCCTGAATTGGTTGCCAGCCAATTGCAGGGCACACAGAGACAAACATCCGCACTCACAATCACACCTAGGGGCAATCTTAGAGTGTCCAATCAACTTACCATGCATGTTTTTGGAATGTGGGAGGAAACCGGAGTACCCGGAGGAAACCCACGTAGGCACGGGGAGAACATGCAAACTCCACACAGGCAGGCCGGAGCTGGGATCGAACCCACGACCTCTGAACTGTGAGGCGGACGTGCTAACCAGTCGACCCACCGTGCCGCCGGGTTGACTTTCACTTCAATTGAAAAAACAAGCATTGGATTCAACTCACGCAAACAGCCCCTCAGCCCTTTTCGAACACACACACATACACTTTCAGCTGTTACTGAAAGCATGCTACTGAACACCAATTGATTGGCTAGTCTTGTCTTAGAGAGAAAATATATATGACAAACATAACGCTGCATTTTAAGGGAAAGCAAGGAAAGTCTATCTAATCTAAGCAGTCTATGTAACCATAGGATGTATCTGTATGTAGGTACAGTATATATGTATATGCTGCAGCTGCGTATGATCGAAGCTAAATATTAGCTGGATATGTGCATTTGTGTGTTGAACTTGTTGGTTCAATGTTGCAATTAGACGTACTTAGCCGATTCTGACTTTGAGTCATGAGCCGCATCGCATCATTCTATGGCTAGGCGCCGGCCGAATGAGCCGGCCGGGCCGGCCAGAGCAGGATGATCTACCCCGTGAAGGGCGACTGCTGCCACCGCGGTGTCCCAGCGGCTACGCAGCTGTGAAGATCTGTGGGAATTAGCCCGCCCAGAGTCTCTGCCGCTGCCCACCTTTGTCGGCCGGGACGAGGAGCTGAGCGCGAGTGGGGGCAAGCTAAAATGCTATTGCTATGCATCTTCGGCGGCAGAAGCCCGAGGCTGCGCGCACACATGTTTTTTTTAATCGGTCGTACTTTGTTCATAGCTCTTCCGCGCAGCTAACTAGGAATCGAAACTTAGCACCGACATTCTAAAATCTGAACGGTTCCGGGTGAACCGGAATGATGGAACTGATTCTACTCGAAACCCGGGGTTTCGGTACCCAACCTTAAGGGGGACACATCATCGTCAATATTTTGAAGCAGATGTAACGCCTCCTCTACCCTAAAGCTTTTTTTTTTTTTCAAGATACATGTATAGATCATGGTGACCAGCAGCCTTTATCAATGCAGCCGCTGGTTGCAATGGAAACCTTAATCACGCGATCAGAAAAATTGACTGCGTCAAAAGGGGGTTGGATTAACTTCGAAAATAACGCGCTAAATTGACAGCCCTACTGATAAGCTATAAATATTTCATACTATATTAATATACTTTTAAGCTCATTGGTCATTCCTCCTGACTGTTAATTAAGTAAATTCATTACCGGTTCCGGTATTCTTAAATTCCTTCCGACCCGTCGAGACGCCCTACCAATGCCCAGTGCGCTTGTGGGTTAGGGTTAGGCAGAACAGGCTGTCAAATCAGTCCCCTTGGAAGTTTCGCACGGGTAGGACATTTTGGCAGAACAACCGTTCAGTTTAGCATGTATGATTTTTCTCTCCAAGAGACACTTAATAATTTTCCTGCTATTTTGCTGTTCAAAGTTTGATGTTCTCCGCTTAACGCGGTTCCAGCCAGATGTCTGTGAAAAGTGTAATCGATCACCCAAGCACTTAAATGCGGTGTTAAACGTACTAGCCCTGTCAGTCATAGATTAGCTTACTATTAGCATGGCTTGTCCGTCTTTTTCCGTCATCCCTTCGTGAATATGAATAATTGTCAGAAATGTACAGTATCTTATTCCCTCTTGAGGGTATTTGGTTTGAATAATGGATGAATGGATGGATGGATTATAGGGATGTCACGATATCCAAATGTCCCGATCTGATAACTATCATGATATTGTGGAGAGGTTGGCGATATATAAAAAGCTCACAATACTGTATAAAAGGTCACGATATTGTAAAAAAAAAAAAAAAAAAAGAGCTCATAGCAAAAAAAAAACAAAAAAAACATCACAATATTTATTTTTGTACTTAAATACAGCAATCACAAAGAAGTAGATTTGGCCCGTCATGCATCAAATTAACTGCACTAATAAACTAACCACCAGAGGGTGCTGGAGCTGCACAAATGGAAAACAACTTGGGCTTTTAGATTTGCTGCTATTAATATCGTGACATGATGACTACGATATATTGTGGCAATTTTAATCTAGCGATATCACGATATTGCCGATATTGTGACATCCCTAATAGATTGTCATCTATATTTGAAAGCAGCCCGCTGACCATAGCTATGGGTGGGTGGGGGTTGTTGTCAAACACGCATGATTGGTGTTAGAAGGTGTTGCCCACTCCACAAACACCAATATCACATCATCCGCAAGTGCTGTTCTGCACTTCTTGCAGTTCCCTTTAAATGTACTTTGCACGCGCCAATTTTCTGCATCTACATGTCAAATAGACCTCCTGCCGCTCTCTGCTCTGAATTTAAAGGAAAAGAGAGGAGCTGCTTTCGTTGGATGGCAAACAAGTTGGCTGCATTCCCTCCCACGATGACACTAATGCGAACCTGCGCTCGTCTAGGAAAATATCAAAAGACAGAAACTCCATCTATCCACACAGTTAGACTGCACTTTGCCCTAGATCTGCGCTGGACACGAAAATAGAGCCCGCTGTCAATCCTTACGGTGCTTTTTCATGAGCCCGGTTCCACACCAAGACGCCCTTTCTTGGCCCCGGATGTTTGCTTTTCCATTAGGCTTTTTCGGGCCAAGCGATTACAGTGGAACCACTTTTCAGAACCATATCGGAGGTGAATCTAAAGCTCCAGCCAAGTGGGGCCTTGTCGTCACTGTCATCTGATTCGCACACAGCAATGCATCAAGGGATTCCGCCGCACACGTCCATTTCCTGGTTTTAGATGAACCGCCAAAGTCATAACGACACAGTATGTACAATAAACAATAGCGTTTGACAACAACGCTGAACCATATTTACAATTTCATATGTACTAATGAATGTATTTTTGATGATTAATGTCAAAAATGTTTGTGAGCGCATGCACTGCTTGCTCACTAGATCCCATTCACTTGAATGAGGGTTCCCCAGCAGCAGAGCAGAGGTTCGCCGATCCCCCAGCATAACCGATCGTGGCCCCCGCCCCGGGCATGCTGACTTTGGGTGGCCGCCGGAGGTTTTCAGACGCCGCAGAGTGAGGATGACGAACCGTTGATTCAGAGAGGCGGCCAAATGAATGAGAGTGAGCTCTCCATTCAGAAAGAATGAGCGCTGGCGGTGAGCTTTGCCTGCCACTCGCAAAATCACTATCACGCTATTATATCAATGGTACATGTGAATTTGTAAATATGGTTCAATATATGTTTGCCGCACACACTGTATCTCTGTTGAGGGCGGGCGGCTGTCTCACTGTCTTAAAATTAAACCAGGAAATTGATTTTTCATCTTCATGTGAAAGCTTCTGTTTATTTAATGCTCACTCTGGAAAACTGTCGTCGATAATCGCTACATTAATGTCAGGTATACAGTATTTCTTAAAAACACGCGCACACACACCAGTCATTGCATGATGTGTGTAATGGCAGCACAGTGGCTGACCTTTCAGTATCTGCAGGCGTCATGACAGCTGACAGGAAGATGAAGATGAAGACGACGATGATGGGAGGCTCCTCACAGTGCTGTGTTTTACTAGTAGTACTTCTGGGTCTG
The DNA here is from genome assembly GCF_054856515.1 of Filicampus tigris. NCBI lineage: Eukaryota > Metazoa > Chordata > Actinopteri > Syngnathiformes > Syngnathidae > Filicampus > Filicampus tigris. The sequence continues at coordinate 28,670,727 of NC_141218.1, read as the reverse complement.
CCTAGGTGCCAGTGCACGTGCAGGCTAGTATACTGTAAGTGAACATTATTAGTCTTTCATGAAATATTGAGTTGATGTCTGGATCTTGACCGCTATTGCAGTAAATTTTCTTATCTTTCAGGCAACCTAGATGAGACTGAACAGGATCAAAGTTTTAAAACTGAAAATAAATCAAGTATCTCAGTTGTAGATTTAAATACAAGTAGGCAATATGACGATCAAAGTCCAAGATCAAAATGCCCAAATCTGAAGAAAAACACATTGTTTTTGTAAAAAGGAGTACCCAGAAGAGGTAATCATTGCCACATAAATCAACAAGATATAAATTCCCCACTCTCGTTACCAGTGGCTCAGCTCATTAAAAAGTTTTTTCTGCAAGTCTCCATGATGAAAAAGCACCCCAAACTCAAAAGAACATAAACTAATAAGATGGAAGACTCCCTCATAAACAAACAAATCATCATCATTACCAAATGCAATTGATAAACATTCTACAGTGTATTCATCATCCCTTTTCATGTAAAATAGAAAAGGCAACACAATAGTTCAAAAAGTAAAAAATAAAATTAAAAAAAAGACCAAAACTGGAAATTAATGGAGGAAAAGTACTAACTAACTAAACTATTATTTAATATCAAAACAAGTATTTCAATTGGGACATCCTCTGCAATCCATCATTTATTTTGTAAATACCATCTTTCTTCTTGTCAAACGTTTTCTCATAATCAGGGTTCCTACACATCTGAGAATTCAAAATTCCATACTTTTTCCAGACCCTTATTTCCTGACTTCTTGGCCAAATTGGACACATATACATCAGGGTTAATGCCGACGAGGTGTACAATTCGCATGGATTAATGGAAGACGTGGAGGCGTGAACCGATGCGCAGCGGTGGACAGAAGCCTCCGCAAAATCCATTAACCCCTGATAATTGTACACCTCGGTGGGCATTAGCTATTTATACTAT